>NC_051308.1:18406307-19031307 GCF_015220235.1 Choloepus didactylus | reverse complement strand
GTCTGTCTCCTCCAGTCTAGACCGGCAATGGCTCTGCCTATAAAGATCTTGCAAAAATTCTGTTGGCTTTGCATGAAGCACACAGGGATCAAAGCCATTAGACAATAGGACTTTCCACAAATCCTTTCTGGATAATTCCATCTCCAATCTTGGCTTGTACTAAAATGGCGGCTGGGTTCCATGTTTGGTTACATCCTCATGTTGGGCTATAGCTTCAGGGATTCCACCCCCTGGAAGCTCGTAATTTTCCAAGCCATCAGCTTCTGGTTTCTTTGAACCCAAGAGTTCAGTTCTAAGTTTATCTCTCTCTGCTCGCATTTTACTATAAGCTGCAAGGAGAAGCCAGGATATGTCCTCCACACATAGTCTGGAGATCTCCTCAGCTAAGTATTCCAAGTTGTTGCTTCCAGATTCTTCCTTCCATCTGACACCAGGACTCAATTTTGCCAAATTCTCTGCCACTTTAAAACAAGGATCGCCTTTCTTCCAGTTTACAACACATTCATCATTTCTGCTCAAGTCCTCATCAGAAGTATCTTTAGAGTCCATATTTCCACAAACAGTCTCTTTAAAGCAGTTTTGGCCTTTTCTATCAAGCTTCTCCCAATTCTTCCAGAATCTTCCCCTTATCCATTTAAAAAGCTGTTCCAACATGTTTGGTATTTGCAAACTCAGCAGCACCAACACCCCACTTCCGGTACCAAAATCTGTTCTAGTTTGCTAATGCTGCGGAATGCAAAACACCAGAGATGGATTGGCTTTTATAAAAAGGGGGTTTATTTGGCTATACAGTTACAGTCTTAAGGCCATAAAGTGTCCAAGGTAACACATCAGTAATCAAGTACCTTCACTGGAGGATGGCAAATGGCGTCCGGAAAACCTCTGTTAGCTGGGAAGGCACGTGGCTGGCATCTGCTCCAAAGTTCTGGTTTCAAATTGGCTTCCTCCCAGGACATTCCTCTCTAGCAAGCTTGCTCTTCTTCAGAACATCACTCACAGCTGCACTCCCTCATATATGCCCTTTATATTATGTTGAGGAAGAACCCATTCTTGTTTTCTGAATGCTTTCATCCAGAAAGGGTGCTGGATTTTGTCAAATGCCTTTTCTGCATCAATTGAGATGATTATGTACTTTTTCCGTGTCATTCTATTCCAATGGATTTTTTTTTCCTCCAAGCCCTTTACTATCACTTAAACAGTAGAGGCACAAGCAGTAATAAAAACTGCATTTTTTACATTATAAGAAAGAAAAAATTTGTATGATAGCTGCATGATATGCCAATTTTCTCAATCTCTTCTGCAGTAACATTTCATTAACACTCTGGTCTATAGGTTGAACCAGCGAGGTCACAAAGACAGGAAGGAAGTTGAGTAAAAATATCAGACTTACTGAGGGATTAGTAAGTTTACTGACTGCATACTAGGCACACTGTACTAGGTTTTACACACTTTACCTAAGTTAAATGTGAACCTAAGTTCTAGTTATCTATTAAAAGAAAAACAATGCTACTGTCAGGTATGCCCATGTTTTAAATGATTTCATTTTAAATACAAATTATTATTACGCCAAAAGAAACATGTCAACATACTCTAATACACGTTTTGCATTTCCAGAGATTTTATACTAGCGTGCAACATTAGCACATAGGAACATTCAAACTGTTTTACTTGACTTAAATCTTGAGTTGTTTTATTCCCACCTGCTGGATACCATTTGGCCAGCATCATAATTCCCTGGTTTCCTCACTACTATTAAAATTTTAGGTAGGAAACATTGTATTCACTGGGGGGTAAAAAAGATGTTTTGGTTTTGTTTTGTTTTTGTTTTTTATGTAATACTTTCAAAAGTGGGATCTAACTTTAAAGTACCAAAGCTGTCACTTAAATAAAATATACTTGGCTTAATCAACTCTAAAGTGAAGCTATCACTGCTTTTTCAACAAGGCTTAAATCAAAGTAGATTATCATCCAGAAAGCCAAGTGATACCCAGCTTGTACTGTGCTACAGTTTTCAAGGACATATATAGTTGGCTTTCTACCCTCCCAAATCTAAGTTGACCTCTCACTCCTCCAGCCAATTCTTAGTTTTTCTGGGCCCATTCTTTTCTTGCCAAACTGTCTGCTCCTTGCTCTTTTTTCCACCTATATTCTCCATCTCCCCACCCCCACCACCAATTCTATACCTAGATTACTGCAAGATAGAAGATTGTTTCTTAGCTGCATGGTCAATTATTAACCAATCACCACTACAATGCTTTTAATTTTGGAGCCTGTTAGTAAAACTGACCAACTGTCACATTTCTACTAGTCATCCCCCCCCCCAAAAGTATACCAGGTATCATGATAATAATAATAAAAGTACAGTTTAAGAGTTCTCACAAACTTAGAAGGTACCTGGAGTCCGTAAATGTTTGAACCATCTAGTTTGGTGTTCTGATTTATAGGTGAGAATACTACAGGTGATATGACATGATAGGCCCAAGGCTATGTGACTAACTAGAGGCAGAAGCTAGACCTGTATTTCAAACTCTTTCCACTATACCACAACCACCACACAGAAAAACCTCTAAGATAAGGTAAGAAAAGTTTGTTAGTAAACCAAAAGCCCTATACATAGGAAAAACCTTTGGATCTCTCTGCAGACTTTTAGATAGCATAAAAGCCAATTTGTACAATGAGAAATGCTGCTCAGTTCAACAGATGCCATACAATACCAAGGATCTTTTTTCTCAGTTCTGAAATTGAGTCTGTGACTGCAGAAAACATATCAATATTTGAGAACAAAAGATCCCACTAGCTCCATTCTTTTCAGTCTTCTGCCACAGTAAGGTTATTCCTTACTCTCAGTGTTCAACAAGATAAATGAATTAAGTTGAATTAGGATTAAAGAAGTACACAAGATAAACGCAAAGGGGAATACACATTTTTTACAAGCAGGTCATTCAATTACCTTAAAGGATACACTTCAAATTAATTTACAGAGTTGGGACAGAACCATATGATGTCAGTGAAAATCAACACAATAGTTGGACATTAATAAAAGATCAATTTGGAAATTCTAAGTCAAGCAAGCGTGTGAAATTTGGAGTATAAAACAACACAAGGCCTGGTGGTCAAATAAAGACACTTCTCAGGAGAAGGTAGATTTGAAGAGAACTGTATAAATTGGGAGTGGAAAGGGATGCCTCAGAAATCAGTGGACCAGTTCCCTTATTTTATAAATGAGGAAAGTGAGCAGACATGTATTGGTGAAGCTCACACAGCTGGGACTATTTGCAACTACACATATCTAAAATACAGCGTGATAAATACCCAGAACACATTAAACGCACTGTTTTAAATAAAACATTTCACCAAACCCACTGATTTAAACAAAGTATTTCAAGACTGATTCAAGGGGTGGAGTTGAAGTTGTTAATATAGCACAGCAGCATGTTTTACAAATATTTGATAAACACAATCAAGTTTTCATACAATTTTCAGATGCATAGCAAAATGTACTAGCTTTAAAAAATATGCATTCTTCAGCTTCTGTACTTCGTTTGTTTTTTGCCTTATTTTTAAAAACTGAGCACTGGGTATTTTTAACCCAAGTATTGTTACATGCAGGTAGATTTCAACACAACCTACGATTTTAGGAAGAAACAAAATCCATGATATTTAGGTAACTCATAGTGTATTTATAAAATGAAAAATACTCATCAAAATATACTTTTCACTGGGAAAAATAAATAAAACAGACAAATGGATCTACACAAAGTAAAAATTTACTTTGGTAGATTTCAGTGTGATATACAGGCCATATCAAGCATGTTTGCCTTTATTGCCCCAGAGCTGTTCATCTTCCAAGTTAAGGATTTTCAAAATATTTTTAATTGAGATTTTTATTATGCTGACATTTGTTTTTCATTCCACATCTTCTTCAGCCAAGCTCTGAGCACTTACAGTTCTCTGACCTAATTGTTGGGGGCTTTTTCAGAAGCATCTGGAACGCTGTGGTGGAAGAGTTTGCTGTAATACTTGGGATAGCCGCTGTGGCTGCCCACACACAGCAGCTGCATTTGTCAAATGGTCCACACCCTTCTCATATTCCCCTTGGGCTAGTAACTCTTCACCAAGCTCTATTTCTTCAAGGAAAAATTTCTGAACAGCGTCGTCATCTTTTAGGTCAGGTGACTTGGAAAGTCCAGCTTTCTCCTTGGCAAGTTTCTGTTTCTTTTTTCTCTCTTTTCTGTTCTTGAAATTGGGGTCACTCCTTCTCTTGTGTTCTAAGTAAATACAGTTCTTGATGAAAAGAGCCCTGCATACACCCGCGGAGAAGGCGCTTTTCTGACCCACCATTTTCTCCCGACTGAGTGTGAAGGGCGACGGCGGCAGTGGCAGCCCGCAAGGGAGCCCTTGGCTGCCAACCCTCAAGGGGGACGGCGCGGTTCAAATCTCCCAAATAGATTTTTGATACTTGTATTTTAATGGGAAATTTAGGTTGTCTGTCTACTTGAAACTGTAGTTAGATGCTATTTTAAATCACACATCTCATGTGAAAACTGGAAGGGAAAATATTCTACATTTACTGACAGATTTGATAGAGGGAAAGAAAGAATAAAATATTAATGTGAATTTTCTTGTCAAAAATAATTGTGGTATAACAGGATCTGCCTGTGGAAATACAGATCCAAGGTAGGAAAGCCCCACATATTTTATGGCAATAACTGAAAAACTTAGGCTGGACAATTTGAGAGGAATGTAGAGAAAAATATACATACTGTTGTTGAAAGATAAATGCTGACTGCCTGCAGTGTAAGTTAACTGGCTGATCCACTGTTAGATTGTGTTTTAAGATTATCTGACTGAAAAAGACCTACACAGAAAAAAATTTCCTTTATTATTACTGAACTGGCCATTCATTGGTACTTGTGAGGTATTTGACAGTTTTGATTGATTGGTTTGCTCAGGTGTTCATCAGTTTTACCTTTGGTCAAGTGAACTGTTATCATTTTGCCTCCGTGTATGTAATTTTGGATGACCTTAATGGATGCAAAATGTATATATTTTTAAGTTCTTACTTTTTAGAAACATTCATTATATAATTATTTCCTTCATATTTAAAGTCATCTGTTCAATTTGCAATTAAGAGCTATGTTGTGCAAAGGAAATTGAGACTGTATTAGTATTTCAAAAAAAAAAATTCAGTTACATATGATCAGAGATTAATTGTGAAGTTCTGTGACTTTCATTTTGCAAATCTCAGCGATGTAATGGGTAAGGACCAGGATGGAGTTTCTGTTTTAAATTAATATATTTTAATATGCACATAGGATAGAAAATAAATTTGTGAACTTTAATTATACCTTATTTTTCAAATTCTGCATTCTCTGAGCAGTAGCTCTTGTTTTAGTATATGAAGCTGAAATGAATTTCAATTTCTGGTTTTAGTTTGTTTTACGTAATGTATTTTTCATAGATATGCTCTTTAGAATACCTATCAAAATGTGCATTTTATATTAGGTACTTTAAAAAATGTTGCCTATTAATTGTCTGTAAATTCGTTGGAGGTTAGAAAACACATATACATGCACTGACACACATATACACATTTCTTTTTCAGTCTGTTCTGCTGTGGAACTCAATCATGACAACAAATGGTTTATTTGTTGTTCTTCAATGATTTAAATTTAGTTTATTGTGAACAAAAAAAAAATGGCTTAGAGAAATTGGAAGCACTTTTTTTCAGTTAGGTTTTTTAAATAAAGCAATAACTATTTTCTTTTCTAGCTCTGTGACTGGTTGCGTGTTAATGAAAGCTGTTTTAGGCAATCCCCAAATTGTAGCTCCGTAGGACTTCATGAGACGTCTTCTTTAAATGCTTATGTAAAGAACCTAGTTCAAGAGTATGTTAAGTCGCCTGCTTGGAAAAGTAAGTCTGAAATAATTTTTGTGGATTGATATTAACAAAATATTTTCAAGGAACTTTAATGTTTCAGATGAAGATTTAGTCTTAATCAAATGTGTGCTTATTTACCGATGGTGAACTTGTGTTTCAGCCACATAATGTGAGGAACAGAATGTAAAAATACTTTTTCCTAACTTGTACCTGATTAGTTCCAGGACTTGGGATTTTAAACTATGTTATATATTTTAAATAAATTGCCAGGGTAGGAATTGGACACAAATACATTTATTAATTTATTTTACAATCATTGAATCATTTCCAGATTTAGAGGTATGTTTTTAGAGCCTCTGTACTGATATATCTGTAGGTTAATCTCTTTATACCCCCCTCCAAATCATTACATTTGAAAGATGTGTGAATTGATTATGAAAAAGAATTTTGGAGGAAAATTATGTTTAAAAGGATGGTTTTGTTTTTTCTTTTTACCAGATACTTTGCAAAGATAAGTGTATTTACTTCTTTGGGGAAATGTTTAAGACAGCATGGGGAAAGAACTATTGGCAGATTCATTAGTTAGGATTCTTTTTACATTTGTAATGCTTCCTCTTCAGTAAAGTCATTAGTGATAACTTGGGTAAATTGCAGATTTGAATTTAATGTATCCTAAATTTCCTAGCTTGTCTCAGACCAAGTCATTTTCAATTACTGATCTCTGTAATCTGATCATGGAGTATGTCTTGAATGATCAGATGATTAGCCTTCCAGGATACATGAGTTTATCTATTCTTCTTGGAATGTTTCTCTTTTGTGTTTTTTTCTCTCTGTCATCTAGGAAATTCTCTTTGCTTTTACCTGTAAGATTCTTTTGTTGGGCCTATCAAAGTAAATAACTTTTAGTTCTTACTGAAATAAACACAGATTAAACTCCCTAAATATCTATAGAACTTATAATTCAGGGTATATAACAGTAGATTTGATTAAATATTCAAAATAGGATTAAAAATACTTGTAGAGTTTCTTCCTTAATTTCTAGAACTTAAATATTATATTATTTAATATAATATGCTGTTTTGAGAAACACCTTAAGATTTTTAAAAACTGATTTCACGTACAGAAGAGACATTTGTATTTGTGTGTTTAGTATTTTTAATTTACTTGTAATGCCCTTGGCTAAGTGCCTTTATAAAATTTTAGTTTGGTTATCATCTCTGAGCATTTTTCTTTACGTTAATAAATACCAGGAGGACATTATTCAATTTGAGTTTTTGAGCATAAGATACAGATAATATTCCAAATTTGTTTTCATATAAAAAAAAATCATCTGCCCAAAACATTTTCAGCGCATTTCTAAATCTAAAGTAGCTTTTTCTTTGCTTTTTGTTGTAGTCAGTATAGAAAGAGTTTATATTGTTTATTCACCAAACTATGATGATATCAAGTGTTTTCTAAGTGCTAGTCATTTGAGTTACAGAAATAAAATATACAGCCTCTGCTCTGAGAGAGATCATAGGCCTAGGAGGGGAGTTGATAAGCAATCACAGTGCAATGCCTTGAAAGACTGGATATGGAGAACCTGTGTAAGCAGCACTTATCAGAACAGGTAGACCTGGGTGGGGTAGTCACCAGCTGGGGTGATAACTGATGTGTGAACAGAAATTAAAGTGAAAACTGGGAAAGGGTATCTCACCAGGTTTGGATGAACTTGAATCCAGGTGAGAGTAGGTAATCATCAACCTATCTCCTACTTATCCGTCTGTCCATCTGTCCATCCATTCATCCATCCATGACATGCAGCCCAGGTAGGAACAGTAAGAAATAAGGCTGGATATCTGATGGAAGCCATATGATATATACACAACAAAACAAGGCAACAACGAAAGAACCCACAAAGAAGCAACATCATCAACAAAAGAACTTTTGTAGCAGGTTTTCTGAAATCACAGAAGTCCTTTGCTGTTTGCCTTTAGACATAGTAGTGAAATATGGTTTTGAAACAATAGTAAGGACTTGTCAGAGCTTTGAAGTGCTAAAATCAACCAAAGACAGTGAATGTATTTAAAGATATTTACATTAAAATCAAGTAGCCCTCGAAAAGGATATTCTGTGTAAAGATTTTGTAGTTCAATGTTGTGCCTGTTTAAAATGTGCCTACTTAACATGTGGCCAAGAAGTCTGAAGATATGGAATAAACCCAAAGTACTGGATAGAAACTGTACATCAGTTTTTAAAAACAGGTTTATTGAGGTATAAATATACAATGAATTGTACATAATTAAACTGTGCAATGTGATGAGTTTTGACATATGTATATGCTTATAAACACCATCAGCACAAACAAGATAATGAACATCTTTTTGTAATTTCTGCCTCCATCCTCTACCTGCCACTTCTCTATCTCCAGACAAGCATTGATATGCTTTCTGACACTAGAGATTAGTTTGCATTTTCTAGAATTACATTTTTCATATTCCATTGTAGCAAATTTTGACAGATGATTCAAGGTTAAAATGCATTAAATCTTAATATTTAATGTAGCCAGTGACTCTTGTCTTTCTTTAAAATCAATGCTGCCTCCACTTTTCCATCTCCAGCAACAGAAAAGTGTGAGTAAATAAGGAATTCTTTATAGTGGCTCATGAAATATGGTTCCCAGACCAGCAACATTGGCATCACTGGGAACTCGTTAGAAATGCAAGTTCTCAAGCTCTATTGCAGACCTATAAAATCGGAAACTCTGGCTGGCGAGCTCAGTAGTCTGTGCTTTAAGAAGTCCTCCAGGTGATTCTAATGCATATGGCACTGAAGTTTGAGACCCACTGCTCTATAGCATGGATTTACTTAGTATAATGGTAAAAAACTCTGGAAGCAACCGACAACAAAAATCTCTGCAAGATTGCACCCTCCACTGGAGGGGTAAGGTACTCCATCATTATTGGCTTGGTACTGTGGCACTCCTTGAAATCAAAAATCATTTTAAATCCCCTAAACTTCTGATTTATAAACCTCTTTTGCGGTGTCCAAGGTAAGAAATTATTTAAGACTTCAGAAAGAACCTGTAGTTCCAGAACTCTGCTGTTGGTGCTTTGCTGGAGGCAAGTGAGAACTATCTATTTGGCCTGTTTAAAGGCCCCAAAATATATGCCATTCACGCCAAACTGTGTGGTAGTTATATCCAAAAAGTCTTCCAGATAGCAGGCTATTTAAGTGGAGAGTATACTTAAGTGCTGCTGTGAATAGAAACATTTCATTCTCAAGTAGCAATAAAATCTCTCCTCTCACTTATTGGTAATCTGAAACATTAAACTCCCCCCACCTCCCATGGGGTCAAAAAGTATCTGATTATGTTATTGCTAATGAAAATATAAGGAACTGAGTAGTGTACTGGCATTTGCTTTCATGTAAGTTTCATTTGTGAATTAACTTTCAAAATAAATCTAGGCTATAAATATAGCATTAATGTGAGCAAAAATGTTTCATAGAACAAATTTCAGCAATTCACCTTTGTAACAGTTATAAATTTAACCTGATAGATTTTTTCTGGACAGTGCCAACATTTAGATTTTTTAAAAATACAAGCAGTTTTCTTATTGGTGACAACTAAATTGCATTTATAGCATTCATAAAAATCACATTTAATAAAGTTTATCCTTTTCTTTTCTGAGTTGTCCTGTATGCAAGTATATGTTTTTAAAGTTGTCTGTTTTCTGTGGTATTCCTATACATTTTCCATAAAAAATATATTAAATTACCACCAAAATATGTTAGAGTGGTTAAAAAAATGTTTTAAGTGTTTGAACCTATAAGCTGGAAAACTGGAGCTCTTACCTGAATTTTCTTGGGGGTGAAGGTGAAGAGTATAATCTTATAGCAATATATCCTGAAGGAAAAAGAAATATAGCAATGACTTTTTTTTTTTTTTTTAGACATACCTAGTTTATTTGCACTTCACTTGATTACACTTCAGAGATGCCTTTTTTTGTTTTGTTTTGTTTTTTTTTCATTTTTATTGAGATTGTTCAGATACCATACAATTATCCAAAGATCCAAAGTGTACAATCACTTGCCCCTGGGTACCCTCATACAGCTGTGCATCCATCACACTTAATTTTTGTTCAATTTTTAGAAACTTTTCATTACTCCAGACAAGAAATAAAGTGAAAGATGAAAAAAGAAAAAAAGAAAAGGAAACTCTAAACCTCCCCTATCCCTAACCAACCCCCCTCAGTTGTTGACTCCTAGTCTTGATATAGTATGCTTGTTACTGTTTATGAAAAAATGTTGAAATACTACCAACTGTAGTATATAGTTTGTAATAGGTATATGGTTCTTCCCTATATGCCCCTCTATTATTAACTTCTAATTGTATTGTCATACATTTGTTCTGGTTCATGAAGTGATTTCTAGTATTTGTACAGTTGATCATGGACATTGCCCACCATAGGATTCAGTTTTATACATTCCCATCTTTTGACCTCCAACTTTCCTTCTGGTGACATATATGACTCTGAGCTTCCCCTTTCCAACTCATTCACACACCATTCGGCGCTGTTAGTTATTCTCACATCTTGCTACCAACACCCCTGTTCATTTCCAAACATTTAAGTTCATCCTAATTGAACATTCTGCTCATACTAAGCAAGAGCATCTACATTTCTTCCACAAGGCAGGAGGGAGAGTCAAAGAAGGTAGAGAGGCAAAAGAAAGAGGAAACAAAAAAATGACAGCTAGGAAGCAGCAAAAGGAAAAATAACCTTAAATCAAAGTAGAATAAAGAATCAGACAATACCACCAATGTCAAGTGTCTAACATGCCTCCCCTATCCCCCCCTCTTATCTGCATTCACCTTGGTATATCACCTTTGTTACATTAAAGGAAGCATAATACAATGATTCTATTAGTTACAGTCTCTAGTTTATGCTAATTGCATCCCTCCCCCAATGCCTCCCCATTTTTAACACCTTGCAAGGTTGACATTTGCTTGCTCTCCCTCGTAAAAGAACATATTTGTACATTTTATCACAATTGTTGAATACTCTAGATTTCACCAAGTTACACAGTCCCAGTCGTTATCTTTCCTCCTTTCTTGTGGTGTCTCACATGCTCCCCATCTTCCTCTCTCAACCGTATTCATAGTTACCTTTGTTCAGTGTACTTCCATTGTTGTGCTACCATCTCCCAAAATTGTGTTCCAAACCACACACTCCTGTCTTCTATCACCCTGTAGTGCTCCCTTTAGTATTTCCTGTAGGACAGGTGTCTTGTTCACAAAGTCTCTCATTGTCTGTCAGAAAATATTTTGAGCCCTCTCTCATATTTGAAGGACAGCTTTGCTCGATACAGGATTCTTGGTTGGTGGTTTTTCTCTTTCAGTATCTTAAATATATCACACCACTTCCTTCTTGCCTCCATGGTTTCTGCTGAGAGATCCACACATAGTCTTTGTATGTAACGGATCGCTTTTCTCTTGCTGCTTTCAGGATTCTCTCTTTGTCTTTGACATTTGATAATCTGATTATTAAGTGTCTTGGCGTAGGCCTATTCATATCTGTTCTGTTTGGAGTACGCTGTGCTTCTTGGATCTGTACTTTTATGTCTTTCATAAGAGATGGGAAATTTTCATTAATTATTTCCTCTATTATTGCTTCTGCCCCCTTTCCCTTCTCTTTTCCTTCTGAGACACCAATGATACATACATTATTGTACTTTGTTTCATCTTTGAGTTCCCGGAGACGTTGCTCATATTTTTTCATTCTTTTCTCCATCTGCTCCTTTGCATGTAGGCTTTCAGGTGTTTTGTTCTCCAGTTCCTGAGTGTTTTCTTCTGCCTCTTGAGATCTGCTGTTGTATGTTTCCATTGTGTCTTTCATCTCTTGTGTTGTGCCTGTCATTTCCATAGATTCTACTAGTAGGTTTTTTGAACTTTTGATTTCTGCCGTACACATGTCCAGTGCTTCCTTTACAGCCTCTATCTCTTTTGCAATATCTTCTCTAAACTTTTTGAATTGATTTAGCATTAGTTGCTTAAATTCCTGTATCTCAGTTGAAGTGTACTTTTGTTCCTTTGACTGGGCCATAACTTTGTTTTTCTTAGTGTAGGTTGTAATTTTATGTTGTCTAGGCATGGTTTCCTTGTTTATCCAAATCAGGTTTTCCCAGACCAGAACAGGCTCAGGTCCCAGAGGGAAGAAATATTCAGTATCTGGTTTCCCTGCGGGTGTGTCTTAGAAAATTGCTCCACCCTTTGATGCCTCGAGTCACTATGCTTTTCTGCCCAGCAGGTGACGCTTGTTAGCCTATAATTCTTGACTGGTGTGAGGAGGTATGGCCGTGTTCCCCCAGGCTCTGGGGTCTGGTTCTGAATGGAAAGGGCCCCACCCCTTTCCTCCTAGAGAAGACAGACCCCTCAGGTGGAGGTCATTAGCATTTCAGTGGTCTTGCTCTCTGCTTGTGGTGTCTCCACCCTTCCCAGAGTCACAGCCCTGGAAACTGAAAATGACTGGGGCTTTCTCCACTGAGCCAAAAAAGAAACAGTCCCCTTCAGACCCAGTCCAAGGCGACCCTCCGGCTCTCCCAGGTCAGTCGTCACCCAAAGCCTCTGTCCGTTTTTTGGGGCTGCGTACCTGTAGTGAGCAGTTCACACTCGCTACTTAAAACCCCAGTTGGAGCTCAGCTGAGCTATATTCGCTTGCTGGGAGAGAGCTTCTCTGTGGCACCACGAGGCTTTGCAGCTCGGGCTATGGGGGAGGGGGTCTCCCGACCTGGTTCCGTAGGTTTTACTTACAGACTTTATGCTGTGTTCTCGGGCATTCCTCCCAATTCAGGTTGGTGTATGATGAATGGATGGTCTCGTTTGTCCCCCCGCAGTTATTCTGGGTTATTTACTAGTTGTTTTCTTGTTTTTTGTAGTTGTTCCAGGGGAACTACTTAGCTTCCACTCCTCTCTATGCCGCCATCTTGCCCCAGGATCGCAATGACTTATTTTAATTGGACTGACTTTAAGAGATAGGAAAATATTTGTTTTATAACTTAACCAAGTTCTGCTTTCCCAAACCAGTTCTAGGAACTTTGCATATGTTATTTACTTTTTATATTAAACCCAAGGAAAGTTTAGGTGTTGTTAGTTTAATTTCATAGAGAATAAAATTAAAATCTCTGCAAAGTTAATTGGCCCAAGATCCCACAGCTAGTAAGTGGGACTGGGATTCAAACAGATCTGAGAGTCCAAAGCCTTGTGCTGTGTATCCATTATGTTCCCTTTCTGGTTATATTTGGGAAATTCTCATCTATTGACTGAAGTACTAGAATTGCCTCTTTACTGGTCACCTTGTTTCCCCTACAATCTCTTTTCCACATTATACCTAGAGAAATCTTTCCAAATACAAATATTGATTCTATAAATTTCTCCACTTCTTTGTGTACATTCACTTAAACCTTCAGTAGCTTCTGATTGTCTCTAGGATAAAGACAAAAGTCCTTAGCAATTGTCTACAAAGTTCTTCTTGGTCTTCCCCTTCCTGTTTCTGTAGCTTCCTCTTTTGCTTTACCCTCTCACTTTGTGTACCCTAGCCACACTGGCAGTCTTCTGTCATGCTTCTTCTTCTGTCAGAAATATTCTTGTCTCTCTTCAGCCATCTCATTCCTGCTTCACCTTCAAACTCAGCCTGATTGTCATTTCTTCCTTACTCCCCAAAAGAGGGCATGTCCTCTACTCTAATGGCACGATGTACTGCCCTTGAAATTCTCATTTTACGTTTTTTAGTATATTCTTTGAATAATGCTTTTCTCCTCTACTGTGCTGTAAATTGAGTGAGCATAGGGACCATTGTGTATCCAGTGCTCAGCCCAGGGTATGGCTTGTAGAAGGCATGCCAAGATTTGTTTTTATTCATATTCAAATATGTGTAATAATGAACCATACTGTATAGTATCTTACTGTATTTAATCTTTCCTATATTTCTTTAATAATTTAATATTGATAAGGGATATTCACTAGCAGTTTTGTTTTTGAAACATCATCTTTGAAGGATTTTGCTAAAGCTTTGCAAACCTTAACTATTATTATTAAAGCAGGAGACAACTGCTCTATGCCTGACTGGTTTGAAGCCAAGCTTGTTGCTATGATGGTTGTGCTGGCTGTAGATGTAGAACAAATGAAGAATCAATATAGGTAAGTGTTTCCAAACTTGAAAAGAAAGTTTCTTGTTTTTTGTTTTTTGTTTTCCAAGAAAGGCTATTTAGATTTATTGTATATATTCAGATTTTGAAATGATTGGTATAGAGTTGTTAACGAGATTAATGGAAGAAATTAGAACATTGGCAATAAACTAAAGAAATTTTTAAAATTCACAATAAATTGTTAGGAATAAGAGCATGTAAGTCCTTTTAGATTGATAAATTATTAAATTAGGAAAGATAAATAATACCAACTGTACACAATAATCACTGGTAATAAGAGTATTAGAAGAATGGGTTGTAAGATCCTACTGGATTTGACTTTGTAAAATGTGTAATTAAAAATATAGTAGTGTAGATAAAGCAGTCTCGTTTATATTTTGAGAATGTGAACAGATCATTTCTCACTAGATTATATTGTTGCAAAAAGTTCATTTGGTAGTATGGTAATATATTTGCAAGCTATATAGTTAATTTTATTTACATCGTCTCTTCTAGAATAAAGGTGTACTAAAGTTGGCTATAATGGTTTTTCATAAATCTTCAGTTGTATTTCTTTATATTTTTTAAATTTAACATTTCTCATTTCCTTGTCTAGCCTACTCTTTTTTTTTTTTTTTTTTTTGTATTACAGAATCAGGCTCTTACCATTTTATTTTACAAATAAAATTGGATCTAGAATTTCTTTTAATACTTGTGGCTAGAGTTGAATATAGTATATTCTTCCTTATACTTTCTTGTCTAGTGAATTGCTACTCTCACTGAGAAAGCACAGACTGGAAGGTCAGTAAGAAGATTGAAAGATCAGTACTGATATCTGCTGGGTGTTTTGATCCATCCATGAGAGTAGTTTTGTCTGTATGAATCTCTAAGCTAGTCAACTCCATAAATTGTAGATAGAAAATAATTTCTTTATGCTTTTGAAATGCTTGATTTGGGCATGTCTTTTAACATCTAGTGAAAAGCGGAGGATACAGAATGTATTAAGGATATTCTTAGACCCTCTTCTGGATGCTCTTATGAAGTTTGGTACAAATGTCTACATACCTTTGCTGAAAACTGACAGATGCCTCCAGCTGCTGATGAAGTTATTGCACACTTGCTTGTTGAAAGGTTCCAGTACCCAAGATGGTGAGGATAAATAGTTTCTGTTGGTTTCTTTCTTGGTATATCATTGGTATTTAGAATAACAGTAAATTCTGACCTTTTAAAATAAAGAGATAACTTCATTCATTCAGCAAACATTTATTGAGATCTCCTGGTGGTGGTGTTCTCTTGTGCTGGCGATACAGTGGTAAAGGAATATTTCGGTTTGCAAAAGCACAATCCACTCTCTGGACCCCCAAAAGACTGTTCTTTCCATATGCAAAATACCTTCATTCCATCACAATATCACAAAAGCTTTTAATCATTTTAGTAACAATATTAAATACAACGTCTCATCAAAATCAGTTACAGGTATGATCAGTCCTAGGGCACAATTCCCCTCCAACTCTGGACCTGTGAAATTAGAACAAGTTATCTGCTTCCAGTATACAAAGGAGGGGTAGTCATAGAAGAAACATTCCCATTGCCGTAAGGAGAAATTGGAAGGAAAACAGGAGTCAAAGTTCCCAAACAATTCTGAAAACCTGTAGGGCAAATTCCATTAGATTTCAAAGTCTGCGAGTCATCTACAGAAAAATGTTTTATCCTTGGGGCGTGACAGAGTGGCATTCCACCCTCTCCAAGGGCTTATGCAGCAGCCCTGTTCTCTCCGAACACTGGGGTAAGGGTTCCAACATCTTCAAACATTGGGGAAACCACCTTGTTCTCAGCTCCACCCTCTTCAAATACCGAGGTGGCACCTGGACTATCTGCCATCTCCAGGGCACACTCTCAACCCCCTTAGAATAGTGGGGTGATGGCCAGACTCTCCCTAATCCCCAGGGAATGTGCTCCACCCTTTCTAAGGCCTGGGGTGGCAGCATTCTTTTTGAACAACAGGATGGCCAAGTTCTCCTCAATTCCCCAGGCATCTGAGAGCCCTGGTGTGGTAACACTCTTCCTGAACAATGGGGAGGAAGGCCCGCCCTCCACAAACTCCAGGGCAAGCTCACTCTCTCCACATGCATGGTGGGTCTGCTCTTCTGGCCCGAAGTTTCTTGACTCCAGACCTCAGTTTCCATGGTTCTGCTTTGAAGTCATTTTTCCTAGAAATCTGTCCCTTTTCAGTCCCTTATAGTCCAGGCTGGCACTAGGTCCATTAATACAGATCCTGCAATGAACTTGTATGTTTAACACACAGGACACAGGGGTCTCAACCATCAGACAATAGGACTTTATGCAGATCCTTTCTGGATAACTCTGTCTCCAATCCTGATTCACACTGAGATGGCTGACTGGTAATAAATTCTCACATGGGGCTCTATTCTCTGGGGATTTGCTTTTGGATACTCAGAATTTTCCAAACCATCAGTTTCTGGTTTCTTTGTACCCAAGAGTTCAGTTCTCAGTTTATCTCTTTCCTCTCGCTTTTTACTAGAAGCTGCAAGGAGAAGCCAGGCTCCATCTTCCACATTTAGTTTGGAAATTTCCTCAGCTAGATATCCAGGCTCATCACTTTAAAATTCTACCTTCCATCCAACACCTGGGCTCGATTTTGCTAAATTCTCTGCCACTTAAAAACAGTTGGCAATGACACATTCATCATTTCTGTCCAAGGCCTCATTGAAAGTACTTTTAGCTTCCATGTTTCTACCAACAGTCTCTTCAAAGCAATCTAGGCCTTTTCTATCAAGCATTTCACAATTCTTCCAGAATCTTCCCCTTAGCCAGTTATAAAGCCATTCTAGCATTTTTGGTATTTGCAAATCACAGCACCCCACTTCTCTGGTAACAAAATCTGTTTTGGTTTGCTAAGGCTGCCAAAATGCGATTATATAAAAAATGGGTTGCCTTTTTCAACAGGAATTTATTAGGTTACAAATTTACAATTCTAAATCCATGAAAATATCCAAATTAAGGCAGCAAAAGTTAGATACCTTCTCTGAGGAAAGGTTGATGGCATCCAGGGTTCCTCTGTCACATGGAAAGGCACATGGTGACATCTGTTGGTCCTTCGCTCCTGGGTTCTGGTTTCAATGTCTCTCTCCAAAATGTCTCTGGGCTTCTGTGGGCATTTTTCTCTCTCTTATCCTCATAAAGGACCCTAGTAAAGGGATTAAGACCCACCCCGAATGGGCTGGTCACATCTCAATTGAACCAAAAGGTCCCACCTACAATAGGTCTTCTATTGACTGGATTAAAAGAACATGACCTTTTGTAGGGTACATAACAGCTCCAAACCAGCACAAGGAACATTCCTTCTGCCTTCATGGTACTTTCGTTGGTTAATATAGATTTTAGAATGTGATTTCATTTGCTTTATTTTAATTTTTTTTTTATTTCCAGACCATTGAAAATGATCACTATTGCGTATATGTTTAAATAGGATCCATTTCTAATTGCTGCTATGCTAGATGTTGCAGAAAGAAAGCTAAAGCATGAGAATGGCAGTAGTTTTATAATTACCTATTTCTAAATATTAATATCTGAGCACATTTTAAGTAGGAAATAGCTTATACAGAAAGTATAATCGTAATAGATGGAAGCATTGAGCTTTTCTTTCCTCAAACTAAGATATACAGAAGACACCAGTTGAACAAATACCTAGCAGTTGAATACCCATGGACATTAGCGATGACAGTGTTGATGGTTGAGCCTTGATTCCTAATCCCTTCTGACCAGCTTCATTTGGAATTTAAGAAATTTGCTGCTTAAAAGTTTTAGAGAAGCAGCATTGGTTTTGGGTTAAACCTGAGAATAATATTGATAAGGTTAGATTTTAATATATGCTTATGAACTATTAAAGGTAGTTCTCAAGATCTAATATTTTTGACGATGGTACCATCATAGTAATCCTTTTTTTTTTTTTTTTTTGAGAATGACTAATGGTTTATTAAAGGTTTTAAATATGTACAAAAATGAAACAATAAAGTAAACTTCAACAAATCCTAATCTTCCAAAATCCAAACTACTTACAATACAGTATGCCTATGCCTATGTGTTACTGGCAGAATCCTTTGCACAATGTAAGGAAAAAATAAAAGTCCATTTCTCAAGAATCATTGTTAACAAGACCAGTTCAGTAATTCAGGTTATATGGAAGTCTTCTGTGATAAAATGGGGGAAAAAAAAAAAAACCCACCAGACCTAAATCAACAATTTACAGAGACCAAGAGAAAGGGGTGGTAAACATTAATTGCACTGATTTTCCTTTATATGCAATACAAGCATTTTTAAATCTCAGAGAAACAATAAATTTTGTAGAGCTAACTTTGTGTTTTTCATGAGTGCAAATGAATATTTATCTTATACTATTGAATTATCTGTATTTTTTTCATACAAAAAGCACACAGTATTAATTTATAAAATGATATCTAGGTGAATGATTGTTTTTGCAGGTTCCCATGCTTAGATTTTTTAAAAATACATAGTCAAAAATTAATATCCTGCTCTTAAACATACAGAAGACAAGGAAAATAAAAAAACATAGAACTTGGCCTATGGTGAAATATTTTACCTGTTCAGGAGCTGCAGTTACAGTGTCTGCTGAAATACGACTAGTAAACCCCCATTAGTGACTGCGCTATCACCCTGAAAATAAAGTCTTGTTCATCTACATTTAGTGAGCAGTCCAGGGTGGGCTTTTTCAATATGTTTCAAGGGAAAAGGGCACTTTGATTTAAATATTCAAACATTTTCACTGGTTCTGTTATCACTCCCTTACTGTTTTCTGTTTCCACTAAAGGTGCCTAGTAATCATAAACACAAAGTTATAACATCCATTCTTCACTGCAAGTTTTCAAACAAAAACAAAAGCCAAAAACTTAATTGCTTTTTAAGCTATAGTTTATGATATGTATATTCTTTTATGTAAAAAAAAAAATCTAAGTTGAAAAGATAGAATTACAAAATGGTGATTTTATAAAAGTATCCTGAGATAATTTTATGATTTACAAAGAGTGTAGTTAATTCTTACCATGTCATGAAATTCACTAAAATGCACATAATTTGGAGAAACACTTTGGGTCTATCAGTGTGTCTTTAAAATATACATGGTATCTATGTAGTTTAAATCAACAGAAGCTTAAATTAACAATCCTTAGCACACTTGATAGCTAAAATCGTAGGCACTCTTTTCAAATATAATTAATCATAAACTATTCTGGGGCTTTTTGTCCAGATGCTTTAGATAAGTTGTGATAGGCATCCCTCTGTTTGTTTACTGTAATAATATGACAGGCATTCCTCAACTTGTTTACAGTAATAAGATATTTATTGAATAGTATTCCTAGAATAGGACCCTAAGTATTGCCATACTTGAAGTGTCTGGCTGTAGAGAGGCTTAGAGCATACTCTTGGAGTACCAAACTTTGCAATATTTTTTATATGCTTGCTTTGAAATTATAGAATTATTATGATGTGTCTGTTAATTATAATGTGTCTCATGTATATAGTATAAGGAGAAAAAAGATATTTAAAACAGCTACTGATTCACTTGTGAGGGGTTTACATTTCTATCAAGAGCACATTAATATACATTTTTACATTATGCATTGTTTTGAATCTTGTAATCAAAAATTCCCCAAATAGGCTTTTAATTTGTAAGATTTGACTCATAACTTGTATTACAGTAATCTTTTATAATATCTTTAACTCCTTAAGGGCATAAATTTGGATTCATTTGACATTTCTTGAATATTTTTTATTAGGCTGTTCTTTATTAGCTCAGCACTTTCAAGTGCAGGACTATTGCACCTATGCCTTTTCAAAAACTTTTGATCTTTGATACAAGCAAAAGAATGTGTGATAGTTTTATGTAACTTGTGATGCAAAATAAACAACCACCCATGAACTCACTATCCAACTTAAGAAACTATCTACCTATTTTGATCTGTATCTTTATCAATTCCACATTCTTTAAAAAACGGTTTTACCACATATATAGATATTCATAAACAATGTAGTTTTCCTGCTTTTGAGCTTTATAGAAATGTTATCTTACTGTAAGCAGTCTTTTGTATTTTTTTTCACTTAACGTGGTTCTAAGATTCATTCATGTTCTTTTTTATGGTTCATTATTTTCACTCTTGTATAATTGTCCATTGTATGATGATATCACAATTTTTCCATTCTTTTGTTGCTGGTTATTTGAGTTATGTTTAGTTTTTTACATCATAAACACTTGTCTCCTGGTGCTTGTGTGTTGGTCTCTCTAGGGTATGTACCCAGGAATGAAATCACTGGTTTTTAGCATATGCGCTTTATAAGATCATGCAAAAATGTTTTTCCAAGTAGTTGTGTACACATTTTACATGCGCTTCATGGATATCTGTTCTTATATTACCAAGAGTCAAAGAAATACCTGTTTGAATTGTGATAGCAGTTGACTTCCATATAACTGGTAGTTTAAATAGATCTTAATCCTAAAAGGACTTTTTTTCGGTTAGGAAGAGGGAAAATAGTTATTTCCATTTTATAAATGAGTAAATAGTTTAGGAATTAATCAACAGTACCAGGGTCAATAAACAAGTTAATGGTGGAGTCAGAAATGTCCAAGTATACTTATTATCTGTGAGTGATTTTTAGCTCTCAGCAGTATGGTACATTTTGGGGAAACTTTGATTTTTTGAGTCTTTAAAAATGTTGAGGTCATTTAATTTTTAATGTTTTATTATGGAAATTTAGGAATATACACAAAAATAAATTCAAGTTTTGACTTTGGTGTTGTTAAGATGTTTAATAGGAATAGTGAGAGTGGACAACCTTGCCTTGTTCCTGATATTAGGGAGGGAGCATTCAGTCTTTCTCACTGTTAAATATGATGTTAGCTGTTAAGTTTTTGTAGATGCTTTTTTTCAGGTGAAGTTGTTCCCATCTATTCCTACTTTGCTGAGAATTTATTAGGAATGAATGTGAATTTTGTCAAATGCTTATTCTCCATTAGTTGATACATGATCAGGTGTTTTTTAAATTGTGCGCCCATGTTTCATTGATTGATTTTCAAATATTGAACCTTGACTTCTTGGGATAAGCCCTATGTAGATGTGATATATTATGCATTTTGTATATTGCTGGATTCTGTTTGCTTGTATTTTGTTGCATAGTTTTGAGTTTATGTTCATAAGTGATAATGGCCTGTAATTTTTTTTTTTTGTACTATTGTTTTTGTCTGGTTTTGGTATCAGGATACTGTTGGCCTTATAAAATGAGTTGGGAAATTTCCTCTTCTTTTTCTGTTTCTGGAAGAGATTGTGTAGAATTGCTTTTAATTCTTCTTTAAATATTTGATAGAAGTTGCCATTGAAACCATCTAGGGCTAGAGAATTCTTTTATTAGATTTTTTTGTACTACAAATTCAATTTCTTTAATAGTAAACTATTCAGATTAATTGTCATATTGTGGCTTTTGAGGAATTGGTCCATTTCATCTACGCTGTTAAATTTATGTGCTTAGAACTGTCTGTAGTATTTCCTTATTATCTGTTTAAATGTTTGCAACATCTGCAGTAATATCTCTCGTTATTTCTGATAGTGGTAATTTATGCCTCCCTCCCTCCCTTCCTTTGTAAGACTTGTTAGTATCAGTTCTTAATTTTTTTTATTTTTTATTTTTTTTATTTATTTTATATTTTTTATTTTGAAATAAATTCAAAGTTATATGAACAGTTGCAAAAACAATACTAGCCCGCCCCATACACAGAATTCCATCATACCCTGACCCCCCTCCCCCGATAGCTCAGTCCACCAACTTTAACATGCTGTCACATCGCTATTTCTTTCCCTCCCTCCCTCCCTATCTATCATGCATCATCTATTGCTCTGTCTTCTGAACATATGAGAGTTAGCTGCACACATGCTTGAGGATACACTATAATTCACGTATACACTTCCCATGAACAAGAACATTCTTTTATGCAATTCCATTAAGCGCAGCTAAGAAGTACAAGAGATTCAACAATGATACAAAGCTTGCATTCTATATTTCCTTTTCCTTATGTCTCAGCTGTGTCCCTTTGAGCCACCTGTCCTCTATCCTCCAATCCCATCCAGGTTCATCCTTAGCATTCAACTGTCATTTAGTTAGACTTTTTTTTTTTTTTTTCAGTTGCGGAAACATATATACAGCCTGAATCTTCCTATTCCACCCCCTCCCTAGCCTTCCATTAGTGGGATTAATCACATTTAGAATGTTGTAATGCTCTTTCCCACCATCCATTACTAGAAATTTCCCTTCACCTCAAACAGCAACCCTACACTCCTTTCTTAACTCCCCATTGCCCCTTCCCCCATTTCTCTTAACCCAAACTCTCCTTTTCATCTCTATGGTTATATTCTCTGTTAATTTCTTTGTGTTTACTGTGGGGCTTAAAATTAACCTCTTAAATCCATATCAATCTTGTTTTACTTTGATACCACCTTCACTTCAATAGGACACATAAACTATGTTCCTATACTCCTTCATTCCCCCACCTTTATATAGTTGTCTAAAATTACATATTTTACATTGAGTTCAAAACCACTGATTTGTCCTTAGAGTTTGTGTATTTTATATCATGTAGGAAGTAAATAGTGGAGTTACAGTTCAAAAATTATTGACTTCTATTTGTATTCCATTGTGGTTGGAGAATGTGCTTTGAGTATATTCAATTTTTTTTTTTTTTTTTTTTTTTTGATTTCTTGAGGCTTGTTTTATGTCCCAGCTTATGGTCCCTTCTGGAGAAAGATCTGTGATCACTAGAGAAAAATGAGTGTCCTGGTGATTTGGGATGTAAGGTACTATATATCTCTGTTAAAATTCTCTGTATCTCTTTCTCCTTTCTTTGTTTCTCTGTTGGTAGGGCTCCCTTTAGAATCTGAAGTAGGGCAGGTCTTTTATTGGCAAAGTCTCTCAGCATTTGTTTGTCTGTGAACAATTTAAGCTCTCCCTCAAATTTGAAGGAGAGTTTTGCTGGATAAAGTATTCTTGGCTGGAAATTTTTCTCTCTCAGAATTTTCAGTATGTCATGCCACTGCCTTCTCGCCTCCATAGTGGCCACTGAATAGTCACAACTTAGTCCTACGTTGTTTCCTTTGTATGTGGTGAATTACTTTTCTCTTACTGCTTGCAGAACTTGCTCCTTCTCTTCAGTATTTGACAGTCTGATCAGAATATGTCTCGGAGTGGGTTTATTTGGATTTATTTTATTTGGAGTTCGCTGGGCATTTATGCTTTGTGTATTTATATTGTGTAGAAGGTTGGGGAAGTTTTCCCCAACAATTTCTTTGAATACTCTTTCTAGACCTTTACCCTTCTCTTCCCCTTCTGGGACACCAATGAGTCTTAAGTTTGGACGTTTTATTTTATCTATCGTATCCCTGAGATCCATTTTGATTTTTTCGATTTTTTTCTCCATTCTTTCTTTTGTTCTTTCATTTTCTGTTCTGTGGGCTTCTAGGACACTGATATGTTGTTCAGCTTCCTCTAGTCTTGTATTGTGAATATCCAGAGTCTTTTTAATTTGGCCAGCAGTTTCTTTTATTTCCATAAGATCTTCTGTTTTTTTATTTACTCTTGCAATGTCTTTATGCTCTTCTAGGGTCTTCTTTATGTCACTTATATCCTGGGCCATGGTCTTCTTGATGTTCTTTAAATCCTTTGCCATGTTTTCGTTCCTCAATTGTAGTTCTTTGTTTAATTTTGCGAGGTACTGTGTATCTTCCGATATTTTGATTTGTGTGTTTGGAGTTGGATTCTCCATATCTTCTGGTTTTATCACATGCATTAAGATTTTCTGTTGTTTTTGGCCTCTTGGCATTTGTTTTGCTTGATAGGGTTCTTTCAAGTTGTAAAAGAAAAAAGGGGGGGGATATCGATCTAATTTTTCAGAAACACAGTTTGGTAATGTACACTTTCTCTAACTAAACAGCAGATGGCATCTGTGAGACACCTATATCCCTCAAGTCAGTTCTCAACCTTGTTCCCGCGGTGTGTGGGGAAATGATTCTTGTGGGTTCAGTTGGAGAACTCAGTTTGGGTGTGTTGCTGGAGCCATCCACCCTGAATGTGTGGCGTGTGTACGGATGGCCAGGGAGGAAGGGCAGTTTTAATGTTCAAATCCCCCACGTTCCCGGAGATTCAAGGCCGCCACAAGAGTCTAAGCCTTCATTTCAGTTCAGCCCCAGACCCTCTCTCTCGCTAATCCACAAACCACTGGACTTGGCGTAGCGTCCCTGGGTTCTCCAAGCGGGTCCCCCCACCCAGCCGCGATCCTCCAGGAGCTCATCCGAGGGAATGCCGTGCTACGTCACCAGTGCGTGCTGTCCCTCAAGGGAAGCCCCGGGCTGCCAGGGCCGTGCGGCAGCGCACTCTCAGCCTGAAGCAAAAATGTCCGAATGGGGTGTCTCAGCCCCCTCCTCCTTGCACAGCTCCTCCTTCCCAGCTCCAAGACAACTGGCGGGGCTCTGGGCTGTGAGCACGGCCCCGGGCAGGAGTTTATCCAGCCCTCTGGGGGGCCAGCTGCTAGCCGCGGGGTTTCTTTCTGCTTCCGGCTCTCCCCTCCGTTCCCCCGGACCTGAGGGTATCTGCAGCAGGCTGTCTTCCCGGCCAGACACCAAGAGGCCAGCCCAGCCCCCTCTTGCTTTGTTTTACTGTGTGGTTCCCACAATCGCAGCTGCAGCCGCTCCTGGCTTTTTCTCTTTTTTTTCCTTTTTAAAAGAGCCAGCTGGTTTCCAAATGCTGAACCCTGGCTTCCCCAGCCCACCGTGTGGCTGTGGGTCTTCCAGCCAGCTTACTCACTGGTTTCAGAATGCCGACTCCCAGTTTCACCAAGTATACGGCCCCTCTGGAACTAGGAGCCCTTGTCCAGCTGGCGCATCGCTTAACCGGTATTTTGGGTCACTTTCTCGTTTTTAGCTAGTGTTTTTCACGGAGGCGTTTTTTTGCCCTGTCTCAGCTAGCCGCCATCTTAGTTTCCTGTATCAGTTTTATGGACCTTACAAACAGCTAGCTTTTGGTTTCATCGATTTCCTCTATTGATTTTGTTTTCAGTTTCATTGTTTTTCTGCTCTCCATTTGCTCCTTTCTGTTTGCTTCTGATTTATTTTGCTCCTTTTTTTAGTATCTTAAGGTGTAGGCTTAGATCATTTATTTGAGACCTATTTTCTTTTCTAACTTGTACAATTAATGCTATAAAATTTCCTCTAAATTCGGCTTTAGCTGCACCTTGTAGATATGTTGTATTTTCAGTTCAAAATATTTTCTACTTTTCTTTGAGAAGTTCTCTTTGTCCCATGGATTATTTAGACATGTCTTTGGAGATTTTCCTTTATCTTTCTCTTACTGATTTCCTTTATCTTTCTATTTCCTATTTGATCCCATTGTGGTCAGAGAGTGTACTTTGTATGATTTAAAGTATCTTAAATTTGTTAACATGTGCTTTATGATCCCCAGTGTATGGTCTATCCTGGTGAATATTCCATATGCACTTGAAAAGAATGTTTTCTGCTGCTGTTGGGTAGAATGTTCTATAAATGTCAGTTATGTCCAAGAGTTTCATGGTGTTTTTGAATTCTTCTACATCATTGCTGAAGTGCTGTTTACTCCTTCTGTCTTTTACTGAGACAGGAGTATTGAAGTCTCCAACTATAATTTTGGGTTTGCTTCTTTCTCGTAGTTCTGTAAGACTTTCCAAGATCCATTTTAAAAATTCTGTTATTCAGTGCATATAGATTTAGGATTATATATTTTCTTGGTGAGTTGACATTTCTATCTTTATATAACGTTCCTTTGATCCCTGATAATTTTATCTACTCTGAAGTTCTTTTGTCTGACAGTATGGCCATTCCTGCTTTCTTTTGATTAGTGTTTGCATAGTGTATTTTTTCCTGGCCTTTTACTTTTTATCTTTAGATTATTATATTCAAAATGAATTTCTTACAGGCAGCATATAGTTAGGTCATGGTTTGTTTTCATCTATTCTGTTATAGACCATTTGCTTTAATGTAATTATTTATAAGTTTGGGTTTAGGTCTCCCATTTTATTGCTTCCTGTTCCCTTTGTTTTTCACTTCTCTATTTTCCCTCTTCATTTCTTTTGGACAATTTGAACACTATTCAGTATTCCATTGTAATTTAACTATTTTGTTATTGTCTTATGCCCAAAGTTTCTTTTTAGTCATTGCTCTAGGGATTGTAGTATGCACACTTAACTTTTCACAGTCTGCTAAGAACTGATATTTTGACACTTGAAGTGGAATATAGAAACCTTACCACCTTATGGGTCCCTTTACCCTTCTCCTATCTGTTATAGTTGTCTTATATCTATATTCACTGAAAACTCTAGCAGACAATGCTATAATTTTTTCTTTCAGCTGTCAAACAAGTTTTAAAGAACTCAAGAGAAGAAGAACTTCTTATATTTACTCATATATTACAGTTTCTATTGCTCTTCTTTCATCCCTGAAGTTCCAGATTTCCCTATGGCAGCATATGCCTTTGACCTGAAAAAGTTCTTGTAGCATTTCTTTTAAAGCAATTTTTTTGGGAATGAATTCTCTTAGAAGTCTTCAGTTGAGACTGTCTGCATTTCACCTTCATTTCTGAAGGATATTTTCACTGGATATAGAATGCTGGGTTGATCTTGATTTTTTTATTTCAATACTATAAAAATGTTATTCTGCCCCTAACAGCAGAGCCCCAGGATGTATGAAGCAAACACTGGCAGATTTGAAGGGAGAAATTGATGGTTTTACATTGATCATAGGACACTCTAATATGCCACATACAATAATGGCTAGAACATCTAGACAGAAGTTCAATAAGGAACTACAAGACTTGAATGATACTCTAAATCAACTAGACCTAACAGACATATATAGAAGACTTCACCCAACAAAAACAGCATACATATTCTTCTTGAGTGCACTTGGATCATTCTCTAGGATAGACCATATTTTAGGTCACAAAACGTCTCAATACATTGAAAAATATTGAAATCATACAATGTATATTCTCTGAACCTAATAGAATGAAGCTAGAAATCAGTAACACAGGGAGAAATGGAAAACTCACAAATATGTGGAAATTAAAATGTACTCTTAAACAACCAGTGGGTTGAAGAGGAAACCAGAAGTGAAATTAGGGAATATGTTGAGAATGAAAATGAAAATACAACATAACAAAACCTATAGGATGCAGCAAAGGCAGTGTTGAGAGGGAAATTTATAGCTGTAAATGCTTACATTAAAAAAGAAGAAACACTTCAAATCAGAGACCTAACCTCAAAACTGGAAGAACTAGAGAAAGAGCAAATTAAACCAAAATCAAGCAGAAGAAAGGAAATAACAGAGAGAGGAGGTAAGTGAAATAGAGAACAAAACAATAGAAAGAATGAACAATACCAAAAATTTGGTTCTTTGAAAAGATCAATAAAATTGGCAAATCTTAAGCTTGACTGACAAAGAAAAGAGAGAGGACCCAAATAACAAAAATCAGTAAAAGGGGGGATAGCACTACCATCTCTGCTGAAATAAAAAGTATTCTAAGAGCTACTATGAACAACCGTACGCCGATAAGTTAAATAACCTAGAAGAGATGGACAAATTCTTAGAAACATACAAACTACCTACACTGACTCAAAAAGAAATAGAAGATCTCAACAAACCGATAAATAGTAAAGAGACTGAATCAATAATCAAACACCTCCCAAAAAAGAAAACCCCAGGACCAGATGGCTTCACAGGGGAATTTTACCAAACAGTCCAAGAAGACTTAACTCCAGTTCTGCTTAAACTCTTCCAAAAAACTAAACTGGAAGGAAAACTCCCTAATTCATTCTACAAGGTTAATATCACTTTCATACCAAAGCCAGATAAAGATACCACAAGAAAAGAAAACTATGGACTAACATCTCTTATTAATATAGATGCAAAAATCCTCAAAAAATAATAGCAAACTGAATGCATCAGCACATAAAAAGAATTCTACACCATGATCAAGTGGGATTTATCCCTGGTATGCAACAATGGTTTAACATTAGAAAATCAGTTAATGTAGTGTATCACATGAACAGAATGAAGGAAGAAAAACCACAAGATTATCTTAATTGATGCAAAAAAGGCATTTGACAAAATCCAGCACTCCTTCTTGATAAAAACACTTAGAAAACTAGGAATAGGAGGAAACTTCCTCAATATGATAAAGGGCATGTATGAAAAACCTGTAGCTAAAATACTACTTAATGGTGAAAGACTGAAAATCCTTCTAAGAACAGGAATAAGACAAGGATGGCAACTGTTACCACTGTAATTCAACATTATACTGGAAGTTTTTGTCAGAGCAGTGAGGCAAGAAAAAGAAACAAAAGCCATCCAAATTGGAAACGAAGAAGTAGAACTTCATATTTGTAGATGACATGATCCTATATACAGAAAATCCTGAAAAATACACAACAAAGCTCCTGTAGCTAATAAATGGATTCAACAAAATAGTGGGGTACAAGATAAACACCCAAAAGTCAGAAGTGTTTCTATACATGAGCAGTAAATAATCAGAAAAATAAATCAAGAAAAAAATTCTATTTACAATTGCAACTAAAAAAATCAAATATCTAAGAATAAATTTAACCAAGACTGTAAAAACTTGTACACAGAAAACTAAAAATCATTGCTAAAAGAAATCAGAAAAGACCTAAATCAATGGAGGAACATTCCCTGTTCATGGATTGGAAGACTAAATATTGTTAAGATGTCAGTTCTACCCAAAGCAGTTTACAGATTCAACACAATCCCAATAAAAATTCCAACTGTCGTCTTTTCAGAAACAGAAAAGCCAATCATCAAATTTATTTGGAAGGGTAACATTATTCCAATATTTTTTTCATCACTCAGTTGTCATCTGTTGATTGTCTTTTCTCATATAATTTGATATTTTCCTGTTTTTTTCATATGCCAAATAATTTTGGATTGTGTCCTAGATATTTTGAATATTATGCTATGAGACTGTGGATATTGTAGAGGATGTTTCTGTTTAGCAAGCAGCTGACCTGGTAAAGTTCAGATTCAAATTCCAAGCCAGCTTTTGTGGGTATTGGTTCCTGTCTTAGTTTTCCAGCTGTTACCATACAATGGGTTGGCTTAAACTATGGGATTTTATTGGTTCATGGTTTTAAGGCTAGGAGAAGTCTAAAATTGAGGCCTTAGCAAGGTGATACTTTCTCCCTGAAGACCATGGTGTTTTGCTGCTGGCTGCCAGTTATCCTTGGCATTCCTTGGCTTTCCTGTCCCACGATAATGTCTACATAAGTTCTGTTGACTTCCCCATGGGCTTTTCTTCTTAAAATCTCCAGGATTAGGATTAAGGCCCAAACTCATTCAGTTGTGCTACACCTGAACTACAGATAACGTCTTCAAAAGGTCCTGTTTACAATGGGTTCACAAATACAAGAAAGGATTAAGATTAAAAATGTGTTTTTTTCCTGGGTACATAATTTAACTGACCATACTTCCACTCTCAGTTTTTTTTTTTTCCCAAATCCTTTCCAGTGCTGTTTGGATTTATCCCATGTGTGCTCCATCCGGTGTCTATTTTGGATGGGTAGTGATCACTCTGTTAGTTCAGTTCTGAAAGTCTTTTGTGTGCTAATTAGGATCAGCTCCACAGGTGAGCAGCTGGGTGTGGGGTATGAGCACGATTCATAAACAACTTTTTGGAGTCATTTCCCAGGGCTCCTCCTCTTCTGCAGTCTCCTCTGTACTTCCTATCTTCTTCCCTGGGTCTTTCCTTTTTGGTTCTCTGGCAGCAGTTGCAGCCTTAGTTACCATGATCTACTGTCAACTTTTTTTTTTCCATTACAAAATTGATTAATTTAGTTGATAACAGTAGAGAATAAAACAAAACTCCAGAGTTGCCTCATTCAGAGTTGCAGCTTTCATGGTAAAAGCAGCAGAATTATTGGCCTATCTCCTTGGAGAGAAAGCTAAGTGAACTTGCAGCACAATTCATCCATCACGTGATACTGATGGCCATTATATAATGCAAGTGACATACCATTTGCTGGACATTTTTATTTCTTTACGTTGCTTCCATCTACTGTTTAAGGTCCTTTTGTTTCAATGTGAAGAACTCCCTTTGGTATTGCTTGTAGGGCACATCTAGTGATGACAAACTCCCTGTGCTTTTGTTCAGCTGGGAATGTCTTAATCTCTGTTTTTGAAAGACAGTTTCACTGGATATAAAATTCTCTGTTGGCAGTTATTTTCTTTCAGTACTTAAAAAAATATGCCTCACTGCCTTTTTGCCTTCATGGATTCTGCAGAGAAATCAGGAATTAATCTTATTGAGTCTCCCTTGTACATGACATGTTGCTTCTCCTTTGCAGCTTTCAGCTGTCTTTGGTATTGAACAGTTTGATTTACAATGTGTCTGTGTGTGGGTCTCTCTGAATTTTTCCTGTTTGGAGTTTGTTGGACTTCTTAGATTTTATTCATGTCTTTTCATTAAATTTTGGAAGTTTTTTTTGCCATTATTTCTTCCAATATTTCTTCTGCCCCTTTTTCTCTTCTCCTTCTGAGATTTCCATAATGCATATAACAGTATGCTTGATGGTGTCCCACAGGGTGGTTAGGCTCTGTTCTTTTCTTCATTCTTTTTCCTTTCTGCTCCTTAGCCTGAATACATTCGGTTGTCTTATCTTAGACTTCACTCATTATTTCTTCTGCTAGCTATAAGCTTCTTTTGAAATCTGTAGGGAATTTTTTATTTGTTGTTACTGTGTCCTTCAACTCCAGTATTTCTGTTTGGTTCCTTTTCAAGATTTCTCCTTATTGATATTCTCTTTGTATTCATCTGTAATCTTCCTGATTTCCTTTACTTCTTGTCCATATTTTTCTTTAATTCTTTGAGCATATTTAAAACAGTTTCTTAAAAGTTTTTCTGGTATGTCTAAATTGTGGTCGTCTTTGTTGATGATTTCTGAAATTAATCTTGTTCCTTTGGATGGGCCATCATTTTCTCATTCTTTGTTTGCCTTGTAATCTTTTGTTGCACATTGTACATTTTAGTATTTTAATGTGTTAACTCTGGAATTTAGTCCCAGAGATGTTTGTTCCTTAAGTTTGTATCCTGCTAGGATAGGACAGATTTTCCTTGAATGCCAGGAGCTAACAAAAACAATCCATTCAAAACATAGTTTCATAGACTTTGCAGATTGGCTTTGTGCTGGCTGGTGCTCTCCCTCAGAGGTTAGCCCTCCTCTTAGTTGGGAACCTGAAAATTAGCCCAAGGCGAAAGAACAGGGTCCTATCAGTTTATTTCTGAACATGTGTCATAGCATGGGCTTGTTCTTTGGGGATTAGGAATTTCCCTGTTAATAGGGATCATATCTCCATGTCTCCCTAATAAGTGGTCTTTCTGAGTCCCAGGGACTCTGTTGTATGCCTTAAAGCTGATAATCCTTTGTCTTAGAACATTGTGATTTGATTGTTTCTTACACTGATTTAGCTGTCTGCAAACTGCTTCTGCATGCATAGCAACTTCTGGGACGGCAAGGCAGAGATGAATATCCTGGTTCAGTCCTTCTGACTGCCACCAGATAGATTGGCACAGACATACAAACACCCCAGTATGCACCTAAGGATTACTGTGCTTCCTCAGGATTGGACCAGGGACCTGCACTGAGAGCACAGGTTGTTTCCACATAGAGTTCAGGGGGGAATGGTGGCAGAGGGACCTTTTCAAGAAAAGTAGCCATTTTCTCGATTCAGTGTTTGTCCAGTTACTGCCACCTTTTAACTTTTCTGGAGCCATTTTCCTCAGAACTCTTGCAGTTTTTGCTAGTTGTTTGCAGATTCTTTGGTGGAATAGAACCCTGGAGTGTCTCACATCACCATCTTAGTCCTCTGCTGCTCACTTTTGTGATTGCTTCTGCATCTGATTCCAATCTGCAGGAGAATTCAAGGGAGAAAAAATTAGTTAATCCACTGTTCAGTGTTACTTTGAATTCTGGACTTCTTCCTGAATCTGTGTGCTACTTTTTTACTTTTCAGAGTTTTAAAATGGCTTCTGCATCTCTTCTGTCCAGGCTTTCTTTATAGCTGCATTTAGTGAGAGGGTGGGGTGTCCCTCTTCTATCTTACCCAGAACAGAAACTCCTAACTGATTTTAATGAGTAATTATAGATTTCACCATGGTATTGATGATTATTATATTATTGGAATTCATTTTTGGTAAGTGATTTACCCATGCAATTAATATAGTTGTATTTTTATTAGACTGTCTTGTGTATTTGGTACCAAAGAGCTTATTTCTATTTTAGCGGCATGTTTTTTTCCCCCCATACAGATGAAGTGTTTACTCTTCTTCAGAACTTCATAATGTCTACTACAGAGAGCATTTCTGAATTTATTCTTAGACGACTTACTATGAATGAGCTAAATAGTGTAAGTATTCATTGGAGAAGCTTTTCATTCATTCTTTTCACTGATATTTGGGTGACTACTGACTGGCAGGCACTGTGTTAATGTGAAAAGAAAAATTATTTTACTATGTTAGTTCCATGAGAAGCAGCCTTAGGAAGCAAAAAGATATAGCCTTTAAAGTAATAGCACCTAGGTTCCAATTTCTTCTACTTTCATTAACTGTGACCCTGGGCAAGTTATGCAACTTTTCTGAGCCTCAGTCTCCTTGTCTGTAAAATGGAGGTAATAGCATTGATTTATCAAGATTTGGGGAATTTCAAATGATGTATTTGAAGTACTTAGCACATTCAGTGTATATCTGGAGTATATATCCAGAGATTCTAATTTGTTAAATTTGGGATGGGGCCTAGGTATCTATCTTTCTATATATTTAAAGCTCCATAAGTGATTCTGAAATGCAATTAGGGTTAAGAACAATAGGTCTGATGTGTGGAGGATGTGCTGTGAATTACCCATCCCCCCTACTGTCCATATCATTGATTACTTTAGGACATCTGAGAAAAATTACTGAAGCTTTCCCTGTTTCTTGAAGGATATCTCAGAGCACTAATTGTTAAAGATGTGCCTGTTATTCTTAATTCTTTTTTTTTTGGTTGAAATTGGTAGGAACAAAGGTTGAAGCAATTAAAATTATTAGGTTGTATTACAAGTCAGCAATTGAGGGGAGTTGGTTAGGGATATGGAAGGATTCGAGTTTCCTTTTCTTTTTCTTTTTTTCTTTTTACATCTTTCACTTTATTTCTTGTCTGGAGTGATGAAAAGTTTCTAAAAATTGAACAAAAATTAAGTGCGGTGATGGATGCACAGCTGTATGAGAGTACCAGGGGCAACTGATTGTATACTTTGGATCTTTGGATAATTGTATGGTTTCTGAACAATCCCAATAAAAATTAAAAAAAAAAAATTATTAGGTTGTCAATAAATTGAGAACATATATTTTAAAAAGTTTTATTAGAATACCCAGGTGACATTTGTTTGATAGCTTTTAAACAGGTGTGAAAATATAAAAAGTTACGTTTTATTTTGAAAGACTTAAGATGTTAATAGATGAGCAAGGAAATATAAAGAAAAAAACACCCTTTAGCTTCCTGAATTCTTATCAGACAGTTCTTAATAGCAATTCTGGTGTACCTAAATTGCCTACAAGGCATTTAATAAAGAAGTAACTTTTTTTGTTTATATTTTGTTACAGTATCATTTTATTATCAATATTATTATATTTACCTTTTTATTTATGGAAATTTTCAAACATATGCAAAAGAATTATAATGAATCCCTATGTATCCATTGTATAACATAAACCATTTTATTTGTTTGGAATTTGAAGTTACAAATAGCTCAAAAAAGGGAAAACTTATTTTATCTTTCAGATTCAAAGATTAAAAAAAAAAACGAAATAAATTATTTTGAAAATGTCACTGTCTTCATAAGTTAGGTATTAGAATTCCCAGTTAAGCACATTTGTTTAAAAAATGAAGTTTTTTTTAAAAGTCTCTTCCCATATTTGCCCTTATCTCAGTGGTATGCTCATCAGTGTTTAACGACTGGCTCTCTGGGGAAACAGTAAGCCCTGATTTGTAGAATTTACGGATTCCCATGACTGATTTCAAGCTTATCAACATGACATCACTGAGTTGGAAAGTGATATGAGTAGTTGGCTCTGCAGTGTGGGAAGGCTCAAGCCATCACTCCGTGATCTCGTATCACAGAGGAAATAGTAGCCATCAGACTGGCATGCCCTCAGTTTTTAACTATCAAATACGTAAACTTATCCTATATACTCAACACACACATGAATCCATTCTCTCTGTCTTCTATCTGTTATAAAATGTAAGGCAATATGGATTCCATCCTCCTCCAGCTTCTAAGGACTTAACACTTGATTATACACCCTCTTTTTTACATATTTAGCCTTTCCTTTTCTACTGAATTTTTTGTGAACATTTATACATATTTAAGAGTTTCTCATCTTAAAAGAACTTTCTTTCAATTCCATATTTCCTTCTAGCATCCTGTTTCTTTCCCTTTATAAGCAAATCATAAACAAACTCCTTATCATTCTAATTTGGCTTCTGCCTCCTTCATGATACAGAAATGGCTCTAAATCATTAGTGACTCCTCTGTCCTAAACCTAAAGGATACTTCTTAAACCTTATTTTTCTTGACTCCTTGACTCTCTTGGACTCTGTTGATCACGTCTTTCTGAAATCCTGCCTCTCTTTAATCTATGACATCATGCTCTTCTGGTTTTTCTTCCATCTCTGGCCATTACTTCCATTTCTCTTGAATTCTTCACTATCTCGACTGTTGTAGTTTTCTGGACTGCTCAAGCAAATACTGTGCAATAGGGTGGCTTAAACAACGGGAATTTATTAACTCATGGTTTCAAGGCTAAGAGAAAGTCCAGTCAAGATGACATCAAGACAAATCTTTCTTCCTGAAGACTGGAGTGAGTCCTTGGACCTGGCTCCTCTGTCACATGGCAGTGCGCATGGCAGCCTCTGCTGGCCTTTCCTTTCTCTCTGGGTTCTGTTGATTTCAGCGTCTTGCTTCCCGTGGCTTTCTCTCTATCTGTCTGAATTTCATTCTTATAAAGGATGCCAGTAACAAGATTAAGATCCATCCTGATTGGACTGGGCCATACCTTTACTGTCGTAATCTCATCAAAAAGTCTTACTACAATGGGTTCATACCCACAGGAATGGATTAAGTTTAAGAACATGTTTTTCTGGGGTACATACATCTCCAGACCACCAAATTGATTTTATATTTGGAGCTTTTAAAACCTTGGTCCATTTTTTTCTCATTCTCTCCTCTGTCTCTAGGTGATCTCATCCACGTCCATAACTTCAGTTATGCCAGTGACTCTCACATTTCTATCTCCACCTCAGACTTCTCTTCTGAGTTTAAGAGCCATTATTCGAATTGTTATTTGATGACCAAGTTGAATTTCTCACATTTATCTCAAACTTTTATACAAAACTGAACCCCTTGTTCCTCTCTTCTTTCTCCATGTTTCCTTTCTCAGTTAATGTACCATGATCCAACCAGTTTCTCAGGCCACAAACTTAGAAGTCCTCCATCACTCTCACCTCCTGTGTTCGTCTGTGCTATGACCAAGCCCTTTACTTTTTACCTTTTATCTGCATTATATCCTATCACCTGGCAAAGTTTCTGGCATATAGTGGTTGCTGATTAAATTAATGAATTAAGTACTTTCTATGTGCCATAGGAGGCATCTTAGTATAGTAGTAATACTTACGGCCACTACTTAGTGCTATTGCATTCAACATACCTTCTATCACTTAATTCTTTGAAAAACCCTATGATGGATAGATATTATTATCCCTATTTTATGTATAAGGAATCTGAGGCCTAAAGGTAACTTTGTGAGTTCTACCACTAACTAAGCTGGTGAGTGGTAGAACTGGATTGAATTCTCTTCTGCCTAGGTTTAGTAATCAAAAAAGACCTGTGTTTAATTCTGTCCCTCCTAGTTACTAGCTCTGAGACATTGGGAAGTTATTAACCTCTTTGAAACTGAGTCTTCTTATCAGCAAAGTAAGACAGTAATCTTCTTTGTGATAGTGACTATTGTAACTTGCCTCAAACAAAGGAAGAGGTGATTGCTGTAATTGTTACTGTTATTATTTATGATGTGACAGTACTGGGATACAAGATTTGGTAGAACGTAATTGGCAGAAACTGTGTTCTGAGTAGGGAGAAGGTTGAGTAAATTGTGATGTGTTACAATTGTGCTGAAAGCAACATCACTGTGTAATCCAGAGAAGGAAGTCCTTAGCTCTGCATGGGGAGATTATGGAAGGTTTTTCCCTCATAAAAATCTTGATTTAGTACTTTTAAATGAACTATTTTATTTCCTACCTGAACTCTCAGAGCCTTGTGAAAATCATGTATCCTGCTTTTATCCTTAAACATTTTAATATTTGTCTCAGGTTTCAGATCTGGATCGTTGCCATTTATACCTGATGATATTAACTGAGTTTATAAATCTTCATTTGAAGTTTGGGTGGAAAAGGGGTAACCCCATTTGGAGAGTTATTTCTCCTTTGAAAAATGCATCCATTCGGCACCTTCAGGACATGGGTAGCGGACAGGTAATCAACTTTGATTCAAGGTTTTATGGTTATGTTGAATAAGGCGTACATGGAATAAAACATTCAATTGTTTTAAAGTTTTTTGATAGTATAAAAAACGTTTGCTGAAACTTAATTTTTAAAATAGTACCCTTTAGTAATAAGATTTGATTAGATTGGGAATCCTATCATAATATTAAGTATATAACAGAGATATGGGGACTTCAGTCTTAAAATCATTTAGATATAGATAGTGGACTTGTACTAGTTCTTTTGCCCATATACCTATCAGTAAGGGATATAGTCACTTTAGTATGTCCACATTCATCTGTTTGGCATTCAGAGCCCTCTGTACTTGCTTATCTAATTTTTTAGCCTAGTTTTCCAGTGCCTCTCCTCCGCCTTCCCATAATGCTCCCAATGCTGAAGTCACTGTAGACCAGCACTTAATATTTTCACAGATCGCAAACGTGTCATATTCTTTCTCATGTAGGCTTTTATTCTGTGTGATCTCTCCACTGGGAATGCCCTACCCTCCACTATACACTTGTTAGTGTCTGGTCCATACCTTTATGGCTTAACTCAAATCATATTTTCTCTTGGGGACCTTCTTGGATCAGTGGCTCACTCTTTCCTTCATTTTTCCTAATGCTCTTTAAATCTCCTTTATAATGTTTATTTCCGTCTTACTTGTTTTTATAGTGATTTTTATGTATATGTATTTTCCACTGTATTTTAGCACCTGCAGGCATTTCTGAAATATAACACAATAAGGCATAATGGTTAAAAGAGCAGGCTTTGGAGTTAGACTTCCTTGGTTTGAATCCTGGCCTTATCCTTGCTAACTGTGTGACCTCGGGGAAATTACTTACCCTTTCTATACCTCATCTGTCACATCTGCAAAATGGGGCTGATAGGGTTGATGTGAGAATCAAAACAAGTTTATACATGCTAAGTATTAAGAACCATACCTGGCACATAGAAAGTCCTCAGTAAATGTTAGTTGTTTTCAATTAATACATGGCAAGTATTCAGTAAAGTTATATTGAATCATAATCTAACTGGTCCAGGCTGCTAATAAGAATAAAGGAGCTACTTGATTGCTTTAATTCTCTAACTTTTAAAGTAGTTTTCAAGGACTGGCCTTAAAGGAAATGATAAAAGAGGACAGGTTAATATTTCAGCCTCCTACTAGTCTCAATGTTATGAAAGGGTATTGTAAGTTTTGAATGTAGAACAAAATCATGAACCATACCACAGTAATTTTTATTATTAAAAATTGGCTTTTTTTTTAGTAATTCACTGAATTACATTAAGGATAACAGGGACCATAACTGACAACATAAACACTAAATTTTATTTCATGTATTGGCAGTGTTGCTATTGTAAAATTTATCTGTAGAGATGCTTGATTTATTTGGGGGTGGGGGTGGGAAAAGGCATGTAATAAGTAGTTAGAAAGTTCCTTTCTGTTAAAAATACTGCCAGTCAGCAATATTTGAGAGAACAACTTTGGTGTCTCAGTGCAGCTATTTTCTATGTCTAGTTTCTTGCCAGTACTCCTAGATTCTTGGTTAGAGATTGACTATTTTCTCTCTGTAATTATAAACCCGAGCTGTCTTGGTTATCCTTCCTTTGTGTGTGCTCCTACATGTAGAGTTCTAAGTGCTTTATATGAAATAACTCCTTTATTGAATCTTCACAATATGAAGTACATTCTGTCTATCCCCATTTTGCAAATAAGAAAACTAAAGCATAGAATTTCCACAGTCATACTGGTAGTAAGTGCAGAGCCAAGATTTAGACCTAGGCTGGATGGTTCCTGAATCCATGCTCGTAACTGCTTTGCTCTGTTGCCTGTGTAAAAGTCAAGTTACTGTTGATTCAAGGAGTTATTTGTAACTTGGAGCCTTTTTTTTTTTTAATTTTCAGCATGCCTCAGCCCAAGAGTTAAAATAAGGCTCAACCATAGGAATGTTGTTTGTAAATTTGTGTATTCATAGGAAAAAAAGTTGAGGAATACTTATTAATACATAGCTTTGGGTTCTGTTTGTAGCTACTTTGTCATGTATTAGTTCTTGGAATCCAGCTGCCAAAGAAGAGACCTAATTATCTCGTTAGCCTGAATTACTGAGTTTTTATTGCCACTTCAAATTTGTTCACTGTCTATCTATAAAGAAGTGATAACATTGAGTGACTTGTATTGGATTCCCTTTTAATTCTGATGTTCACTAGGAGGCAGGAAAAGGGAGAAAAAGGGTGTGAGTTTTCCAAGACTGGTAACTCAGGCCTTACTAATTCAGAATTGCTTATGTCAAATAAAAGACTGTTGTTGCCTTTCCTTCTCAGGAACCAACACTTGGTAGACAGATTCAGAGAGTGGTTAGTATGGCTGCTTTGGCCATGGTATGTGAAGCCATTGATCAGAAGCCAGAATTACAGCTTGATTCTCAGGATGCTGGACCCATGGAAAGGTTCCTTTCCTCTTTTCAACTCAATCAGACATTACAGAAGCCTCACATAGAAGAGCACAGCAGGTATGTTTACCCCTTGAAGTAAAGCATTATTTATGAAAGGCATCTATATTGTTAAATTAAAAATCCATTTTTGTTTAGTCATTGAAGTAATTAGTAATTGCCCAATATTACTTATAAAGTTATAGAATTTTGGAGATGATGCTTTATTCAGGATAGTGTATTATCACATTATTAGTCTATATTTCCAGAAACCCATTAACCTTTATGTATTTAGTTTTCAGTGACTCATTTAAGGTGAATGAAAATAATTTCAGGGTAGTAAGAAAATTGAGGTTTATGTAGTTTCCTTATTTTTTGGTAGATAGGATATTTCATAGCAACCATTTAAATCTATATATGTTTTCTCCCTTTATAAGGATAGTGTACTACATGTGAAAGAAATTGAGACAGCCCTGAGGAAGTACGTGATGGTTTTTTTCTTTCAGTTTTTTTGATGACTCTTCATCTTCCCAAGGATGGGGGAAAATAGTTGCACAATATGTTCATGATCAGTGGGTCTGCCTCTCTTTCCTCTTGAAAAAATACCACACCCTCATACCAACCACAGAGGGTGAAATTCTGGAACCCTTTTTACCTGCTGTTCAAATGCCAATAAAGACTTTGCAATTTGCACTAGAAGCCCTCACAATTCTTCCTTCGGATCAGATTTTACCTGTCTTTCAGTGCATGAAAATTGTGGTTCCCAAGGTAAGTTATAGTGAGATACGAATTGAAGAATGAGAGCAGCTGTAAATATTTCTAAATTAAGTGATAAATATGTATTTCTCTTTTTTTCCTACCAGCTTCTGACCTCCTCTGAATCACTCTGCATAGAGTCTTTTGACATGGCTTGGAAAATTATATCTTCTTTAAGCAACACTCAGCTGACATTCTGGTCTAATTTAAAAGCTTTTGTTCAGTTTGTTTTTGATAACAAGGTTCTTACCATTGCTGCAAAAATCAAGGGCCAGGCATATTTCAAAATAAAAGAGGTAACTTTTTCTTTTCTTTTTAATTTTTATGACCTGTAGCTCATGAAGAAGAGTTATATTTATAACTGCATATCAGATTTCTTGTTATTCAGTCAACAAATATTGTTTGAACCTTCTTCAATGTCATGAATAAGGACAAGAAAATCTATTAGCTATAAAAGAGGAGGTGCAAACTGGGATCCCATGAGCCAAACCTGGTCATAAACATATTTTACTTGGTTAATACAGTGTTTAAAATTTTGAATTAGCTGCCACTCTTAAGAATTGGGAAATCTGCATGAAAATCTGTATTTTACCTTCTCTTAGAAAAATTGGATAATCTTGCAACACTAGTTGTACCTATGAGACAAGAGTTGGCTGAAATTGAGTGGCAGCTAACTTGTTTGGATAGGGCATGCCCTGTCAGTTCTCCACAGTCTCCACAATCATTCCTTGATTTCTCTTTGATACCAAAGGCAAATATCAGTTGCCATTTATCATTGCACTTATGCTATTGTTTTTCTTTTATAGAGAAACATTTTTTTGAATATAATTCTTATCAAAAAAAGGTCTTTTTGAATTTGCAACCACTGATACATTAGGGAACATAACATGTTGGAATTAAATCATGCCCATGCATTCAAGTATACTTCTTTATCCAAAGGGGAAAACAGAAAATAATATCCTTTTATTTACACTGCTATTTGCTGTGCCTAGCTCAGTCTTTTCTTGTATCACAGTACATACTTAGAGACCTTGGTCTTTGCTGCTCCAAGGAAAGGGAGGCCACTGCCAAAATGCAAAGAAAAATGGTAAAGAGTGAGGCATTTTCTCTCCATTCTATTGTTTTGGGCAGTTGTTTCTCTTGGAGAGTTCTGGTTGAATATCACTGTCAATAAAATTTTATTTATTTTTATTGAGAAATGAAAAATATTCTGTGTTCATTGATCATCTTGTAAAATTATCCTAATAATCAAGGATTTTTAATTTTTTAGATTCCATTTATGTTAATGTTGAAACAGTCATATGAGGTCATTCAAGTAACAGTTTTTAGCAATGTAAATTTTTTTTTAAATCTTCATTTTATTGAGATATATTCACATACCATGCAGTCATACAAAACAAATGATACATTCGATTGTTCACAGTACCATTACATAGTTGTACATTCATCACCTAAACCAATCCCTGACACCTTCATTAGCACACACACAAAAATAACAAGAATAATAATTAAAGTGAAAAAGAGCAATTAAAGTAAAAAAGAACACTGGGTGCCTTTGTTTGTTGGTTTCCTTCCCCTATTTTTCTACTCATCCATCCATAAACTAGACAAAGGGGAGTGTGGTCCTTATGGCTTTCCCAATCCCATTGTCACCCCTCATAAAGCAATGTTAATTTTGAAAAAATTAAGTGGTTCAAAGGATAAAATGACCATTGTATCTCATTCCAGATTATGTATAAGATAATTGAAATGTCTGCTATAAAAACTGGAGTCTTCAATATGCTGATAAGTTATTGCTGCCAATCTTGGATAGTTTCTGCTTCAAATGTGTCCCAAGGTTCCTTATCAAGTGCTAAAAATTATTGTGAACTTCTCCTTGAAGCATGTGTATTTGGAAATGTGTTTAGGCGTGATCAAAGGTAAAAGGATGCCATAATTTAAAACTTTCATAACCTCTATAAAGTACCTGCTTGCATAGAATTACGCCTCTTTGTTTTTAGCTTTCAATTAGAAGAATACAAATTACTAGTTATCTTTAAATTTGGGACTTCAAATTTTTTCCTATCTAATACCTGCTATTCTTTATCAAATTTTTATTATGGGAAGACTTATTCAAGATGTACAGACCTTCATAGAAAATCTTGGACATGAATGTGCAGCAAACATTGTTATTGAAAAGTAAGTGGTGGCTTTTTTTTTTTTCTGTCTAAATATAAATGGGGTATTAAAATTTTAACACAGAGAAATTCTGGATTTTTTTTAAAGTTTAATAAATATCCATGAGATCTAATCTATTATAAGATAGTGAATGAGCTTTTAAAAGTATGTTAGAGATTGTATTCCCTTGCTAATATGTTTTCTTCAGATCCATCACTATTTAGTAAAATTTGATAAAACTTAAAAAAAAATTTTCATTTCAGTGTCCAGCACAAGTAAGGAAATGAATATGGGGGATGTAAAGCCCCTATCTCTCTTCTTTGTTTTATAGGGGGTGATCATCTGTACATTTTATTCTTTAGTCTTTTTTGACTATAAAGTTTAATATACAGTAAAACTCCACCACTTAAGTTCAATTTGTTATGCATGAAAATGGAATTATTCTTGGAACAAGCCCTAAAATTTTTATTTTTAGGATAAGATATTCTTATCTAACCTCTGGATTAATTTTTTTTTGGAGTTTGTCAAATAGCTTTCTTAAAAAGTTTTATTTTTTCACATAGCTTTCAAAAACTTGTGTGTGTATTTATAATGAAGGTAATAGTGTAATATTATTCACTTTGATTTTAGTGCAGTTATCACAGTCTTTATTATTCTATGAGTCCTAGCTATGTTTTGAAGCAGCTGCCATTTTTCATTAAATGTATATCTATTTTTATTGTTAATTTTCTTTAATTGATTTTTTTTGTTTTGTTTTGCTTTTGTGGCTGGTTTAGTATAGTACTGAAAATGAAATTTGTAGTTGATGTTTCCCAAATATTTTGATTTCTACCAGACAAATGCTTTGTTATTAAATTAAAATGACATATTATTTACATTATGAAAGCATAATGAAATGTTTAAACACTAACAATTTCACTTAATTATCTTTTCATATTTGGATACGGAAAACACTGGGGTATTCAGGGAACACCGTGCTCCTGTGCCCTTAAGGCTGGTTTATTCCTCATTTAGAAATCATGCAGTTATAGTATGTGGTAAAGATGCACTTTGAGATGTTTGATGCTTATTCTTACCACCTGAGCAAACAAAGGTTTATGTAATCTTCTTTCAGGAATAGTTTTATGACCTATAATCTGTACTGTCCATAGACCTGATACTAATGACTCAGGATCAGTAGCATACATGTTGTTTTTCTAGAAGTCTGGATGGATTTGTGTTCATTCATATTTTCTGGTCAGGCTTTCCTTTGGATATGTTCATTTATTATTTTCTACTGGTAATTTGAAAATTATTGTCATAAAATATAGACCTACTTAATTTTAGAAATCTTTGGAAGGTTTGGATATTTGTTGGATATTTTGAAACTAATCTTTGATATATTTTTTCTATTTTCAAAATGTATTGACATAGTTTATATTTTTATATTTTTTAGTACTAAAAGAGAGGACCATTACGTGAGAATCTGTGCTATCAAATTCCTGTGTTTATTAGATGGCTCAAATATGTCCCATAAGTTGTTTATGGAAGATCTTGCAATCAAGCTGTTAGATAAGGTAAATATATTTTATTTTAAATTATCTTTGTTTTAGAGTATAGTTAACAAGTCAAAGTTGAACATTTGCTCTTTATGTTAACAATATATACAGTTCTGATTATTTTTTAATCAGGAGAATACATGAAGTTTTATATTCTATTTTTATGGTTAAGTCTTGGTTAGTAATTGTGCAACTGAAGATTGGTTTTAGAGAATAATAAAGTTTTCCCTGTACCATCTAAATTTTACTCTGTGTATTTGCCAGAACCAGTCAAAACCAGTTTTGTTTAGAATGACATATCCATACCTTTATGTATGTAACAAATGGAATAAAAAGGTAAACATTTAGAATGTGGCATAATGATTGCCACATGACTTTTGAGTCCCTGAAAGATTACCTCAAGATTTGCTTCAATGTGTGATAGATACATTATTTCTAAATCTGGGTTTGTGATGTTTGTATGAGGTTGATGAACATTTCTTTTTATTCAGGTTAACATTTTTTTTTTATGTCTGCTAAATCATTTATAAACAACCATTACAGTGTCTGAAGAATGAATTTATTAAATTGTTTGAGAGAGGCATAAAATCAAGAATAATGCTTAATTCCTCTTTTATTATTTAAATGACCTGTAGAATTTGAAGCCAAGGTGGCTGGTGCTTGGTCTGAGTTTTCTCATACCTGGTTTTTTGTTTGTTTGTTTTCCATATCTGGTTTTAATACGGGGCATAACTGATGACTACCACTTAAGTCACCTGTATTAAAATAGGAGTGCACATCATATATTTGTTTTTTGAAGGGAACAGATAGGCTTTATTGTATAAAACCTAGAGGCATTTTTTTAAATGCAAACATTCCCTAGGCTGTACTGTTGGAGTCTAGAAAGCTGTTCCAAAGGAAATAGTATTTTTATTGGTTTCTTGAAGCATGAGTAAAATTTAAAGTGATGGAAACAGGGCATTCTATCAGACAAAACACAAATATATATTATAATGTATATAATGTATAATATAAAAATATAAGAAGTGTTTTGAAGTAAAGTAAAGCAAATTAAGAGGGGGAGGAGTAGCTATTTTAATTGGTCATGGAAGACCTCTCTGGTAAGGTGTCATTTGAGCTGAGCTCTGCATAAAGTGCCAGTGAGGGAGGAGGAATCTAGGCGAGGACAGTTCCCAGAGGCCAAAAGAGGAGCTGCTCAATGGAGGTGTGTGTGGGGGAATGAAGGCTGATGACCGACTATTAGATATGGCAAGAAAGCATTGGTCACCTTTGACAAAAGCATTTCAGTAAAATGGTGGGGAAGAAAGACTAAAAAGAATGATTGGGAAGAAAGTGGGAGTTGAGCAAGCGGAGACAGTGAGTATAGACTCTCTTGAGGAGTTTGCTCTGAAAGGGAAGAAAAATAATAGGTTGGTGGCTGGAGGGGGACGTGAGGTCAAGGGAGGGGCTTTGTAAAGATGGGAGATAAATGAACATGTTTCTATGTTTAAGAAAGTGATCTAATAAAGAGGGGGAAATGATAATTCTGGAGAGATCAGAAATAATCACAGGCAAAATCCTCAAAGAGCTATTTCACACCTACTAGGGAACAATATTAAAAAAAAAAAAAAAGGAAAAGTATTGGAAAGGATGTGGAGAAAGTGAAACCTCATACATTACTGGTTGGAATGTAAAATGGTACAGCTGCTTTGGAAAACATTCTGACAGTTCCTCAAAAAGTTAAGCATGGTGTTGCCATATGATTCAGCAATTTCATACCTAGATATATACCTAGAGAGTATGTTTATTTTTGCCCAAAGGCAGAAATTATAATTTTTTTCAATAAATTTGGTAAATCTCCAAAAGGAGTATAAGGACCTTTTTTCTTCTGATAAAGGAAGATAAAGTTGAATCAGTTTCCAGATAATTCACATCCATTTTCTTGTTGAAGTAGGAAGATCACATGATTGAAATAAGAATGTGGATTGGGTTAATGTCTTGAGGAAAGTAGTAGAGATTTTAAACTCTCCTTGTGGAAAATAGGATTTTATAAGGAAAGGAAACAGATTTTATAAAAGCAAAATAATTGCTACCAATGTAATTCTTAAAGGGCCTCTATGGACCGGCGGTATCAGTGTCCCCAGGGAATATGTTAAAAATACAAATTCCAAGGCTCCCCCCACTTAACTACTGAATCAGAGATTCTGGGTGAGAGGGCCAGCAATCTGTGTTTTAACAAAGCCCTTTCAGGCAATCCTGAAGCACAATAAAGTCTGAGAACCACTGGTATCTGTGAGGCCCCAGCTAAAGTTGGAATACATATTTTTAATGAAGTCAATTGGGGAGGTGGTGGTATTTTTTTTTTTTTTTTCCTTCAGCAGTGCTTGGCAACCTGGAAGCAGGATCAGAAAATTCAAAACTACTGGATTGATTCAAAAGTAGGAAATTTGCAAGTGGGTTTGAGGTTGTAGTGAAAAAAATGGAATGTGCTCTTGAAGATATTGTAGAGATTATTCTTGGGGTCCATGTTGGTTTGGGGGAGACATGAAACTAGGAGAGAGTTGATAGACTAGTAGAGAAAAGAAAGGTTAAAAGATGGAAGATCTTTCTGAATAAAAGAGCATGTTTAGTGGAACACATAAAAGGATAGGTTATGAGCTGAGAAGGGAATTTGAGAGGCAGAGCACTTCTAAGTGAGGACAGTGACTTGGGTGTGGCCCTAATGGCAGATCTGTTGAAGTGAAATGCTTTTTAATGCATGAATGATCCATTCTAGTGATTCTATTTTCAGTTTTATTGAGACTGAGCAGTACATGAAACCTAAAGATACCCATATCAAAAGAAGTTTTCCCCAAAGAAATAATGCTAATAGAGGAGGTTATGAGACTTCTGTCATTGCCAGGAGTCATTAAAATCTATAATAATTTAGCTATTGTCATAACATTTTATGCACACTAAATGCATAGAATGATATTATGGAGGAAGAAGGATCTTGGAGGAGTTAAAAGTAAATGAGGATCATCTACATTAGGGGAAAGTGAATTTCGAGATAGTGGATGACTTTTTCACCTTGAAGACATTTAAAGAGTTACTCTTTAGTGCCATCTTATTTGAGCAGCTAAAGCACAAATAGTTATGATAACAAAAGTAAACAAACCTTGCAGTTGGCTGAAAGATGGCATAAACCATTAAAAGCAAGGGAATCTCTTTGATAATATAGAAATGCTTAGTGCTGCTGTTTTCTTGTCTTGTAATGGCATTTCACTGTCCATTTACTGTGGTGGCTCCTGCCTTAGTAGAGTTTATATCAAGTTGCAGATACCATTATTCCAACTAATACAAGACAAAGGAGCATAAAATGAGAAGTGTCTACATTTTTGCATTGTAATCATATGTCATATATCTTTATTCTCTCCCCTAGAACCTCTTATCTTCCCCTTAACTGGACATGAAGACATTGAAGTATATTTCCAAACACTTTTTGTACTGAATACAGTTTTGTGGTTCTTCTTTCTAATTTTAGAAGCAGATAAATTAACAAAACCAACAAAATTCAGTGAAAAGAGATTTTTAAAAAGTGTTGTTCCTTATCTGTCTTTCCTACCTTTTGGGAGATGGTAGGCCCCCACACCCAGTTTAAACCTCTTCAGATTTGAAGTTGTCATTGATTTTGTTTTTATTAATCACAGATTCAGTAAGTAATTTAATACTGATTTTCTCCTCCAGGATGTATTGGTATCCAGGTCAAGAACTCACTACTATGTGAATTCTCTACAGCATAGAGTGAAAAATCGAATATGGCAGACTCTGCTTGTACTTTTCCCCAGATTTAATCAGGTAGAATATTTATTATAATTGTCCCTTTTAAGTATTATATTTTCATACAAAAAATTGCTACATAGGAACTGTCATTTACTATTTTATTACTCACTAATCTGCCTTTGTATCAACCTCTGTTCTTAAAATAGAGTACAAAGGCAATTAGATATTGTAGAAATAACTTGGAAGCTGGCTTATGTGGTTTATGTGGCCCCAATTAATAGTTTTCTCCTTTAATATTTAATGTAACATTTAACTGTGTTAAGTCTCATGCCAGTTGAGTAGAAAATGTAATTACTTAAACTGTAATTATCCATGGCTAAGTTATTTTAGAATGTTGGTGTTTTGGATTATCTTTGTGCCCTGGAAACCAAGAAAATTGCATATTTGGGTGGAATTGTCATTTCTGTGGTCACCTTTACCCTTAATTTCATGCATAGTAGGCCACATCAACCAGCTTAAGCAAAGGCCAATATTGCTTAGAACAAAGCCTCTTCCCTAAGTAGGCAAGGAGCAATTGAGTGGGCTGTCTAGCCTCTCTCACCGTCTTTGCTAAATAATCCTGTAAAGAAAATAGATCATCATTTTGAGGAAGTGATGGTCTGTGACACAATTTTTAAAAATATTTTTGATTCCAAAAAATTCCTTCAGACTTTAGAGTTCCCTACTGCCTTCCCCACCCTCTTTTAAATATTTGAGAGAATTTTTAAACTTGTCAACCTCCTTTTTTATTATAGTTTTATAAAATCTTATATTTTTTAAGGAAGAAATAAACTTTTCAGTATAAATATATTATTTGGAAATAATTGATTTAGATAAATTTAAGAGGAAATGGCTAAAAGAGTTCCTTGTGGGCAATAGTGAATGTGTGTCAGGGACTTCTGTTTTCATGATAGGCCGTCTAATATTATTTCATTTTTTAAAATATTGAGTAAAATATTATACTTTGTTAAACATAAAAATTCGTTAATGAAAAGAAAGATTTTTGAAATGTTTTACTAGGTTTTTTCCATTGGAATGAGGGACCCACGAGAGAGGGGTAAAATATTGGAGAGAGTAGACAGAATGTCAGAGTAGGGATGAACATAAGGAAAAAGAAAACTAGTATGTTTATTATGGATCACCCACCATTAAGGGTTTTAAATTGTTATATCTTACAGTTTCATATACCTTCATAACAGTTTTTCAAGGCGGGGGATAAATATTTTAATTTTACATATAAGGATACTGCAATTCAGAGAGGTAACACATCTAGTGAATGGTAGATAAAAATAGAATCCAAAACTGTCTGTCAGGAGTTTACACTCCACTTTGCAACATATCACAAGGACTCTCGTTCTGTCAATTTGAAATTCTTTTAAGATACACTTTCTTTTTTAAAATGAAGAAATATATACAATAAATATTATTTGTTTTTATATTTTTATATAAATAATACTGCTTTTTACCTGTTACTTACATGTGTTCAATTATCCAGATAGAAGTATAATTTTGAAGAGAAGGGTGGAGGACAAAAAGGATAATTTTGGAGCTCAGGGTCTTAGCCAGAAGAATAGCAGTGGTAGTGGTGGAACAGGAAAGACTGTAAAGGAAAGTGAAGGAACAGTTTGAAAAAAGAATGCACGTGGCTCAAGACTTGCATTTCTGCAATTTTGTTTACTGTCTGCTGATTTTGGCATCTGTGTCACCCATCGTTCTAAGTTTTAAACCATGGTTTCTTGGCAGATTTTGGTTTGAATCTGAGTTCTGCCATTTACCAGCTGTGTGACTTTGGGCAAGTTATTCAACTTTTTCTGAGTCTTTCTTTTCCTGTAAAAATATGGATACTAGTAAAACAAAGTTAAATGAAATGCTTCATGTAAAGTACTCACTAAAAAATACTTCATTTTTATATTTCAATAGTTTGTATGATGGTTGTTTGGAGAATTATAGATTTGAGAATCAATTATAATACTTTAGCAATGCTTTGAAATTTAAAAATTAAAATTAATAACCATAATATGAACAGTTTAATTTGTGAACTTCATTTGTCTCAGAATTTCTTGAATGGGATTATTGACAAGATTTTCCAAGCTGGCTTCATCAATAATCAAGCATCCATAAAATATTTCATAGAATGGATTATTATATTGATTCTTCATAAATTCCCACAATTTCTTTCAAAGTTCTGGGATTGTTTTTCTTATGTAAGTAAAGGAGATTTTTCATATTTTTTTAAATTAAAAAAAGATTTTGACTATACTGGGAGATCTGTTCACATTAATAGTTGTTTTTACTATCAGTTGCCCTGTCTCCTATTCAGGAATAATTTTCCTATTTGTTCTTTGGCTCCTTTACCCACCTACCTTCTTAAGAGCCTTTTGCTATCAGTGTCTCTTGAACTAGTCGGTGTTTTCTTAACCAAATGGTTTCCACTGGCTTTTAAACATGCTCATGTCTCATCCATTTTTTATAGATATTTTACTGAACATCTCATCTGTTTCCTATAGTCTCAGACTCTCTTTCTCTCTCCCTCCTTCCCCCTCTCTCCTATTTCATAGCCAGACTTCCTGAAAAAATTGTCTATATTCTGTGGTTCCTTTTTTTCTTAGCCTTTCCAACCCACTCTAGATTTGCACTGCAGTGTTTCCAGCTCCGTCACTTCTCAGAAGAAGCTATTGCCCTTCTTCCTCCATGGGTCAGTTGTCAGCCTTCATCTTCTCTCAGCCACTTTAACTCTGTTGACTCCTTCATTGTTCCTGGTTTCAGTGGCACCACACCCTCCTGGTTCTCCTGCCTCTTTGTTCCGTCTTTTCTATCTCCTTTCCCAGGCTTTTCTTCTCTATCCAGTTATTAAATATTAGTATTTCTCAAGGCTAGGCCTTCCTCTTTTCTTAATTTGCTTCTCTTGTTTCATCTAAGTCATGGATACACTTATGACCTAATGTGAATGACTTACTAATTTATGTAACTATTCCAGACATTTTTCCCCAAGCTCTAAACCAGGAGTTGGAAACAGTGACTAAATTTGACCTGACAGTTTTATTTTATCATAGCCATGCCTATTAGTTTACATATTGTCTGTGTGGCTGCTTTGCACTGAAACAGTAGTTGAGCAGTGCAACAGATTGTGTGGACCACAAAACCAAAACTATTCACTGTTTGGCCCTTTACAGAATAAGCTTGCTGACTCCTGCTCTAAACATTTCACTTGAAGGTTTATAAATCTTCTAAAGCTTAGATGTTTAATACCAAGTACATTACTTTTTACTCAAACTTTATCTTCCTATTACAATGAATGGGATCATTATCTATACAGTTGAACAAACCAGAAACCTTGACACTATACTATCATCTTTCATGCTCCATGTATAATTCATGACCAGGTCCTATTGATATTACCTCCTAAATACTTCTCTAGTTTATCTTCCTTCTCTCTGTTTCTATTATACTTAGTCAAAGCTCCTGTTATCTTATTGCAGTTTTCCTCACTGGGCTACTTATATCCACTCTTTCCTTCATTTTCGATCGATTCTGCACACTGAAGCCAGAGCAATTTTTTCAAAATGAAAATTTGAACAGATTATCCCACTTGCTTAAAACATTGCTCTTAGGATAAAGACTAAACTCTTTAGAATGGCTTTTAAGTCTTACATGTTCTTTGTGCCTTCCTCTCTCTCCAGTCTCTTTGTTTACCGCATTCTTGCTTATGTACTTTAGTCACACTGATTGTATCAGATATCTATTGCTAGATGTTATTTCTCATTCTGTGGGTTTACTGAACTTGGCTGGCAGTCTGTGGGGCTGGAACATACAAGATGGTTCTTCACTGACATGTCTGTCACGTCAACTGCCATGCAAAAACAGGGTGGCCAGACATCGCTTGCTCTCCGTGTCTCCAGCAGGGTAGCTGGATCTCTTGCTCCTTTTCTTTATCTTGTAATTTTTCGCTTACACACTGTTCATTTTAATATTTTGAAGTGTTAACTCTGGGATTTAGTCCCTGAGTTATCTGTTCCTTAAGCTTGTATCCAGCTAGTAATATGACAAATATTTCCTTGAGTGCCAGGGACTAACAAAAACAAAGGCAAAAAATACCTTTCACAGTCTTTGCAAATTGATTGTTTGCTGGTGCTCTCCTTCAGAGTTTAGCCCTCCTATTAAGAAGATTCAGCATGAGGTGAATGTGAAGTTCAGGGTTCTTGCCCTCTTTTCTGAGCCTGCATCTTGTGCTGTGCTTGTGCTTCCTTCTGGCTTTAGGAGTTCTTCCGTTTATGGGATTTTGAGTGCTCTCTCTACTCTCTATGAAACAGACTTTCTCCCTCCCAAGTACTCTAGTTTATGACTTAAAGCAGGGAATCCTTTGCGTGTGTGTGTGTGTGTGTGTGTGTGTGTGTGTGTGTGTGTGTGTGTTAATTGCTTCTTCCACTGTTTCAGCTGTGAGCAAGCTGCTTCTGCCTGCAGGGCAAGTCTGGGAGAGGGCAAGTGGAGAGGAGTTGTAGTTGGATAGATTGGCTCTGACATACAGTCACCCCTAGTATGCACATAGGGGTTACTCTGCTCCCTCCAGAACAAGGCTGGAGACCCCCAGTGGGAGCACAGACTGGCTCCACACTCTGCTGAGGAGGAGTCAGCAAGGGTGCCATGAGCTTCTATCATTTTTTTAAAGCTGCATTTTCTTGATTCAGCACTTGTCTGACTACCACAAGTTCTGAGGAAGATGGGTCTGCCAGTTTTTGCTAGTTGTTCAAAGGTTCTGTAGGAGAATGGCACCCTGGCGCATCTTACTTTGCCATCTTGGCCCTGAGTTTAATCCCGTTTAACTTTTGAGCCTTATCTTTAACACTTTGCCAAGCTGGTCTCTTCACTGTTTGCTGCCTTTGGCTTACATTTGCCTCTGTGTCTTAGTTCATTTTATTAATTTTTATCTATAATCCCCTTGTCTGTTCTTCCTGCTCCTCCATGCTCTCTTCTTCTCCAGACCAGTCCTTTCCATCCTTAAGTTCTTACTTCTTCTGAAGTTGGTATAACCTTAGCTCTACTACCTACTTTACATTAAAATATGTAATATGTCTTATTATTTCTGATTGTTGTGTGCCTTGGCATTGAATCCTACGTACTTTCCTTTCTGTTCTTTTACTCCTGTGTCCTCAAACAGGCCGTAGGCTGCTTTAGGTCAGAGACTGCCTTACACCTTTGTGCCGCTATAGTGTCCAGCATGGTGCCTTGCACATTCACACAGTCACAGTAAACTTAGAACAGATATTTTATTTTTTTCAGGGTGAAGAAAAACTTAAAACAAGCATTTGTACATTTTTATCAGTGTTGTCACATTTGGACATTATTACTCAAAATATGCCAGAAAAGGTGAGTTTAAATTGTTTTGCAGAAAAGTTTAAATTTGAATATCAGAATTTGACTTTTACATATTTGTAGTAATTTTTTTGTGGGTTTTCTGCAGTTTCTCCTCTATCCTTCATTGCCCTATGCACTCATATGTTTACATAAAAATTAACAGTGATGTATCTATGTACCCTCATGCACACACAATTAATTATGTCTGAGTTCATACTAAGTATATAGACAAATTAATGGGTAATTTTTATGGATATAAATGTTTCTTTTTTTTTTTTTTTTTAATTCAGTTTTATTGAAATATATTCACAAACCATACAGTCATCCATGGTATACAATCAACTGTTCACAGTATGATCATATAGTTATGCGTTCATCACCACAATCTATTTCTGAACATTTTCCTTACATCAGAAAGAATCAGAATAAGAATAAAAAATAAAAGTGAAAAGAGAATACCCAAACCATCCCCCCATCCCACCCTATTTGTCATTTAGTTTTTACTCCCATTTTTCTACTGATTTTTTTTCAATTTTTTAACTTTGTTTATCAAAAAATTAAAAACAAACAGGCAAACAACAACCAAAAAAACCCCACAACATTTCAAACAAAGCAATGGATTAAGGAAAACAAATAACCTAAAACAACTACTTTGCTTCCAATATGTTCCTACCATACCCCAAGAAAATTAATAAACCATGTCCAAACAGAGGAGTAAGAAAAACAAATAATCTAAAATAACTGCATTGCTTCCAACATGTTCCTACCATACCCCAAGAAAATTAACAAACCCTAAGAAAACAAAGGAATAAGAGAAAAAAAAAAAACCTAAAATAACTCTATTCCTTCCAACATGATCTTACTATATCCAAGAAAGTTTACAAACCATAATCATTCCTGAGCATTCCCATAACATTGAGATTACCCTCCATAGTTTATCTGTTCTTATTAGATTATCATTCCCCCTCCACTAATTGGTATCTCTAGGTCCCCTACATTCTACAGTATAAAACATTGTACATTTTTCACAGAATTCACATTAGTGGTAACATACAATATCTCTCTTTTTGTGCCTGGCTTATTTTGCTCAGCATTATGTCTTTTTTTTTTTTTTTTTTTTAATCTTCATTTTATTGAGATATATTCATATACCACGCAGTCATACAAAACAAATTGTACTTTCGATTATTCACAGTACCATTACATAGTTGTACATTCATCACCCAGATCAATCCCTGACACCTTCATTAGCACACACACAAGAATAACAAGAATAATAATTAGAGTGAAAAAGAGCAATTGAAGTAAAAAAGAACACTGGGTACCTTTGTCTGTTTGTTTCCTTCCCCTATTTTTCTACTCATCCATCCATAAACTAGACAAAGTGGAGTGTGGTCCTTATGGCTTTCCCAATCCCCTTGTCACCCCTCATAAGCTACATTTTTATACAACTGTCTTCGAGATTCATGGGTTCTGGGTTGTAGTTTGATAGTTTCAGGTATCCACCACCAGCTACCCCAATTCTTTAGAACCTAAAAAGGGTTGTCTAAAGTGTGCGTAAGAGTGCCCACCAGAGTGACCTCTCGGCTCGTTTTGGAATCTCTCTGCCACTGAAGCTTATTTCATTTCCTTTCACATCCCCCTTTTGGTCAAGAAGATGTTCTCCGTCCCACGATGCCGGGTCTACATTCCTCCCCGGGAGTCATAGTCCACGTTGCCAGGGAGATTCACTCCCCTGGGTGTCTGATCCCACGTAGAGGGGAGGGCAGTGATTTCACCTTTCAAGTTGGCTTAGCTAGAGAGGCAGGGCCACATCTGAGCAACAAAGAGTTTCTTAATATTATAAAACTATTTACTTAGAATTCTTTAAATAGTGCTCTCTTATTGCATTTAACTATTCCTTAATTGACTGGTAGTTATCTAACACTCAGGCAAAGGAACTTGTGTCAGAGTAATAGAATCTATCAGGTAATTGAAAGTAGAGTGTGAAAGTAGAGTATGAAGGGCAGTTCTTTTATGTTTCTCAGGTTTAGAGCAGTTTCCCTGGTGGTTTACCACAAAGATAAGCAGCAATCATAACTAATTCTGTTTAATCACTATGGCGACTATAACCTATAGGATTCAGAGGAGGATTACATATTATTGATTCTACAGAGAAAAATACACTGATGTGCTGTAAACTCTCAGAGAAAACAATATATGAAATAAAAAGTGTTGAGTATTGGAAGTTACAGTAATATAGAGGAAAAAAGGTTTTCTAGAATTTTTCAGAATGTTCTAGTCTTTAGACAGTGGTGACAAATTTAGTTGTTAACTTATTTCATCAATTCTAACACAGACCTTTTTTTTACCCCACATTTTAACTTCTGAAATCATAGTATCTTAAAATTGACAGTGTATACAGTGTCAGCCAGATGGCAGTTGTGTTATAGTTAAAACTTGTTCACTTTCTAGTAAAATAGAAAGCTCCAGCATCAGAGAACATCAAATATTATTTCTTTTTTAAAAAAATATGTAGGAAAGAGATTTGCTTACAATCTTTTGAGAGAGGTAAAATAGACTAGAGAGAGACTGTACTATCGCAGAGTGGATGAAATAGTTGAAAAATGGTTTAGACAAGCTCTGAAAATGAATTCATTTTAGGAGATTGAGTTCATGTTCAATTTGGTATAAATAAGTTCTTTTTGTTCTTGCTGTATATGACAAGTTTTACAAATTATATAAGAAAAGACCAAACTTGTTTACTTCATTAGTCTTTCACTTTCTAATTTAAGTCCATTGTTACTTACGTAACAATTTTTTTAAGTCAGTGTTTTTGTTTAAGAATATGTTGGAAACTGTCATTTCAGACTTCCATTTTCTTCCAAGTGTTACTTAACTATATGTGGGAGCTGTATTAAGTAAACTGAGATTCAAAACTATTGTCAAACAGGACGGAGGTTGGGGCAATAAATGTTCTATAGAAATTAAAAGAAAGGGGAAAAAAGCCCTTTCTTAACATGCTCATAGTCTTGTATAATCCTATCACCTTATTCAGTAGGATGCAAATCTAGTTAGCAAATGCAATGAGGATAGTATTCTTACTCTGCAGCAAAACTTTTTAGACTATGTGGAAATATTGTTTAAGCCCTAAATGGTGCTATATACCAGCCATAGCCAGGTAATCCATCCCTGGCAACACCAGCTTAATTGAGTGTAGGATCCATAGAGGATTGTATTACCTATGGAGATTTATAGTGTATTTCTTTTTCACTTAAAGATAATATATCTGTAGCTCCAGATTTTGGTTTCTAATACCATTCTCCAGTAAAAGAAACCAGTCTCCTTAGAGAAATGGCCAGTTCTAGGATTGGGCAGGAAATGTACAAGACAAGCCTGAAGCATCTTGTAGTGCAGGAAAGGAAGGAAGTGCTTTAAACACACACACACACACACACACACACACACACACACACACTGATGGGGGTATGGTCGTGCAAACAACACAGGTGCCAACTGAAATAGCTCTGAAAGGCCAAAGCTTTAACAATTTGTGCAAAATAAAGTAGTATTAGATTCTAACCCAAAGTGTAAGTAAATATCCATGAGTCCATACTGATATAAATAAATGATTGAATAAATAAATAAATGGGAGGAAAGAAACAAATTTCCTGGGCAGAAGAATTCCAAATAATTTATGTAGCTATACATACTACCTTCAAGGAGGAGGAGCATGTTTTACCACTCCTTAAGTGTGGACTGCACTAGTGACCTCCTTCTAAAGAGTACAGTGTGGAAAAGGAAGAACAAAAAGTAACTTTGTGTTGGAGAAAACTGACGAACACTACCCCAGCCATGTAATCAAGATCAGCATCAACGGTGATAAGTTATGTTGATAGTATGCACTCTTGATAAGATGTGACAAACATGGCACTTTACCTCTGTGATAAACTGCTCCAAAACTCATAGCCTCAGTCTAATTCTGAAAAAAATAATCAGACCAATCCCAGTTGAGGGACATTCTATAAAATACCTGATCACTACTCAAAACTCTCAAAGTCATCAAAAACAAGGAAAGTCTGAGAAACTGGCACAGCCAAGAGGGGCCTAAGGAGACATATCATCTAAATGTAATGTGGTGTCCTGGATGTCATCTGTTAGAACTGTTGAGTATCTTCAGTTTTGCAATGGGTATATGAACCTACACAAGTGATAAAATTGTGTAGAAATCCTCCCCTGTCTCCCCTGTTAATGAGTATAAGTAAAACTGGGGTAATCTAAATAATATCAATGGATTGTATCAATTCAATATCTTGGTTGTGATATTATAATTTTGCAAAATGAAACTGGGCAAAGTATACAAGGGATTATTGTATTATTTCTTACAAGTGCATGTGAATCTAAGTTTGGGAACTCTGAATAGATGGTAATTGAAGCCTTGGAAACGAATGAGATCACCCACAGAAAGTGTGGGGTAGGATTCAGAGCAGGTTTACGTATTATTGATTCTACAGAGAAAATTACACTGATGTGTTGTAAACTCTCAGAGAAAACAATATATGAAATAAAAAGTGTTGAGTGTTGATGAAAATAAGGACGCCTAGGACAGAACCCACTAGAACACTAGCATTTAAAGGATGAAAGAGGAAGAAGAGCCAACAAAGGAGATTGAGAAGGAACAGCAGGAGCAATAGGGAGACGACCATAAGAATGTGGTATTCTAAAATTCATAGGTTAAGAGATGGAAGAGCAAAAGGCCAAGAGGGCCGAGTGCACTGGAAAGGTCAAGGAAGATAAGGACTTAAACATGCCTATATTGTATAGTATCATTGTTGTGACTTTGGTGAATCCCATTCCATTCCAGTGAAGTGGCGGTGTGAAATCCAGAATGTAGTAAGTAGGAGGGTAAGGAAGTAGAGATAGAAAGTGTCGATATATCCTTCTAGGAACTTGATCTTAAAGGATGAAGGGGTTAGAAGCTAGTGGAGCTTGTATTATTAAGGAAGGAAGTTTGTTTTTTTTTTTTTTTTTTTTAAAGGTGTGAGAAATTGAGCTTATTTAAAGGCTGATGGGAAGTCTGTCTATAGAGGGGAAAAATTGTTGCTAGAAGTGGGAGAGCAGAGAGAAGGAAGCCAGAAATAGCTTGGAGGTAGATGCTTTGGGTCAGAAATTGGAATGTCTGATATTAAGATTTTAGAAAAAACAGTTGTAGTTTGTGACAAGGCCCAGGGTATGGCTATGGGCATGAGTGACTCAAGTTAAATGGATATTAAAGTAGAAGATGAGAGAGAGAGGAAGGAAAGAAGGAGTGGGGAGAGGAAAACTGAGCCAGTAGCAGTCTTCAGTAGAGAGCTTAACCAGGAAGATAACCGTGATGAGAAGAAATTAGAATGGTAGGTAGTGGGTTTTTACATGGGGGTGGAGAAGTAATGGTATGGAAGTCATACTGAGGATTGAAAGGGCACAGAGCCTCTTCTGACTTGAGAAGTCAGTGAAAAGTTAAGGAACTTAATATAGGATAAGAGTTCTGAAAAGTATAGTGGAAAGGTTTAGAAGAGGAAGCAGCATGAAGTAGGGTCAGAGGAGAAGAGGCGTATATCCCTTTTGACTTTCAGAAAGTGAAGATGATCAGTAGAGGGTTTATGTTTGGATAATGAGCAAAGATGTGGTAGTGAATTTAGTTGGGCACCCTGTTAGGTGGAATACTTTGGAAAAAGTCATTTTCATTTAGAAAGTAGGTGCAGGGAAGACCTTTCCAAGGAGTTGATTCTTGAATAGAGGCCTGAAAGAAGAAGTGAGTAAGTCAGGCACGAGGGGGTCTAGGAAGGACCTTCCAGGCAGAGGGAATGGCAAGTGCACAGGTCTTGGAATGTGAAGGAAGGTCAGAGTGATTGACGTAAAATAAGGGAGCAGGAGAGGGTAGGAAATGAGGACACTGGGGACCAGATCATTTATGACCTTGCTGATTGTGGAAGAAAGTTAAGAGCTTTATTTTGGACATGTTAAGTTTGGGATGACAGTTCTTTTACTAACATTATTCAGGTTTGTCTCTTCTTCACTTTAGTCACGTAATGTGTAAATTGGGCATAAGTGAACCTAGCTTAAACTGTGTATATGAGAAACAGTATATAAAATGCTGTGTATACTACTTGGTACATAATTAATGATATAGGTAGTAGTTATTTATGTTTGGATATTATCACACTTGTGCTTCATAAAACTAAAGGACTGTTAGTAACTATTAACATTTCCTTTTGCCTCTTGTTTTTAATTTAAAAAATTATCTTCTAATGATATGTTGATTGTCTTGGTTAATCTGCCTTGGTTTCCAACTTTTAAAACATAGTTTATTGTTTAATCATGTATCATTCAGAAGTTGCTGTTTTCCTGTGCTATCCCTGATATTTTTCTCTATCTTTAATCTCTCTCTCTATTCTCAAGGTATTTCTATTATGCCCCTCACCCTTCTTTGTCCTTCCTAAAAATTACTCTTCCTTTTGAGATAGATCCTGTATGACTAGTCATTCCATGTTTTCCCTCCTCTAATTACAGATAATACTTTAAGTTGTTCATCACAGTGGGATTGTTGTATAGATAGTCTAGTTGTGTTGTGTGCATCTGTGTGTGTATACACACATACAGACATACATGTATACGTATATACATGCATGCATACATCCCAACAGTGTCCTGGTAGTGCCAGGCAATACAGTGACCTTTGTTAAATGTTGATAATTTGTTGGATAAAGAATTAAAGAGGATTATTTATATATGTGTTTCATCCTTCTCAGAGAAACTTTGGGTAATTGAAGTGTGCTGTTAAGCCATGCTGATCTGTCAAGCTGAACTATTCTGTATGTTGGCAGTGTTTAGTCAGTTGTTAGATGGGGCTCTCGGGTTCAGTGCAGCCCAATGAACGTTGCCAGGTGAACCTGGGAGGGAGGTTGGGATCCACTTGATAAGAGCATCAAGATAGCTCCTGGTGTTTTATTAAAAGTTTGGGTCCATTTGGTTCCACATTAATATATGCTATTTCCTTTGACTTTCAGTTATCTATTGAACTATGTGACTTTATAGATCAGGGGAGGTTGTAAGCAGACTGACAGTCTGTAAGATCACATGGGGAAGTTGAAATCATTTCGTTATTTTTCTCCCCACTTCTTTTCCTGCCACACTTACTCACTTACTCAGTGCTATCTGGGTCTAAGGATCATGATTAGGGAAGAAAAAGTAGCTCAGAAATCAGCGAGGAAGAAGAAAACAGCACTGTATGTGGTACCTTGCTTTAATAAACACTTTCAATTTCCCCAAAAGTAGAGCTCTTGAAGATTTCTAATTTATTTCAGTCCAGGTAAGGTAGTAAGTGACAGAGGCTGTTTTTAAAAATGTATTTAAAACACATAAACATAATTGTGTTTTAGGTACTGGAGAATGGGGGGGGAAATGCAGCATTTTAAAGGAAAACTAAAGACCTGGGAAGATATGTTTTTTTTTCCTTGAGGAAATTGCTAATGCTGGTATACCTTATTTATCCAGGAAATAAGAATAAGAATAAGAAGCCTTGCTAATGCAAAACCAGTGAAATAAGATTCACTAGGTAGCATTTTCATAGTTTGTATACTGTTTACCTCAAAAGGGTCCGTGTTTACATTTGAAGACTTTTCCTTCTTTCTTTTCAGAAATTAATTCTGAAGCAAGCCCTTATTATCATACTGCAATGGTGTTTTAATCACAATTTTAGTATTCGACTCTATGCCTTAGTTGCCCTTAAGAAAATATGGAGCATGTGTAAAACATTACATGTTGAAGAATTTGATGCTTTGACTCCTGTTATTGAATCTAGCCTTCATCAAGTAGAAAACATGCATGGAGCAGGGTAAGTAAAACTAAGAATTTACCACAATACTTCCAGTTTAGTACAAGAGAAGGCATAGAAGGTATCTTGGTCTTCTTGTTATTTTCTAATTATTCCATCATGCTTGAGCACATATAACTTGTATAAAACAAATTTTAAGTGACTATTTGATGTATAGCTTAATTATAATTTTAACTGTCAGCTCTATCTTGATGTTTTTTGCTATTTTATCCTAGACCCTTTATTTTAGACATCATCTTTTACATACTTTTAGATGTTTCTCTCTAGTATAGCCAAGTGTCATCATCCTCTGTTAAAAAACTGCTGAGAAGCAGCATGGTCTAACTTTAAAGGCAGTGAGTGCTCTTAAGCCCTCAGCTTTACTAGTTAAAGATAGAAGCTTTCTTTTCTCCTATCTTGTCTTGTCTTGTCTCTTGTCTCTTTTCTTTTTTTTCTAATAGAACACTTTTATTCCCCAAACAAAACCACACTCAGAAGCTCAGTGTCACACAGGTAAAATATTTTTACTGTGGAAGGCACTGTGGGCACATGACACAGAGTTTTGTAAAGCTCCGTAGGTAATTCTGACATAAACTTCTTCTTTCTCCCTGGTTGAAAGTCACTGCAGAAAAGCAACTCCTACTATCCATGTTTATCCTCTTGTCTCAGGTAGTGGTGGTGGTGTTTTACTTTTTTTATTATTATCATCACCCAGGAATGTTGGCTTTTTAGTAAATTTCAGAGACCCAAGCAATATCAATCAACATAAAAAGTTTTTCCTTTAGAAGCTCAAAAAACAGTGATAATGGTTGGAAACAGTGTATCGAAATATGAAATGTTTGGAAAACCAGTAACATAATAGGGTCTTCACCTTGACCATCAAGTTAGAACATGGTACAAATAGGACTTTTTAGGAGTCATTACGTGGCTTCACATGCGGCTGGGGTGAGTGTGCTTCCCTCGCCACAAACTACCATATACCCTTCTGCCTGCCTTACCTTTTGATGCAGTTGTCCAAAAGAGGTATTTGAGTGTTTAAGTGGGTAAGCATTGGTAGAGGTTCAGGAGAAAGACAATTCAATTCAGCAAGCATAAATACTAAAATATAACAGTTACCTGAGATGGAAGAGGGAAAGAAGGATAGAAGGAGAAGAAAGGTGGGTAGGGAGACAGGTTATAGAAGAGGGACAGAAGAGCAAAGGAAGGGGGTGAAAACATCTGGTACATTGTATCTAGTTCAGTTTACTTGTTGAATACTTGGCTGAGTTTATTTACATGAGTAGATTTGGACATTAATATTTTTCAGGGTAGTATTTGCATTATCATGTAGTAAGCCAAACTCAGACTGGGAAAGTTGTTCCTAATCACTATTTAATGTAATTAGATTTATGTTTTAATAGAACACATTCCCTCTGTTTGGTGTATGACTTGTGTTTTAGGGTTATAGATAAGTAACCAGAAGTACATGGGGTGTGGCTAATCCATGGTACTTTTAACCCTTCTTTAGGGGAAAGAAGTTGGAAGGAATCAACATAATTTAGTCTGTAGGTAGGCATTTGTTCATTAGTTTAAAGTTTTCTTTATGATTAGGTCATTATTGTCAAACACTGAGGATGTTTTAGTTGGTTGTAGATCTTAGTTTCTTGGAAGCTGTGTTTTGATGTCAAAAAAATGGCTCAGCTCATATTTTTTATTAAGCAATAAAACACCCTCTTAAAAAAGTATCTTGTTCTTTTTAAAATCTTACTACTAGGTAGGAGAGCTAGCCAATATAAAATAAGGAGTCCCGGGTGATAAGCAATCTCTGCTCTTTGAATAGATACCTACTTAGAATCTGCTTTGTGCCAGGCACAAGGCCAAGTGCTGAGGCTTCAGTGGCAGGTCAAATAGATGAGGTTTTTATCTTTATGTGGCTCACAGTCTGGTGGAGATAGACATCAAATACATAATCATTCAAATAAAATACTAAATAAATTATGGTCCGTATTCTAATGAAAAAGTAAAGATTGTATGAGAAAATACAGACTATTTAGTTTGGGTGGTTTTTAGGGAAGGCTTTTCTAAGTAACATATCTAAGTTAAAATTTAAAGGATGAGTAAGAATTAGACAAATGAAGAATGGAAAGAGCTTTCTGAGCAAAAGAAATAGTGCTTGTAAAGCTCAGAGGCAGGAATGCACTCGATATGTTCAGATCAGTGGAAGAAGGTCAGTAGTGAACGAGGGAGAAGAGCGGTAGGGAGGCAGGCATTGGCCGGAGGTGGGGTTTTCTATTAAATGAATTGGGGAGCCAATGAAAAATTTTAAACTTGAGAGTGACATAATTCAGTTTGCTATTTCAATTTTTAATGTGTGAAGACTGGATCAGTCTTGGGAAAGGGGATGGGAGGAAAATTGTGAATTAGATTGGCTTGAAATTAGTAGACGGATAGAGAAATGGAAAGGTTTGAGTTAAGGTAAAATAAAAGTCAAAAAGTACCTGGGTCCGCAAGAGCATTTTCAATATTGTAGTTGGTGGGGGCAGATGCCAAACCCAAATTAAAATGAGTTTTGAAGAATGGATAAGACAATATATTAATATTCATTAAACTACGGTAGGACATTCATTGGTGTCCGTTATATTATTTTCTTTACTTGAATGTTTGGAATATTTGAAATACTCCTTGTCTTTAAAAAAAAGGGTTCCCTACTGATGAGCATTTTCATAAGGTGGTTTTGTTTTTTAAGATTGGGCATCAGAGCTGTTTTGAAAAGCCTGAAGGAAAGGATGGAATACAGAGGAGGGAAAGACAGAAAAGGGAAGGAGATAGAGCAGAATTCAAGGGAAGGGGATCTAGAGCACATATTGGGGATAGCGTTCTTTGAAGAGAGGAGAGACCCTCGAAAGAGAAAGGGAGAAGGGAAGACAGGTGTGTCAGGAGGTGCCTGGAAGACGAAAGGCCTCTCATCTCATGTCTTCTGTTTTTCACTCCAGTGATATGTGAGGCATGGCCATCTGCTGATAGTGAGAGGTGAGGAGAGGGAGTAGGAGCTTGTGGAGTGAAGAAGATACATTGGCGAGAGTGAGAGAAAGAACTTGCCAGAAAAATAACTTGAAAGCTACTCAGCTTTTGGATTGATGTCATGAATTTAAAGTGAAACCTGCCTGTCATGTATAATTTTTATCACTACTCCTTTTGCCTTTTAAAACTTTGATAAATGTGTTAAGACTTTAAATCCTGCCCATATTATATTTGTTTGGTTTATGAAAGTTGGTACAGTTTGATACGTGTTGCGATTCATATGAAGTGAATCTTATGAAATGATTTTCTCTCCAGAAAAAAAAAAAAAGAAAGAATTTACTGCCAGAGAAAGACTTAAGAATTCCAACCCAAGATTGCTTATGTAGTTCTCTTTTAGAATTATATTTTACTCCAAAAATATAAGTTGTGTATCTGGAAGACTATTCCTGTGAGTTTTCCCGTCATTGTCAGTTATGACCTTTCTTTTTTCCTTTCACAGTATTTTTTTATTTTTAGCTGTTTTATTGAGATATAGCATATAATCCTAATCCATCCAAAGTGTACAGTATGTGGTTCACAGTATCATCAGATAGTTGTGTATTCATTGCCACAATTTTAGAACACTTTCATTACTCAAAAAACAATAAAACAACAAAACAATTTTTTTTTTAAATGGAAAAAGTTGCTGTATGGAGTAATGCCGACTTTCAGAGCTGCAGAGCTCCAAATCTGAGGCTCACATGTCACACGGGCACCCAAAGTTCCAGGGAAATACCAGGTTATACATACGGAGTGCACAGCATCTCACCATTTAAAAATAACCCTTAGAACTCAGGAGCAAATGTGACTACTGTAAGAGCTTACAATCTAGGCCCTAATTTTCTTGAAGTATTTTCTAAATGGGACCATACAATATTTATCGTTTTGTTTCTGGCTTATTTTGTGCAACCTGTTGTCCTCAAGGTTCATTCACTTCGTTGCATACCTCACTACTTCATTCCTTCCTGTAGCCACCCAATATTCCATCGTATGTTTGGTATCAACATACAGTTTGGCCTTCCACTCCTCAGTCGGTATACCCTCAGCCATCTGCAATCATTGGTTATCGTGAATAATGCCACCATGAACATCAGTGTGCAAATGTCTATTTGAGTCCCTCTTTCAGTTCTTCCAAGTATATCCCTAGTAAAAGGATTGCCTAATTATATGGTGACCCTATAGTTAGCCTCCTGTGGATCCGCTACATTACTCTCTGGAGGGGCTGCCCCATTCTACTACCCTACCAACATTGAATAGTTAGTTATAGCTCTCTCTACCTTTTCTCTAGCACTTAAATCTTTCTTTTTATTTATTTATTTTGAATCTGCAGAGTTCATTGAGATATATTCACATAGCATATATTCTACCCAAAATAAACAGTTAATGTCTCAGAGTATCCACATTTAGTTGTACAATCATCATCACTCTCGATATTAGACCATTTTCATTGCTGTAAAGAGAAAAAAAGGATAAACACACCCATATGAAAGAGAAAACCCACAATACCCCATAACTCTTACCCTGCCCCCCAATTTATTTACTCCTAGTATTGATGTGGTACTAATAAGGTATTCCTGTTATAGTGATGACCCCTTTTTCATTGTCAGTTCTTTTGACTGTGCACAGGCCTGAAGTTTCGTAGAAGCTACATACTCTACTTGACTGAACCCTGTACTTAATCTCAGAGACCTGGGTTTTATTTTTGTTCAGTCATTGGTTTTTTGTAACACTTTGATAAAGTTATTTAATTTCTCCCTTTAAGTTTCCCTTCAAAATGTGAAATTTAGTGTCAGCTTTAAAAGGATGTTGATCTTAGAGATATCAGTGTGTAAATCTTAAGATAAAATTTACAAAATGTTTCAGTCATTCTAAATTCTGCAGTACCTCTTTTAAGATATTGAGTTGATTTTTCCCCCATACCAAAGACATTTCACTTGTCTGTACCTCACATCATATTTTTAATTCTTAGGAATGCCAAGAAGAATTGGCAACGCATCCAAGAGCATTTCTTTTTTGCAGCATTTCACCCACTTAAGGATTATTGTCTGGAGGTGAGCAGAGAATATCATTTGTAAATTCTCTAATGTATCTTTAATCCTGATGCTTTCTTACTGCCATAATTGTTGAAAGGTTATGATTAGGTTAATTTCCCCCCGACCCTCAGTTTATAAACTTCACCTTTTAAAGTTCTAAGTTTAATTTTGTCACTCTTTATGCAGATGACTTGCTTGCATTTCACTCTTAAGCAGTGAAAATTGGCTAGTCATTTTCACTTTCTATTTCTCAGGCTGTGTCTGGCTTGTAAACACTGGAAGGGAATATTTAACTCTAACAGAAATCTGTTCTGACATTAAAAGGAAATGAGTGAAAACATTTGTGCAGGTGAGATTTTGTTGTAATGAAGCCCTTTATTAATGAAAGAACAAAAAAAACCTCTTTTGTTAATCGAATTTTTAAAGTTCTGGGTGACTGAAATTGTATAGCAGATGATACACCACTTAATTATTATAAGAGTGTGTTTATATAATTTTAAGAACCACAACAAGCATTTATGATAATATGTAGATGACTCAATCCAATATGCAAATGTTTAATATGTAAATTACTAAAATTTATATAAATCTTATTTCTCCCCTTTTCAACTATAAATACAATGTTCTACCTTTGAATTCAAAATATTTGACCTAGGACTTTTCCTTTAAAGAACTTGGAAGTAACAGTAACTTTGCTGCTCTGCTTAAGCAATATTTTTGGTGTATTACTAATAAGTTAGCCTTTAAAATACAGCTCTATACATTGTGGGATAGACATTATAGAATATTAATGTGTACTTTCTGTTGCATCATTGCAAATCTTATTTAGGATTTTCAACTGTTACTTTGTTGAATAGGAAACAAATATTTTAACATGCTCTGCTCTGTGTTCTTTAGCGCCCAGAATGCTTTGTTTGACATCTTTCTGAAGGACTCCTTTAATAACTATCTAGTGTTAAGTCAACCTTTTTCTGTTCAGTTCTCCAGCAGTAGTAAGTCCCTTGCTTCCCTCTCTCCCTTTTCCCTTTAGTCTTTATTTCCCATTAATGATCTAAATCATAATTACATTTGGAAATAAAATAATGGAAGTTATTCACTCACAAGAACTGTCTCTCTTTATATATTTATAACTGTACTTAGTATACTGGATACTTAATAAGCATTTCACTGCAGTCATCATGATGCCAGTTTAAATTTGTAAATATTGCTAGCACGAAGAAAATCATATTCATTCTAAAACTTTTATAAAGATTTGCACATTCTTAAAAGTTATTTCATTTTTAAAAGCCCATAAATTGTGCTTCTGCTTCTTCTGTACCTCTTTACCTTTAATTGTTTTCTGGTTCTCAGTTTTCTTTTAGTAGGTAAGAAAAGGAAAGGAAGATTATTTATGTAGTAACTATTTACAGTGGTATCATACAGTGCACTTCACAAAACACTTTTATATGCTGTTTTAATCTGATTGTATCCTCATTTTACAGATGAGCATGCTGAAGCTATTGGAAAGGCTAAATGGCTTGCCTAAGGTCAAGCCCAAAATACATTTCTAAATTCCATCCCATGATAATGAGAGTAAAAAATGTGGCATCAAAAGAGACTGAACTTGATAACTTATGGAGGTGTTTGGTTATTGAATTGCAGTTGTCCAAATTTTGTTCAACATTAGTACTGATTAATTCCAAAACATCTTTTGTTTTTATTAAGAACCTACTGTGTAGGTTCAGTGCTGTATTACTTACAGTTAAGAACACAGAAGGTGTGGAAGATCTGCCTGTTTTCAGGGATTTCCTAAATTAACCCAATTTCTTAGGGAAGATGAGCAAGAATAATTGCTGCAGGATAAAAATGAAAGTATGTAATTTGATCATATATGATAGTTTGGGAGAATACATCCATAATGATAAAGTTGTATTTTAAGCATGTCATCATGTATTTCTTTGGTATTTTTAATGGAAAAAAAATTTAATTTTACAATTCTCTTTTCAGACCATATTTTACATCCTTCCACGCCTTTCAGGTCTTGTTGAAGATGAATGGATTGCTATTGGTAAATTTACCATGTTCACTGACATTCCTTTAGATGCAGGATTTCAGTGCTACCTTTCTCAAACTCAACTTTGTGAACTAAAGCCAGGTGACTGGTCTCAGCAGGACATAGGTAAAAAGATATTTATTTCATTTTTCCCCCTTGTTAAACATGTTTAGGCTTATTGATTTATGTTCATCGGAACAGGTAGTTGATAATATCATTTTTCCATTGATGTGTGGCTTCTGTTCCATCACTTAGAGAAAAAAACATTGAAAAATGTTATAACTTTAATACTTTCAGTTGAAGAGTTAACTTGACTATAGAAAGCTTGAGAGAATCTGATGTTTCATATAAATTAGTGGCTTCTCTTTTCTTTTAAATATCGTTAATTAGTATTTATTGCTCTCTGTATATTTCTGTAAAGAATATAGATTTAAGGAAGTAGGTATTTATACTATCTAACTTTAATGGATAAAATTAGAAGAGAATGCCCTTAAGAGAAAGATGAGACAGCAGAATACATTTCAGGGCCAAATTGTGATACCTTTTTTCTTGTCCCTTTTAGGAATAAAGCAGAGCTCTTCTTTCTAGTCTCTTCTTTGTCTGGGTGGACATCACTTCATCTGCTCTCTCCTTTCTTACGTATCTTCAACCTTCCTTTTACACTGACTACTTCCCTTCAGTTTTTTCTAGAACCTACATTTCTTCTCTATCTCTTGCCTACCTCCTCCTCCTCCCCTTCTCACTCAAGCTGGTCTAAAAAACAAAGGATCAGGTTCCCCACCCCATTTTTAAGATCACAACTATTCTTGGCAGACTAGCCTACATTCTCATCATTTTTGTCACTCACATTTCTTCCTTATTTATGTCTTCCTAACCTGTAGCCACCATTGAAGCTGCTTTCAGGAAATCATCAGTTTCCTTCCAGTTACAAAACCTAAATGGACACTTTTTTCTTCTGATCATACCTGACCTTTCTGCAGCATTTATTTGCCACTCTCTTGCTATCCTGGTTTTCCTTCTAAATCTGACTCTTCTCACTGTCTTTTATGAGTTTCCCTTCCTCCACTTGTCCCTTACATTTGCAGTTCTCTAAAATTTTGATGTTTTCAAGAATCACTTTGATAACCTGTTAATTAAAAGTGCATGTTGTTGGGTTCTAAACTTGTATTTTGATTCATTACATCTGGAGGAGGATTCTGGGAGAGCGCATTTTTTTATCAGGCACTCTAGATGGTTCAGTAACACATTTTAAGACATATTGCTGTAAATTTATTAATTTGATAAATGTTTATTGATTTCTTCCTGTGTGCTAGGCATAAGATCAAGTCCCTGCCCTCATGGAGCTTACATTCTTATGGGGGAGATAACCATAAGCAAATATAAAATATAATGTGAGATAGTAAAAAGTTAACTATGAAAAAAATAAAGCACAGTATAGAGATAGTGACAATGAGTTTGAAAGGCCTTTCTAAGGAGTTTGAGGAGAGACCTAAATGAAGTGATAGAGCAAGTGAAGCAAAGATCTGGGGGAGAACTTTCCAGGAGTAGAAAAGAGCAAATGTGAAGATTTTGAGGAAAAAAGATGTCAGCAAAGAGCCATTGCATTAGTGTGGTGGGAAAAGCCTTACTCGAATGGGTTGAGTAGACACTGAGAGGAATAGAAATAGGTACAACATATATAGACAGCTCTTTTGAATTTTGCCATAGAGCAACAGAGCAAAGAAATGAAGTATCAACTGGAAGGGGAAGAGATTAAAGAGGTGTTTTTCCTTTTTGTTTTGTTTGTTTTTGGTAAAGAGAGGCATAGTGCAATAGGGTTTTTATGTTGAGGCTTACATGTTACCCCTGAGTTGTTTCATTGGTCTGTTTTTTTCCTCCTTCTGCCTGAACAGTTTTATTAATTCCCACAGCTTGAAACAACCACCTATACAACTGTAATTTTGAAATATTTATCTTACCTAGGCTGTTTCCTGAGTCTCCTGGACATTTGGATCCAGCTATTCCATAAGTTTTTTTTTTTTTTTTTTTTTTTAGGTCTATGTATATTACTTTTATATGCATATCTCCATCTATTTATTTTTTTTGTTTTTTTTAATCTTCATTTTATTGAGATATATTCACATACCATGCAGTCATACAAAACAAATCGTACTTTCGATTGTTTACAGTACCATTACATAGTTGTACATTGATCACCCAAATCAATCCCTGACACCTTCATTAGCACACACACAAAAATAACAATAATAATAATTAAAGTGAAAAAGAACAATTGAAGTAAAAAAGAACACTGGGTACCTTTGTCTGTTTGTTTCCTTCCCCTATTTTTCTACTCATCCATCCATGAACTAGACAAAGTGGAGTGTGGTCCTTATGGCTTTCCCAATCCCATTGTCACCCCTCATAAGCTACATTTTTATACAACTGTCTTCGAGATTCATGGGTTCTGGGTTGTAGTTTGATAGTTTCAGGTATCCACCACCAGCTACCCCAATTCTTTGGAACCTAAAAAGAGTTGTCTAAAGTGTGCGTAAGAGTGCCCACCAGAGTGACCTCTCGGCTCCTTTTGGGATCTCTCTGCCACTGAAGCTTATTTCATTTCCTTTCACATCCCCCTTTTGGTCAAGAAGATGTTCTCCGTCCCACGATGCCAGGTCTACATTCCTCCCCGGGAGTCATATTCCACGTTGCCAGGGAGATTCACTCCCCTGGGTGTCTGATCCCACGTAGGGGGGAGGGCAGTGATTTCACCTTTCAAGTTGGCTTAGCCAGAGAGAGAGGGCCTCTTTGTTGCTCAGATGTGGCCCTCTCTCCATAAGTTCTTTAAACTCACCATAGCCAAACTGAATTTATTGTCTTGCCCAAACTTGCCTCCTCTTTATATCCTCTCTATTAATGTGTCACTCAGTCATCATAGAAGTCATTCTTTTCCTGTTTTTTCCCTTGCCACATCCATCCAGTACCAAGTCTTGGTGATTGTGCTCCCAAATAGGTTTTTTCTCCCTTTCTCTTTTGCCCCTCTTTGCATTGACTTAATTTAGACTCTCATTGTCTTTGCCTAGACTAGTGCAAAAGCCCCTTAATAGTTTTCTAGCCCCAGTATATCTTCACACTGCTTTTAAGAGGAATTTTTCTAAATCACAAAACCAGTATTGCTATTCCTCCTTAATATCGTTTGGTGGCTCCTATCTGTTGGATAAATTCTTTATTAGTATATACCAAGCCCTTAAGATCTGGCCTGAGATCTTCCTCCATTCCATTCCAAGCTCCAGCTACACCAGAGTTCTTGCTGTTGTCCAAGTCTTTTTCCTTCCACGTCCTGTGTGTGTACATATGCTGTGTCAACTGTCTGTCTACACTGCCCTTCTCCCACACTGCTTGCTTTGCAAACTTATTACTTACTTTCCCTTGAGCCTTCCTGGGTCTTAAACTTTGCCTCTCCATACCGCAGACATCGATAACTCCTTTCCTGTGTGAGTAAACCCTCACTTTAGTACTGTGTTATAATTATTTGCATGTCTATAGTAAACTAAGTGCTCCTTGAGGACAGGGACTGTCTCATTTTATAGGCAACCAAGCATTGGTCAATGAATGAACAGTGTGGCTTGAGAAAGAGTTGAGCAGAGCCCTGGAAAGGATGAATTTTTCTCTTAAAGATAGTCTCAATCCTGTACTACAAAGATCAAAGTACTATAATTAGGTTTATAACATTATATTACTTATAAAATTAGTCAAGAAATAATTGCTTTACAGAATATCTTTCATATTAGAAAAGTTCCCCAAGTACTTGTAAAATAATTAAGATAAAGAAATTCTAATCTAATACAATATTGTTTGTAAAATACACCATTATTTTATGTACCTCTAAGAAAAATGTGCCACACTATAATAACCTACTGGCTAAGATGCTTCCCAATTTCAGGTATGCCAAAATTTGAAAAAAATGTGTATCTCAGAATTTTTTGAAATGTGTTATATTGGTTAGTAGAGCTGAATTTGAAAACTTAAAATTGCTATTGAAAATGGCAACTGTATATGAATCTAGGCCAAGTTCTTTAGTTAACATGATGAATCACATTCTAAACTATCATTTTATGCTTCTAAAATTTATATATACATATATATATATATTTATATATATATATATATTTTCTGTTCCAGGTTCTAACTCAGGTGAAGGAGATAACCAATCAGAGTGGACTGATGTTCAAAAGAAGATTATCCCATGGAAAAATCATGTTCCAGATTCTGATCTGGAGCTAATGTTTCAGGATCGTGCTGCCAGACTTGGAAAGTCAATTTGTAGACTGATTGTAGTAGCCTCACTCATTGATAAACCAACCAATTTAGGAGGTAAAATTATAGTTTCCAGAGAGCTTGCTTAAAGTCATTTCATCCAGAAATTTTTTAATCAATCCACTGTCATTTTGGCTATCTTTTCTATTTTTAACTCTCTTCAGGGGCTTCAAAACAATGTGTGAGGTATAATGAACTTAACATTATATTGGAAAACAATCTTAATACTTTGTTTTTTTTTCTGTGAAGGATTATGCCGGACCTGTGAGATATTTGGAGCCTCAGTTCTTGTTGTTGGCAATCTTCATTATATCAGTGATAAACAGTTTCAGTACCTCAGTGTTTCAGCAGAACAGTGGCTTCCTTTAGTGGAGGTGGGTGGAAAGTAATTTATTAGGTATAATTTTATCTGCTAAACTCTTTTGTAGTACTGTATTTTCATGTATCAGTACTTCTGCTATAATTTAGTCTAGCCTTTCAGTATTTTAAAAACAATATATAACAGGAAAATATAGCCTACTCTGTTCCCGTTACTTTTATTATTTTTCATTGTTTTATTTGTAGAAATCAGCACTAATACAGAATCAAGTCTTTTTAGTAAAATGGGACCTGTTTGAACTTATTGTTGATTTAGGAATAATTTTTCTAAATGTATATGATATTGTATACAATTCTGTACTCTTTCCCTTTAAAAAATTGTTTAACAAATTTAGCTTAGAAAGTTTTTTTTTTTTTTAAGCTCTGATTTTACTCTAAGCAGGGCTATTGCTGAATGATTTAATGTTCTGTTCTTTTTAAACTAACGTTAAGGTAAAACCACCTCAGCTAATTGATTATCTGCAACAGAAGAAAGCAGAAGGTTATACCATCATTGGTGTGGAACAAACTGCCAAAAGTTTAGACTTGACACAATACTGCTTTCCTGAGAAATCTCTTCTCTTGTTGGGGTAAGAAAAATTCTCATCCATAATATATTCTCTGAGTCCTAGTCTATAAAATTTTACCTTTGTATTTTATAATTTGCCTGCACTCCTGATATTACATACACTCTATTCTTTTGACATGTAATGGCTATGGAAAGCCTCCCTAGTTTTTGTTTTTATTTCACTGGTCTGAGATGGTTGGGTGAACACAGAATTGAGCCATAAATTCTTCTGTTAAGTTTATATTTGTTTCTTTGTACCATATACTTATTACATGTTGTTAAACTGCCTCTTCCAGTAACTTTCAGAACACCTAAGGGGAAAATTGTGTATTAGAAGAAAACCAACCTTTTTGCCTCCATTTTTCTTCATCAGAAATGAACGTGAAGGAATTCCAGCAAATCTGATCCAGCAGTTGGATGTTTGTGTGGAAATTCCTCAACAGGGTATCATCCGCTCGCTTAATGTTCATGTGAGTGGAGCTCTACTGATCTGGGAATATACAAGACAACAGCTCCTTAAGCACCGAGACATAAAGTGCTGAAGTTTGTGCCTTATCTGAGATGAATTTTTGGTGCTATCGAAACATTTTTTAAAACTATTTGGACTAATGAAATACATTTTGAAAATTTACTGGGGTAAATTGTATTATGCAATTTAATGCCAAAATTTTGTCATGTGCCTTAATTTTATTACTATATAATTGTTCTCCTTAACAGTTTTAACCAAATTATATTGCTTCTTTAATAAAATATTTTAAGCAATCATGGAAATAAAACAATGTGCTTAAAGATAACTTCTTTCCTAGAAACTAGTGGTGTCAGAGATGTTGACTATGATAAAAGTGAGGCAGAATTGAAGTAGCTATTAACTATTAACACCAAGACCCTTAAGTGATAAGGAAACATGGTGAAGTTGATGTAAAAATGAAGAGGAGTTGGTAGCCTCTTTTTGCTGCTTTATATCTACTTACTCTCTCTGAGCATACATATGCTTGGCAAGACATGGAGCCAGCTTTCTTATAAAATAGTCAAGTCAAGTCATGAACTAAGCCATAATCACACATACCAAGTTGCTACGAAATTGTTCATCTACCCTGTTAGCCCAGAGATCGTTCAATTAGTGGTTACCATTATTCTGTATTCTGATAACTGGAAACTGAACCCAAAGGAGTTGAATTACTCTTGCATATCATTATCAGAACTGGTAATGAAACCTACATGTGCTGATTTACTGTTTTTTTGTTTGTTTGTTTTTTGTTTTTTTTGTTTGTTTAGTTTTCCTTAGCAGTGTTTTCTAGTTTTCAGTGTACAGGTTTTTTTTGGGGGGTAGGGGGGTGGGGGAAGGGGATAGTACGAGGGTAACGTTGGCCTCGTAGAATCCAAGTTTGGGAGTGTTCCCTCCTCTTGAATTGTTTTTGGAAGTTTGAGCAGAAATGGAGTTACATCTTCTTTGAATGTTTGGGTAACATTACCCCGTAAAGTCATCTAGACCTGGTCTTTTCTTTTTTGGGGGAGGTTTTTGATTACTGATTCAATCTCTTTACCAGTAATTAATTTGTTGAGCTCTTCTGTTTCTTCTGGAGTCAGTGTGTAAGTAGTTTGTGTGTTTCTAAGAATTTGTCCATTTCATCTAGGCATAGATGAATATTGGCATACTGTTGTTCATCGTATCGACTTACAGTTCTTTTTATTTCCTTTTCATTTCTGATGTTATTTTAGCCTCTTTTTCTTTGTCAGTCTAGCCAAAGGTTTGTCAATTTTATTGATCTTTTCCAAGAACCAACTTTTGGTTTTGTTGATTCTATTGTTTTTGTTTCCTATTTCATTTCTCTCTGCTCTAATCTTTGTTATTTCCTTCTTTCTGCTCACTTTGGGTTTAGTTTTCTCTCCTTTTTCTGGTTCTTCCAGTTTTGAGGTTGTTTCTGATATGAAAAGTTTCTCTTCTTTTAAATCTTAAGCATTTAGAGCTATATATGTCCCTCTAAGTACTGCCCTTGCTTGAATCCTGTTAAGTTTTGGTATGTTGTATTTACATTTTCATTTGCCTCAAGATACTTCCTAATTTGGCTTCTGATTTCCTCTTTAAACCATTGGTTGTTTAAGAATAGGTTAATTTCCACGTTTGTGAATTTTCCATTTCTCTGTGACTGATTTCTAACTTCCTTCCCTTGTGTTCAGAGAATATACATTTGTATGATTTCAATATTTTTTAATTTGTTGAGGCTTGTTTTGTGACCTAACACATGGTCTATCTTGGAGAATGATCCATGTGCACTTGAGAAGATTGTGTATTCTGTTTTCATTGGGAGGTGTTCTATATGTGTCTGTTGGATTTAGTTGGTTTTGAGTATCATTCAAGTCCTGTAATTCCTTATTGATCTTCTAAGATGCTCTATCCATTATTCAATGTGATGAGTTAAAATCTGCTACTCTTAATGCAGAACTGTCAATTTCTCCTTTCCAGTCTGTCAATATTTGCTCTAAATATTTTGGGGCCCTGCATTAGCTGCATATACATTTATAATTGTTACATCTTCCTGTTGAATTGTCCCCTTTATCAGTATGTAATGACCATCTTTGTCCTTTGGAACTGTTTTTTTACCAAAGTCTATTTTATCCAATATTAGTATAGCCACCCTAGCTATTTTTTGGTTACTACTTGCATGGTTTATTTTTTTCCATCCTTTCACCCTCAACCTACTTGTATCTTTGGATTTAAGGTCTCTTGCAGACAGCATATAGGTCATGCTTTTTTATCCATTTTTCCATTCTCTGCCTTTTGACTGGAGAGTTTAGTTCACTTAAATTCACTACTGATAATACAGGACTTTTCTTCTGCATTTTGCTATTTAGCCATTGAAGTCTTATATCATTTTTAATACAGGACTTTTCTTCTGCATTTTGCTATTTAGCCATTGAAGTCTTATATCATTTTTTCCCTCACTTCCATTAAAACCTACTTTTATATTTATTTGCTTTCTTGTGTTGTACCATATTGAGTACTTTCTCATTTCTATCTTGATATATTTTTCATCGGTTTTCCTTATGGTTACTGCAGGGTTAAATTTTAACATACTAAATATATAAAAATAACAGCCATTTGACACCAGCTTAGCTTCAACAGTATGCATATAGACTTTTCCTTTATGCCCCTGTCCCCCAACCATTTTTTTTATACTTTTTACTACTTATATCTTTGTATATTTTATGTCCAAAAGCCTAGATTTATCATAACTTTTTATGCATTTGCATTTTAATGACTGTAGGAAATAAGTGGAATTACATATGAAACAATACAATACAGTAATACTAGCATTCATAATTACCAAAATGGTTACCTTTACCACAGGTCTTTATTTCTTTATGTCATTTTGAACTAGTCTAGTGTCCTTTCCTTTCAGTTCCTTAGCATTGGTGTTAGGGGAGTTCTAGTGGTGATAAGTCTCCCTCAGCTTTTGTTTTTCTGAGAATCTCTTAATCTCTTCCTCATTTTTGAAAGTCTTGGCAAATATAAAATTGTTTGCAGGCAGTTTTCCTTCAGCATTTCAGTCCACTGCATTCTTGCTTCAATGTTATAATCTTTTGATTTTTTTTAATATTGGATTTACATCGTTTTTTAATGATAACCACTTACCACTACCCAGCAGTGAACTTCAATTATGCCTGAGTCCCTGTGATGGCTAGAAGTTGTATGTACCCCAGAAAAGATCAGCTTCCTAAAGCTGATCCATTTGTGTGGGTGTAAATAGGATCTTTTGGTGAGCAGGATCTTTTTTTTTTTTTTTTTAATGCAGTATTCTTGAGCTATATTCACATACAGGATAATCATTCAAAGTATACAATCAGTGATTCATGGTATCATTATATAGTTGTGCATTCATCACCACAATCGATTTTTGAACATTCAGTAGGTGAGTAGGATCTTAAGTTGAGATGTGAGCCATCTCATTCAGGGTGGGTCTTAATCCTCTTATTGGGGTCCTTTATAAGAAGATAAAAGACAGAGGGAAGACACAGAAAAAAGCCCTGGAGAAGCTGAGAGAGAAAAGCCAGAGAAGCTGAGAGATGGAGCAGCCAGAAGCTGAAAGCAACGAAACCCAGGAGAGAAGGACCAGCAGACACTGCCAAGTGCCTTCCCACGTGACAGAGTCTTCCCAGATCGCCAGCAGCCTTTCTTCAGGAAGAAGACTGTCTTGTTGATGCCTTGATTTGGACATTTTCATGGCCTCGGAACTGTAAATCTGTAAGTTAATAAATCCCCATCGTAAAAGCCAGCCCATTTCTTATATATTGCATTTTATCAGCTTTAGCAAACTAAAACAGTCCTTTTTGATAATATTTGTTTCATACTATATTACCTATATTTATTATTTTCTTAAATAGGTTTAAGAAAATAAATAGGTTTATTATGAAATAATTTTAGTTTTGCAGAAGGATTGCAAACCATAGTACACAAGGTTTCCATCTACCCCTGACCAAGGTGTTACATTTTATGTAACCATAGTACATTTAGCAAAACTAACAAATTGTCATGGTACTACACACTAAACCAAGCCTTTGATTTCTCCAGTTTTTCCTCTAAGTTCCTGTTTCTTTTCCAGGATCCAATCTAAGATACTACATTGCTTTTCATTGTAATGGTCTCTAGTCTCCTCCAATATCTGAAAGATTATTGATTTTTGCCTTGTTTTTTAACACTTTTGGCACTTTCTTGAAGAGTACTGGTTAAGTAGTACATGTCCCTTAATTTGGGTTTGTCTGATGTTGTCTCATAATTAGATGGAAGTTATGGTTTTTAGAAAGAATATTGCAAAGATAAAGGGAACTTATCATCATATATCAGGAGTACATGATATCAGCATGACTTATTACCTTGATCATTTGGTTAAGGTAGTGTTTGCCATGTTCTCTGTAAAGTTTTTCCTTCCCATAATCTATTGTGGGAAGCAAGTCACTAAGTCCATCCTACACTTAAGGGTAGGGAAAATAAGCTCCAGCTCTTGGAGGGAGGAGTATCACAGAATTCGTGGACCTATCTTAAAACCACCAGAGTAATTAATAAATATTTTGGGAAAGATACTTGGATGATATTCAAATATCCTTTTTCTCCTTTGCCCATTAATTTCAGCATTCATCAGTGGATATTACCTATAGCAGCTGCTCCTGTAGTGATCTATTGTTGTTCTATTTCCCTTATTTCTTTTACATTTAAGACTTGTCCCTTATTCAGTCATCTTTTTATATCAGTATAGATGGTTGGGTCTTGTGTCCTTTTGACAAGACTTTTTTTTTTAAACACATTTTCTAACTGTCTAGCACTACTATAAGATGTTGTAGGGTCGTCATTTATTTTCGCTACCTAGTTCTTCAGGCATTTCTCCAAGGAACCTTGGTTTCTTTTACTGGAGAATCGTATTTATAAACCAAGATCTGGGTGATAGATGTGCTTGTTGCTTTTGGAGTGTCACTGCTTCTAGGCCCGCTCACTGGGCAGAACTATGAAATATGTCTGTATACTAACCCATACACACACACATATCTATATACATATTTATGCTTACCAATGTGTATATATATATAAACACAAATTCTTACTGATATTCATATCTAACACTAATACTATGTACTTTTTTGCTCATTCCTGATATACATGTAGTTTTAGAATTGATAAGCCATACTCCTGTGGAAAAAAAAAATTTACCTACTTGCTAACAGTTCCTTTCATCTTTAGCCTTACAGTATCCAGTCAAAACACCATTTTCAAAGTTATTTAGGTTAGCCCCTTTCTTACCCTTCCCCTTCACTGAAGCTATGTCATATATGTAAATACAGTTAAATTCATTTGTCACAATCTGCATTCCATACCAGAATCTCCCATTCTGGTTGATTTTTTGGTGAGCATACAACAGAAGTCACTGTTTAGTTCTGTGAGTCTTGACAAACATGTACTTATGGATCCACCACCACATCATTAAACAGGTTTCATTACTTCCCTAAAAATTCTTTTGTGACACTCCTTTGCAGTCAACCCCTCAAGCACTGGCAACCACTGATCTGTTTTTTTATCCTGTAGTTTTGACTTTCCCAGAATCATACAAATGGAAGCTTATAATAAGTAGACTTTGGGTCTGGCTTCTTTCATGACGCAAGATACACTTAAGGTTCATCCATGTTGTTTTGAGAATCAGAAACCCATTCCTTTTTATTGCTGAGCAGTATACCATTGTGCTCTGCCGCAGTTTGCTTATCCATGCCTTTGTTGAAAGGAATCTGGGTTGTTTCCAGCTTTGGGCAGTTATGAATAAGGTTCATAAACCTTCATATACAGGTTTTGTGTGAACATAAGTTTTTAATTAATTTGGTGAAATAGCAAGGAATGGGATGGCTGGATCACAAGGTAAGTATATATTTAACTTTATAAGAAACTGCCAAACTGTTTTCCAAAGTGGCTTTACCATTTGGTATTCCCACCAAGCATGAATGAGAGTTCCTGTTGTTTAGCATCTTTCCTAGCACATGGTAATGTCAACATTTTTTATTCAAGCCATTCTAATAGGTGTGTAATGATATATTGTGGTTTTACTTTGCATTACTCTGATATCTAAAAATGTTGAGCATCTTGCATATATTTATATTTATTTGCAGTTGTGTATCCTCTTTGGAGAAGTATCTGTTCACATCATTTATCCATTTTTGAAAAGGGGTTGTTTTCTTTATTGATTCTGGATACAGTCCTTTCCAATTTAGCTTTTTTTCTATGGATTGTGTTTTCCTTTTTTAAATTTCAAATGCTGGTATGTAGAAATATGATTTTCTTTTGTATATTGAGCTTGTTATCTGATGACTTCCCTAAAAGCCACTTCTTAGTTCTAAGAGCTTTTTTTGTCAGTTCTTTGGGATTTTCTAATAAGATAACCATATTGTCAAAACTGGTGATTGAGTCACTTTTATTTCTTCTTTTCCAATTTGTATGCTTTTCTTCCTTCCCTGCCTTATTGCATTGGTTAGAATTTGTGTTGAATAGGAGTAGTGAGAGGACATCCTTAACTTAGAAAACATGCATTCTTTCATCATTGAGCATAATATTAGCTGTAGATTTTGTGTGGAAGCCTTTTATTATATATTATCTGTAGATTTTAAGTTCAGGTTTCCTCCAATCCTCATTTTTCAGTGCCTGTATTAAAATGCCAACTCCCAGGAACACACAATGACAGTGTCATAATGGGCCTACTACTCACTGTCCAACCAAAAAAAGGAAAATAGAAAGAAATGTATACATGTCTTTATAATAGACTTTAATTTTCTTTTTCTTCAAATATAGATTCCTTACTACAACTAAGGATATATTATACCATTTTATTTCAAGTCTTCATAGTTTCAATATCTTCTGTTATTTGATCAGTGTAGTTAAGTGTTATAGTTAAGAACAAGTATTGATGTTTACCATGATTCAAACTATTATTAACCCATAGTCAATGGAGCATTTTTGAATGTCCAAAAAGAATGGTTTCAACCTTTTTGAAAAGTTCAGGAACAGCTTAGGATTCTGCAGTTGTTTTTGAAGGCTGGAATTGTCCTGCTTCAAATTTTTCTTTGAATTTTAAGTAGTCTCTTCTTTTATCAAAATATTTTATCTGTTGAGAGAAAAGGGTTTGAAATAAGGGCAGATTATGCCACTTAGATAAAAATAGCACAGGTTTAAGTATAACAATATTCAATATAAATTGCTTAAGTGGTATAAGTGACTTATGGTTTTAAATATTTCTTATCAGTGTATTTGAATTAAGAATCTCCTAAGGTGAGTCCTAACCCTTATTGGGTTACAGATCCCACTAAGAATTCGATATAACTATGAACCTTTTCAAAAAAAATGTACATGGGCTTAAACATGCAAAACTTCCTATGCAATTTCAGAGTTCATAAATCTCTCATAAAAATCATAAAGCTTCATGATTTAAAGACATTGTTCAAATTTTTCTTATCAATTGTAAGTTTAATAAATTTTATAATTCCTCAGCTATGACACAGACATTTAATGAAATATACACATAGTTTAATTAATTTATGAACTGTGAATAGGTAGGTTGATGGCAAAAATGCAATAAAGACTAATTTTATTATTAATTTCTTATTTATATCTTCCTTTTCCATAGCGAATTTTACATATCTTAGAATAAAGCCACATATCCTGAAACTTGAAATAAAAGCAAGGCCAAGGAAATGCACATATACTAACCATAAAAATACTCATATTTAAAACAGAAAAATAAAAAAGAAAAATAGTCATATTTCTGTACCTGAATTTCTTTGCAAACAAGGCAAAGGTAGAATATTTGTACATTTTCACTGTCAGAATAGGAAAGACTAGAAATATGATTTTCTTTTGTATATTGACCAGAACAAAAGACGAAAGATAAAGACTGGGACTGTGTAATCAGGGAAACCTAAGGTGCTCAACGACTGTAATAAAAGGTACAAATATGTTTTTAAGTGAGGGAGAAGAAATGAATGTCAGCACTGCAAGGTGTTAAAAATAGGGTGGGATTGGGGGGAGAATACAATCAATGCAAACTAGGGACTATAATTTACAGAAACATTGTACTGTGCTTTCTTTAATATAACAAAGGCAATATACCAAAGCTAAACGCCTATGGGGGTTGGGGAATAGGGGAAGGGTATGGGACTCCTGGTGTTGGTGATGTTGTCTGGCTGTTTATTCTACTTTAGTTTAATGCTGTCTTTCCTTTTATTGCTTTCTAGCTGTAATGTACATTTTTTTTTCTCTCTTTTTGTCTCTCTACCTTTGATTCTTCCTCCTCCTTTGTGGAAGAAATGGAGATGTCCTTATATAGATAGTGGTGATGGTGCTGAATACATAAATATGTGACTATACAGGGAACCATCGATTGTTTACTTAGTTTTCTTCACACACCATACATTCCAGCCTATCTTAAAAGAAATGGGTTGATGAAGAAAACTTGCGGGCACTATATTGAGTGAAATAAGACAGACACATAGGCAAATATTCCAGGGTCTCACTGATATGAACTAATTATATTTCAGGATATAGAATGAGGCTAAAGAATGGGGAACGGTTGCTTATTAGCAGAATGTTCAACTAGGGTGAACTTAAATGTTTGGAAATGGACAGGTAGCATGTTGTGAGAATAATAGTGCAGAAAGGTGTGTGAAGGTGGTGGAAAGAGTAAGCTCAGAATCAGGCATGTCATCAGAAGGAAAGCTGGTGGTTAAAAGATGGGAATGTATAAAACAGTGAATTTTGTGGTGGACAATGTCTGTGATTAACTATACAAATATTAGAAATCTCTCTCACGAAGTAGAACAAATGTGTGACACTATAACTAGAAGTTAATAATAGGCATATAGGAAAAAAAATATGTACCTATTGCCAACTACATACTACAGTTAGTACTATTTTAGTATTCTTTCATCAATAGTAACAAATGTACTATACCAATACTGTGGATCAATAATGGAGGGGAGGTGATTAGGGGTATGGGAGGGTTTGAGTTTCCTTTTTTGTCTTTGTTTCTTTTCTGGAGTAATGAAAATGTTTTAAAATTGAAAACAATTGTGATGGATGCACAGCTGTATGATGGTACCGTGGGCAACTGACTATATACTTTGGATTTTTGGATAGTTGTATGGTATGTGAACAATCTCAATACAAAAAATGCATCTGGCTATTGTGAGTTTAATCAGTAGGGCCTAAAGGGGATATGAAGAAGTGTGGCAGTCTAATCATGAAATGACCGTGGAATGTGGTGATGGAGAGAATAAGAGTATTCATTATGTCCTGAGCCCCATGCTTAGTACTGTCTGTACTTCATGTTTAATTTTCATAGCAGTCCTATGAAGTAGGCATAATTATTTTACCCATTTTTATGAATGGGAGACTTAGAGAGGTTAAGTCACATTTACAAATTTCAGATAGCTAAATAAGTGATAGATCTTACAGGCAAAAGTGGCAGTTCTAAGTCACACATAAAGTTCTGGGAAGATGGAGGAGTAGGTGAGGGGGAACGGACTTCTCCTCCTCCAGAAAGGGGCTGAAGGGTACCAGGGACCATGGATCTGGGCTGTGACCAGCCATAGACAGTTTCCCACAATACGCGGAGGGGACACCTGACAAAAACCAAGGAGAAATGGTGGATGGAGGGATGCAGTGAGTGTTTCCCATCTGGACTGCCCCACCCCCACCCCAGCCTAACTGCTGATGGAAAAGGGAGTGAGCAGCAACTCTCCACTCCCGTGCACATACCTTGATAGTTTCCTGGGGGGTGATTATCCACAGCCAGACAGCGGGGAAGGTCCCGTGAGGGAACCCGGCAGGCGGCTATTGCTCTCCCCCTGTGGAAGTCCAGGGGGGTTGCAACAGCGAGAAGCAAGGAAAGGAGAGGCGCTATACCAGCAATAGGGAGTCCTCCCATACCCAAGAGACTTGCGGGCGCAGGGTGGGTAGAGAACTGACTGGCAGGGCCGAAGTCCCATCCGTGAGGTGCCCTTGATCAAACTCCCTGCCTGTGTGCTCGCGACTCAGGTTGCAGCCCCAGGACCAGAATTCCCCAGTGCACACGGAGATCCAGTGCATGTATTGGTTCCACACCCAGTTTCTATTCCGCCCACCACAAAGGAGAAGTTTGGAGAAGACCCACTTGAAAGCACTACCTGCTGGTAGCTTAGGGACACTGCACTCCAGCAAGCTGTGCCCCAAGAGCACCACTTGCTGGTAGGATTGGGAAACTGCACTCCAGCCAAGGCGATTATATATAAATAATTCTGCACTTCCCAAAATAACCCTATCAAGACAAACAAATGTCCCAAGCCAGCAGAAAGTTACAAAGCACTTTAAGGATATAGAAGATATGGATAAGCCAAAGAAACAAATTAAAAAACTGGAAGAGACACAAAATTTGTAGCAATTAATCAAAGAAGTACACCCAAATATCAATATTATGACTTAGGATATAAAGGACATGAAAAAAGACCCTAGATGAGCATAAAGAAGAATTTGCCAAGAGTAAAAAATAGCAAATCTTATGGACATAAAAGGTACTGATGATAAATTAAATGTATTCTTGGGACATGTAACACCAGATTTGAAGAAGCAGAGGAACAAATTAGTGACGTCAAAGATAAGGTGATGGAAGGTGAAAGCACAAAAAAACAAATGGTGAAACAAATCGAAAAATTTGAAATGGATCTCAGGGAAACGGACAATGTGAAGCTCACAAATATAAGAATCATTGGTGTTCCAGAAGGGGAAGAGAAGAGAAAAAAGCTAGGAAGATTAGTTGAAGAAATTGTTGGGGAAAACTTCCCAACCCTTCTAAATGACATAAATACGCAAATTAAAAATGCCTAACGAACTCCAAACAGAATAAATCCAAATAAACCTACTCCGAGACATATATTCATCAGGTTGTCAAATGCTGAAGATAAGGAGAGACTTCTGGAAGCAGCAAGAGAGAAGTGATCCACCACCTATAAGGTAAACATAAGACTATAAGTACTGACTACTCAGTGGGTACCATGGAGGCAAGAAGGCACTGATATGACATAGTTCAGATTCTGAAAGAGAAAAATTGCCAGCCAAGAATTCTGTATTCAGCAAAACTACCCTTCAAAATTGAGGGTGAACTTAAAATTTTTACAGACAAACAAATGCTGAGAGAATTTGTGAAAAAGAGACCTGCCCTGAAAGAAATACTAAAGGGAGTTCTACTAGCAGAGAAGAAAAGAATGGAGAGACAGGTCTGGAAAAGAGCACAGAACTGAAGAGTTATTAGTAAGTGTAACTTAGAGGAAAAATGGGGGAGGGGGGGGAGGGAAGCTCTAACAACTGAAAACCAAAGGATAAGGCTGGTTCAAGAACTCCCTTCACAGAAATAACTTTGAATATGAATGAATTAAACTCTAAAAGATACAGACTGGTAGAATGGATTAAAAAAAATATTACCCAGGAGAATGGATTAAAAAAGTATAACCCAGGAATATGCTGTTTGAAAGAGGCTCATCTTAGACCCTATGACATAAAGAGAGACTAAAAGCAAAATGATGGAAGAAATTATTCCATGCAAACTCCAACAAAAAGCTGGGGAGAGACGGAAAAAGATGGTGGCATAGAGAGGAGTGAAAGTTAGTTTGTCTCCCTGGAACAACTAATAAACAACTAGGAACAACTAGTAAATAATCCGGAATAACTGCAGGGGGACAAATGTGACTGCCACTCATCAGACACCAACCTGTACTGGGGGGAATGCCCGAGATCGCAGGATGAAATCTGTAAGTAAAAACTGCGGATCCAAGTTAGGAACCCCTTCCCCCACAACCTGAACTGCAAAGCCTCGTGGTTCTAGAGAGCAGCACTCTCCCAGGAAGTGAATATAGCTCAGCTGAGCTCCAACTGGCGTTTTAATTAGCAAATGTGGACTGCACAATATAAGCTACAAATCCCTAGCAAGCAGAGGCTTTTGGTGACAACTCCCCTTGGAGAGCCGGAGGGTTGCCACAGACTGGCCCTGAAGGGGGCTATCTGTCCCTTTTTTGGCTCAGCAGAGAAAACCTCAGCCATTTTCAGTTCCCAGTGCTCTGACCCAGACAAGGGTGGAGACAGCACAGAAAGACAATTCAAATGTAAATGACCTCTCCCTAGGGGGTGTATTTTCCCTAAGAGGAAGAACATGGTGCCAAGCACTACTACCCACCTTCCATTCAGAACTAGACCCCAGAGCCTGAGGGAAAACAGCCACGGGCCGCACCTCCTTACACCAGTCTGGAGTTACAGGCTGACAGGTGCCACCTGCTGGGCGGAAAAGCACAGTGATGTGAGACCTCACAAGATACATCAGTCTTCTAAGACACACCCTCAGGGAACTGTGATACTACTGCCTCCTCCTGAGAGCTGAGCCCATTCTGGTCTGGGAAAAACTGATTGGGGTAACCAAGGAAATCAGATGCCCGACAACAGAAAACTACAGCCTACACTAAGAAAAACAAAGTTATGGCCCAGTCAAAGGAACAAACAAACTTCAACTGAGATACAGGAATTTAAACTAAAGCTAAATCAATTCAAAAAGTTTAGAGAAGATATGGCAAAAGAAATGAAGAGTATAATGAAAACACGGTACATAAAGTAGAAATCGCAAGTTCGAAAAAAACAATGGGCAGAATCTATAGAAATGAAAGGCACAACAGAAGAGATGAAAGGCACAATGGAAACATACAACAGTAGATCTCAAGAGGCAGAAGAAAACACTCAGGAACTGGAGTGCAATGCACCTGAAAGCCTACACACCAAAGAACAGATAGAGAAAAGAATGTAAAAATATGAGCAACGACTCCGGGAATTGAATGATAACACGAAACACAGGAATGTATGTGTCATGCCTTTCCCAGAAGAAGAGACAGGAAAAGGGGCAGAAGAAACAACAGAGGAAATAATCAATGAAAATTTCCCATCTCTTATGACAGACATAAAATTACGGCTCCAAGAAGCGCATCGTACCCCAAACAGAATAGATCTCAACAGGCCTATGCCAAGACACTAATAATCAGATTACCAAACATCAAAGATAAAGAGAGAATCCTGAAAGCAGAAGAGCAAAGCAATCCATCACATACAAAGGAAGCTTGATAAGACTATGTGCGGATTTCTCAAAAGAAACCATGGAGGTAAGAAGGAAGTGGAGTAATATATTTAAGATACTGAAAGAGAAAAACCACCAAACCAAGAATCCTATATCCAGCAAAACTGTTCTTCAAATATGAGGGAGAGCTTAAAATATTCTCTGATACACAGACAATGACAGAGTTTGTGAACAAGATGCCTGCTCTACACGAAACACTAAAGGAAGCACTGCAGACAGAAAGGAAAAGACAGGAGTGAGAGCTATGGAAAACCATTTTCGGAGATAGTAGCATAGCAATGTAAGTACACTGAACAAAGATGACTGTGAGTATGGTTGAAAGAGGAAGAAGGTTAGGAGCATGTGGGACACCAGAAGAAAAGAAGAAAGATAAAGACTGGGACTGTACAACTCAGTGAAACCTAGGGTGTCAATGATTGTAATAAAAGGTACAAATATGCTTTTACATGAGGTGGAACAAATGAATGTCAACATTGCAAGGTGTTAAAAATGGGGTGGGATTGGGGAAAAAATACAATCAATGCAAAGTAGAGACTATAATCAACAGAAAAATTGTATTATGCTTCATTAACATAACAAAGGTAATATACCAAAGCTAAATGCATATGGGAGGGGGCACAGGGGAAGGTATGGGACTCCTGGCATTGGTGATGTTGTTTTGACTATTCTACTTTAGTTTAATGCTGTCTTTCCTTTTTTCCTTTTAGCTGTCATGTTTTTTTCCTCTCTCTTTCTCTTTTTTCTTTTTCTTTTGTCTCTTCACCTTCTTTGGCTCTTCCTCCTTTGTGGAGGAAATGATGTCCTTATGTAGATAGTGGCAATGGTGCTGAATACATAAATATGTGACTGTACAGGAAACCAATGACTGTTTACTTAGGACAGAATATATGGTGTGTGAACAAAACCGTCAAATATTGCAGGGTCTCACTGATACGAACTAATTATAATAAGTAAACTCATAGACATGAAATATAAGGTACCAAAATATAGGACGAGGCTAAGGAATGGGGAGCGGTTGCTTATTAGGAACAGAATATTCAGCTAGGGTGAACGTAAACATTTGGAAATGGACAGGGGTGAAGGTAGCAAGTTGTGAGAAAAACTAACAGTGCTGAATGGTGGATGAGTGTGGTGGAAAGGGTATGTCACCAGAAGGAAAGTTGGAGGTTAAAAGATGGGAATGTATAAAACAGAGAATCTTGTGATGGACAATGTTGTGATTAACTGTGCAAATATTAGAAATCCCTGTCATGAACTATAACAAATGTTATGACACTATAACTAGAAAGAAATAATAGAGCAGCATATACAAAAAATATATGTACCTATTGCAAACTATATACTACAGTTAGTAGTATTTTAACATTCCTTCATCAACAGTAACAAATGTACTATACCAATATTATGAATCAATAATGGAGGAGGGGTGGTTAGGAGTATGGGAGGACTGGAATTTCCTTTTTTTGTCTATTTCTTTCTGGAGTAATGAAAATGTTCTAAAGTTGATAAAAAAATTAATTGTGATGGATGAGCAGCTGTATGATGGTACCATGGGCAACTGACTGTACACTTTGGATCTTTGGATAGTTGGTACGGTATGTGAACAATCGCAATAAAAAGTAAAAAAAGAAAAAGCTGGGGGTAGCTATACTAATATTGGACAAAATAGACTTTAATGCAGAGATGTCATAATAGACAAAGACACTATATATTAATAAAAGGATAATTCACCAAGAAGAAATAACAATTATAAATCTTTATGCACCCAATCAAGGATTGATTATGTAAAATTATGATTATGTAAAAAATACATAAGCCATACATTGGCTAAACTGAAAGGAGCAACAGACATGTCTACAATAACAGTGGGAGACTTCAAGACATCACTGTCTATTTCTACAGAGGACCAATAAAGAAATTGCGAACCTGAACAATATGATAAATGAATTAGACTTAATAGACATATATAGATTGTGACATCCCAAAGTATCAGGATACACATTCTTCTCCAGTGCCCATGGAACGTTTTTTCAGGATAGATCATATGCTGGGGCACAAAACAAGTCTTAATAAAATTAAAAAGACTGAAATTATTGAAAGTACATTCTCTGACCACAATGCAATTCAACTAGATATCAACAACCACCAAAGAACCAGATCCTTCACAAATATATGGAGGTTAAACAACACACTCCTAAACAACTAGTGGGTCAAAGAAGAAATTGCAAGAGATATTGGGAAAGATCTAGAGATGAATGAAAATGACAACACAATATATAAAAACCTGTGGGGTGCAGTGAAGGCGGTGCTTAAACAGAAATTTATAGCTCTAAATGCATATTTCAAAAAGCAAGAAAGAGCTCAAACTAGAGATCTAACTGAACAACTGAAGAGGCTAGAGAATGATCAGCAAACAAATCCTAAGGCAAGTAGACAAAAAAATAACAAAGATTAAAGCAGAAATAAATGAGCTGGAGAACAAAGAAAAATAGAGTAAGTAAAACCAAAAGTTGTTTCTTTGAGAAGATCAACAAGATCGACAGACCCTTAGCTAGACTGACAAAGTCAAAAAGAGAAGACCCAAATAAACAGAATCAGAAATGAGAAGGGGACAATTACTACAGATCATGAAGAAAGTTTAAAAAAAAAAGATAAGGATACTACGAACAACTGTATGCCAACAAGCTGGACAATTTAGAGGAAATGGACAATTTCCTGGAAACACATGAATAACCTAGACTTACCCAAGAAGAAATAGAAGACCTCAACAAACCAATCGGAAGCAAAGATATCCAATCAGTCATCAAAAATCTACTTAACAATGAAAGTCCAGGGCCAGATGGCTGCACAAGGAAACTTTACCCAACTTTCCAAAAAGAACTGACACCATTCCTCTTTCAAAAAATTGAAGTAAAAGGAACACTACCTAACTCATTTTTTGAAGCTAACATCACTCTAATACCAAAACCAGATAAAGACTACAAAAAGGAAAACTATAGGCCAATTTCCCTAATGAGTACAGATGCAGAAATCCTAAACAAAATACTTGCAAATTGAATCCAAAGGCACATTAGAAGAATTACATACCACAACCAAGTGGGATTCAATTCCTGGCATGCAGTGGTGGTTCCACATAAGAAAATCAATTAATGTCACACAACACATTAACAAATCAAAAGGGAAAAAATCAAATGATCATCTCGATAGATGCTGAAAAAGCATTCGAAATTTTTGATAAAAACACTTCAAAAGGTAGGAATTGTAGGAAACTTCCTCAGTATGATAAAGGGCATATATGAAAAACCCACAGCCAACATACTACTCAATGGTGAGAGGGTGAAACCTTTCCCCCTAAGATCAGGAATGAGATAAGGATGCTCACTGTCACCTCTGTTATTCAATATTGTGCTAGAAGTCCTAGCCAGAGCAATTTGCCAAGATAAAGATATAAAAGGTATCCATATTGGAAAGAAAGAAGTAAAACTGTCATTATTTGCAGATGATATGATCTTACATTTGAAAGATCCTAGGAATTTGACCACAAAGCTATTTGAACTGATAAATTCAGCAGAGTCGTGCGATACAAGATTAATGTACATAAGCCAGCAATTGTCCTATACAATAGTAATGACCTAACTGAAGAGGCAGTACAAAAAAAAATTTCCATTCGCAGTAACAACTAAAAAAAATCAGGTACCTTGTATATATATTAGATTTCACAATAAGGAAATAAAAGACCTCTACACAGAAAATTACAAAATTTTACTAAAAGAAATAAAAAAGGACCTAAACAGATGGAAAAATATTGTTAAGATGTCAATTCTACCCAAACTGATCTACAGATTCAACACAATCCCAATCCAAATTGCAACAACCTACTTTGCGGAGTTGGAAAAGCTAATTATCAAATTTATTTGGAAGAGAAAGAGGCCTCAAATTGCTGAAAATATCCTAAAAAAGAATTAAGTGGGAAGACTTACACTTCCAGACTTTGAAGCCTGTTATAAAGCTACAGCGGTCTAACAGCATGGTATTGGCATAAAGACAGACATATTGATCAACGGAATCGAATTGAGAGTTTGGAAATAGACTCCCAGATATATGGTCGACTGAGTTTTGATAAGGCCCCCAAATCTACTGAACTGGGACAGAAAAGTCTCCTCAACAAATGGGGCTGGGAGAACTGGATAACCATAACAAAAAGAATGAAAGAGGACCCTTACCTCACACCCTGTACAAAAATTAACTCAAAGTGGATCAAAGACCTCAATGTAAGAGACAGTATCATAAAACTACCAGAAGATAATGTAGGGAAATATCTTCAAGACCTAGTATTAGGAGTTTTGCTTCTTAGACCTTACACAAATATCTTCCATATATAAAGAAATTCTACAACTCAGCAACAACAGTACAAGCAGCCCAATAATAAAATGGGCAAAAGATATGAAAAGACATTTCTCCAAAGAGGAAATACAAATGGCTAAAAAATACATGAAAAAATGTTCATCTTCACTAGCTATTAGGGAGACGCAAATCAAGACCACAATAAGATATCATCTCACACCAATAAAAATGGCAGCCATGAAACAAACAAGAATCTACAAATGCTGGACAGGATATGGAGAAAAGGAAACTCTTATTCACTGCTGGTGGGACTGTATAATGCTACAGACCTTCTGGAAAACAGTTTGGCAGTTTCTCAGAAAACTAGATATTCAATTACCCTATGATCTGACAATTCCACTTCTCAGTATATACCCAGAGTTGAAAGCAGTGACACAAACAGACATTTGTACATCGATGTTCATAGCAGCATTGTTCACAATTGCCAACAAATGGAAATAATCCAAGTGGCCTTCAACAGGCAAATGGATAAACAAAGTGTGGTATATACATACGATGGAATACTACACAGTAGTAAGCTGTGGCAACATGCATGAACCTTGAACATATAATTCTGAGTGGAGAGATATTGTATGTTACCACTTCTATGAACTATCTGAACAATGTAAAATCAATGTCTTATAAGAATATTGGGGACTTAGTGACAGAACGTAGCTAGTGAGGGGGAATGATAATTTAATATGTATCAGATATGTTAACGATGGTGAATTCAAAGATTTGGTAATGGGTAGAGATGATGATTGTTTGTTAATGGGATTATTAAGTATCAGCACTGTATTGAAGACAAATAGGAATGAAAGGGGTTGTTGAAAGGCATGTTTCCCACAGATCAGCACCACAAATATAGATAGGTGCTTGCATAATATCCTTCTAAGGTATGATACTAGCACAGAGAGTTGACAACAGAAGGGTACATGGGAAAAATCTACATGCTGCATACTAGGACTATAATTAATAGGAACACCATACTAGTATTACACAAATACTAGGAACAAATAATTAAGGGCTGACAAGAGCTACGAGATGTTTTGGGTCATGAGAATTGTTTAAAATGGAGAGTGATGAGGATTGTACTATTAAGTGATGATAATGTGAGATGTGGATGGATTATTGTAGATTTAACATAGCTTGTGAACTTAGGAACCCCCTACTTTATAGGTCAGGCCCTTGATATTGAGGCTTACTTGGGTGAAACTTAAGGCTGTGAAGAGGAGGTTGAGCCCACCTGTAATTTTACCTAGGATTCACCTCCAGAGAACCTCTTGTTGCTCAAATGTGGACTCTCTCTCTAAGGCTAACTCTGCAAATAAATTCATCACCCTCCCCCCGACCTGGGACAGGACCCCTAAAATGAATGAGCCTGACCCTGGCATTGAGGGATTGAGAATGCCTTTGACCAAAAGGGGGAGAAAGAAAGGCAACAAAATAAGGTTTTAGTGGCTAAGAGAATTCAAATAGAGTTAAGAGGCTGTCCTGGAGGTTACTCCTATGCAAGCTTCACCTAGATCTGCCAAATGACCACAATATGATAAGCCCAAGTCAACAGTAGTCTATCTGAGACACTATAAAAGTTTCAATCACTAAGTTCATTCGACAGAACCTTAAATCCTTCAGAGTGCTCCTATGCCAGCTAAGTCCCAAAACCTAGAGGTAATAGCCTCTTCAAGAACATCAACTAGCTGTGTCCCCTTTGCTCATAAAATTGACACCCCTTTTCAATATGAACAGGTTGGGGTGGTCACTGCCTAGACATCCCTGAAGATCAGGAAAGTGATTAGAGGAAGGGGTAGCAACAGACAAGACGCAATTTAACAAAGGAATATGAAGACTGAATCTTTATATAATTTTCTTTTCCTTAGTTGCTAAGGTATTAGAATAGTTAGAAGGAAAGAATTCAAATGGTGGAACTGTAACCCATAGCATCCTTTGAAATTTGTTAAATGGTAATTTGAAAGCCATACCTTTTTGTATATATATTAGATTTCACAATAAGGAAATAACTGAAACCATGGTACTATAACTCGTAACAACTTTGGAAATTCCCTATATATCTACTTGTTAATTGTACTTGAAAGATGTTACCTTTTTGTATATATTTCATAATAAGGAAATAACTGAAACTAGAATTGTAACCTGTAATATTCTTTGAAGTTTGCTCTCTAACTACCTGTTAAATTGCAGTGGAAAAGTTATCACTTTTATGTATGTGCTGGTTTGAATGCTTTATGTCCCCCAGAAAAAGCCATATTCTTTGATGCAGTCTAGTGGGGATTAAGTTGGAACGTTTGGATTAGGTTGTTTGCATGGAAATGTGCCCCACCTAAACTGTAGGTGATAACTCGGATGAGATATTTCTGTGGAGGCGTGGCCCCACCCATTCAGGGTGGGCCTTGATCAGTGGAGCCAAATAAATGAGCTGACAAACAGAAGGAACTCAGTGCAGCTGAGAGTGACATTTTGAAGAGGAGCTACAACCAAGAGGGACACTTGAAGAAAGTACAGGAGCTGCAGATGAGAGAGAGTTTGAAGACGGCCGTTGAAAGCAGACTCTTGCTCCAGAGAAGCTGAGAGAGGACAAATATCCCAAGTGCAACTGAAAGTGACATTTTTGAGGAACTGCAGCCTAGAAAGGAATGTCCTGAGAGAAAGCCATTTTGAAAGCAGAACTTTGGAGCAGACGCCAGCCACATGTCTTCCCAGCTAACAGAAGTTTCCCGGACACCACTGGCCATCCTCCAGTGAAGGTACCCCACTGTGATGTGTTACCTTGGACACTTTATGGCCTTAAGACTATAACTGTGTAACCAAATAAACCCCCTTTATACAAGCCAGTCCATTTCTGGTGTTTTGCATTCCAGCAGCATTAGCAAACTAGAACAGATTTTGGTAGAGTGGGGTGCTGGTGCTGCTGAGTTTGCAAATACCAAACATGTTGGAAAGGCTTTTTAAATGGATAAAGGGGGAAGATTCTGGAAGAATTGTGAGGAGCTTGATAGAAAAGGCCTAAACTGCTTTGAAGAGACTGTTTGTGGAAATATGGACTCTAAAGATACTTCTGACGAGGCCTTGAACAGAAATGATCAATGTGTTGTTGCGAACTGGAAGAAAGGCGATCCTTGTTTTAAAGTGGTAGAGAATTTGGCAAAATTGAGTCCTGGTGTCAATGGAGGGAAGAATTTGAAAGCAACAAACTGGAATACTTAGCTGAGGCGATCTCAAGACTACGTGTGGAGGATGCACCCTGGCTTCTCCTTGCAGCTTATAGTAAAATGTGAGCAGAGAGAGATAAACTTAGAACTGAACTCTTGGATTCAAAGAAACAACAAACTGATGGTTTGGAAAATTCAAGGCTTCCAGGGGGTAGATCCCCAGAAGCTACAGCCCAACATGAGGATTTAACTAAACACGGAACCCAGCCGCCTTAGTACAAGCCAAGATTGGAGATGGAGTTACTCAGAAAGGATTTGTGGAAAGTCCTGTTGTCTGATGGCTTTGACCCCTGTGTGCTTCATGCAAAGCCAACAGAATTTTTGCGAGCTCTTTATAGACAGAGTCGCTGCCAGTCGGGACCTAGAGGAGACAGACAAGGAACAAACTGAAGGAAAAATTTCTTCGAAGACAGAGCCATGGAGTTTGAGGTCTGAAGTCACGAGGCTTTGGGCTGGGAGAGCAGAGCAGCCCACACGCATGGAAAGGGTGAGTGTGCCCTGGAGGTTGAGGGTGGGCCTTCCGCCTCGATGCTCAGGAAATGTTCTCCCACCCCAAGCCCCAAAGAGGGTGGAGTACATTCCCCCAGAATTGGGGAGAGCCTGGCTGCCACCACACTGTTCTGAAGGGGTTGAGCATGTGCCCCAGAGATGGAAGGGAATCTGGGTGCTGCCCCGATGTTTGGGAGGGTGGAGCCGAGAAGGTGGTCTCCCCAATGCATGGATATGTTGGAGCACTCAACCCAGCGTTTGGAGAGGAAAGGGATGCCAAAAAGGCCCTTAGGAAGGGTTAGACTCCTACTCTCTCAAGCCACAAGGATGCAACATCGTTCTGTTAATAACTCTTGGACTTTGAAATCTAATGGAGTTTGTCCTGCGGGTTTTAGAAACTGTTTTGGTCCTGTTAACCCTGTTTTCCTTTCAGTTTCTCATTATGGAATTAGGAATGTTTATCCTATGAATGTCCCTCCTTTGTATATTGGAAGCACATAACTTGTTCTAAGTTCACAGATCTATAGCTAAAGGAAAAGTATGCCTTAGGACTGACCAATTGATTTTGATGGGATCTCGTACTTACCTATTGATACTGAAATGAGAAAAAGTTTTTTGATATTGTGATGGGATGAATGTATTTTGTATTTGGAAAGAATATGTTTTTCTGGGGTCCAGGGGGTAGAATGTGCTGGTTTGAATGTTCTATGTCCCCCAGAAAAAGCCATATTCTTTGATGCAGTCTTGTGGGGCAGACGTTTTAGTGGGGATTAAGTTGGAACATTTGGATTAGGTTGTTTGCATGGAAATGCGCACCACCCAACTGTAGTATTGTGATAACTCTGATATTTCCGTGGAGGCACGGCCCCACACATTCAGGGTGGGCCTTGATCAGTGGAGCCATATAAATAAGCTGACAAACAGAAGGAACTCAGTGCCACTGTGAGTGACATTTTGAAGAGGAGCTACAGCCAAGAGGGACATTTGAAGAATGCACAGGAGCTGCAGATGAGAGACAGTTTGAAGATGGCCATTGAAAGCAGACTCTTGCTCCGGAGAAGCTGAGAGAGGACAAATATCCCAAGTGCAACTAAAAGTGACATTTTTGAAGAACTGCAGCCTAGAGAGCAATGTCCTGGGAGAAAGCCATTTTGAAACCAGAAATTTGGAGCAGACGCCAGCCTTATGCCTTCCCAGCTAACAGAGGTTTTCTAGACACCATTGGCCATCTTCCAGTGGAGGTACCCAATTGCTGATGTGTTACCTTGGACACTTTATGACCTTAAGACTGTAACTGTGTAACCAAATAAACCCCCTTTATAAAAGCCAGTCCATTTCTGGTGTTTCGCATTCAGGCAGCATTAGCAAACTAGAACAATGTATGTATGTAATATTCTACAATAAAAAATGATTAAAAAAAAAGATCTAAGTCATTTTGATGGAGATACAGCCTTGATTTCCAAGCCAGATACAGAACTTTAAATAAGGGATTTCTGAACATGACAGTTAACATTTATTTTTAATGTAGAACACAGGACTCTGGGTTCACTTCTGAGTTCAAACCTGATGACCCAAATATACACAGCTCTGCTTTGCTCTGAACCTATCAGAACATTGCTTCATTTAAATTTTAATTTGAGTAACAAATTATTCAATACAAATTGTGTAAGTGGTTTAAGAGATTAGAATCATAATCACTGGATTTGATATTCAGTGAGTCTTAACCTTCTGACTTCCCCCACCGCAATCCTGTCTTCTTCCTTGTTTGTCGAGATGCCCCAGTTTCTGGTGTGTGGTCTCCCTCCTTACAATGAGGTAATAAATTTGACTGTCAGACTATGGATTTATCCCTGGTGGTGATAGGTTTATGGTGCTAAGATAGGCATTATATAGCAGATGAGGAGGAAAGGACTGTGGGAAGATGGCAGAGTAGGGAGTTCCAGGACTCAGTTCTTTCACCAGAACAACTATTAAACAGGGAGGAACAACTTTTGGAACTCTGAAGGCCAGAAGAACACTACACCATCCAGGGAAGAGCAGCAAGAAGAGGCTGATAAACTACGGTAAAGAACAGTAAATTGCTCTCTCCGTGCAGTGGCTGACACCCATCCCCCACTCACAACAGGCTGCCATGGGGTCCATCCCCTGGTCACCTCACTGGTGCAAGAAAGGAACATAATCCTTTTCCCCAAGACCAGGGGTGGCCATGGCCAGTCAGGGATCATGGCTTCTGATTAGTAACTCTTAATTGCTGCAAACCCAGATCTGAGGAAAGTCATTATTTCAACCCACCCCAAACAAAGACAGCAGCAGCTATTGTTTCAACCCACTTTGAATAGGAGCAGTGGAGCACTTAAGGACATTGTATTTGCTCAGGGCTGTGGGGACCAGTACTTGGGCTGCATTTGCTGGGCAGGCCAGGAAAGTTCAGCTTTGAGGAGCCATCTGAGAAGCTCTTGACACCCTTCCTTATCCTCTCCCTGAGACTTTGGAGCCCCAGTTTGTGGGTCCCTGGCTCTGCTGTAGCTGGTAAAGACTGACTTGGGAAAATCCTGTCTAGCATGACCTTCTAATATTTGCCCTCCCAGGCAACAGCAGCTTGAGACAGTGAAAGGAATGCAAGAAACTATAGAGGCAGACAGTCTGGAACAAAGGCCTGCCAGCTTCAAATACCCGGGAGAGGGAGGTCTGTCTCCTGGGAAACAGGGGACAACCAAACTCCTGTAAATAGGGGAACTCCAAAACATCTAACCACTAAAGCACAGGACAAGACAGAGGCACTGAAAGACAGGGAAAACCCTGCACGCTGTATTTGCCTTGGGCAGACCTTCCTGATAGAAGGGCTGAAGCTCAAGAAAATGACTTATCACTAGCTGGTTACAAACTCAAGAAACAGGCATCTAAGGGAATAAATCCTAGAGTCAACATTTTACAATATTAAAATGTACAATGTACAATGATAGAGTCCAAGACAAACGATGAAACAGGAAATGATGGCATATTTAAAGAAAGAGGGAAAAAAAAAACAGAAAACACCAATGAAGAACATAATGTGGACATACTGAACGAAGCCATTTGAGCTTAAAAATGCTTGAAGAAGTAAAGGATATCAGTGAAACAATCAGCAATATGAGACTCTTAATAAAGAGAAATTTTAAAAAGGAACCAAACAGAACTGGAGTTGATTAGCACAATAGCTGAAATGAAAAACTCCCAGGAGAGTTTCAACAGTAAATTGGAGCTAGCAGAAGAAAGAATCAGTGAACTTGAAGACAAGACACTTGAAATGATTTGGGCTGAGTAGCAGAAAGAAAAAATCATTACAAAGGAAAATAGCCTAAGACACCTATGGAATACCATCAAGCATACCAATGTACACACTATGGGAGTCCCAGAAGGTGAAGAAAGAAAGGAGCAGAAGGCATGTTCAAAGAAATAATAGCAGAGAGCTTCCCAAAGTTAGCAAAAGATGTGAATATCCACATCCAAGAAGCTGAGAGAACACCAAAAGATATAAACATGAAGAAAAAATATACCCTATCATATATGGATCACACTATATAATGCAAAGGACAAGGAGAGAATTCTGAAAGCTGCAGGAGAAAAGCAACATGTTATATCCAAGGGAGTCCCAATTAGACTGTCACTTTCTTATCAGAAACCATGGAGGCAAGAAGGCAGTGGGTTGAAATAGTTAAACTGCTGAAGGAAAACAACTGCCCACCAAGAATTTTATATCTGGTGGGACTCTCAAAAATGAGGGAGAGATTAAGACATTCTCAGAAAAAAAAAAGCTGAGGGAGATTACCACCACTATAACTGCCCTACAAGAAATGGTAGACAGTGGTTCAAAGTGGCATAAAGAAAGTGGCAAAAAGGTAACCATTTCGGTAATAATAACTGCCAGTATTATTTGTATTGTTTGGTATATAACTCCACTTATTCCTACAGGTGCACAAATGAAAATGCATAAAAATTCACGATAAATCTATGGTTTGGATATGCAATGTACAAAAACGTGTTAACATATACAAAAAATGGGGGGACAGAGAGGTATAGGCAATGTGTGTGTATGTGTGTGTGTGTGTATGCTATTGAAGTTAAGTTGGTATCAAATCAAATATGATTGTTATTATTTGGGATGCTAAACTTTAACCCCATGGTAACCACAAGGAAAACAGATGAAAATATATTCAGATAGAAACAAGAAAGCACTCAATATGGTACATCAAAAAAATCAAATAAATATTAAAGTAGGAATTAATGAAAAAATTGACAGACAAAAAGATATCAGACTTACAAAGGCTAAGTTGCAAAATCAGTAGAAGAAAGTCCTTGTTATCAGCAGTGACTTTAAATGTAAATGTATTACTCTCTCCATTCAAAAGGCAGAGACTGGGAGAATGGATAAAAAAGCATGAAACAACTACATGCTATCTGCAAGAGACTCACCTTAAATCCAAACATAGAAGTAGGTTAAAAGTGCCAGAATGGGAAAAATATTCCATGCAAGGAGTAACCAAAAGAGAGCTGGGGTGCCTATTGGATAAAAGAGACTAAGTAAAAAACAGTTACAGGGAACACAGATGGTAATTACATATTGATAAAGGGGACAACTCCAGCTAACAGCAGAGCCCCAAAATATCTGAAGCAAATAATGACAGATTTGAAGGGAGAAACTGACAGTTCTACATTGATAGTTGATTTTAATTCACCACTCTCAATAATGATAGACCATCTACTCAGAAGATCAGTAAGGAAGTACAGGAAATGAATGATATTCTAAACCAACTAGACCTACAGACATATATAGAACAAAAACCCAACAAAAACAGAATACACATTCTTCTCAAGTGTACATGGATCATTCTCTAGGACAGACCACGTTAGGTCACAAAACAAGTCTCAGGAAGTTAAAAAATACTGCAATCAGAAAATGTATATTCTCTGAACACAAAAGAAGGAAGCCAGAAATCATTAATGGAGAGATGAGCCCCCAGCCCTCGGAGCAGCTGGGTGGACTATGAAGGGAGTGTCCAGGAGTTCAGGCTGTCATATCTTGAGGGAGAAGACGGCAGAGGTGGGAGTTTGAGGATTCAATTCATCCTCTGGGGCAGATAGTAAATAACCAGAAACTCTGAAACAGCTGTTTGGGGGTGTTCCAGAGACCAGAGGAACACTGTACACCATCCAGGGATGAGCAAAAGGAATAGACTGATGGAGGTGAAGATCTGTAAGTAGATCTCTCCACACTGCCGAGGCTAGTACCCATCCCCAACCAGTGTGGCAGGCTGCCTTGGGAGCCACAGCCTGGCTGGAAATAGAAGCCCTCTTACCTAGGAACTGGTGGGGGTTGGGGGACACCTGGACACTGACTGTGGCTTCTGATTAGCAAATTTGGACTGCTGCATACCAGCTCCAGGTACAGCTAAATTTACCATCCTCCCAGAACAGAAAGCAGCCAAGGCTCTGTTTCAACCCTTTCCCAGCAGGAAGCAGGAAATACTGAGAGACACAGTAATCTCAGGTTGGTGGGGATCAGTTTGCTGAAGGGCTGCTCTTCCCCAAGAAAAGGGGGGCAAGCTCAAGCACCTATTCCAGCTTTTGATTACTGAATTCAGAGTGCTGGATTCCACCTCCCAAAATAGCTAGTTTTAACTCACTGAGGACAGAAAGCAGCTGGCAGCCTCTGTTTCAACCCCATGGAAAAGAGGCTGATTGAGAGAGAACAGTAACTTCTCAGGGTGGCAGGAAACAGGTTGCTGAAGACTGGCTCTTCCCCAGGGAAGGGGATGGGGCTCAGCGCAGCGCAGTTTGCAGCTATAGTTTAGAAGTCAGCTCCCAGGATCTAGGATCTGAGTAATAGTTTCAACCCACCCCAGCCAAAACTGGCTGCCATCCTGCATCTCAACCATGCCCCCAACAGGGGTGCTGTAGGTTGAGAATTAAACGTACAGTACTGCTTTAGGACCCTATGGAATAGGTGGTGGGAGAGTGCCATCTGCTGGGCATGCCAGGAAAGAACAGAATCGGGGAAACTATAGAGAACATTGGTGTCCTTCCAGATCTCCTCAGCAGGGCACTTCAGATCTGATCTACCATCCCTTCATGAGTCCCTGGGTCTGTTCCGACTAGAAAAAAATGACCTGGAAAACTCTTCTCCAGAGGGACACTCCTCCCAGAATAAACCTTCCAGGTAAAAGCAGCCAGAGATAACAAAAGGAGAATTTAAAGCATATAGAGGCAGGAGACTCCCAGGAAGATGGTTGGAATAAGGATAGGCAGAACTCATTACTCCACCCAAAACACCTAGAGAATAGGCAGCAACTGTCCAAAGCAGCAGTGCCGAGGCTTGGGAGACCAAGGAACAACCAGTGCAGCATATAACAAGTGTATGAAAAAAAAAAAAGGAAAAACGATGACTGAGAAACAGTGGCGAGGGAACTTGCCCACAGCCCCTGTACCCATCCTCTATTCCTAAGACCAGCAGCTGTGGGTCAGAGCCTGGTTCTTGCCCAGCTGGCGAGACAGAGCAGAGTCCTGGTCCATCTGTTGGCTGGCAAAGTTAACGCTTTCAGTCCCACAGTCTACAGCATTCCACACACAAGCCCGGGAGCCCATGGCTGCATTATTTCCACAAACTGAAAAGCTGCAGCAAGGAACTGAGCTCCACTGTGACCGCTGGCACCCAACCTCCCACCACCGAGGCCAGCAGCTTTGGGAGCGCCTGGTCTTGCCTGGCTGGCTGCTGTGGTCTGGGAAAGACAGGAGCACCCTTGCTTCAGGAAAACGGTGACACGGAACAGTTCTGATCCAGGTGTAGGCCAGCGAAGTAGGCCAGCGGGGTCCCACAGCATTGGTCCTTTCTGGACAGGCACCTGCAGCACTGCAGGGCCATTATCCCCTCTGCCATAAAAATGTGTCAGAAGGCTAAAAAAATAACTTACCTTTGTAGGGCTGTGGGGAATAGGTTGCCAAAGAATGCCACCTGCTGGCAAGGCTGGAAAAGTGCAATCTGGGAAGATGCTTTCCTGACCCTCTCTCTAGGACCCTTTGGAACAGTCTGTACCCCCTGCATCTGACAGTGGCCATGATTTGGCAGGAAAATACTGACATACCAAGGGCCAAAGGAGACTTCAACACGAACTCCATCAACAACAGGATCTTAAGACAAGAGAGGGAAACCAACTTTCAAGATAATCAGATACCTACAAATCAGCAAAAAATTACAGAGCATATTAAGACGCAAGATAAGGCCAAGCAAAAAAATGATCAAATTAAAAAGTTGGAGGAGACACAGAATTTGAATACTAATCATAGGTGTTTCAAACAAACCTACGTAATTCATGAGATGGTTAAAGAGATAGAGGATGTTAAGACGACACTGGAAAAGCATAAAGAAGAATTTGAAAGAAATCAAAAACAGCAGAACTTACAGAAATCAAAGAAAGAAGTTGAAATAAAAAATATACCAGAGACAGCATCAGATTTGAAGAGGCAGAAGGATCAGCTACTAGAGGAGAGGAACTGGAATTCGAACACATAAAAAGAATAAATGGAAACATTTGAGCTGGGCCTTAGGGAAATGATTGGCAACATGAATGTGCACAAATATACACATCATAGGCATCTGAGAAGTAGAAGAGAGGGTAAAGGACCATGAGGAATATTTGAGGAAGAAATGGTTGAAAATTTCCCAACCCTTATAAAAGACATAAATATGCCAAATTCAAGAATCCCACTGTACTCCAAATATAATAGAATAATCAGAATAGACCCACTCCAAGACACATTCTAATCTAACTATCAAATGCCAAAGAGAAGGAGAAAACTCTGAAAGCAGCAAGAGAAAAGTGATTCACCACATCAAAGGGAAGGCATATAAAGCTAAGTGCTGACTTCTCATCAGATACAATATATTGAAGATATTGAAAGAGAAAAATTGCCAGCCCAAGAGTCTTTATCCAGCAAAGCTTTCCTTCAAAGGTGAGGGAGAATTTAAAATTTTCACATACAAATGATGAGAGAATTTGTTACAAGAACCGTCCTGCAAGAAATACTAAAGGGAGTTCTGCCAGCTGGAAAAAAAAAAAAAAAAAAGACAGGAGAGGACTGGAGGCCACTATGGAAATGGTGATTTTCAGTAAGGGTAACTGAAAGGATCAAGAGAGAAAAATAATAGATCTGACAAATAAAAGCCAAAGGATAAAATGGTCGAAGGAAGGACAGCTTTTACAGTAATAACACTGAACATTAATGGATTAAGCTCCTCAGTAAAAAGATACAGATTGGCAGAATGGATTTAAAAATGTGAACAATCTATATGTTGTTTACAATAGACTCAGTTTAGACCCTAAGATACAAATACATGGGAAGTGAGTGAAAGGATGGAAAAAGATATTCCACGCAAGCAGTACCCCTCTCCCCGCAAAAGAAAGAAAAGGATAGCTATATAATATCAGACAAAATAGACTTGGACATCATTATGTATTTATGCACCTAATCAAGACATGAGGCAAACACTGTCAAACTTAAGGGAGTAATAAACTTCTCTACGTTAATAGTGGGAGAATTCAACATGCCACTCTCTTCAGTACATAGAACATCTAAGATAGGCAATCAATAAGAAAACAGAGAACTTGAATAATATGATCAATGAACTAGACCTAACAGATATATACAGAATATTGCACCGCCAAACAACAGAATATACATTATTCTCAAGTACTCATTGAACATTATCCCAGATAGACCATATGCTGAGGCACAAAACAGGTCTTAATAAATTTAAAAAGATAGAAATTATAAAAAGAACTTTGTTTGGTCATAATGGAATGAAGCTGGAAATCAAAACAACCAGAGAACCAGAAATCTCACAAATATATGGAGGTTAAACAACATGCTCTTAAACAATTAGTTGGTCAAAGAAGAAACTGCTAAAAATCAGTAAATATCTCGAGATGAATGAAAACAAGAAAACAACACATCAGAAATTATGGGATGCAGCGAAGGCAGTGCTGAGTGGGAAATTTTTAGCCTAAAATTCCTATGTTAAAAAGGAAGAGCTAAAACCAAACACCTAACTGAACAACTGGAGAAACTAGAGAAAGAACAGCAAACTAATCCCAAAGCAAGTGGAAGGAAAGAAAGAAAGATTAGAGCAGAAATAAATAAAATGGAGAACAAAATAACAATAAAGAGAATCAATAAAACTAAAAGTTGGTTCCAGATGATAAATAAAATTAACAAGCCCTTAGCTTGACCGACAAAGACAAAATGAGAGAGGATGCAAATAAATAAAATCAGAAATGAGAGGGAGCTCATTACCACAGACCTTGAAGAAATATAAATGATTATAAGAGAATAGTATGAACAACTATGCCAACAAACTAGACAACTTATGTAAAATGGACAATTTCCTAGATACTCAAGAACAAGACCTCAACAAGCCAATAACAAGAGATTAAATCGGTCATCAGAAAACCACAACAAAGAAAGGTCCAGGACCAGACGGCTTCACAGGCGAATTTTACCAAGTATTCCAAGAAGAATCAATACCATTCTTGCTCAAACTCCTCCAAACAAGTGAAGAAGAGGGAACACTACACCTAACTCATTCTAAGAAGCCAAAATCACCCTAATACCAAAGCCTGATAAACTACAAGAAAAGAAAATTGCAGACCAATCTCGCTAACAAATATAGAACGAAAAATCCTCAACAAAATACTTCTGAATCGAATCCAACAGCACATTAAAAGATATATACACTTTGACCAAGTGGGTTTTATTCTAGATATACAAGAATGGTTAACACAAGAAAATCAACTAATATAATATATTACATTAACAAACTGAAAGGGAAAAAACAAATGATCATCTTGACCGACTCATCAAAGGCACTTGACAAAATTCAGCATCCTTTCTTCATAAAAAACTTTGAAAGGTAAGAGTCAAAGGAAACTTCCTCCACACGATAAGTGGGTCATATGAAAAACCCACAGCTAACATCGTATTCAACAATTAGAGACTGAAAGCTTTCTCTCTAAGTTCAGGAATGAGACAAGGATGCCTTCTGTCGCCAGTGTTATTCAACATTGTGCTAGAATTTCTAGCTAGAGCAATTGGGCAAGACAGAAATGAAATGCATCCAAATTGGAAAGGAAGAAATAAAACTTTCCTTATTAGTAAACAACATGAAACTATATTTAGAAAATCCCAAAAAACTACGACAAAGCTACTTGAGCTAATAAATGAACTGAGCTAACTGGTGTGATATAGGATCAACATGCAAAAAGCTGTAGTGTTTCTATATACTAGTAATGAGCTAGTAATGAGCTATCTGAGGATGTAGTCAAGAAAAAAAAATTTATAATAATAACCAAAAGAATCAAATATCCAGGGATAAACTTAACCAAGGATGTAAAAGTCCTGTACACAGAAAACTACAAAAAAATTGCTGAAAGAAACCAAAGAAGACCTGGATAAATGGAAAGACATTCCGTGTTCATTGAATGGAAGGCTAAATGTTAAGATGTCAATTCTACCTAAATTAATCTAAAAATTCAATGCAATACCAATCAAAATTCTAACAGCCTACTTTGCAGACAAGCTAATTATCAAGGTTATCTGGAAAGGAAAGGAGTCTGGAATAGACAGGAAAGGAGCCTGGAATAGACAAAAATATCTTGAGAAAAAAGAATAAAGTGGGAGGACTCATGCTTCCTGACTTTAAAGCATATACTAAAGCCAAAGTGATCAAAACAGCATGGTATTGGCATAAAGCTAGACATACTGATTAATGGAATTAATTGAGAGTTCAGAAATAGACAATCACATCTATGGTCAATTGATTTTTGACAAGGCTGCCAAAGCCACTCAACTAACATAGACAAGTCTCTTCAATAAATGGTGTTGGGAGAACTGGATATCCATATTCAACACTTACCTCACACCATATATGAAAATTAACTCAAAATGGATCAAAGACCTAAATATAAGAGCCAGTACCATAAAACTCCTAGAAAAAAATATAAGGAAACACCTTCAAGACCTAGTGATAGGAGGTAGTTTCTTAGACCTTATACCGAAAGCATGAGCAACAAAAGAAAAAACAGATAAATGGGAAATTCTCAAGACGGAATACTTCTATGTGTCACAGGACTTTGTCAAAAGGCTGAAAAGGCAGCCTATTCAGTGGGAGAAAATATTTGGAAATCACATATCTGATAAAGGGTTTGATATCTAGTGTATACAAAAAAATCCTACAACTCAACAATAAAGACACAAAAAACACAATTAAAAAATGGGCAAATGGCGATAGATACCTGAAACTATCAAACTACAACCCAGAACCCATGAATCTTGAAGATGATTGCACAGAAATGTAGCTTATGAGGGGTGACAATGGGATTGGGAAAGTCATAAGGACGACACTCCCCTTTGTCTAGTTTATGGATGGATAAGTGGAAAAATGGGGGAAGGAAAAAAACAAAGGCACCCAGTGTTCTTTTTTTACTTTAATTGCTCTTTTTCACTTTAATAATTATTCTTGTTATTTTTGTGTGTGTAGTAATGAAGGGGTCCGGGATTGATTTTGGTGATGAATGCACATCTATGTAACGGTACTGTGAACAATCAAATGTACAATTTGTTTTGTATGACTGCATGGTATGTGAATATATATCAATAAAATGAATTTTAAAAAAATAGGCAAAGACACAAATTGACATTTTTCCAAAGAGGAAATACAAATGGTTAAAAAGCACAGGAAAACATGCTCATGTTCACTAGCTATTAGGGTAATGCAAATCAAAACCACAATGAGGTATTTCACACCTAGTAGCATGCCTACTATTAAACAAAGGGAAACTACAAGTGATGGAGAGGATGTGGAGAAATAGGAATACTTGTTTACTGCTGGTGGGAATGTGAAATGGTTCAGCTGCTGTAGAAGACAGTTTGGCTTAAAATCTGGCAATCACACAAAGCGATACATACCCAGAATATCTGAAAAGCAGGGACACGAACAGACACTTGCACACCGATGCTCAAATCAGCATTATTCACAACTGCCAAAAGATGGAAACAACCATGTGTTCATCAACTGATGACTGGATTTTTTTTTAAATGTGGCATAAACATACGGTGGAATACAACTCCAAGACATATTAATGAAAACATCAAATGACAAAGACAGAATTCTAAAAAGGGCAAGGGAAAAGCGATTCATCACACAAGGGACATACAAGATTAAGTTTAGATTTCTTATCAAAAACCATGGAGGCAAGAAGGCAATGGTATGATATATTTAAAGTACTGAAAGAGAAAAACTAAGACCCAAGAATTCTTTAGCCAGTAAAATTGTAGTTCAGAAATAAGGGAGAGTTTACTTTGTTGCTCAGATGTGGCCCTCTCTCTCTCTAGCTAAGCCAACTCGGCAGGTGAACTCACTGCCCTCCTGCTTACATGAGATCTGACTTCTAGGGGTGTAAATCTCCCTGGCAACACAGAATATGACTCCCGGGGATGAATCTGGACCCACCATTGTGGGATTAAGAACATCTTCTTGACCAAAAGGGGGATGCTAAATGAAATGAATTAAAAGTTTCAGTGGCTGAGAGATTCCAAATGGAGTCGAGAAGTCACTCTGGTGGGCATTCTCATGTACTATATAATTAACACTTTTTAGGTTTTAATGCATTGGAATAGCTAGAAGTAAATACCTGAAACTATCAAACTGCAACCCAGTAGCCTTGACTCTTGAAGACGATTGTATAGCAGTGTAGCTTACAAAGCGTGACAGTGTAATTGTGAAAGCTTTGTGGATCACACTCCCTTTATCCAGTGTATGGATGGATGAGTAGAAAAACGGGGACAAAAAACTAAATGAAAAATGGGGATGGGGGATGATTTGGGTGTTCTTTTTTACTTTTATTTTTTATTCTTATTTTTACTTTTTCTGGTACAAGGAAAATGTTCAAAAAATAGATTGGGGTAATGAATGCACAACTATTTGATGGTTCTATGAACAACTGTACACTCTGGATGACTGTATGGTATGTGAATGTATCTCAATAAAATTGAATTTTAAAAATGAGGGAGAGTTTAAATTTCACAGATAAACAGAACTGAGAGAGTTCATTAACAAGAGACCTAACCTACAAGAAATACTAAAGGGAGTGCAACAGGCTGAAAGGAAAAGATAGGAGAGAGAGAGGCTCAGAGAAGAGTGTAGAAATGAGAATATCAGTAACGGTAATTAAAAGGTTTAAAATTAAAACAGACAAAAGTAAGATATGACATGTGAAAGCCAAAGGATAAAATGGTTGAAGTAACTACTGCCTTTACAGTAATAACATTGGATGTTAATGGATTAAACTCCCCAATCAAAAGACACAGATTGGCAGAATGGATTAAAAAAATATTGACTCCCAAGTCAGCATAGGTTGTTTGCATGCTTCTAGGAAGTTGTCTGTTTAATCTAAGTTGTCTAGTTTGTTGGCATATAGTTGTTCCTACCAACCACTTATGATTTTTTTTTTTTATTTCTTCAGGATCTGTGGTAATATCTCCCCTCTTGTTTCTGATTTTATTTATTTTCAGCTTCTCTCTTTTTGTCTTTGTCTATCTAACTAAGGTTTTGTGGATTTTATCAATCTTCTCAAACAACCAGCTTTTGGTTTTATTGATTCTCTCCATTGTTTTTATTCTCCATTTCATTAATTTCTGCTCTAATCTTTGCTATTTCTTTACTTGTGCTTGCTTTGGGATTAGTTTCCTGTTCTCTCTCCAGTTTGTTTTAGCTTTCTTCCTTTTTAATTAGGCATTCAGGGCTACAAATTTCCCTCTCAGCACTGCCTTTGCTACATTCCATAAGCTTTGATACAGTGTGTTCTCATCTTCATTCACCTCAAGATATTTACTGATTTCTCTTGCAATTTCTTCTTTGACCCACTGACTAAGAGTGTGTTGTTCAATTTCCATATATTTGTGAAATTTCAGAGGAGCAGATAAACAAAATGTATATATACCTACAATGGAATATTATTCAGCAGTTAAGAAGGAATGAAGTCCTGAAGAATGCGACAACATGGATGAACCTTGAGGACATCATGTTAAGTGAAATAGTCAAAGACATGGGGACAAATATTGTATGATCTCACTGATATGAACAAATTAAAATATGTAAACTCATAGACATAAAATATAGACTATAGGTTTACTAGGACACAGCATGAAGCTAAAGAATGGGGAGCAGTTGCTTCATATGTGTAAGATATTTAACTAGGTTGAACTTAAACATTTGGAAATGGACAGAGGTGATGGTAGCACACTATTTTGAGAATAATTAAGAGTGCTGAATGTTGTGTGAATGTGGTGGAAATGGGAAGTTTGGAGTCATGTAGGTCACCAGAAGGAAAGAAGACTAAAACATGGGAATGTGTAACACAGTGAATCTTGTGATGGATAATGTCCACAATTAACTGTATAAATATAAAAAAGTTCTTTCATAAACTAGAACAAATGGCCAACACTATTACAAGGAGCTAATAATAGAGGGGTATATGGAGAAAATGTACCTATTGCAAACTATAGACTATGGTTAACAGTAATATTTCAATACTCTTTCATCCACAGTAACAAATGTATGACACCAATACTATAAGTCAATAATAAGGGGGTGTGTGGCTTAAGGAGGTATGGGAGGATTTGCGCTTTTCTTTTTCTTTTCTGGAGTAATGAAATTGTTCTAAAGTTGATCATGGAGATGTATGCACAACTATGAGATGATACCATGAGCTAGTGATTGTATTCTTTAGATGGTTGGTATGATGTGTATGACTATATCCCAATAAAATTGCATTAAGAATATATTGAATCTATTAATTTGCAGTCTACAAGACACTCACCTGGACATAAGGACACAAATAGGTTGAAAGTGAAAGGTGGGAAAAACATATTCCATGTAAACCATTACCAGAAAAGAGCTGAGGAAGCTACACTAATATTGGACAAAATAGACTTTAAATGCAAAACTGTTAAAAGAGACAAAGAAGGGCATCATATTTAATAAAAGAGGCAATCCACTGAGAAGAAATAACAATTATAAATACAATAACAATCATACATAACAGTCATAAATCACCCTAACCAGGGTGCCCTAAAATACACGAGGCAAATACTGACAACATTGAAGGGAGGACTAGATGTTGTTACAGTGCTACTTGGAGACTTCCACACAACACTGTCATCAGTAGGTAGAACATCTAGACAGAGGATCAACAGGGAAACAGAGAACTTGAATAACATGATAAATGAACTAGACCCAACAGATATTTGCAGAACACTGCACACCAAAACAGCAGGATATACAGTCTTCTCAAATGATCAGGGATAATTCCATAGGATATACCACATGTTGCATCACAAAAGAGGTGTTAGTAAATTTGAAAAGACTGAGATTATACAAAGTACTTTCTCTGATGATAATGGACTTTCTCTGATTACAATGGAGAGAATCCAAAATCAATAATAGGTGGAAAAATGGAGAAGCCACAAATACATGGAAGTTAACAACATATTTTTAAACAATCAGTGGGTCAAAGAAGAAATTACAGGAGAAATCAGTAAATATCTCTGGATGAATGAAAACAAAGATTGGAGCAGAAATAAATGAAATTGAGAATTACAAAAAAAAAAAAAGAGAAGATCAACAAAACCAAAAGTTGGTTGACATAGGAAGAAGACATATTCATTTAAATTAACCTTAAAAATTGAAGGGAAAAAAAGGTTTATCCTCCAAAAATTGTTTCTAACATAACTATTATAGATATGGTTAAGTGAGTAGACTAAAAGAGAAGAGAGGGGACATGTTTACCGAGACCTTTCAAAAATCTGGAAGCAGAAAACATGATGGTAATGCTCTCCAAGAATAGAGTCTTGCCGCCTGAAACCTGTCCTAGGGTCAGTTTATTTCTAATTAGAGCTCCCATCAATTAATAACTCAATCACTGTTTACCTTTCTTGAAAGAAAAAATCTGAGGTTACTCTTCACTCATAGCCACGACAAAGTGATATAAATTAAGGGGAAGTATAGAAAATAGGGATAACAAGTAAAAATGTAAGAGTTTATAATTTATTTCAGATGCTGAGAAAAAAAATACATTCAGCAAAATAAAGGTTTTAGAGGAAAACATCTCTGTGACTTCAGTTTCTTTAAAATGTTTTTATAAACTTTTATTTTTACTATTTATACATTCACTTGGAAAGGCAAAAGACAATAAAAATAAACCTCATTTTAACATGAAAAAAAGGTTGGCTGACAAAAATCAATAAAACTGACAAACTCTTAGCTAGATGGACAAAAAAAGAGAAGCTGTAAATAAATATAATCAGAAATGGGGCGGGGACATTACTACTAACCCCACAGAAAGAGAAAGGATCATAGAGGATACTATGAACAACTGCCTGCCAACAAGTGAGACAACGCAGAAGAAAAGCCTAAGTTCCTAGATAAACATGAATAACCTACACTGACTAGAAGAAATAGAAGACCTCAACAAACCAATCACAAGTAAAAAGATTTAAATGGTCATCAAAAACCTCCCCAATATAAAAGCCCAGGAACAGATGACTTCACAGGTGAATTCTACCAATCATTCCAAGAAAAATTAATACCAATCCTGCTCAAACTCTTCCAAAAAACTGCAGAGGAGGGGATATTACCTAACTTATTCTATGAAGCCAACATCACCCTCATACCAAAGCCAGATAAAGATGCTACATGAAAAGAAAATTACAGACCAATTTCTGTAATGAATAAAGATGCAAAAATCCTCAACAAATTGAATCCAACAGCACATTAAAAAAAATGCATACCATGATCAAGTGGGTTTTATCCCAGGTATGCAAGGGTGGTTTAGCATAAGAAAATCAACTAATGTAATTCACTACATTATCATACTGAAGGGGAAAAAAACCACAAGATTATCTAGATTGATATGGAAAAGGCATTTGACAAAATCCAGCATTCTTTTTTGATTTAAAAAAACAAAAAAACAAAAAAACCTCAAAGGTAGGAAAAGAAGGAAACTTCTGCAACATGATGAAGGGCATATATGAAAAACTCACACCTAACATCATACTCAACTGTGAAAGACTGAAAGCTTTGCCTCTTGTATCTCAGACTACAGAAGGATGCCCACTGTCACCACTATTATTCAACATTGTGCTAAAAGTTCTAGCTAAAGCAGTTAGGCAAGAAAAAGAAATGAAAGGCATCCAAATTGCAAAGGAAGGAGTGAACTTTCACTATTTGCAGATGACATGATCCAATATCTAGAAAGTCACAAAATACAGACAACAAAGCTACCAGATCTTATAATTGCCTGGATCAAAGTGATGCAAGATCAACACACAAATATCAGTAGTGTTTCCATATTCTAGTAGGGAGCAATCTGAGAAGGAAAAATCAAGAAAAAAATTCCATTTACAATAGGAACTAAAAGAAGCAAATATTTAGGAATAAATTTAAACAAGAACCTATATTCAGAAAATTACAAAACACTGCTAAAAGAAATCAAAGAAGACGTAAATAAATGAGAAGGACATTATGTGTGCATGGATTTGTGGACCAAGTATCGTGAAGATCTCAATTCTACCCAAATTGATTTAACGATGCAACACATTCCCATAAAAAATTCCAACAACCTACCTTGCACAAACGGAAAAGCCAATCAGCAAATTCATTTGGAAGGGCTAGGGGCCCCAAATAGCCAAAAACATCTTGTGAAAGAAAAATGAAGGGGGAAAGCTCATGCGTCCGGACTGGAAGGCATATTCCAAAGCTATAGTGGTCAAAACAGCATGGTATTTGCATGAAGATAGATATATTGATCAATGGAATCGAACTGAGAAGTTCAGAAATAGACCCTGACATCTAGGGTCAATTGATTTTTGACAAGGCTGCCAAAGCCAAGCAACTGAGAGGTAATAGCCTCTTCAACAAATGGTACTAGGAGAACTTGATAGTGATATCCAAAAGACTGAAAGAGGATCCCTATCTCACACCCTTTATAAAAATTAACTCAAAATGGATCGAAGACCTAAATATAAGAGCTAGGAACATAAAACTCCTAGAAGAAAATGTAAGGAAGCAGCTTCAAGATCTGGTGGTAAGAGGTGGTTTCTTAAATCTTACACCCAGAGCACAAGCAATGAAAGAAATAGATAAATAGGACCACCTCAAAAATGAATACTTTTGTGCTTCAAAGAACTTTGTCAAGAAAGTGAAAAGGTAGCTGTGCTGGTTTTAAGCTGTTATGTACTCCAGAAAAAGGCCATGTTCTTTTAATCCATTCTTGCGGGTACAGAGCTGTTGTGGTGGGACCTTTTGGTTAGGTTATTTCAACTTGAGATGTGACCCACCCCACTCAAGGCGGGCCTTAATCCTTTTACTGGAGACCTTCATGAGAAATAAAGGACAGAAAAAGTTGAGAGAGAGCTCAGAGAGAAACACCCAGAGAAGTCTGGAAACAGCTTAGAGAGGAAAAGCCCCTGGGGGAGCTGAGAGCAAAAGTCACTGAAACCAGTAGCTGAAAGCAATGAATCCCAGGAATGAAAGATCAGCAGACACCAGCCAATGTGCCTTTCCATGTGAGAAAGGAACCCCAGATGCCAGCAGCCTTTCTACAGAGAAGGTATCTTTCTCTTGATGCCTTAATTTGAACATTCCCAGCCTTAGAACAGTAAATTTATAAGCTAATAAATTCCCATTGTAAAAGTCAATCCATTTGTGATATATTGCATTCTGGAAGCTTTAGCAAACCAAAACAGCAGCCTACTAAATGGAAGAAAATATTTGGAAGCCACATATTCATAAGGGTTTAATATATAGAATACATAAAGAAATCCTACAACTCAACAATAAAAAGACAAATAAACCAATTTAAAAATGGGCAAAAGGCAAGATGGCGGTATGGAGAGGTGTGGAATTTAGTTAGTCCTCTAGAGCAACTAGTAAATAGCCAGGAACAACTAGTAAATAGTCTGGAACAATTGTTGGGGGACATCCACAACTGAAAACACATCATACATCAGCCTGGAGTGGGTGGAACAGCTGAGATCGCAGCACAGAAATGAAAGTAAAGCTCCCCAAACTGCGGAGCTGGCGCCCCTCCCCCACTGACACAGCAGGCTGAGCTGAAACATTTCTTGTGGAAAAAAGCAGGTTACCTGGAGTGAGGGAAAGTAACTCAACCAAGCTCCAACTGCAGTTTTAATTAACAAATCTGGACTACTGAATACAAGCTACAAACAGAAATAAACCCAGAGCAAGCAGGAACAAACCTGAGGTTCCTCCTGGTAGAGAGGAGACAGGGCTGACAGGAAAAAAAAATAATAATAAAAATAAAAAATAAAAAATTAGAAACAGAGGCTTTTGGAGATGGCTGAGCTCAGAATACTGGAAAATAGCTGTGTCCCAAGGAAAGGGGTATAGAGAACCGGGGACCAACACTGGTGGACCAGCAAAACTGGGGGGGCTGGTGACTGACTATGAAAAGGGGCTTTCTCTCTTTTTCCTTTTTTTTTTTTTTTAAAAACTCTCATTGTAAGTAGCTCATTAGAAAAAGCCTCAGGCATTTTCAATTGTCAGCATTGACCCAGGCAAGGGAGGATTAACAGAGTTACAGAGACAAAGGAGGAATTCAAGTGTAGACGATAACTCTCTAAAGGGTGTATCTTCCCTAAGAAAAGGGGGGGCAAGGCCCAGCTCAAGTGGTTGCCGTCATTCAAGAGAATTCAGACCCCAGGTCCTGGGGGGAGGGGGCGGGGAAGGGGATACAGAAACAACTTAAACTTGGCCTCTGACACCCTGGGCTAAGAATTACAAGGACCACACCAGTGGGGAGCTACAGGCTGACAAATGCCACCTGCTGGGCAGGATAGGAAAAGCACAGAGTCTAGAGGCCTCACAGGAAAGTCTCACAACCTGCTGGGTCTCACCATCAGGGAAACCTGATACTCACAACCTTCTGGGTCTCACCATCAGGGAAACCTGATACTGAACACAGCCTTCTCCTGGGACCTGGGCCCATCTGGTCTGAGAAAATCTGATTGGGGTAATCAAGGAAACCAGATGCCTAGACAACGAAAAATTATGAATCACATTAGGGAAACTGAAGATATGGCCCAGTCAAAGGAACAAACACACTTCAACTAAGATATAGGAATTGAAACAACTAATTATTAATCAAACAAATCTCCGAAATCAATTCAAAAATCAAATCAATGTGTTGAGGGAAGATATGGCAAAAGAGATGGTGAATATAAAAAAGACATTGGGTGAACATAAAGAACTTGAAAGTTTGAAAAAACAATTGGCAGAACTTATGGGAATGAAAGGCACAAAACAAGAAATGAAAAACACAATGGAAACATACAACAGCAGATTTGAAGAGGTACAAGAAAAGAATCATGAACTGGAGGACAGAACAGCTGAAATTCTACACATAGAAGAACAGATAGGGAAAAGAATGGAACAATATTGAGCAGCGTCTCAGGGAACTGAATGACAACATGAAGCACATGAATGTACATGGCATGGGTGTCCCAGAAGGAGAAAGGAAAAGGGGCAGAAACAATAATGGAGGAAATAATCACTGAAAAATTCCCATCTCTTATGAAAGACATAAAATTACAGATCCAAGAGCACAGCGTACCCCAAACAATAGATCCGAACAGACCTATGCCAAGACACTTAATAATCAGATTATCAAATGTCAAAGACAAAGAGAGAATCCTAAAAGCAGCAAGAAAAAAGCGATCCTTCAAATACAAGGAAAGCTTGATAAGACCGTGTGCGGATTTCTCATTAGAAACCATGGAGGCAAGAAGGAAGTGATGGGATATATTTAAGATACTGAAAGAGAAAAACCACCAATGAAGAATTCTATATCCAGCAAAACTGTCTTTCAAAAATGAGGGAGAGTTTAAAATATTCTCAGACAGAAACTGAGAGTTTGTGAACAAATACCTGTTCTACAGGAACTACTAAAGGGAGCATTACAGACAGATAGGAAAAGACAGAAGAGAGAGGTTGGGAGCACAATATTGGGTGATGGTAGCAAAATAATGTAAGTACAATGAACAAAGATGACTGTGAGTACGGTTGAAAGAGGAAGGTTAGGGGTACATAGGACACCAGAAGGAAAGAGGAAAGATAAAGACTGGAACTGTATAACTTAGTGTTAACCTAGAGTGGTCAATGATTGTGATTAAATGTACAAATGTTTTTACATGAGGGAGAACAAATGAATGTCAACTTTGCAAGGTGTTAAAATGGGGTGGTATTGGGGAAAATATACAATCAATACAAACTAGTCTGTAGTTAACAGTAACACTGTAATATGCTTCCATTAATTGTAACAAAGATAATATACCAAAGCTAAATGTCTATAAGAGGGGGATATAAGGGAGGAGTATGGGATTCTTGGCATTGGTGGTGGTGTCTGACTTTTTAATTGTATTTTATTTTATTTTATTTTTCCTTTTGTTCCTTTTTAGTTGTCATTTTTTTCTTTTTACTTTTTTCACCTCTTCCTCTTTCTTTGTGGAAGAAATGGAAATGTCCTTCTATAGATAGTGTTGGTGAATGCATAGCTATGTGATTATACAGAGAACCATTGATTGTTTAGTTATGGAATGTATGGTATATGAATAAAACCGTCTAAAAAATAAACATAGGGATATAAGTGCTGGAGAAAATGTGAAGAAAGGCATGTATCTCATCACCATTGGTGGGAAGTAGAATGGTGTAGCCCAACTGGAAGGCAGTGTGGTGGTTCCACAGGAAGCTAAGCATGGGGTTGCCATATGATCCTACAACTCCATTACTGGGTATGTACTTGGAAGAACTGAAAAGAGGGACATGAATGGACATCTGTACATTGGGGTTTATGGTGCCAACATTCACGATTTGCAGTGGATGGAGGTGGCCTAAGGGTACATCAAGTGATGAATGGAATGGCGAACTGTGGTGTATATATACAATGGAATACTGAGCTGCCATAAGGAGTGAAGTTGTGAAGTGAATGGACATTGAGGACAGTATGTTGAGTGAAATAAACTGGAAATGGAAAGAAAAACATTATAATGCCTCACTAATATAGACTAACAATAATGTGCAAACTCTGAGAAGTGAGTCTGAGAGCATAGGTTATCAGGGAAAGGCTTATTGTAAAGGTTCCTAGATTGTAAGCTCTTACAGCAGTTACATCTATTCCTGAGTTGTAATGGTTATTTCTAAATTCTGAGATGCTGAGGTCTTTGTGTATAACCTGGTCTGTGTCTGGAACTTTGGGTATCTGTGACACCAGAGACTCACAGCCAGAGTCCAGCAGCTACGAATGTCAGCATTACCCCATACAGCAAATTAAGGAGTCTGCAAAAAGAGATCAGACTTCAATTAGAGATATGAATGAAATGGACAGGGTTAGGACTAAGGCAAATCAGACTAAAGGATAAAGGATGACAGTGACGCTGTTTGTAAAACTTCAACTTCTGTGTGAGACCAAAGGAACAGGTATTTATTAGGTGTTTATCTATATTTTTTGTAACATACTATATAAGTTAACTTTTATGGTCAGTCTATTCAAACAACATAATTACATGGAACAATGAATAGGGAGTGAAATCTGGTTGCTGTGATACCGCAATACATCCCAGACAAATTTGGGCAGAGAATAAAAATATATTTGCAAAGCCCCCCTGAGAGAGAGGTGGGGCAAGACGGTGGCATAGAGAGGTGTGGAATTTAGTTAGTCCTCTAGAGCAACTAGTAAAATAGCCAGGAACAACTAGTAAATAGTCTGGAACAACTGTACAGTCACAGGGGACAACCGTGACTGTCCACACAGCGTACACCAGCCTGGAATGGGTGGAATGGCTGAGATCACAACATCAGAGCTGTAAGAACTGTGGAACCACACCAGGAACCCCCTCCCCCCAATGGCATGCTGAGCTGCAAAACCTCACTGTGAGAGAAAGCAGCAGTCCCTGCCAGGAGGAAGTAAATATAGCTCAACCTAGCTCCAACTGGGGTTTTAATTAACAAATGTGGACTGCTGAATATAAGCTACCAACACAGACAAACCCCTAACAAGCAGCAGAATGCCCTGAGGTCGCTCTCAGTGAAGAGGAGGCGGGGGCTAACAGAAAAAAAATACAGAGGCTTTTAAAGACGGCTGGCCCCTTAGAATACTGAAAAATGCCTGTATCCAAAGAAAAGGAGCACAGAATACTGGGTACTATCTCTGGCCAACTAACAAAACTGGGAGACTGGGGGCTGGCTCTGAAAAGGGGCTTTCTTTCCCCTTTTTTTCTCTCTCAATCTGAGTGGCTCAGTGGAGAAAGCCTCAGGCATTTCCAGTTCTCAGCACTCTGACCCAGGCAGGGGTGAAATTAACTGAGTCAGAGAGACAAAGGAGTAATTCAAGTGCAGAAGATAACTCCATAGAGGGTGTATGTTCCCTAAGAGGAGGGGGGCAGGGCCCAGCTCAAGTGGCTGCCTTCCCTTCAGAACTCAGACCCCAGGGCCTAGGGAAAACAATCAAACCAGAAACAAATTAATCTGAAAATTAAAGGGACCACACCTCTTCACACCAGTGGGGAGCAATAGGCTGACAGGCACCACCTACAGGACAGGTTAGGAAAAGCACAGTGGCTAGAGGCCTCACAGGAAAGTCTGTAAATCTTCTAAGACACACCCTCAGGGAAACCTGTTACTGAATATAGTCCCCTCCTGAGACCTGAGCCCGTTCTAGTCTGGGAAAATCTGACTGGGGTAATCAAGGAAACCAGATGCCTAGACAACAGAAAACTACAAATCACACTAGGAAAAATGAAGATATGGCCCAGTCAAAGGAACAAACCTACACTTCAACTGAGATACAGGAATCAAAATAACTAATTAAAGACCTTCAAATAAATATCCTAAATCAATTCAACGAATTTAGGGAAGATATGGCAAAAGAGATGAAGGATATAAAGGAAACATTGGGCAAGCATAAGAAAGAAATCGAAAGTTTGAAAAAACTGGCAAAACTTATGGAAATGAAAGGCACAACACAAGAGATGAAAAACACAATGGAGACATAAAACAGCAGAGTTTAAGAGGCAAAAGAAAACGTTCAGGAACTGGAGAACAAGACATCTGAAATCCTACACACAAAAGAACACATAGGGAAAAGAATGGAAAAATATGAGCAATATCTCAGGGAACTGAATGACAACATGAAGCGTATAAATGTACATTATGGGTGTCCCAGAAAGAGAAAAGAAGGTAAAAGGGCAGAAACAATAATGGAGGTAACAATCACTGAAAATTTCCCATCTCTTATGAAAGACATAAACTTGCAGATCCAAGAAGCACAGCATACCCCAAACAAAATAGATCTGAATAGACCTACACCAAGACACTTAATAATCAGATTATCAAATGTCAAAGACAAAGAGAGAATCCTGAAAGCAGCAAGAGAAAAGTGATCCATCACAAACAAGGGAAGCTTGATAAGACTATGTGCAGATTTCTCAGAAGAAACCGTGGAGGCAAGAAGGCAGTGGTGTGATATACTTAAGATACTGAAAGAGAAAAACCACCAACCAAGAATCTTGTATCTGGCAAAACTGTCCTTCAAATATGAGGGAGAGTTTAAAATATTCTCTGACAGACAATGAGAGAGTTTGTGAACAAATACCTGCTCTACAGGAAATACTAAAGGGAGCACTACAGACAGACAGGAAAAGACAGGAGTGAGAGGTCTGGAGCACAATTTTGGGTGATGGTAGCACAATAATGTAAGTACACCGAACAGATGACTGTGAGTATGGTTGAAAGAGGAAGGTTAGGGACATGTGGGACACCAGAAGGAAACAGGGAAGATAAAGACTGGCAGTGTATAATTTAGTGAAACCTAGAGTGGTCAACGATTATGATAAAATGTACAAATGTTTTTACAAGAGGGAAAACAAATGAATCTCAACCTTGCAAGGTGTTAAAAATGGGGTGGTATTGGGGAAAAAATATAATCAATGCAAACTAGAGTCTATAGTTAACAGAAATATTGTATTATGCTTCCTTTAATGTAACAAAGGCAATACACCAAAGCTAAATGTCTATAAGAGGGGGATATAAGGGAGGGGTATGGGATTCTTTGCATTGGTGATGCTGTCTTGACTCTTTTATTATACTTTATTTTATGTTTTCTCTTGTTGCTTTTTAGCCGTCAGTTTTTTCTTTCTCTTTCTTTTGTCTCTCTATCTTTTTTGACTCTTCCTCTTTCTTTGTAGAAGAAATGGAAATGTCCTTATATAGACAGTGGTGGTCGTGGTGAATGTCTAACTACGTGATTATACAGGGAACCATCGATTGTTTACTTAGGATGGAATGTATGGTGCATGAACAAAACCATCTTAAAAAAAAGACGGGTTGAGGGATGAACCTTGAGGACATTATATTGAGCGAAATAAGTCAGACACAAAAGGACAAATATTGTATGATCTCACTGGTATGAACTAATTATAAATATGTAAACTCAGACATGAAATATAGGTTAGCAGGATATAGAATGAGGCTAAAGAATGGGGAGCAGTTGCTTATCATGAGCAGAATGTTTAACTAGGTTGAACTTAAGCGTTTGGAAATGGACAGAATAACTAACAGTGCTGAATGGTGTGTGAACGTGGTGGAAAGGGGGAAGTTTAGAGTCATGTACAGAAGGAAAGGTGGAGGTTAAAACATGGGAATGTATAACAGTGAATCTTGTAGTGGACAATGTCCATGATTAACTGTACAAATAATAGAAAATTCTTTCATGAACTAGAACAAATGTATGACACTATAACTAGAAGTTAATAATAGAGGAGTAAGTAGGGAAAAAATGTACCTATTGCAAACTATGTACTACAGTTAGTAATATTTTAACATTCTTTCATCAACAGTAACAAATGTACTATACCAATACTATGAGTCAACAATGGAAGAGATGGCGTTAGGGATATGGGAGGATTTGAGTTTTCTTTTTTATTTTTATTTCTTTTCTGGGGTAATGAAAATGTTCTAAAATTGAAAAAAAATTAATTGTGGTGATAAATGCACAACTATATACAGTGAACAACTGATTGTACACTTTGGATGACTGTATGGTATGGGGGTAATCTCAATAAAATTGAATTTAAAAGAAAAATAAGTCAATAAAAGTAAAAAAAAAAAAAAAAAGCCCTCTTGAGGGACTGGGGGAGAATGTGGCAATGTAAAATTTCCCCACCTGCGTAACTAATGATATTCTCACAAGCATTGGGGGCTACCAATTTAAAAGGCTGAGCCCTCAATCTTGAGGCTTGCCCTTATGAAGTTTGTTGCTACAAAGGAAAGGCTAAGCCTACTTAAAATTGTGCCTAAGAGTCACCCTCAGAGAACCTCTTTTGTTGCTCAGATGTGGCCTCTCTCTCTCTAAGCCAACTCTGCAGGTAAACTCATTGCCCTCTGCCCTAAATGGGACATGATTCCCAGGGGTGTAAATCTTCCTGGCAACATGGGATATGACCTGTGGGGATGAGCTTGGCCCTGGCATTGTGGGATTGAGAAAGCCTTCTTGGTCCAAAAGGGGGAAGAGAAATGAAACAAAAAAAAGCTTCAGTGGCTGCAAGATCTCAAATATAGTCGAGTCATTCTGGAGGTTATTCTTATGCATTATATAGATAGCCCTGTTTAGTTTTTAGTGTATTGGAACAACTAGAAGAAAATACCTGAAATTGTTGAACTGCAACCCAGTAGCATTTATTCTTGAAGATGATTATAAAATATATAGCTTACACTGTATGACCGTGTGATTGTGAAAACTTTGTGGTCCCACTTCCTTTATACAGTATATAATCAGATGCATAGAACAATCAGGACAAAATTAAATGAGTAATAGGGAGGGATGGGGGGTATGGAATGTTTTGGGTGTTCTTTTTTACTTTAACTTTTATTCTTACTCTTTTTTGTGTGTGGTAATGAAAATGTTCAAAAACTGTGGTAATGAATGCACAACTATATAATGGTACTGCAAACAACTGGTTATACACCATGGATGATTCTATCGTATGTGAATATATCTCAATAAAATTGAATTTAAAAAAAGGGGGGTGGGGGCAAAAGACCTGATAGACACTCTTCCATAGAAGAAACAAATGGCTAAACAGCAAGACGCTCAAAATCACTAGCTATTAGGGAACTGCAAATCAAAACCATAATGAGATAACATTTCACACCTACTAGAATGGCCAGTATCAAACAAACAAACTAGTAAACTACAGGTGTTGGACAGGATGGGGGAAACAGGAACTCTTTCACTGCTGGTGGGAATGTATAATGGTGTAGCCCCTGTGGAAGACAGTTTAGCAGTTCCTCAGGAAACTAAGTATATAACTGCCATATGATCCAGCAATTCCTTTACTAGGTATATACCCAGAAGAACTGAAAGCAGGGACTTGAACAGACTTTTGCACACCAATGATCATAGCAGCATCATTCACAATATCCCAAAGATGGAAACAACCCAAGTGTCCATGAACCGATGAATGGATAAACAAAATGTATATATATATGATAGAATATTATCCAGATGTAAAAATGACTGAAGTCCTGATGCATGCAACAACATAGACAAACCTTGACAAAATTATGTTGAGTGAAATAAGCCAGAAACAAAAGGACATATAATGTATGATTTCACAGTTATGAACTAATTATAACTGTCAAACTCATGGAGTTAGAGTCTAGAATATAGGTTATCAGGAGATAGATTTGGGTTAGGAGATGGGGAGTTGATGCTTAACTTGTACATATTTTCTGTGTAGGCTGATGGTAAAGGTTTGGAAATGAATGGTGGTGATGGTAGCACATCATTTTAAGTGTAGTCAACAGCACTGAACTTTATAGGTGAAACTTTAGGATGTATATGTTACTGGAATAAAAATTAAAGAATAAAACAGGACTGTATAACATAGTGAACCATAGTGTAGACAAAGGACTAGTTAACAGTACAAGTTTAACAATGTTTTTTCATGAATTATAACCAACATACAATACTAACGCAAGGTTTTAATTATTGGGAGTAAATGGGAAAAGAAAAATAAGCTTAATGTAAACTATGAATGATAGTTAATAATACTATTTTAATCTGTCATCAATTGTAACAACTATAAGTACTGTTTAAAAAAAATAATACAATTACAAAAAAGTGCTACCAACAACTGTAACAAATGTTCTATACCAATGCAAGGTGGTAGTGAGGTGGGGTATGGCAATCCTGTACTTTATGCTTGATTGTTCTATAAACCCACAATTTCTCTAACAAAAAAAGTTTAATTAAAAATAAAAAATCAAAGACATGGACCACAGGCTTAACATTTTCATGCAAATTACATCTCCTTCACATGTCTCCAACTGGCTAACACACAACACCATTTAGAGGTATTATTGATATTTCTGTTCCAACTTGTCCAGATCTTAGGTCCTCTCCAAATGTGTTTCTCCTCTTTAGTATTTTGTCAATGAATGGCATCTTCATCCACCCAGGCATTTAGATCTCTTTCCTCCTCTTCCCTGCTGTAGCTTAGGCCCTCACTATTTCTCACATGTATTACATAATAACTCTAACTGATCTCTCTACTTCCTGTTTCAATCTTCCTTAATCCATCTGTTAACACTTATCAGGTTACTTGCTTGTTTAAAGAACTCTCAGGTTGTCCCTATTTCCTTCAAAGTAACAGCTAAACTCCTCAGTATGATTAACAAGGCCCATCTGTCCTTCCTTTCCTCTGAATCTGCCCCCTAGTCCCTGAAATGCTAGCCATACAGACACCCCATTTCCTGAGTGTGCATATTTCTTTTATATCTTACTTCCATGCCTTTTTATATGATATACTTTGCCTGGAAAGCTCTCCTCACTGGCCTCCACCTCCCCCTTCAATTAGCAATCTAAGACCCTCAACACATGGTACAATTTCTCTAAAAGGCAAATGAATAGTTACAGAAGAATTAACAAGCATTTATCAGGAAGCATTGTATGCATAGAACGTCAGTGTTAAGACCCAAGATAGTAATGTGCATGCCAGAATACTGGATTTCTGGGACATTTCTAAGGTTTAGAAGAAAAAAAAATATCTGAAATTGACATTATGATAAATAGACACATCTGGTTGCTCTATTTGTGGAAGAACCTGGTGGATGTTAGAATGGCATACCTGATCCCTGCTCCTCAGTTATGAACCAATAGGAGACTTTAAGTAGAATTATTATATAAGTTAGACTGGCAAATGCTACAAAAGAGATGAGCAAAATGCTGGAGAAGAGAAATTCAGTTTTTATGACAGCTTACGTATTAGTCTATGGCATATTTATCATGTAATTTTCATTTTTAATGTTTTATGATAGAACTATTTGTTTCAGTTTGCTAAAGCTGACAGAATGCAATATATCAGAAATGGGCTGGCTTTTTCAGTGGGGATTTATTAGGTTATAAATTTACAGTTCTGGGGCCATGAAAATGTCCAAATTAAGGCATCAAGAGGACACCTTCTCTCAGGAAAGGCTGCTGGTATCTGGGGTTCCTCTGTCACATGGGAGGGACATGGTGCCATCTGCTGGGCCTTCCCTCCTGGATCTGGTTTCAAAATGGCTCTCTCTGCAAAATGTCTCTGGGCGTTTTCCTTCTAAGCATTTCCTAGCTCTCTAAGTTTCATCTGTCTTTTATCCTTTCATTGAGGACTCCAGCAAGGGGATTTAAAACATACCTTGCATGGGCTGGGTTACATCTCCATGGAAACAGTCTAATCAAAAGGTCCCACCCAACAATAGGTCTGCCCCCACAAGACTGGATTAAAGGACATGGCTTTTCTGGGGTACATAACAGATTCAAACCAGCACACTATTCATTATAAATCCCCATTTTGATCGCTCTAATTTTATCATTATTCTTTGGATGTAGCAAAGTAGAAATAGCATGAAAAGAACACAAAACTTTGGAATCAGACGCACCTTCAATCAATTCCCCTCTCTACTACTTTACTGGTTAGGTGATCCTGGACAAATTAAGGCCTTTCTGAACCTTAGTTCCTACTGTGTAAAACATACAGTAGTACCTCACAAAAATGAAGAAAATTAGAGCTAATGAAAACAAAGCCTCTCACACAGAATGCACTCAAAATGATACTTCCATGTCTCCCCCTCCCTACCTACATGCCCCTCTTCTCACACACATTATCTCTGGAAAAATCTAGCTTTTAGTCTATGGCAAATGGGTAAGACTTCAGCAAGGTAATACTCGAGGAGAGAACAGAGGTGAAAAGGGAGAAAGCAACTGATTTTTAAGGAGGATGCTGAGAAAGAACTCAATTATGGACTAAGAAAAGAACAGCCACAAAGGTAGAAAACCTGGAAGAGCAGTACTGCAGAAGCAAACAATTTTAAATGGGAAAGTGGCTATCATAGTCAAAAGCTGCAGAAGTCAATGAGTCCTTTGACATCTTCAACGGACAAGTCCTCCAACCTACCTTATTTCCATGATATAGCCTAGACCTCATCCTTACCAACAAATATTATTCTCCCATAATCCCAGTTCTAGGCACCCCATTCTCCAACCACCACCTTTTAACTTTCCCTCTAGGACCCGGATGCCAACAATCTGTTGGTCCTACCAACTTTTCTCTGATTGTCATCCTCATATCCTTACTTCCCTCCTTACTCCCGAACTCAAAACTCTCCTATGGCTTCCCATCTCAGAATAAAAGTCAACATTCCTGGCCTATCTCTAACCTTAGCTTCTATTATGCTCTTGCTGCTGTTCCTTAAATGCATTAGTTCTGTAACCACTTCAGGGCTCTTGTATTTGTTGTTCTCTTTGCCTGGAATTCTCTTCTCTGCAATGTTTGCTCCTTAACCTTTCCATGTCTTTATTCAAACATCTCAATAAGGCCTCTATTGTCCACCCTATTTACACTTGCAAACTAAATCCCTACCTCAGCATCATCACCTTCTGGCACCCTTGTGTCATTTTTTTTATCATATCATATATTACTATTTAACATTCTGATAATTTTACTTCTTGTCTGTCTCCTTCCTCTAAAATGAACGCTACAGGAGGATTAAGCATTTTGTCCATTTTTCCCCCGCTGCGTTTTTCTATGGCATTTATAGGGGCTTCATAAATATTTATAGTATTACTGAATGAACAGCATGTGGACTAAAAAAAAAAAGATATGAGGATTGATGTCAGATTTCAGTAGGGCAATGATCTATATTTAGGAGGTTTTCCTATACTGTCATTTCAGTAAAATGGGCAACTGTATGTTCTTGGACTTTCCTTAAAGAAATACTCTTTTTTACACTATCTTTCTTGTTGGGGGAGGGGGACACATATGCTCCACTGTAGATGCTTTATTTCATAGGAAGGAATAACCATTAACTGGAATACTCTCCCCAGGACAGAGAAGTTCTTTAGCAGATGGTTAACATGGTTATTCCTCTCCTTTTTCCCTGTGGAAGTGAGGCTGACTGAAGAGAGCTTGCCTTTAGCACTACAGTTCCACAGGTGAATTTTACAGAGGCAGACCCCAGTGGGGAAAAGGCTATGGTGGTCAAGTGCTGCCTGAAATTGAACAGATAAGTTAATCTTTGTGATTGGTGCTCTGTCCAGATCCCCTCAACAGAGTGGTGCACCCATTTTCCTACTGCCTTGAGTGCTGGCTGCTAATGTTGCACAGCTGACCCCTTCTCTGGAGAACAGCTCTCAGTCAAAGCCAATGACTGACAGGGGTACAAAAGCCAGCCATCTTGTCAAGTGGACCCAACTCTGTGGTGCAGTTCAGGCTCCAGAGCTTCCCAGAGGGATCAAACTGAAGCTAGTCTGCAGCTGAAGTCACAGCCTTGCCTTATCCTGCTTCCCTCCTGAGAACACTCCTTCAATAAATCATTTGCATAAGAAACCCTGATTTGGGCTCTACTTCTAGGAAACCCAACCTAAAACAGTAAGTCAGGCTGCCTCTGGGGTTCAGTATTAGGAAGCCAACTTGCCCAGAGATGTAAACCACATTCTCCAGTATCAGCTTCATTAGTAATTAAGGTGATATTTTGGTCTTCCATTTGCCTTACTCATTTTCTTTTCCAATTAGTTCAGCACTTGGATAGAGAAGCAGGACACTACCTATTGGGCTCTGTCAAACACCAACATCTAATAATGTCAATCTTAAACAAAAATTTGTTGCCATTAAAGACAAAATATTTTAGATCATGAGTTTAAATCAGTCTTTTCCTTTTCCTGACTAAAATGATAGAAAAGCACTGGGCTCGAAGTCAGGAGACTTGAGCTGAATTTTCCGCTATGCCCCTATTAGCTGGGTGACCATAATCAAGTAACTAAAGTTCTTTCAGTCTTGGTTTCACTACAAAGTAAAGTGGGTATAACAGATGATCACTAAATTCTCTCCCAATTAAAACATTTTTTTTCCTTCAGAGTGATCATTTTAAATTTTATTGAAGATTCTGCCAGGGAGAGGGCAGAGGATTTATATTCCCACGGCACAGCATCTCCTTTTACTCCTTCCTTATCCTCAGACATGTATCTTCTCTCAGAATCACCTTTCTTCCTCGGTTGAGGGTTTTTCTTTTTCAGAAAGCATTTTAATTAAAAAAACAAAACTGCCTAGATTAAAAATATCAAATTGTTATCAGTGCACCAAAGTCTGATGAACGGTACCAATCTACCTGCCCTATCTGGCCCCACAGAGGGCTTTCCCTTTAAGAGGTCAAAAAAATGCCAGAGGCCCTTGGAAAATCTAGAGGAATATAGGGCTAAAAGGGCAGGTTAGTTAATTTGCTGGAATGTGACTTTTTAATAAATAATACTGAATCTTGGCTTTAAATTCCAGTTTTAGCATTTATTAGCTGTGGTATATCAGTAAGGAATTAACTTGTAAGCCTAAGTTCCCCTGACTAGGAAAACCTACATCATGTGCTTAGTTATACTTGCTCACCTAGTACTAAAACAATAAGCCTGGTACACAGTAGGCGCTCAACCAATGTTAATCTAGCAGACTGACCAAAGAAGAATTAGGGACCGAGAAGCACAGTTAGGACTGCTGCCCATGAGGGAGGAGGGAGCAGAGAGTTAGGATAGGCACAGAAAAAAACAAGTGACTAATTCAAAAGCCCATTTGGGAAAGCTCTAGTGTGAGAAACACAAGGGAAACCAAATGCACCAAACATCTTAAGGCCCCAAACCCAAACAGTTTAAAAAAAGAAGAGGGCAGAACAGAATTTATATGAATTTGGGATGGGAAGTAGGGGCTACAAGAACTAGGTTTGCTGTGAGGGTGGGCACTATGGAAAACTGTCCATAAAGTTCAAAAGTTCAGTAAAAGTATATGTTCCCTAAATTCAAAACAAAGTTAGAAGTAGAATGTGACTACTGTTAACACACCTGTTCTGTGCCAGACACTTTACTGGACCCCTGGGATGATGCTGTGAACAAGACCCAGCCCCACAGAGCTTATAGTCTAGTGAAGGACACAGGGAAGTACTTAATCCAAGAGAGGGGTAAATGCTGGGATGGAGAAATATAGTTTGGTTTGGGGACATCCAGGAGGGATACTTCATGCAGAGGTGGCAGGTCAAGAAGGATACCTGGAGGAAATGGCTTCTTAGCTGTAACAAGGATGAGAAGAAATTAACCAAGTGAAGGCAGAGTGGTTCCAGGCAGAGGCAAGAGAACTAAGTCTTGATGGAGAAACTGCACATAGTTCAGTACAGCTGGAAGAAAGTAGGCAGTCAATGGCTGAGCAAGAAATTAGGCTTAAGTGGAACTTAAGTGGGCCAGGTTCTGAAAGACCTGATACATCCTTTTAAATTCTTTGAACTTTATCCTAAGGACAACAGAGTGCTAGGTAGGAGATACCAGATGGGATCTACATTTTAACAAGATCACTCTTGCTATCAGGTGGAAAACAAATTCCAAAGCTGAGAGTGGAGCAGACAGTCCAATGTAGAGGCTGCTGCAGTCATTTAGGCGATGGCAAGTGTCAGTCTGGAGGAAGAGAACGAATATATGGATAAACGAGGAAGAACTGGTGGTACAATCTGATGATTAAGTGAATATGCAGTGAGAGAGAAGGAGTCAAGGCTGATTCCTAGGTTTCTGCTGTTGATATGGGTGTCTTTCATGAAGCTGGTAACAAAGAAAGCCTGCTGGGTGCAGGAGAAGAAGTTCAGTTTTTTTATACGCAGGGTTCAAGGTTGGTCCTTGTGAACATCCAACTAGAGAAGTACACAAGTGGCTGGACAGGTGGTTCTAGAGCTGGAGAAAGGTCCAGGTTGGAGATGTAAATTTGGGCATCCACACATTCATGGTACTTAAAGTCACAGCTATAGACAAGATTGCCTTGGGAAAAGGGAGCACTACGGACACTGGAACTTTCAAAACACAGAGAAGGAGCCAAAAAAGCATTCCAAAAAGGAGGGTCTGCTAGAGAAGGAGGAGGAAAACCAGGGTAGTGAATTGTAAAGGGACCCAAGGAAATGGAGCTTTTGTATTTAAATAGACTTGAAGACTAAGTTTCTAGAATAACATGAGACTTGTGCAAGCTATTTTCATGGGTCCTTTTCTTGCACGATAGGCACAGGAAGAAGTATGTGCAGTAGTTAAGAACATGGACTCTGGAATTAGACTGAGTACAAATCCAGGCTCTGATGCTTCAATATGCCTGTTTCCTAGTCTATAAAACTGGGTTATAAAGTTTTTGTGAGGACTAAAAGAAATAGATAATGCATCTGAAGTGCCTAGACCAGATTCTGGCATATAGTACACACTCAGTAGATGTTAGCTGTGACTATGATGCAGCTGACCTGGAGAGAGAGCGGGCCTGCATGGTCTTCATGGCGCTCAGCCTGAGAATGAGTGGGAGTGACATACAATACAGAATCACTGTCCTCAGACTAGTTGTAAAAAAAATCCCTTCATACAATTTAGATAAAATGGACAATTTCTTAGAAACACATGAACAACCTATACTGACTTAAGAAGAAACAGAAGACCTCAACAAACCAATCACAAGTAAAGAGACACAATCAGTCATCAAAAATCTTCCTACAACTTTGGGTGTCTATGTGACACCTGAGACTCAGAACCAGAGTCCAGCAACTATGAATGTCAGCATTACCCCATACAGCAAATGTTAAAGAAGCCGAAAAGGAGATCAGACTTTAATTAGAGATATGAACAAAATGGACTTTGTTAGGACTAAGGTAAATCAGACTAAAGGAAAAAGGATGATATTGATTGTGATTGAGAACTTCAACTTCTATGTGAGACCAAAGGAAGAGATGTTTATTTGGTGGAAAATCTGTATTTTCTTTAGTACGTTATATAAGCTAACTTGTTTATTCAAGCACCATAATTACAAGGAACCTTGAATAGGGGTTGACATCTGGTTGGTTTCTATAGGTTAGCATGAAGCTCTGATACATCCCAGAGTAATCTGGGCAGAGAATAAAAATGTATTTGCAAAGCCCCCTTGAGGGACCGGGGAAAAACTAGAAATATTAAACTTCCCCATCAGGAGAATTCCTGATATTCTCACAAGCATTGAGGACTACCATTGTAGCAGGCAAAGCCCTCGATCTTGGGGCTTGCCCTTATGAAGCCTGTTACTGCAAAGGAGAGGCTGAGCCTACTTACAATTGTGCCTAAGAGTCACCCCCAGAAAGCCTCTTTTGTTGTTCAAATGTGGCTTCTCTCTCTAAGCCAACTTGGCAGGTAAACTCACTGCCCTCCCCACTACATGGGATGTGATTCCCAGGGGTGTAAATCTCCCTGGCAACGTGGGATATGACTCCTGGGGATGAGCCTGGACCTGGCATTGTGGGATTGAGAAAGCCTTCTTGGTCCAAAAGGGGGAAGAGAAATTAAACAAAATAAAGTTTCAGTGGCTGAGAGATTTCAAATGGAATCAAGAGGTCATTCTGGAGATGATTCTTATGCATTTTATAGCTACCACATTTTAGTTATTAGTGTATTAGAATAGCTAGAAACTTGAAACTGTTAAACTGCAATCCAGTAACCTTGATTCTTGAAGGAGACTGTATAACTATATAGCTTATATGGTGTAACTGTGATTGTGAAAACATTGTGGCTCACACTCCCCTTATCTGGTGTATGGACAGAAGAAGTAGAAAAATGGGACAAAAAGTAAATGAATAATAGGAAGCAAAGGAATATGAGATGTTTTGGCTGTTCTTTCGTATTTTTATTCTTATTTTCATTTTTATTTCTTGGATTAATGCAAATGGTCAAAATATTGATTGTGGTGATGATGCACAACTACATGATGATACTGTGAACAACTGATTATACACTTTGGATGACTGTATGGTATGTGAATATATCTCAATAAAACTGCATTAAAAAAAAAATCCTCCTACAAAGAAAAGCCCAGGGTCAGAAGTTTCATAAGGGAATTTTATCAAACATTCCAAGAAGAATTAACACCATTTCTGATCAAACTCTTCCCCAAAAAACTGATGAAAAGGAGAACTACCTAACTCATTCTATGAAGCTAAGAGCACTCTAATACCAAAACCAGATTATGATACTACAAGACAGGAAAACTACAGGCCAACCTCCCTAATGAATATAGATACAAATATTCTCAACAAAATACTTGTAAATAGAATCCAATGGCACATCAAAAGAATTATACACTATGACCAAGTAGGGTTTATTCTAGGCATGCAAGGGTGGTTCAACACAAGAAAACCAATTAACGTAATATAGCACATTAACAACCAAAAGGGAAAAATCAAATGACCATCTCGATTAAAAACATATTTGACAAGAGTCAGCATCCTTTTTTGATAAAAACACTTCAAAAGGTAGGAATCTAAGGCAACTTCTTCAATATGATACAGGGCATATATGAAAAACCCACAGCCAACATCATACTTAATGGGGAGAGACTGAAAGCCTTCCCTCTGAGAATAGGAATGAGACAAGGATGCACACTGTCACCACTGTTATTCAACATTGTGTTTGAGGTTCTAGCAAGAGCAACTAGGCAAGAATAAGAAATAAAAGGCAACCAAACTGGAAAGGAAGATGCAAAACTCTCATTATTTGAAGATGACATGATCCTATATTTGGAAAATCCTGAGAAATCCAAAACAAAACTACTTGAGCTAATAAACAAATTCAGCAAAATGACAGGTACAAGATTAATGTGCAAAAATCAGTAGTGTTTCTATACACTAGGAAAGAGCTAACCAAGGAGGCAATTAAGAAAAAAATTCTATTCACAATAGCAACTAAATCAAGTACCTAGGAATAAACTTAACCAAGGATGTAAAGGACCTGTACTCAGAAAACTATAAAACATTACTAAAAGAAATCAAAGAAGACCTAAATAGGTGGGAACACATTTCATGTTCATGGATAGGAGGGATAAATGTTGTTAAGATGTCAATTCTACCCAAATTGATCTATAGACTCAAGGCAGTACCAATTGAAATTCCAACAACCTACTTTGCAGAATTGGAAAAGTTAGTTATCAAATTTATTTGGAAGGGAAAAGGGTCACAAATAGCCAAAAACATGTAGTCAAAACAGCATGGTACTGGCACAAAGATAGACATATTGATCAATGGAAGTGAAATGAAAGTTCAGAACTAGATCCTCATATCTATGGTCATTTGATTTTTGACAAGGCCCCCAAATCCAGTGAACTGGGACAGAATAGTCTCTTCAATAAACGGTGCTAGGAGAACTGGATATCCATATCCAAAGGAATGAAATAGGACCCCTACCTCACATCTATACAAAAATTAATTCAAAGTAGATCAAAGACCTAAATATAAGAGTCAGTACCATAAAACTCCTAGAAGAAAATGTAGGGAAACATCTTTGAGACTTAGTGATAGGAGGTAGCTTCTTAAACCTTACACCCAAAGCACAAGCAATAAAAGAAAAAATAGATAAATGAGAAATCTTCAAGACTGAACACTTCTGTGCATCAAAAGACTTTGTCAAAAGGGTGAAAAGGCAGCCATCTCAATGGGAGAGAATATTTGGTAACTATATATCTGATAAGGGTTTGACATCTAGTATATATAAAGAAATCCCACAACTCAACAATAAAAGGACAAATAACCCAATTATAAAATGGGCAAAAGATATGAATAAACATTACTCCAAAGAGGAAATACAAATGGCTAAAAAGCACATGAAAGGATATTCATCTTCCTTTGCTATTAGGGAAATGCAAATCAAAACCATGAGATGTCATCTCACACCTATAACAATGGCCACTATTTCACAAACAGTAAACCACAAGTGTTGGAGAGGATGTGGAGAAATAGGAACACTTACTTGCTGTTGGTGGGAGTGTGTAAAATGGTACAGCCACTGTGGAAGATAGTTTGGCAGTTCCTAAGAAAACTAAATATTGAGTTGCCATAAGACCCAGCAATTCTGCTACTCAGTATATACCCAGAAGATCTGAAAGCAGGGACATGAACAGACATTTGCAAACCAATTTTCATAGCGGCATTGTTCACAATTGCCAAAAGATGGAAACAATCCAAGTGTCCATCAACAGATGAATGGATAAACAAAATATGATATATACATACGATAGAATATTATGCAGCAACAAGAAGGAATGAGGTCCTGAACTATGCAACATAGATGAATCTTGAGGACACAATGCTAAGTGAAATAAGTCAGACACAAAAGGACAGATATTGTATGATTTCACTAATATGAACTAACTAGATTATGTAAACTCAGAATCTTAAAATGTATAATATAGGAGACGTAGAAATAGACAAAAGTTAGAGAACTTGGGGAATGATAATATATTATATTCAGAATGTATAAAAAGGTTGAACTTAAAATATTTAGAAACAGATATGGAATGAGGGTAGATTGTTAGTGGGAAATAAGGAATCGTGCTGTACTGTAGGTGATTTGGGATAAAGGGGGTTGTTTAGAGTAATATACATCACCAATTAACACTACAAATTTAAATAAGTACTTGCAAGAACTGGTACAAATGTATGACACTGGTACTAAGTGTAACAACAGAGTGGTATGTAGGGGAAGATACCTATTGCAAGCTACAGACTCTAGTTAACAGTAATACCTTAAAATTCTTTCATCAACAGTTAACTGGTGTACTACACCAATACTAGGGGTCAATAATAGGGGGAGATAAAAGATATGGGGTGTTTTGGTATTCTTTCTTTATGTCTATCTGATAATTTTCTCTTTGAAGTAATGAAAATGGTCTAAAAGTGAGTGTGATGAGTGCACAAATAAGTGATGATACTGTGAGAGACTGACTGTATAATTTGGATGGAATATATGATAAATGAATGTATCTCAATAAAATCCGAAAAAAAAAATCCTCTTATGACAGATAATAAAAGTAGGGGTGTGGGAAAGTCTATCAGCCATTAGGTTGGAAAGGATAGAGGCTAAAAAAGTAGGACCAGAAATGTGACTTACCAAAGGGGATAGGACAGCAATTCCCAGTCATGGTTATCCATCAGAATCACCTGTGGAGCCAGAGCTGTTTTAAAAGAAGCTTGGGCTCTAATTCCAGAAATTCAGTAAATCAGCAGTAAGGTCTTGGACACAGCTATTTTTTTTTTTTTTTTCAATCTCCAGACATGATTCTGATGTGCAACCTGAGTGGAAAATCATGACTAGGCTGTCAAAAGATAGATCTTACATATGAATGAAGCAGATACGTAAGACTAGGGCAAATCGGGCCAAAGGATAAAGGTCAAAACTGACTGTGTTTTAAAACTTCTACTTCCATGTGAGACCAAGGGAAGATATGTTTATTTGGTGCAGAATCTATATTTTCTAAACAATATAACTTCTACAGTTTGTTCAAAACACCATAATTACATGGAACTTTGAATAGGAAGTGAGATATGATAGGTTTGTATAGGTTAGAGTGAAGTAGCGACACATCCCAAAGTAATTTGGGCAGAGAATAAAAATATATACTCAGGGCCCCCCTGAAGAACTGGAGGGAAATGCCGAAGTGTTGGACATCCTCACCTGGATTGTTGCTGATTTTCTCACAAAAATTGAGGACTGGCGGTTTGGTATGCCGAGCCCTTTATCTTGGGGCTTGCCCTTATGAAGCTTGTTACTGCAAAGGAGAGGCTAAACCTGCTTATAATTGTGCCTAAGGGTCTCCTCCTGAGTACCTAATTGTTGCTCAGATGTGGCCCTCTCTCTCTAGCTAAGCCAACTCCGCAGGTGAACTCACTGCCCTACCCCCTACGTGGGACATAACTCCCAGGGGTGGAAATCTCCCTGGCAACACAGGATATGACTCCTGGGGACGAATCTGGACCCTGCATCATGGGATTGAGAACTTCTTGACCAAAAGTGGGATGCAAAATGAAACAAAACAAAGTTTTAGTGGCTGAGAGATTTCAAATAGAGTTGAGAGATCACTCTGGTGGGCACTCTTATGTACTACATAGATAACCCTTTTTAGATTTTTAATGCATTGGAACAGCTAAAGGTAAATACCTGAAACCACCAAACTCCAACCCAGCAGCCTTGACTCTTGAAGATGATTGTATAACAATGTAGCTTAGAAGGGGTGACAGTGTGATTGTGAAAACCTTGTGGATCGCACTCCCTTTATCCAGTGTATTTATGGATAAGTAGATAAATGGGGACAAAACTAAATGAAAAATAGGGTGGGATGGGGGGGATGATTTGGGTGTTCTTTTTTACTTTTATTTTTTATTCTTATTCTTATTCTTTCTGGTGTAAGGAAAATGTTCAAAAATAGATTGGAGTGATGAATGCATAACTATATGATGGTACTGGGAACAGCTGATTGTACACCATGGATGACTGTATGGTTATATGGATATATTTCAATAAAACCGAATTTAATTAAAACAAACTAGATCTTACAGTGACCAGGTTCTCCTGGGGAAATGTGGGGATGGGGTGGGAATGGTAATACCTTTAAGACCGTGCCTTAAAGCCCAAAGCTCTTTATCACTCCCTACCCCCCCACGCCCAACACACAGAGTCCCAAGTCCTTCCTTGCTCTCAGTCAAAGGTACCTGTGATTGGCCCCATCCTGCTGTCAGTGACTGATGGCCCAGAAGGTAGAAGAGTGAGAAGGCCAAGGAAGGGAAAGCATGGACAGTTGTAATATCAAGGTAAAAAGTCATAAAGGTATCATGTTTGACATCAGCCAAAACGCCACATTTTCCACCTACTTCTTAAGCCAGGAATCAGTCCCAATGCATCTATCTAATGGGAAAATCTGAGATGTATGACATTTTCTGCTTAAATCGTTATCTAATACAATCAGAAAGCCCCACAATCGCCAGTTTTTTTTTAGTTTATATGTCAAGTTTGACATTTGATCTTCATCCTAATCCTATGAAACAGACTATATCATGCAACCTAAGTTCCAAAGGCCATGCTGGATTTACAAATGAATTCATTTAAAGCAATTCCACTACCAACATTCAACCTCAGCCCAGCCCTCCCTCCAATATGAGCCCACCCTCCATTATACCTTTCTTGGTGGTGTTCTTCAAGCTCAAGTTCCTCATCTAAAAATTTAGGATGTGAGAGGAAGCCCTAAAATCATTACAACTCTAAAACTGTCTGCTTTCAGACTACTTGGTATACTTTGGAACAGCTTGGTATAGTGAAAGAGCATGGGTAAATCCAGGTTCAAATCTCCTATCAGCCAGGGCCTGATATAGAATTATGGTTCTGCCACTTACTGAATAATGCTATTAAAGTTATTTGAATGCTCTGAGCTTCAGTTGCCTCCTCTGAAAATTAAGCATAACAACATCCATCTTAAGGATGTTGATGAAGGAGTGTCAAGCTTAGCACAGGACCACTTACAAACCTTCAATAATGTTAGTTCTCTCTTCGAATCCCCCCTAATCATAAGGACAGGAGTACAGAGCATGAATGCCTGGCAAGGAGGCATTTAGGGCAGTTGGTGGTATGATCCACCATATGAACCTTTTCTTTATTCTACTTTCCCAACTCCCTTCTTTATACTCTTTATCTTCAGATATAGGACTATATTATTTTGAGTGGGCAACTGGGCCTGGCTTACTCCTGCCCAAGATTAAATACCACCCCTTCAAAAGGGGAGAGGTCCTGGAGAAGTCCGTCAATTAAGTGAGTTGGAATTTTTTGGTTGTTGTCCATATGTTTATTTCTTTCAATGATCTTTAAACTGTCAGGAGATATTTTCCAAAGGTGTGCCTTTATTTAAGTACATAAAACAACCCTGTATTACCAGACAAGGTTTTCTCCACTTGTCAAAGAAACTATTGCTAGCAATGCCTAGGATAATACTCCATCTTGTACCCTGCCACTCACACTGTAAGCTCAATCAATGTACTGAGAAGAGAAACACATCAGAGTCAGCATCAATGTGACTTACCCACTGTTGCGGACAGCTTGATTCAAATGAGCTTCTTAACTTCTTGCACTGAGAAGAGTCCTCGGTGTTTTCGTCTAAACACTTCCAGTACTCATCCCGGGCTCCCCAGCAAACCTGCCTTTCTTTCATAGATGGGGCTGCCATTCCAGTGGGCTCAAGCTGTTGGCCAAAATAACATTTGATATTAACAAGGAACGTGTAATTTGAGGGAAAGGAAAGGAAAAAAAAATCTGCCATTCCATATTTTAAAAAGAAGTTCTGCCTTAGGATAACAACTGATGCAACTGAAGCCAATCAGTTCTAAATTAGTTACACCGTGAGAGCACTCGCTTTTGAGGCTTATCTCATAAACTAATTTTATCCACCCGCTGGGACTCAGAAAACCCGAGTGAGAATTACGGCTCTCACAAAGTCTGTCACGTGGCTCCTTTAACCTACCTGAGCCTGTTTCACCATCAGTAAACTGGGGTAACAACGCCAACTTTACAAGGTTTCTGTTCAAACCAAAGCGCTGTACAAATGAATGTACTTGGGCAATATTACCAAACAGAACAAGGAGAGGCACTCGATTTCACAGAAGAACCGGAGGCCCAGAGAGAGTGACTTCCCGAGTTCACACTCCACACGTACCCCGCCCTTGACCCGGTGAGCAAGCCGACCGCTCCGCCCGCCTGGAACCTGGGCTTCCCTTCGGCGCCGGCGGGAGGAAAAGGTCACTCAACCCAACAACCGTTAGAGCGCGGGTCCCGCGTCCAGGCGCCGCGAAGGTCGCTTTGCCCGCAGCAGCTCAAGCAGCAAAAACCCCACTACCCATGAAAGAAAATGCAATTCACCCGGCTGATTCGCTTGCTTCTAATGAGCCTTATGGGCCACCGTTGAAATTTTGTAGAGGATGGGACTTCCTGTTCCGTTTTCTTTCTTTTTTTAAATCCTGCTGTGATGACTTCCGGGTCTGGGCGGGGGAGGTGGTTGTAGTTGTATGGAAGTGGGGAGCCAGTGGGATCTGTTCACAACTTATACCGGCACTATCCTTAACGACTTCTTGAGACTCTTTACCCGCAGTTTTTCACAACTTTACGAACTGTATCCCTTTCGTGAATCTGAATTTCTGTATATCACGTGCTGCGCCGCCAGGAAGGTTTAATGCGCGAGCCCTACCGAACAAGATGAGCCCGGGGCTCTGTGTAAATTTGGACCTGAGGTAATAGAGCTGCGAAGTCTTAACTCCTCGCCTCTTAAATTAAAAGAAGAAGAAGAAGAAAGAAATGGCCCCAGAAAGAAGCGGATAACTTGCCCAAGGATACACAGCGAATTAGTGACGGAGCTGAGAACCCAGGGCACCGAGCTCTCAGTCGTGGGTTGAGGTTTCATCCGGTGCATTTCCCAGCGTTACCACCTTGAACCTGATACCCTTGAGGCTTTCTTCAGTGGATGGATAAGGTCCTTTGTATTTGGTATTCGGGTAATATCTAGTGAAAGCGTATTTGAAAGCAGTTACTGTCTGTTTAGATGTGATTGCGGGATTAAAATGTAAGTTTGATTAGAGTTTACAGCTAGGATCCGCGGACTTGGATCTGAAATTTGTAAAAAGGTACAAATTGGTAAAGAGAATGGGAAAAAAAATAAATATTTGTATTGTTTCAGTCTGAGGGCTTTTTCCTTCAAAACTCCAGGGAATTTTTAAAAGGGATGAAAACAGCTGCTCCAAATATTTTGAGAGTACGCTATTTAAAAAAAATATAATTGAGTTCCTGTCTTTCAGCAAAATCCTTATTAACAAGCACGTTTTGGATAAAGGTTAATCAGTCATCTGGCATCTGGTTCTCTAACAGATTCCATCTGTTCCATTATCTAGTCTGTTAAAGTTCTGTCCTTATAGAACTCAAAAGCAATTTACAGCTCTGCAGTCAGTGCTGTTGTTTTATCATTTCCATTCAACATGGACAGATATTTTAGGGTTGCTATGTGAAGTTAAGTACCACCAAACATATATTCTACAATATGGGAAGTTTTTAAATAGTTAATACACTCAAATAGTGGATTGCTTTTGCTTCACCAGAGCCACCAGCTTCATTTACTCTGTTTATCAAGGGTAATCATATAAAGATGGTATCTTTTAAGTCTGACTGATGGGATATAAAAGGGATGAAAAGAAAGATGACTCCTGAGTCAAAAAATATATATATTTAAATTTTTAAAATTATAGATATATATGTACCAAATGACACTGATTCAAAATATATAAAGTAAAATGACAGAATTACAAAGAAAAATAAATACATGGTCACAATGGGTGGTTTGAACAGGACTTTTCAGTAATTGTAAATAAGACAAGCAAAATATCAGTAAAAATAGAGATTTGAACAATATGATTTACAAACTTGAGCTAATGAATATATACACACAGAACAACACAACCAAATCAGAGTATATATATATATATATATATATTTAAAGGAAATATGACACATTACCAAAACTGATAATATATTTAGCCTTAAAGCAACTTAAAGATTAAAATCATTCAGCACATGTTTTCTAACCACAGTGCCTTTAAGCCTCAAGTTAAAGAGCTATAAAAACAAGTCCATAAAACCCATAGGCAAAGGAAGAGTTATGATGGGAATAGAAACTATTTTGAATTGAACAATAAAATACAATTGGCAACATTTGTGGAATGAAGCTAACACAGTACTTGGAAACTGATATCCTTAAATGCGAATATTAGAAAAGAGGCTGAAGGTGTTTGAGCTATACATCCATTTCAAGAAGTTTAAGGAGAGCAAATAAGCCTTAAAAAGGTAGAAGGTCAGAAATAAAGAGCAGAAACTAATGAAATAGAAAACAAAAGCAGTGGTGTGGTACAGAGCTTGTACCGGTTCAGGAAAGCCAATTATGCACACCTCTTCCCAACTCCATGTTCAGTAACATCAAATTGGTAGCTTGAATTAGGTGATAGTGGAAATATTCACACTATGGAAATTGGCAGACAAACCAGGGTTTGGTTTGGTTCAGAGCTGATTTACTAGCACACCACTGCATATAATAGATTCAATAAATCTATTTAAATGACAAAATTGACAAACCTCTGATAGGATTGAGCAATAAAAAGAGGTCACACCCTGTATCAGTAATGAAAATTATAGCCACTGCAGACATCAAAAAGGTAGGAGGATCTTACAAACAACTTCATATAAATTTTAAAATTTAGATGAATGTATGTATTACAAGGAAAGGACAACTGACCAAGAGTAGAAACTATCTGTATAGTTCTAAACCATTAAATAGTTTTAATTAGTAGTAAAGATTTCTCATGTACAAATTCCAGGTCCATGATGCCACCAGTTAGTTCCTCCAAACTTTGAATAATTCCACTCTTACTATGAGTTTACCATAACTTTCGTACTAATTATAAAATCCCAAAACCTCTGGGACACAAAACTCTTCTTGGGATTAATTTGGCAAAAAGCGTGACTTGAACTGACATGAGGCTTTTTATAGTCGTTCTTTAGCATGGCTATGCATATATTTTCCTGTAGAAATAATGTGTTCAATTAGGGTTGCTGTCCCAGTTTCTTGTTGCTAGTGTTACATAATACAGTTTCCATAGTACCTTTCCAATATCTGAAAGTCTGATTTACAAAACACATCTGGCTCTAAGGATTTCAGATAAGTTATTTGGACCTGTGTGGGAAAATATCTATGACTTTGTGGCCATAAAGGAAAAGATAATAAACTGAATTACGTTAAAATAATGGACTTTTGTTTATCAAACATGGAATGGAAAAGACAAACCACAATGAAAAGTGGTTTGTAAAACATGTAATAACTGGTGGTGGAAGGCGGGGCAAGATGGTGGATTGGTGAGGTGTATGTTTTAGTTACTCCTCCAAGGAAGTAGATAGAAAGCCAGGAACTGCGTGGACTGGACACCACAGAGCAATCTGACTTTGGGCATAATTCATACAACACTCATGAAATCATAAAACTGCTGAGATCAGCGAAATCTGCAAGTTTTTGTGTCCAGGGGACCTGCGCCCCTCTCTGCCAGGCTCAGTCCCGTGGGAGGAGGGGCTGTCAGCGCCCGGAAGGAGAAGGGAGAACTGCAGTGGCAGCTCTTATCGGAAACTCATTCTACTGATCCAAACTCCAACCATAGATAGACTGAGACCAGACACCAGAGAATCTGAGAGCAGCCAGCCCAGCAGAGAGGAGACAGGCATAGCAAAAAAACAGCAAGACAAACTCAAAAATAAAAGTGGATGCTTTTTGGAGTTCTGGTGAACGTAGAAAGGGGAAGGGCAGAGCTCAGGCCCCACAGGCTCATTTGCAAAACCCAAAGAAAAACTGATCTCTCTGCCTCCTGGATCTTTCCTTAATAGCCCTAATAGCTTTGTCTCTTACCATTTCAATAATGCATTAGATCTGACAGGAGGGCCCTTTTTTTTTTCTTTTTTTTCTTCTTTTTTATCTTTTTTTCATTTTCTAAAACAATTACTCTAAGAACCCCAATACAGAAAGCCTCAAAGACTTGCAATTTGGGCAGGTCAAGACAAGAGCAGAACTGAGAGCTCTGAGACAAAAGGCAATAATCCAGTGGCTGAGAAAATTCACTAAACACCACAACTTCCCAAGAAAAGGGGGGCATCCTCTCACAGCCATCATCCTGGTGGACAGGAAACACTCCTGCCCGTCACCGGCCCCATAGCCCAGAGCTGCCCCAGACATCCCAGTGTGATGGAAGTGCTTCAAATAACATGCATACACCACAAAATTGGGTGTGGACATTAGCCTTCCCTGCACCCTCAGCTGGTTGTCCCAGAGTTGGGAAGGTAGAGCAGTGGGAATTAACAAGCCCCATTCAGACATCATTTCAGCAGACTGGGAGCCTCCCTACACAGACCGGCAGCCCAGAACCACCTGGGGGAACGGCACTCACCTGTGACATAGCACAGGCATCCCTCAACAGAGGACCAGGGGGTGCAAGGTCTGGAAAAGGGACCCATTCACAAGTCTCAGGGGCCACACGCCAATACCAAAGACTTGTGGATCAGTGGCAGAGACAAACTGTGGCAGGACTGAACTGAAGTATTAGACTATTGCAGCAGCTTTAAAACTCCAGGAACACCAGGGAGATTTGGTTGTTAGAGCCGCCCCCCTCCCTGACCGCCCAGACACATGCCCCTTATACAGGGCGGGCAACACCAACTACACACGCAAGCTTGGTACACCAACTGGACCCCACAAGACTTACTCCCCCACTCACCACAGAGGCAAAGCGGGGGAGAACTGGCTTGAGGGGAACAGGTGGCTCACGGACACCACCTGCTGGTTAGTCACAGAAAGTGTACTCCACAAAGCTGTAGACCTGACAAATTAGAGATAAGGATTTCAATTGGTCTACAAATCCTAAAAGAACCCTACCAAGTTAAGCAAATGCCAAGAGGCCAAAAACAACAGAAAATTTTAAAGCATATGAAAAAACCAGAAGATATGGATAGCCCAAGCCCAAGCACCCAAATCAAAAGATCAGAAGAAATACAGTACTTAGAGCAACTAATTAAAGAACTAAAGATGAACGATGAGACCATAGCACGGGATATAAAGGACATCAAGAAGAGCATGGAACAGGATATAAAGGACATCAAGAAGACCCTAGAAGAGCATAAAGAAGACATTGCAAGACTAAATAAAAAAATAGATGATCTTATGGAAATTAAAGAAACTGTTGACCAAATTAAAAAGATTCTTGATACTCATAGTACAAGACTAGAGGAAGTTGAACAACAAATCAGTGACCTGGAAGATGACAGAACGGAAAATGAAAGCACAAAAGAAAGAATGGGGAAAAAATTGAAAAAATCAAAATGGACCTCAGGGATTTGATAGATAATATAAAACGTCCAAATATAAGACTTATTGGTGTTCCAGAAGGAGAAGAAAAGGGTAAAGGTCTAGGAAGAGTATTCAAAGAAATTGTTGGGGAAAACTTCCCAAATCTTCTAAACACCATAAATACACAAATCATAAATGCCCAGCAAACTCCAAATAGAATAAATCCAAATAAACCCACTCTGAGACATATTCTGATCACACTGTCAAATACAGAAGAGAAGGAGCAAGTTCTGAAAACAGCAAGAGAAAAGCAATTCACCACATACAAAGGAAACAGCATAAGACTAAGTAGTGACTACTCAGCAGCCACCATGGAGGTGAGAAGGCAGCGGCACGACATATTTAAAATTCTGAGTGAGAAAAATTTCAAACCAAGCATACTTTATCCAGCAAAGCTCTTCTTCAAATTTGAGGGAGAGCTTAAATTTTTCACAGACAAACAAATGCTGAGAGAATTTGCTAATAAGAGGCCTGCCCTACTGGAGATACTAAAGGGAGTCCAGAAACAAAGAAAGGAGAGAGAGACTTGGAGAAAGGTTCAGTACTAAAGAGATACGGTATGGGTAAATTAAAGGATATTAATAAAGAGAGGGAAAAATATATACGACAAACATAAACCAAAGGATAAGACGGCTGATTCAAGAAATGCCTTCATGGTTATAACATTGAATATAAATGGATTAAACTCACCAATTAAAAGGTATAGATTTGCAGAATGGATAAAAAAAATGAACCATCAATATGCTGCATACAAGAGACTCATCTTAGACACAGGGACACAAAGAAACTGAAAGTGAAAGGATGGAAAAAAATATTTCATGCAAGCTACAGCCAAAAGAAAGCAGGTGTAGCAATATTAATCTCAGATAAAATAGATTTTAAATGCAGGGATGTTTTGAGAGACAAAGAAGGTCACTACATACTAATAAAAGGGGCAATTAAACAAGAAGAAATAACAATCATAAATGTTTATGCACCCAATCAAGGTGCCACAAAATACCTGAGAGAAACACTGGCAAAACTAAAGGAAGCAATTGATGTTTCCACAATAATTGTGGGAGACTTCAACACATCACTGTCTTCTATAGATAGATCAACCAGACAGAAGACCAATAAGGAAATTGAAAACCTAAACAATCTGATAAATGAATTGGATTTAACAGACATATATAGAACATTACATCCCAAATCACCAGGATACACATACTTCTCTAGTGCTCATGGGACTTTCTCCAGAATAGATCATATGCTGGGACATAAAACAAGCCTCAATAAATTTAAAAAGATTGAAATTATTCAAAGCACATTCTCTGACCACAATGGAATACAATTAGAAGTCAATAACCATCAGAGACTTAGAAAATTCACAAATACCTGGAGGTTAAACAACACACACCTAAACAATCAGTGGGTTAAAGAAGAAATAGCAAGAGAAATTGCTAAATATATAGAGACGAATGAAAATGAGAACACAAAATACCAAAACCTATGGGATGCAGCAAAAGCAGTACTGAGGGGGAAATTTATAGAACTAAACGCATATATTAAAAAGGAAGAAACAGCCAAAATCAAAGAACTAATGGATCAACTGAAAAAGCTAGAAAATGAACAGCAAACCAATCCTAAACCAAGTAGAAGAAAAGAAATAACAAGGATTAAAGCTGAAATAAATGACATAGAGAACAAAAAAACAATGGAGAGGATAAAGAACACCAAAAGTTGGTTCTTTGAGAAGATCAACAAGATTGACAAGCCCCTAGCTAGACTGACAAAATCAAAAAGAGAGAAGACCCATATAAACAAAATAATGAATGCAGATCTCGAGGAAATTAAAAAAAATTATAAGAGGGTACTATGAACAACTGTATGGCAACAAACTGGAAAATGTACAGGAAATGGACAATTTCCTGGAAACATATGAACAACCTAGATTGACCAGAGAAGAAACAGAAGACCTCAACCAACCAATCACAATCAAAGAGATCCAATCAGTCATCAAAAATCTTCCCACAAATAAATGCCCAGGGCCAGATGGCTTCACAGGGGAATTCTACCAAACTTTCCAGAAAGAACTGACACCAATCTTACTTAAACTCTTTCAAAACATTGAAGAAAATGGAACAGTACCTAACTCATTTTATGAAGCTAACATCAATCTAATACCAAAACCAGGCAAAGATGCCACAAAAAAGGAAAACTACCGGCCAATCTCCCTAATGAATATAGATGCAAAAACCTTCAACAAAATACTTGCAAATCGAATCCAAAGACACTTTAAAAAAATCATACACCATGACCAAGTGGGGTTCATTCCAGGCATGCAAGGAAGGTTCAACATAAGAAAATCAATCAATGTATTACAACACATTAACAAATCAAAAGGGAAAAATCAAATGATCATCTCAATAGATGCTGAAAAAGAATTCGACAAAATCCAACATCCGTTTTTGATAAAAACACTTCAAAAGGTAGGAATTGAAGGAAACTTCCTCAATATAATAAAGAGCATATATGAAAAACCCACAGCCAGCATAGTACTCAATGGTGAGAGACTGAAAGCCTTCCCTCTAAGATCAGGAACAAGACAAGGATGCCCGCTATCACCACTGTTATTCAACATCGTGCTAGAAGTGCTAGCCAGGGCAATGCGGCAAGACAAAGAAATAAAAGGCATCCAAATTGGAAAGGAAGAAGTAAAACTGTCATTGTTTGCAGATGATATGATCTTATATCTGGAAAACCCTGAGAAATTGATGATACAGCTACTAGAGCTAATAAACAAATTTAGCAAAGTAGCAGGATACAAGATTAATGCACACAAGTCAGTAATGTTTCTATATGCTAGAAATGAACAAACTGAAGAGACACTCAAGAAAAAGATACCATTTTCAATAGCAACTAAAAAAATAAAGTACCTAGGAATAAACTTAACCAAAGATGTAAAAGACCTATACAAAGAAAACTACATAACTCTATTAAAAGAAATAGAAGGGGACCTTAAAACATGGAAAAATATTCCATGTTCATGGATAGGAAGGCTAAATGTCATTAAGATGTCAATTCTACCCAAACTCATCTACAGATTCAATGCAATCCCAATGAAATTTCCATCAACCTACTTTGCAGACTTGGAAAAGCTAGTTATCAAATTTATTTGGAAAGGGAAGATGCCTCGAATTGCTAAAGACACTCTAAAAAAGAAAAACCAAGTGGGAGGACTTACACTCCCTGACTTTGAAGCTTATAAAGCCACAGTTGTCCAAACAGCATGGTACTGGCACAAAGATAGACATACAGATCAATGGAATTGAATTGAGAATTCGGAGATAGACCCCCAGATCTATGGCCAACTGATCTTTGATAAGGCCCCCCAAAGTCACTCAACTGGGTCATAAAGGTCTTTTCAACAAATGGGGCTGGGAGAGTTGGATATCCATATCCAAAAGAATGAAAGAGGACCCCTACCTCACACCCTACACAAAAATTAACTCAAAATGGAGTGAAGATCTCAATATAAAAGAAAGCACCATAAAACTCCTAGAAGATCATGTAGGAAAACATCTTCAAGACTTTGTATTAGGTGGCCACTTCCTAGACTTTACACCCAAAGCACAAGCAACAAAAGAAAAAATAGATAAATGGGACCTCCTCAAGCTTAGAAGTTTCTGTACCTGAAAGGAATTTCTCAAAAAGGTAAAGAGGCAGCCAACTCAATGGGAAAAAATTTTTGGAAACCATGTATCTGATAAAAGACTGATATCTTGCATATATAAAGAAATCCTACAACTCAATGACAATAGTACAGACAGCCCAATTATAAAATGGGCAAAAGACATGAAAAGACAGTTCTCTGAAGAGGAAATACAAATGGCCAAGAAACACAGGAAAAAATGTTCAGCTTCACTAGCTATTAGAGAGATGCAAATTAAGACCACAATGAGATACCATCTCACACCGATTAGAATGGCTGCCATTAAACAAACAGGAAACTACAAATGCTGGAGGGGATGTGGAGAAATCAGAACTCTTATTCATTGTTGGTGGGACTGTAGAATGGTTCAGCCACTCTGGAAGTCAGTCTGGCAGTTCCTTAGAAAACTAGATATAGAGATACCCTTCGATCCAGCGATTGCACTTCTCGGTATATACCCGGAAGATCGGAGAGCAGTGACGCGAACAGATATCTGCATGCCAATGTTCACAGCAGCATTATTCACAATTGCCAAGAGATGGAAACAACCCAAATGTCCTTCAACAGATGAGTGGATAAATAAAATGTGGTATATACACACGATGGAATACTACACGGCAGTAAGAAGGAACAATCTCGTGAAACATATGACAACATGGATCAACCTTGAAGACATAATGTTGAGCGAAATAAGCCAGGCACAAAAAGACAAATATTATATGCTACCACTAATGTGAACTTTGAAAAATGTAAAATGAATGGTTTTTAATGTGGAATGTAGGGGAACTAGTGATAGAGAGCAATTAAGGAAGGGGGAACAATAATCCAAGAAGAACAGATAAGCTATCGTGGGTAAATTTAATGTTCTGGGAATGCCCAGGAATGACTATCGTCTGTTAATTTCTGATGGGTATAGTAGGACCAAGTTCACAGAAATGTTGCTATATTAGGTTACTTTCTTGGGGTAGAGTAAGAAAACGTTGGAAGTAAAGTAGTTATCTTAGGTTAGTTGTCTTTTTCTTACTCCCTTGTTATGGTCTCTTTGAAATGTTCTTTTATTGTATGTTTTTTTAATTTTTTTTATTTTTCATACAGTTGATTTAGGAAAAAAAACGTTTAAAAAAAAAAAAAACAAGGAAAAAATCTGCATAGCCCCCTTGAGGAGCTGATGGAGAATGCATTGGCTTGCCCTACCTCGATGGTTGCTAACATGCCCACAGACATAGGGGATTGGTGGTTTGATGGATTGAGTCCTCTACCATGGAATTTGCCTTTGGGAAGACTGTTGCTGCAAAGGAGAGGCTAGGCCTCCCTATAATTGTGCCTAAGAGCCTCCTCCCGAATGTCTCTTTGTTGCTCAGATGTGGCCCTCTCTCTCTAGCTAAGCCAACTTGAAAGGCGAAATCACTGCCCTCCCCCCTACATGGGATCAGACACCCAGGGGAGTGAATCTCCCTGGCAACGTGGAATATGACTCCTGGGGAGGAATGTGGACCCGGCATCGTGGGATGGAGAACATCTTCTTGACCAAAAGGGGGATGTGAAAGGAAATGAAATAAGCTTCAGTGGCAGAGAGATTCCAAAAAGAGCCAAGAGGTCACTCTGGTGGGCACTCTTACGCACAATATAGACAACCCTTTTTAGGTTCTAATGAATTGGGGTAGCTAGTGGTGGATACCTGAAACTATCAAACTACAACCCAGAAGCCATGAATCTTGAAGAAAATTGTATGAAAATGTGGCTTATGAGGGGGGACAGTGTGATTGGGGGGGGGCATAGGGATCACACTCCCATTTGTCTAGGTTGTGGATGGATGAGTGGAAAGGTGGGGGAAAGAAACAAACAAACAGACAGACGAGGGCGCCCAGTGTTTTTTTACTTTAGTTGCTCCTTTTCACTTTAATTATTATTCTGGTTATTTTTGTGTGTGTGGTAATGAGGGTGTCGGGGATTGATTTTGGTAATGAATGTACAACTACGTAATGGTACTGTGAACAATCAAATGTACGATCTGTTTTGTATGACTGCGTGGTATGTGAATATATCTCAATAAAATGAATAATAATAATAATAAAAAAGGACTGGTACCCAGGGTATATAAATTCCTACAATGAATTAAAAAAAAAAAAAAAAAAAAGACAACCTAATTTTAAAAACGGGTAGAGAACCTAGGATGGCGGCTAGGTGAGACAGGGCAAAAAAACACCTCCGTGAAAAATACTAGATAAAAACCAGAAGGTCACCCAGAACACCACTTCCAGCGTAGCACAAGCCAGACAAGGTCTGCTAAATCTACAGGGAACGTGCATTTGGTGAAACCAGGAGCCTGCATTCTGAAACGAGTGAGTAAGACAGCTGAAAGTCCAGCGGCTGTGCTGTGGTGTGGGGAAACAGTGGGCTGGCATTTGGAGACGGACTAATTCTTTTAAAAAAAAAGCCCGGGAACAGCTGCAGATATGATGGGGAGAGCCGTGCATTCAAGCACGGCAGGAGCGGGCTGGGCTAACGCCTCAGTGTCTAGCATGGATGATACCCCTTCCCACACCTGCTGCTGATTGTCTCAAGACCAGAGGAGCAGAGGGGAGCCAAAAGGAGAAAAAACCACATTCCTTGCAGCCATCCCCCCAGCGGGCAAGGGACGCTCCTGCCCAGGGCCGGACCCACAGCCCAGAGCCACGCCAAGAAACCCAGTGTGACAGGGAGTCTTTCCCGCAGCACTGCACACAAGCCACAATATCGGCCATCTACAGTGGCCTTTAGTGCACCCACAGCTGATTGTCTCGGAGCTGGGAAAGCGGAGCTGTGCGAAAAGGGGGAAATTAACCTGTCCCATTCAACCACCTTTGAAGTGGGCTGGGAACGCCCCTGCACGGCCTGGTGACCCAGGGCTTCCCTGGAGGCCGGCGCACACTTGTGACATGGCACAGCCCTCCCTCAGCACAGGTCCTGGAAGAGCACAGCTGGGAAGGGGGACCTGCTCGGAAACCCCACGGACTCTATGCGAATACCAAGGACTTGTGGGTCAGGGCAGAGACAATCTGTGGAAAGACTGAAATGAAGGCTTAGTCTCCTGCAACAGCCTTCAATCTCTGGGAACACCTGGGAGGTTTGATTATTAAAGCTCCCTTGCCTCCCTAACCACCCAGATACACGCCCCACATTCAGGGCAGATGGCACCACCAGCACACCCAAACTTGGTGCACCAATTGGACCCCACAAGAATCAGACCCCCACACACCACAAAGACAGAGTTGGGGTGAACTGACTTGAGGGGAATAGGTGACTCACGGATGCCATCTGCTGGTTGGTTAGAGAGGGTGTATGCCACCAAGCTGCAGTTCTGATAAATTAGGGATCAAGTGAAGCAAATGCCAAGAGGCCAAAAACAACAGAAAATCTTAAAGCATATGATAAAACCAGATGATATGGAGAACCCAAACCCAAACACCCAAATCAAAAGATCAGAAGACACACAGTATTTGGCACAATTAATCAAAGAACTACAGACAGGCAACAAGAGCATGGTACAGGATATAAAGGACATGAAGAAGATGCTAGAAGAGCATAAAGAAGAAATTGCAAGAATAAATAAAAAAATAGAAGATCTTATGGAAATAAAAGAAACTGTAGGCCAAATTAAAAAGACTCTGGATACTCATAATACAAGATTAGAGGAAGTTGAACAACAACTCAACCTCCTCAAGGAGCACAGAACAGAAAATGAAAGAACAAAAGAAAGAATGGGGAAAAAAACTGAAAAAATTGAAATGGATCTCAGGGATATGATAGATAAAATAAAAAGTCCAAATTTAAGACTTATTGGTGTCCCAGAAGGGGAAGAGAAGGGTAAAGGTCTAGAAAGAGTATTCAAAGAAATTGTTGGGGAAAACTTCCCAAACCTTCTACACAATATAAATACATGAAGCATAAATGCCCAGCGAACTCCAAATAGAATAAATCCAAATAAACCCACTCTGAGACATATTCTGATCAGACTGTCAAATACTGAAGAGAAGGAGCAAGTTCTGAAAGCAGCAAGAGAAAAGCAATTCACCACATACAAAGGAAGCAACATAAGACTAAGTAGTGACTACTCAGCAGCCACCATGGAGGTGAGAAGGCAGTGGCATGGCATATTTAAAATTCTGAGAGAGAAAAATTTCCAACCAAGAATACTTTATCCAGCAAAACTCTCCTTCAAATTTGAGGGAGAGCTTAAATTTTTCACAGACAAACAAATGCTGAGAGATTTTGCTAATAAAAGACCTGCCCTACTTCAGATACTAAAAAGAGCCCTACTGACAGAGAAACAAAGAAAGGACAGAGAGATATAGAAAATTTTAACAGACATATATAGAACATTACATCTCAGGTCACTGGGACACACATTCTTCTCTAGTGATCAAGGATCTTTCTCCAGAATGGACCATATGCTGGAACATAAAAACAAACCTCAATAAATTAAAAAAAAAAAACAAAAAACCAATTTGTTCAAAGCACATTCTCTGACCACAGTGGAATACAAATAGAAGTCAATAACCATCAGAGACTTGGAGAAATCACAAACACCTGGAGGGTAAAAATGAGGGGGAGATGAAAACATTCCCGGATAATCAAAAGCTGAGGGACTTCACCACCAGTAGATCAGTCCTATAAGAAAAGCTAAAGGGAGCTGAGCAGGCTGAAAGGAAGGGACACTAAACAATTGACTGAAACTACATGAAATAATAAAGATTACCAGTAAAGATCACATGGTAAATATAAATACCAATACTACTGTATTTTTGATTTGTAACTCCACTATTTACTTCCTACAGGATCTAAAATACATAAACTGTAATGATTAATCAGTGGTTTTGAACTCAATGTAAAATATGTAATTTTTGACAAGAACTACATAAACGTGGGGGAATGAGGGAGTAAAGGAACATAGTTTATGTGTCATATTGAAGTTAAGTTGGTATCAAAGAAAAACAAGATTGTTACAGATTTAAGATGTTAAATTTAAGTCCCACGGAAAACACAAAAAAAGTATCAGAGAATATGACCATAGAGATGAAAAGTAGAGTAGAGGTTCCGAGAAGTGGGGGAAGGGGCAATGGGGAGTTAAGAAATGAGTGTAGCATTTCTGTTTGGGGTGAAGGGAAACTTCTAGAAATGGATGGTGGGAACATGATAGCACTGCAACATTCTAAATGTGATTAATCCCACTAATGGAATGCTAGGGAGGGGGTGGAATGGGAAGATTTAGGCTGTACATATATTTCCACAATTAGAAAAAAAAAAAAAAAGACAGTCTAAATAGATGACAATTAAATGCCAAGGATGATCCTGGATGGGATCTGAGGATGGAGGAGAGGAGGCTGAAAGGGACAAAGATGGGACATAAGAAAGAAAAAAAAGGAAATTTAGAATGTAAGCTTTGTATCAATGTTGAATTTCTTGAACTTCTTAGCTGCACTTAATGCGATTGCATAAAAGAATGTTCTCATCCATGGGAAAGGTATATGTGAATTATAGTGTTTGTTCAAGAATGTGTGCAGCTTGCCCTTGTATGTTCAGAGGACAGAGCAATAGATGATGGATGATAGGGAGGGAGGGAGGGAGGGAGGGAGGGAGGGAAAGAAAGAAATGGTGGTGTGACAGGATCTTAAAGGTGATGGATCGGGGTATCAGGGGAGGGGGGGGTCGGGGTATGATGGGGTTCTATGCATGGAGTTTGTACTGTTTTTGCAACCTGTAAGTTTGAATTTATTTCAAAATAAAATTTCTTAAAATAAAAAATAAAAAAAGAAAAAAAATGGGTAAAAGTCTTCAACAGGCACAGCACCAAGGAGGAAATACAAATGACCAAAATATACCGAAAATATGCACATCCTCATTAATAAACATGGAAAAGAACATGAAAATCACAATGCAATACACACACCAGGCCAAAAATGATTAAAAAGTCTAACATAAGTTGTAACAAGGATGAAGCGAGGGGAGCTCTCATATATTGGTGGTAGGGTAAATTGAGAGAATCGCTGAAAAAGTGGCATTATTTAGTAAAGTTGAAGGTTATTCACTGTGGCCCAACAATTCTATTCTAGAATCTCTTGCATATGTGCATCTTAAAATAGCTAAGAATAGCATACAGCCCAAATTTCTATCAGCAGAGGAATGGATAAATTATGGTATAGTTACATGGTGAAATATGATACAGTACAGCAATGAAAAGGAACAAACAGCCTATGTGGGCATTTACAATAACATGAATCTCAATAACATTGAATGAAAGAAGCAAGTCAACACAGCATATGTACAGTATGTTTCTCTTACATAAAGTTCAAGAACTGGGGAAAGTCTACTGTTTGGGATCATACTCAGATTGTAAAACTATAAAGAAAAGAAATGATTATCAGAAATGTTTATCTATAGAGGAAGGAAGGGAATGTGATGAGGAAGAGGCAAATAGGGGGCTTCTGTAGTACTGACAATGTTCTATTTCTAGAACTGGTTGTTTATTATTTAAATAAAGTTTATATGTGTTTTGTCCATTCTTCTGAGTGAATAACATAGCTCACAATTTTTTAAACAATTTAATAAATTGAAGGACTAGTTGTTTGGCCTGAGAAAGGCCATTTTTAATAGACTTGATTCACAGAAAGATAAAAATAATGGCCATACAGAACATCTGTAATGTGATTACTAACTAATGAGTTTAGCATCTTGTGTACTCTTCTAGGTCAAAAGTCAGTAGTCTGTGGTGCTAAATGCCACTTAAATGCAGCTAAGCAATTCCTCCTGCTCAGTGGTAAGCCTGTTTCAGATGAGGAAAATATTACTGAAGAGGTTCAAAATGCATTGCAGTACTGGGCCTCACCCTTAGCCCCAGCAAGGTCTGTGGCTCACCAGTAGGGAAACACTGGTTTACCCAATCAAGCAAAACAACTAGATGAGAGAAATGTTGAAGTGTTGATAAAAAAAAAAATGATTAAGGCAGGATGAGAACTGCAAAGGCAGTACTCACCTTAGACGCTCTTGCAGACTATGGGCAAATAAAAGAATGTGGGTGCCAGTAAGAAGATTGCAAATGTGCTCTTTTGCCACAAAGGGGGTGTAATCTCCAAGCTATGTTTGGAGAAGAGAGGAGGCGAAGAGAAACCAGTGTGAAGAGGCGGAAGACGCATTGTACTGGCTGTTGCCATCCAGAGGAAATTTCGTGTGGGTGTTCTGTAGTCTGAACTAAGTAGATCCCAAAACCACCAGCAGGCCAGACAGACCCAATAGCACTGAAAATGTATGTGTTGTTGTTTTTCTGTTGCTGCCCACAGACTTTTATTTATAATCTGTACTGTTTTACAAAGCATTTATCACAGACCACCTACTCAGGGACACAAACAGGAGAAAGGTTCCTTTGGCTTCAGTGATGTTACAGTGATCCTTCCGAATTTCTCTTATATCTCTGTGCTGGCTCCTTATCTTTTTCCTCAAAGATGCTATCTTTTTTTTCTTCTTCTTCTGTTCCTGTGTCTTTCTGTTTCCCTTGGTGAGCTGATCACACTCATAACTTCAGTTAGTACTTCTATCAGAAAGACTTTCAAGTCTATGTTTAGTCCTCAAAGGACTTTTGTGCCAGTTTTCTATTGTCAAGTGCCTATTGGACATCGCCACTGGTATGTCCTTCCATCACTTCAAATTTGATAAGGCCAAAGCTAGATTCATCATATTCCCTCTCCAGAACAGCTTCTCTTCCTAAGCTATTCATTTTCATCAGTTCTACCTCAAGTAATTTGTCTGCCAGTTGGAATCCTCTTTTATGCTCCTGTTCTCTCTATGTAATCAAATTTATTTTGCAGACATTATGTACTTGCACAGGACCAGGCACTGTGCTAGCCCTTGGGGACTTAAAGATAGATAAGGCTAGATCCTGGCCCTTGAGAGCTCAGTCTAGTGGAGGATGTAGCCATATTATCCTCTAATAAAGGGCAATAATACCTATAACTGAGGCATATACAAAGCACAATGGGAGCCCAGAATAGGGAGTGTGCCCAGAGAAATCAAGATGGGAAACTCAGGCAATTTTAGAGGCACTAGGGTATAATGAATGAGTAGATTCTGGAGCCAGTCAAGCAGGGTGACCTTGAGTGGGTTACTTAACTTGTATGTACATTGGCTTCCTCCACTGAAAATGTGCTTGATGATAATACCTACTTCAGGTTTCTTGTGAAAGCTAAATATGAATCCATGTAAAGCACTTAGAAGAGTGCCTAGCACCTTATTCATTCATTCAACAAATATTTATTGAGCACTTACTATGTGCTAGACTCTGTGATAGGGGCTTGGGATACATGAGAGAACAATATAGAAAAAAATCACTTCCCTCATGGACCAGGCATTCTAGCAGGAGGACAATAAGAAATCACAAAAAATAAATTACATGATATGTTAGATACGTGTTATAAGAAAAAGAAAAAGACAAATGATAGTTATTAATATTATTATGTTATAGAGGCCACTTGATCTTGGACTTAATGGAAGAGAATTCCTTCTAACAGAATAATACTATAATTTCATCAAATCTAAGATGCCATTGGTTACAAGTTGTACAATTTTTTATGTGCCACTAAGAAAGAAAAAAAAGCTGTCAATTAAACTATGACAATGATTTTTTATGTAACATTTTATATTTTAACTTTTATTTAATAAACTACATTTTACAGCTTAATATAAAATAAACTATATTTTATAGTTCTTAAAACCTATTTAGGGATGGATTTTTGTTTACCATATCAGACCTGTACATATATAAGAATGAAAAATAAAAGAAGAAATTGAATTGATTAAAGTATTCCTAGAACTTCTTTATATTTCAAGTCCTGCTCTTCTGAATCACTTTTTGATTCAGTCATCAATGTCACCATTTTTCTACATGATCTCATCATCTGTGCCAGCATGAACTTTGAGAAAGCAGCTCTTTTTCTTTTCCTTTCCTTTCATTTCTTTTCCTTTCTTTTCCCTTTTTCCTTTCTAAGGATCCACAAAAGAACTAAAAGCCATTGGTACTGGTAACTTCAGCCAACCTTATAATTAGGTCGAAGGAACCTACTTTTTACTCCTATTTTGAGAATGTTGCTAAACACATCCCATTCACCCTCTTCCACATTCCTCTCCATAATCTTTTGATTTCTAGACATTAAAAGAGTCTAGGATCTGATCTGCTGGATTTCCTCCAAGCCACTGACACACCTTCTGCAAGTTGGGATGCTGGTTCTTCTGATATGAAGGCACACAGAGACAATGACAACTATGTTATAACTGTGATCTGGGCAATAGGGATTGTTAGATATCAATTGCAGCATCCTGGTTTCCAAGAAGTTAAAATGTGGTGTTTGTTAGAATTATGAAATACAGCAGTAATAACTAGTTTACTTTTCTTTATCTGAGTGCTTGCCCTTTGTCAGATCTCATTTTACAGTTATGATCTCATTTAATCTTAATAGTAACTCATTGGTAGGTGCTGTTATCCCCATTTGATAGAACTGTACTGTCCAACAGAAATAAGGCAAACTACACATAGCAATTTAAAATTTTTTAGTAGCCACATTAAAAAAATAGAAATAAGTGAAATAAATTTTAATAATTTATATCCCTTAACCTAATATATTTAAAATATTATTCCTTCATTCTGAAATCAATATAAAATTTATTAATGACATATATTTTTCTCTTTTTTTTTCATACTGTCTTCTAAATCTAGTGTGTTACAAAATTAAATCTAGTTTAAGTTACAACACCCAATTTGGACTAGCCACAATGAAAGTGCTCAGAATGAAAGTGGCTAGCAGCTACCATATTGGACAGCACAGTTACAGATGATGAATCTTAAGATTTATGAAGGTTATATAGTCTAAGTCAAGCATTAAGTACGTGGCAGAGTGGGAATTCCAACTCAGATCTTGACAATAAAGGCTATCCTCCTAACCTGCACCCTAGGGGAGGGAAGAACTTAATAGATAAAGGGAGCAGCCAATACACATGCCTAGAGTCGTGGCAGAACACAGACTCCTAAAACAGTAAAGAACCTGCTATGACTGAAACACAGAGTATGGGATCGGGGGTCTGGAGGAGAGCGGGAAGTAGGTCTCCCTACACCAGAGCCTACCGTTCCCTGATTGAAAACAAATCTCAACTTCTTCTTTTCCTCTAACTTGCTACCCTTTCATTCACATCATTCACATATTCAACATACATTTACTCAGGCCCTGCGCCATATGGGGCCACCATGGTAAGCCAGACACAGTCTCAGCCCTTAGGGTGCTTTCAAGTTCCCTCACTCCCTCAGGGCTTGTATAATGGGTCCCTGGGTGGTCTATGGTTCCAGAGTCTTCCCTTCCCATCCAGCCTGCCCCACACTGCCAGACACATCTTTCACCAATCCTGCTTTCATCATGTTGCTCTATTCCTCAAGAGCAAAAATGAGCAGCTGTTTGATGTACTAAAGCTAGTGAGCTCTTCGCAGGCAGGTAAATCCCTTTGGACGACTAGCATTCTAGGATTTTGTCCCAGAGGCATATGCCACTGCTGCCTGCCTCCCTCTGCCTTCGCTGTTAGGAACACAGTTATTTATATAGTTAGTAAATACTGCCCAGGACTGTCCCCCTATGCTTTTTTTTTTTTTTAATCTTCATTTTATTGAGATATATTCACATACCACACAGTCATACAAAACAAATCGTACTTTCGATTGTTCACAGTACCATTACATAGTTGTACATTCATCACCTAAATCAATCCCTGACACCTTCATTAGCACACACACAAAAATAACAAGAATAATAATTAGAGTGAAAAAGAGCAATTGAAGTAAAAAAGAACACTGGGTACCTTTGTCTGTTTGTTTCCTTCCCCTATTTTTCTACTCATCCATCCATAAACTAGACGAAGTGGAGTGTGGTCCTTATGGCTTTCCCAATCCCATTGTCACCCCTCATAAGCTACATTTTTATACAACTGTCTTCGAGATTCATGGGTTCTGGGTTGTAGTTTGATAGTTTCAGGTATCCACCACCAGCTACCCCAATTCTTTAGAACCTAAAAAGGGTTGTCTATATTGTGTGTAAGGGTGCCCACCAGAGTGACCTCTCGGCTCCTTTTGGAATCTCTCTGCCACTGAAGCTTATTTCATTTCCTTTCACATCCCCCTTTTGGTCAAGAAGATGTTCTCCGTCCCACGATGCCGGGTCTACATTCCTCCCCTGTCCCCCTGTGCTTTTGATTTTAGCATGGAGTTCCTCTGAGGCTACGGTGGAAGGAACTGGCTCTTACTCTTGATCATTTAATATTTTAAATTGCAGTTTTTACTTGCTCTGTTTTTTTTTTCCCCATATGAAAAATCCTATCTTCTTTCTATCCTCAAGGATTCCTCAATATTTCTGTCCTGCCATTGTCAGGATTTGGAGTGAGAGAGGAGATAGGTAGTTGGTTGCCATCTTAATCTAGTCTCATTATGTTTCAAAACAACAAAACAACTACCAAGGTGGAGCAAAGCAGAGATGATCATAGAAAACACAACCTGTATGAACACAGATGCTTCTAAAACTGCACCTCTAATCCTGCAGTGACCAGGCTGCTGCATTCTGCAAGCTTCAGGCTGCCCTCCTTCCCCTCCTCGATTGGTCACCTCCTCCGGGCTCCCGGCCTAACCCCCACTGCGGGGGCCTCCGTTGGGTTTTCCACCTGACCCACAGACTCTTTGGCTTAACCCTCACAGCACTCACCTCCTTCGTGGTTCTCAGCCTGCTCCTTCAGAGCAGTCAATAGTCTATGATTTCCCACCACAAGGTTTGACCATTCCTTTTTGGCTAATCTGTCCTCTTTCCAACCAAGGGCAGAAGACATAGGATTCAAGCTTCTTGGTCCTTTTAGGGCCGAGAATTTTTAGAGTTTTAATCAGGTTCCAGGGTGAGGAAAGTGCCAACATTGGCCTGTAAATGATAATTCACCGCCTTACAGGTGAAGCCCTGTAAGCCCATATCATAGCCATTCTTTAAACATTCAATAATCAGAGCCTACATAGAACGATATTTCTCACTTTTGGTAACAAGAGAGTTGTTCTCTCGACTGGATAGTGAAGCCTATGTTTATATTACTGTTAAGTTGCACTTCCTGGACTAAGATTTGGCCAGGTTTTCATTCCATCCTATACTCATTTATTTGTTCCATAAAAACTTTTAAAAATGGAATCTGCATAATTGAAACAGTTTCTGTCCTCAAGAAACTTAGAAGTTAATCAGAGGACTGATCAAGGTCACCAACAGAAGGTAGCAAGCAACAACTGACATTCAGGTACAGACTTGTGCTTTTGCCAAGAAGAAGGATTTGGGGAGATACTTTATGAAGGAAATGGCTTTTAAGCTGGACCTAAAAGGTTGTATAGTATTTTTAGAAATGTGGACAGGACAGTTCAGATGAATGGAATAGCAGGAACAAAGGCACAGAGGCCTGATCTGGGAATGGCAAGTAACTCAGACAAAGGGATGGGCATTTATAGGGGAATAGACAGCGACCATTAAAATACAGGCTAAGTCCCAAAGTAGATGGTCTTCAATGCCAAGCTGAGACATCAGGGCTTCAGTGTGTCAACAACAGAGAGTCATTGAGAATGATAAAGCAGAAGAGTAACATTACGCAATATTATCCTGTTTATTCCAGTTCATTATCCCAGTCTGTTGAGATCCTTTTGAATTTCAGGCCTGTCATTGAAACTATTAGCTATCTCTTCCAGCTCCACATCCCCTGCAGGTTGGATAAGCACTCTCTAGTGTGCTTGTCTAACCATAAAAATGTTTAAAAGTGACAACCCTAGGTCATATCCTAAAAGTGACCTCCCTCCAGGATGATGATTTCTCAAAAATCTTTGGGCTATGCTTATTCAACTACACAGTATCTATTTATAGTAGCTTCCAGCCATAATTCTCAACAATAACATATTACTTACTATGTAATCAATGCATACGATTTTACATTAGTTATGTTATTTAAACCTTTCACCAACCCTATGAGAAGAGACCATCGATAATTACCGTGCATTCCTTTAAACTGCAATGCCTTTTCTGTCCCAGACACTTGAAGTCACCATTCAATAATTTTTAGGTTTATTGAAAACCAGAGAATGCACATATTTTATCAAATAGATCCTTCATAAAACCTCCAGACAACTGCAACTCCTTACATATCTATCTGGCTATATTAAAGAACTGTAGAATTCACAAAATCAATTAGAAACTTCATTTTTATTTGTATTTGTTGAGAATAAATGAAAAGTTTTAAATCTGCCACAAAGTAATAGAGTTTTAATTTAGCCAAGAAGCATGATTTGTTGTAAGCAGGACTGAATATTCTGCAAATTTTAAAATAATCTAACAGTGCTGCCATAAGCACTTAGTCACCCAGGCAATAGGGTGGGTTTCCATGGAAACCCATAGGTCTGTATCAAAGAAATACTTTTCATTTTAGTGGTGTGGAAGAGCATCATATATCAAATACAAAAGCTTACTGCTAACTGAAACCTTCTTGGTCATGATGGGTAGCCTTGTATGCTCATATCTGTCAATACTGGTAGTGGTTTTTTTTTTTAAATGCAATTTTATTGAGATATACTCACACACCATATAATCCATCCAAAGGATACAAGCAATGGCTCACAGTATCATCGTGCAGTTGTGCATTCATCGCCACAATCAATTTCAAACATTTTCATTTACTTCAAATAAAGAAAAATACATAAAAACAATAAAAAATAATACCCAAAGCATCCCATACCACTTATCCCCCCTCTATTATTTATATATTTTTGTCATTATTTTATTACTCATTTGCCCATACCAGTATATGGAGTTAAAGGGAGTGTCAGTCACATGGTTTTCACTATCACATGGTCACACAATAAAAGCTATATACTTACACAATTATCATCAAGAATCAAGTCTTCTGGATTACTGATCAACAGATTCAGGTATTTCCTTCTAGCTATTCTAATACACTACAAACTAAAAAGGCATATCTATATAATGCATAAGAATAACCTCCAGAATGACCTCTTGACTCTATTTGAGATCTCTCAGCCACTGAAACTTTTTTTTTTTTTTTCCTTTTCCTTTCTTTCCCCCCTTTTGCTCAAAAAGGTTTTCTCAATCCCACAATGCCAGGGCCAGGCTCATCCCTGGGAGTTCTGTCCCTCATTGCTGGGGAGATTTACACCCCTGGGAGTCATGTCCCATGTAGGGGGGTGGGTAGTGAGTTTATATGCAGAGTTGGCTGAGAGAAAGAGACTACATCTGAGCAACAAAAGAGGTTCTCTGGAGGTGACTCTTAGGCATAATTATTGGTAGGCTTAGCTTCTCTTTTGCAGGAATAAGTTTCATAAGGGCAAGCCCCAAGATCAGGTGCTTGACTTGTTAAATTGGGATTCCCTAATGCTTGTGGGAATATCAGGAATTCCCCATGTGAGGAAGTTTACTATTTCCACATTTCCCCCCATTCCCTCAAAGGAACTTTGCAAATACTTTATTATTTTCTGCCCAAAGTTCTCTAGGGTTCATTGGAGTGGCAGTTGTTTTTGCCAGATATGTAAACAATTGCAGAAGTTAATATTCTATCTCCTTTCCTCCAAACCCACAGATATTCAATCTCCAGATATATTTTGACTTTTATTGCAGAGAAAGAAAATATTTCATTTTTCCTAATTATTTTATGCTTTTGAGTTAAGTTTAATGAGGTAAGTTATACAACATTTCCAATTTCTTACCATGGGCTTAGTATTTGGGTGCATAGCTAGGGTATTATCCCATGATCTTTCTTCTAAGTACCTGAGACTAACGGTGTTGTGAAGGACCTTTCTGTTTCAGGATATACTTTCTGTTTTATAGAAAAGTTCTTAAAACACAGCACTCTGCTCCCTCTGGCTGCAGTATTTGTTAACTGACAGCATTGCCTAACATTGCATTGATGACTGTTCCTTCAAAGCTAATTCACAAGAGGATAGGGCACTGCAGACATAGTACAAATCACAGGAAATGAGCATATAGAGGTGAAATAACTTGCCGAAAGTTGTCACTAGTAAATGGCAGATCCAGGATTTGGACCCCAAAAAGGTCTATTATAGAAAGTTGGAGACACTAACATGACCTTGGGAGAGGTGATGTTGACTTGGTAGACATTTTGTCTCTCATGTTTGGCCTAGATACAGTGCTCTTCAGTTACTTATTTCTTCTTTGGGGAGCTTTGTGGTGTGTCTTCCCAGGAATTTGTCCATTTCGTCTAACTTGTCGAATTTATTGGCATAAAATTATTCATAATATTTCCTTTATCATCCTTTTAATACATGTGAATTTTTCAGTGATGTAGTTTCTTTCATTTCTGATATTGATAACTTGACTTTCTCTTCTTTCTAGAAGTTTATCAATTTTATTGACTTCCTCAATGGACCAGCTTTTGGTTTCATAGATTATCTATACTGTTTTTCTGTTTTCTATTTTATTTATCTACATGTTGATCTTTATTTTTTCCCTATTTTGCTAACTTTGGGTTTCCTTTGTTCTTTTTCTAGTTTCTTAATGTAGATACTGAGGTCATTGGTTAGAAACTTTTCTTCTTTTATAACACAAGCTCTTAATGCTAAAATTTTCTCCCTAACTATTATTTTAGTTGCATCCCTTAAATTTTGATATATTCTGTTTTCATTTTCACTGAGTTCAAAATGCTTTTTAATTTCCTTTTGATTTCTTCTTTGATGCAGCAGTTATTCAGTAGGGTGTTATTTAATTTCCAAATATTTGGAGATTTTTTCAGAAATATTTCTGATATTGATTTCTAATTAAACTCCATTGTGGAATGACTTAAATTCTTTTAAGTTTACTGAGATTTTTTTTATGGCTCAGAATATGGTCTTTCTTGGTAAATGTTCCAAGTACACTTAAAAAGAATGTTTATTTTGCTGTTGTTGGGTGAAGTGTAGTACAAATATAAATCAGGTCAAGTTGATTAATACATTGTTGAAGTTTGTTTACTTGTTCTATCAATTATTGAAAGAGTGGTAATGAAATCTGTGACTATAACTGTGGATTTAACTATTTCTCTTTGCAATTTTATCAGTTTTTGCTTCATGCATTTTGAAACTCGGTTACTAGGGGCATAAACATTTATGATTGTTATGTCATTTTGTTGAATTAACCTCTTTATCATTATGAAATGACCTTCTTTATCTGTTGTAATATTCTTTGCTCTGAAATTCTACTTTGATATTAATAAGGCTACTCCAGCTTTCTTTTGATTAGTATTACTATAGTATATCTTTTTTATCCTTTTTTCAAGCCTTATTTTTCTTCGTTATATTTGAAGTGCATTTCTTGTAGTCAGAATATAGTTGGGTTTGTATTTTAATCCAATCTAAGAAATCTGACTTTTAATTGGAGTATTTAGATTATTTATACTTCATGTGATTACTGATATGGTTAGGTTTAAGTGTATAATTGTAAAATTTGGGCTTTATTTGTTCCACTTATTTGTTTACATCTTTATCTGCCTTCCTTTGGATTAATTGAATGTTTTTATCATTTTATCCCCTTTGTTGATTTGCTAGTTTTTATTTCAGTCGTTGCTTTAGCCTATATTTTAAATTATTATATTTGCATAGTCTATATTTTAAATTATCACATTCCACCTTCAATTGTTATTCCACCAATTCACATACAGTATAAGAACCTTCCAATAGTATAGTTCCATTTCTTCCCTACTAGCCTTTGAACTATTATTATATTTTTTTACTTTTACGTTATAAACCTCACACTACATGTTAATAATTTTGTCTTCTTTTTAATTAATTTAGCATTTATCCCATTTCCCCATTACTATTTAGTATGTATAACTACATTACCTTTCTTTTATTAGTTTTTTACCCTCGAGATTATAATATTAATCTTTTATTTACTAAGGACTAATAAAATGTAGTACTTTTATTATTTTCTGAATAATCCTGGGACTTTACAACACTTTAACTACATATACCTTCCTCTTACTTTTTGTATTATTGTTGTACATTTTGATTTTCATATATTTTTCAAGCCCCACAAGCCATTTTTATTAATGTTTTATACAATTAATATTTATTTAGGTATGCCCACAAATTTACCTTTTTCATTAGGTAAATTTAATCTTGTCTGTATCTCTATGCTGCTCTCTAGAATAATTCTCCTTCTGCCTGAAGAACTCCTTTTGGTGCTTCCTTTAGTTCAAGTTTGTTGCTATTGGATTCTCTCATTTTTTGTTTGCTGGAAAATGTGTTGATTTCTCCCCAACTTTTGAAAGTATTTTTCACTGTAGATTTCTAGGTTGGTAGTTATCTTTCACCATTTTGAAGATATTATTCTCCCTTCACAATAAACAAATTAAATCTTCTTTCGGTTAAGAAGTAAACTGTTTGCCTTAATTTTGTTCTTTTAAAAGTGATATGAAGGTGGAGAAAGAGATTGAGAGGAAGGGGTAGTAACAAACAGGAAAAGATTTAACAAAGATCTATGAATACTGAAACTTTATATAAATATATATATATTTTAGATGTTGGGGTGTTGAAATAGCTGGAAGGGGGTAAATGGCAGGGTGGAACTGTACCTGTAACATCCTTTGAAATTTGCTCTATAGCTACTTGTTGAATTGTGCTTTGAGAGTCTTCACCTCTCTGTATATTCCCTATATTGCAAAATAAAGAAAGAACTGAAACTTTTGAACTGTAACCAATTACAATTTTTGAAATTACCTATATAACTGCTTGTTGAGCTGTACATCGAAAGTTAACACCTTTCTGTAAGTATGTTATATTCTACAATAATGGAAATAGCTGAAGTTGTGGAACTGTGACCCATGACATTCTTTGAAATTTGTTCTCTAACTACTTTTTTTTTAATTTTGGAATAAATTCAAATTTATAGGAGCAGTTGCAAAAAAAATACTAACCCCATACACAGAATTCCATCATACCCTGACCCTCCTCCCCCGATAGCGCAATCCACCAACTTTAACATGCTGTCACATTGCTATTTCTTTCCCTCCCTCCCTATCATCCATCATCTATTGCTCTGTCTTCTGAACATATGAGAGCAAGCTGCACACATCCTTGAACAAACACTATAATTCACGTATACACTTCCCATGAATAAGAACATTTTTTTATGGAATCCCATTAAGCGCAGCTAAGAAGTACCAGAGATTCAACAATGATACAAAGCTTACATTCTGTATTTCCTTTTCCTTATGTCTCAGTTGTGTCCCTTTGAGCCTCCTGTCCTCCATCCTCCAATCCAGGCTCATCCTTGGCATTCAATTGTCATCTATTTAGACTGTCTTATTTATTTATTTTTTTCAACTGTGGAGACATATATACAGCCTAAATCTTTCCATTCCACCCCCTCCCTAGCCTTCCATTAGTGGGATTAATCACATTTAGAATGTTGTAATGCTCTTCCCCACCATCCATTACTAGAAATTTCCCTTTACCTCAAACAGCAACCCTACACTCATTTCTTAACTCCCCATTGCCCCTTCCCCCATTTTTCTTAACCCAAACTCTACTTTTCATCTCTATGGTTATATTCTCTGATAATTTCTTTGTGTTTACTGTGGGACTTAAAATTAACCTCTTAAATCCATAACAATCTTGTTTTTCTTTGATACCACCTTCACTTAAATAGGACACATAAACTATGTTCCTATACTCCTTCATTCCCCCACCTTTATATAGTTGTCTAAAATTACATATTTTACACTGAGTTCAAAACCACTGATTTGTCATTAGAGTTTGTGTATTTTATATCATGTAGGAAGTAAATAGTGGAGTTACAGTTCAAAAATTATTGACATCTATTTGTATTCCATTGTGGTTGGAGAATGTGTTTTGAGTATATTCAATTTTTTTTTTTAATTTCTTGAGGCTTGTTTTATGTCCCAGCTTATGGTCCCTTCTGGATAAAGATCTGTGATCACTAGAGAAAAATGAGTGTCCTGGTGATTTGGGATGTAAGGTACTGTATATGTCTGTTAAAATTATATCTCTTTCTCCTTTCTTTGTTTCTCTGTTGGTAGGGCTCCCTTTAGAATCTGAAGTAGGGCAGGTCTTTTACTGGCAAAGTCTCTCAGCATTTGTTTGTCTGTGAAAAATTTAAGCTCTCCCTCAAATTTGAAGGAGAGTTTTGCTGGATAAAGTATTCTTGGTTGGAAATTTTTCTCTCTCAGAATTTTCAATATGTCATGCCACTGCCTTCTCACCTCCATGGTGGCCGCTGAGTAGTCACTACTTAGTCTTATGTTGCTTCCTTTGTATGTGGTGAATTGCTTTTCTCTTGCTGCTTTCAGAACTTGCTCCTTCTCTTCAGTATTTGACAGTCTGATCAGAATATGTCTTGGAGTGGGTTTATTTGGATTTATTCTGTTTGGAGTTCGCTGGGCATTTATGCTTTGTGTATTTATATTGTGTAGAAGGTTGGGGAAGTTTTCCCCAACAATTTCCTTGAATACTCTTTCTAGGCCTTTACCCTTCTCTTCCCCTTCTGGGACACCAATGAGTCTTAAGTTTGGACGTTTTATTTTATCTATCGTATCCCTGAGATCCATTTCAATTTTTTCAATTTTTTTTCTCCATTCTTTCTTTTGTTCTTTCATTTTCTGTTCTGTGGACTTCTAGGACACTGAGATGTTGTTCAGCTTCCTCTAGTCTTGTGTTGTGACTATCCAGAGTCTTTTTAATTTGGCCAACAGTTTCTTTTATTTCCATAAGATCTTCTATTTTTATATTTTCTCTTGCAATGTCTTCTTTATGCTCTTCTAGGGTCTTCTTTATGTTGCTTATATCCTGGGCCATGGTCTTCTTAATGTCCTTTAAATCCTTTGCCATGTTTTCATTCCTCGATTGTAGTTCTTTGATTAATTGTGTGAGGTACTCTGTCTCTTCTGATATCTCGATTTGTATGTTTGGAGTTGGATTCTCCATATCTTCTGGTTTTATCATATGAATTAAGATTTTCTGTTGTTTTTGGCCTCTTGGCATCTGGTTTGCTTGGTAGGGTTCTTTCAAGTAGTAAAAAAAAAATACCTATCTAATTTTTCAGAAACACAATTTGGTGATGTACACTTTCTCTAACTACCCAACAGACGGCGTCTGTGAGTCAACTATACCCCTCAAGTCAGTTGTCCACCTTGTCCCCGCAGTGTGTGGGGAAATGATTCTTGTGGGGTTCAGTTGGAGAACTCAGTTTGGGTGTGTTGCTGGAGCCATCCGCCCTGCATGTGGGTGTGTGTACGGGTGGCCAGGGAGGAAGGGCAGTTTTAATATCCAAATCCCCTAGGTTCCCGGAGATTCAAGGCCATCACAAGAGTCCAAGCCTTCATTTCATTTCAGCCCCAGCCCCTCTCTCTCGCTGTCCCACAAACCACCGGACTTGGCGTAGTGTCCCTGGGTTCTCCGAGCAGGTCCCCCTGCCCAGCCATGATCCTCCAGGACCTCTGCCAAGGGAATGCCATGCTACATCATCAGTGCGCGCTGTCCCTCAAGGGAAGCCCCGGGCCACCGGGCCATGCCAGGGCGCTTTCAGCCTGATGCAAAGATGGCTGAATGGGGCATCTCCACACCCCTCTCCTCGCACAGTTCCTCCTTCCCAGCTCCAGGACAACTGTGGGCACGGCCCTGGGCAGGAGTTTATCCAGCCCTCCGGGAAGCCAGCTGCTAGCCATGGTGTTTCTTTCTGCTTCCAGCTCTTCCCTCTGTTCTCCCGGCCCCAAGGGTATCTGCAGCGGGCTATCTTCCAGGCCAGACACTGAGAGGCCGGCCCAGCCCCCTCTTGCTGTGTTTTACTGCGTAGTTCCCACTATTGCAGCTGCAGTCGCTCCTGGGTTTTTCCTTTTTTTTTTTTAAAGAGCCCATCGGTCTCCAAACACCAAACCCTTGCTTTCCCAGACCACCGTGTGGCTGCGGGTCTTCCAGCCAGCTCATTCACTTGTTTCAGAATGCAGACTCCCGGTTTCACCAAGTATACAGCCCCTGTGAAACTAGAAGACCTCGTCCAGCTGGCACATTGCTGTAACCTGTATTCTGGGTCACTTTCTAGTTTTTATCTAGTGTTTTTCATGGAGGTGTATTTTTTCCCTGTCTCACCTAGCCACTATCTTAGTTTCTTCCTCCTCTCTAACTACTTTTTAAACTGTACTTTGAAAGTTATCACTGTTGTGTATATATGTTAAAGCTCATAATAAAAAATGCATTAAAAATTGATATATCTTTTTGCTCTATCTGGGTTTAAGATTTTTCTCTTTATCTTTGGTTTTCATGAGTTTTTTCTTGTGCCTTGTTGTGGTTCATAGTAATTCCTAAATCTGTAGCTTGATATTAATAGTGTTTGGAGTTTGTAATGTTTCCTAAATCTGGGGCTTGATATATTTAGTTAGATTTGGAAAATTCTCAGCCAGTAGCTGTTTAAATATTGCTTACACTCCATGGTGTCCCTTCTTTGCTTCAGAGATCCAATTTATACAAGTGTTAAAACTTTTCAATGTGTATCATGTATTTCTTATGACCTTTTCTATGTTTTCCATCTTTTGGTTTCTCTATGCTTTAATCTGAATATCTTCTTCTGACCTATCTTCCAATTTACAGATTATTTTGTCTACTGTGTCAAATCTGCTGTTATTCCCATCCATTGAGTACTTAACTTCAGTAAAAGTATTTTTCACTTTTAGGATTTCCATTTGTTTCTCTTTTAGAATGTCCATCTCGCTGACAAAATGTTCCATTTTGTTGTTTAATTTCTTGAACATATTAATCAGTTATTTTAAAGTCTAGGTCTGATAACTTCAATATTTGTATCTTCTGAGGATCTGTTTGTGTTGTCTATCTGTTTCCTCTAAAATTTCACCAGCTGTTTTCTTTTTTGTTCTGTTTATGTTTGATCAACATTTTCATACATTGTGTCTGAAAAATTATAAATATAATTTGAGGCTCTGGATGGTATTATTTTTCTTCAGAGAGGATTTACTTTTGCTTCTGTCAAGCAATTAGAATAGGGACAGCTCACCTTAAGCCAATCAGAGATTAAACTTGTTCAAACCTATGTTTTAATCCTTGTGATCTGTGATAGGCTGAATAAAGACCCCAAAAAAGTATCCAAGTCCTAATCCCTGGAACCTCTGAATTTTACCTTATCTGATAAAACAAACAAACAAAAAAATGACTTTACAAATGTGATTATATTAAGGAATGTGACATGAGGAGATAATCAATCCTGGATTATCCAGGTGGGTTCTAAATGTAATCCCATGTATAGTTATAAGGGAGGCAGAGGAAGATTTGACACACAAACAAGAGGAGAAGGCAATATGACCATGAAGGCAGAGACTGGGGAGATGCAGTCACAAGCTTCCACCAGAAGCTGGAAACGGCAAAAAATGGATTCTACCCTGAGCATGGGGAGGGAGGGTGGCCTTGCTGATACTTTGATTTTAGCCCAGTAATACTGATTTCAGACTTCTAGCCTCTAAAACTGTGAGAGAATAAATTTCTGTTGTTTTAAGTCGCCAAGTTTGTGGTAATTTGTTACAGCAGCCAGAAGGAACTAATACATAAGTGTTGGTCTATTTAGTTTCACCCAGCTAGTAAAGTATAGACCTTTGGGGCCCCAAATGAAAGCCTGGATATTTTGCAGGTGTCCTTCTTCTTGCTGGACACTGTATGTGAATTTTTGTCCCTCCAGCCCTGTAAATTGATCACAATTTATTAAAAAAAACAAAACAACTGCTTAGTTTCTCACCTTCTGAATAGCTGCTTTTTGCATTGGTAAATGCCTTGAAGGGAAAACTGCCAAATATCACATTCACACTTCTGAACTTCCCTTCTTTATGGGCTTTTCTGGTTGTTTGCAACAAGTGAGTGGTTCTGAAACTAACTTGTCAACAATAGCTGGAGTTGTTTTGTTCATTGCAGTATTTACTGAGATATAATTTACATGCACTAAAATGAAAAAAAATTTTAAGTTTATAGCTTGATGGCTCTTTACATGTGATTATCACCCAGATCATGATATTAAACATTTCTATTACATCAGAAAGTTCCCTTATGCCCTTTTCCAGTCAATTCCTTCCTCCCACTAAAGAGAACCACTATTTTCACTTCTATCAACATAGATTAGTTTGACCTGTTCAATTGTCAGAAAAATGGAATCATACAGTACATACAATTTGTGTCTGGCTTCTTTTGGTCAGCATGATTTTTAGGATATTCATCTATGTTTTTGCATGTATCAGTACTTGATGTTTTTATTGCTTAGCAAAATTCCATTGTATGAATATACCATAGTACGTTTATCTGTTGTATGTTGATGGACATGTAGGTTGTTTTCAGTTTTTTAGTTGTTATGAATAAAGCTGCTATGAGTATTCTTGTATAAGCCTTTCTGTAGACACACATTCATTTTGCTTAGCTATATACTTAGAAGTGAAATTGCTGTGTTATACGATATGTATACGTTAAACTTTATTAGAAACTGCTAAACAGTTTTCTGAGGCAGTTTTATCATTTATCATGTGGACTTTAAGAGGCACCTCAACCTTATTATAACTTGGTATTATTGGTGTTCTAAAATTTTAGCCATTCTGATGAGGTAGTATTATCTCACTGTAGTTTTAATTTTCATTTTTTCTGATGACTGATGGTGGTAAGCTCCTTTTTATGTGTGTTGGGTATTTGTATATATTCGTTTATAAGGTGCCTGTTCAAGTCTTTTGCTCATTTTTAAAAAATGAGTCATTTTCCTTTCCTTTTTCTTATTGATTTTGTATAAGTTCTTTACATATTTTGGATACAAGTCTTTTGTTAGTTATACATACTACAATGTTTTTTTGCCAGGTCCGTGGCTTGCCTTTTAATTTCTTAACAATGTCTTTTAATGAGCAGCTGTTTTTCATTTTGAAGGCATCTAATTTATCATTTTTTTGTTTTATGTTTAATGGCTTTTGTGTCATGCAAGTAATGACACTTTCTCTTGATCCTGTTCTGAGTTTTCAAGAGTTCTTTCTTATTCCTTGATTGCTTTGTTTTTTAAATTATTATTCTGGAAAAGGGTAATATGTATCCTTGGAGTCAGACACACCCAGATTTGAATCCCAGCTTGTATTTAATTACCTGTGTGACCTTAGGCAAATTAGTTAACCTTGATTATCCCCACTTTCCATCTGGGGAAACTGAGGCCAGAAAACTTAAGTAGCATATTCTTAAAATTTTTCTTTATTAGAGAAATCGTGGTTTTACAGAACAATCATTGATTAAATAAAGGATTACCATCTACCACCCTATTAATTTTTTTAAACTTTATCGAAAAATTAAAAAAACCAAACAAAAAATCCCACATTTCAAACAAAACAAAGGATTACGAAAAACAAATAACCTAAAATAGCTACTTTGCTTCCAACATGTCCTACCATACCTACCCCAAGAAAATTAACAAATCATAACCAAACAATGGAATGGGAAAAACAAATAATCTAAAATAACTACATTGCTTTCAACATGTTCCTACCATACCCCAAGAAAATTAACTAACCATAATGAAACAAAAACATAAGAAAAACCAAATAACCTAAAATAAGTACATTGAAGCTAATTTTTTAATGCAATGACTTTTTTTCACTTTATCAAAAAATTAAAAAAAAACAATTCAAACAAAACAAAGGAATAAGAAAAATAACATAAAATAACTGCATTGCTTCCACAATGTTCCTACCATACCCAAGAAAATTTACAAACCATAATCATTCCTGAGCATTCCCATAACATTGAGATTACCCTCAATAGCTTATCTGTTCTTATTAGATTATCATTCCCCCTTCATTAGTTGCTGTCTATCTCTAGGTCCCCTACATTCTACAATATAAAATATTTATTTTACATTTTTCACAGAGTTCACATTAGTGGTAACATACAATATCTCTCTTTTTACCCCCTGTTCTAGTTTGCTAATGCTGCCGGAATGCAAAACACCAGAGATGGATTGGCTTGTATAAAAGGAAGTTTATTTGGTTACATAGTTACAGTCTTAAGGCCATAAAATGTCCAAGGTAACACATCAGCAATCGGGTACCTTCACTGGAGGATGGCCAGTGGTGTCTGGAAAACCTCTGTTAGCTGGGAAGGCATGTGGCTGGCATCTGCTCCGGAGTTCTGGTTTCAAAATGGCTTTCTCCCAGGACATTCCTCTCTAGGCTGCAGCTCCTCAAAAATGTCACTCTTAGTTGCTCTTGGGGCATTTGTCCTCTCTTAGCTTCTCTGGAGCAAAAGTTTGCTTTCAAAGGCCATCTCCAAAATGTCTCATCTGCAGCTCCTGTGCTTTCTTCAAAGTGCCCCTCTTGGTTGTAGCTCCTCTTCAAAATGTCACGCTCAGCTGCACTGAGTTCCTTGTTTGTCAGCTCATTTATATGGCTCCACTGGTCAAGGCCCACCCTGAAAGGGTGGGGCCATGGCTTCATGGAAATTATCTTATCAGAGTTATCACCCACAGTTGAGTGAGGCACATTTCCATGCAAACAACCTAATCCAAACGTTTCAACTTAATCCCTGCTAATATGTCTGCCCCACAAGATTGCATCAAAGAATATGGCTTTTTCTGGGGGACATAATACATTCAAACCAGCACACCCCCCTATTATTAACACCTTGCATAGGTGTGGAACATTTGTCACAATTGATGATAGCGCATTTTTATAATTGTCCTGTTAACTATACTCCATGCTTAGATTGTATATATGGTAACAGAATAAAATTAAACAAACAAACAAAAAAAACAAAACAAAAAACCCCATGGAAATACAATACACAAACAGTGAACCTAACTTAAGCCGTGACTGCTTGTTTTTAAAGGTACCATCCCATTCTCACTCTTTTGATGCTACGTTTTCCCTTATCCCTCTGAGGAGACAAACTATTGCTTCTGTTGTTGCTGTTATTTTCTTCTGATCTGTGTGTTGTCCATGTCCCTCAGGCTCTTTTAAGTCTCTTCTTCATGTTGGAAGTTTTCCTCAAACATCAGGTGACTCTTGACTGGATGCTAAGAGCCAGGTACTGTATAGCTGATTTCCAATTCTGTGTGTGAGCGGGGCTGGTGGACTAGTGGACCTCTCTACACATGATCAGGGAGCAAGCTAGCCTTTTGGTGGGAACCCCCAAATATCAACACCTGACATTTTTCCTCTAAGCTCCCTGGTTCCTCTACAATGGAATCTTTCAATATCTTGCCCCAGGTGTAGAGAAGGGGTAGGGAGTCACTGGCTTTTGGAATCAGGGCTGGAGAACAGACATGATTAGATCCATGTCTTATTCCTACCTTCCACTGTACTCCCAAGTTCAGAGTTTCTCAGGTTCAATCTCTTCATGAATCAATTCATTAATTCATTCCAAAATGATTGATGACTATTACCGTCCAAAGTGCTAGGGATATTGCAGTAAACCAACAAAGTCCCCAATCTCAAGATTACATTCCACTTGGGGGAGACAAAGAAGCAAATAAAAATCAAAAAATTAATATATAATATGTCACATGGTACTAAGTTCCATGAAGAAGAATAAATAGAGTAAGGGAGATAGAGAGTGACAGGGGTGCTATTGTGTAGGTGCTGAAGGCCTCTCTGAGAACGAGGCGTCTAGGAACTTAGGGAGCAGGCCATGTATATATTCAGTGAAAGTTTGTTCTTAAAGAGAAATTGCAAAAGTGAGGCTCCAAAGGCAGAGCGTGTGCCTGTGGGAGGGCAGGGGCTGTGTGTACTGGAAAGGGGATCTCGGCCTCCAATTGCTCTGTTTACACGATTTCATCTACTCCCCTGACACACCAGTTTCCAGCCCTGAGCCTCTCCCGGCAGCACACCTAACGCATTTAACACCCAGAGTTGATCACTGTTGAACACTCTTCCTCTATACAATAACATTATTTTCAGTAATAATCATGAAATGAAATGAATAATAATGACAAGAAAAGAAGGAGACAGTGAAAATTTTCTTTGAACCTTTTATATAGATAATGCATCAAAATAAAATAGTCCACAAAAGAAAAAAAAGTAATGGATGTTTTGAATTACATAAATGTCTTTTTTGAAAAATAAACTTATTCCTATATATTGACCTTTCAAAGTAATAACATTACTGTTTATGTTTTTAAGCCTTAATGTCTGCAAAATTTTCAATGATTTCATCCAAATTAATTTTTTTTCTGTATTCATGTTCAATAGATAGTAGAGCCAGATATGTCAATTTATTTTCAATCACAATTGATCAAAAACACTTATTTTTTTATTTTTTTCAAATGAAGAAAAGATATATAAATATTTAGAAAAAGTCTTAGGTATAAGTTTAGCAGCTATTCATAAAAATCCCATTTCACATTGAATTCCAGAAATTGCAATACTGTCCATATTTTTGTTTCGTTGGGCTCAATTCTAGTGATTTTCAAACGTCTCTATGATGGAAAAATTTCCACTAGATTCTCTTTATCGGAAAGTTAATTAATTCAATTATATTTGAAAAACTTCCGAAGTTTCTCTTCTGCAAAAATCAGAGAACATGGAATCACAGGGAAACTGACATGATTTAATCTCTTATATTAGAACAGATGTCCAATTCTTGATGAATATGCTCAAGATATTTAAACACTCCCTTGTGATTTCTTCTGGTGATGTATGATCAGCCACTTTTTCTATTTCTCTTTGCATTGCCTTTGAAATTTTATTCTTTTTTTTCCATGTAAGTATCAATTTTCTCACCTTGTGTTGTCACATAGTTACTGACCTTCTCTGCCTATTTTATGCATAGAACCTTAAAGACGTATTTTAAAGCTTGCTGCTTTACTATACATTGTTTAAGGCTGAACATGACTATTTGCGAATATTTTTGCAACTGATTTACCCCATCTAAAAGTTCACACACACAGAGACACTACTACATTATATCTTTGAAATAATTATTTTTTATTGTTTCTTTAGTTTGAAGACAATTAAGAGTACATTTAAAATATTTAATATATTTAAAAATCAGCAAAATATTTCATGTGTAAAATAAAATTTGCACTTATCAAACAAAAATATCACAACTTGCAGTTTTCACTCTACTTAATTTTAAGTGCAAAAACTTCAAGAGGTCAAACAGAATGACAAAATTGAAGTAACTCAAGTTCTGTTTCTTTTGTCTTTACAATTACTGTGCTGTCATTGTGCATTTCAACTCTATCGTTTAAATGTAGGACTGTGCAATACCACAGGCATCAGAAACACGAACTATTCCTAAAAGTGGGCTGGAACTATTTCAATACAAACTTACTTTTGAAAATAACAGGCATAGCAGAGTCTGTATGTCAGGCACTGACTGTGTAAGTGGGAATACTTTGAATTATCTTCCTTGCAGAACACAAGGCTTATTGAAGAATAAGTAATAAAAATGTGCTAATTTTAAATTATATAATTTCATTATAATAATTATAAATATATAACATATTGCTGTGGATATTGTTGTGTTTTAAAGACATATGCACACATATTTCACAGCCTGCTTGGGGCTCTGCCCTCACTGCCTGCACCTGGATCGTCCTCACCGACCCCCACCCCCCACCCCACTCCCTGGGGCGGCCTCGGGGTGCCGGCGCGGAGCTTCTCAGGATTTCTGCGGGTGAATGACTCACTGCTCATTGACGCCCCTCTCTTCAGACACTTTCTTTCTTTTCTCTTTGTTCTTTAAAGTTCCTGGGAAGGGGTAAACCAAAGATGCTCTTCAGAGCCATTTGTTATTTTGCTGTCTGGCTGATGAAATGGCACAACCTCAAGGCATTCCTTTTTTTTTTTTTAATTCATTTTTATTGAGATATATTCACATACCATGCAGTCATAGAAAACAAAGAGTACATTCAGTTGTTCACAGTACCATTATATAGTTGTGCATTCATCATCAAAATTAATTTTTGACATTTTCATTACCACACACACACAAATAATAAGAATAAAAATTAAAGTGAAAAAGAACAATTAAGGTAAAAAAGAACATTGGGTGCCTTTTTTTTGTTTCTTTTCCCTTCCCCTATTTTTCTACTCATCCATCCATAAACTAGACAAAGGGAAGTGTGGTCCATATGGCTGTCCCAATCACATTGTCACCCCTCATAAGCTACATTTGTATACAGTCGTCTTCAAGATTCAAGGGTTCTGGGTTGTAGTTTGATAATTTCGGGTATGTGTTACTAGCTATTCCAATTCATTAGAACCTAAAAAGGGTTATCTATATTGTGTGTCAGAGTGCCCAGCAGAGTGACCTCTCGGCTCCTTTTGGAATCTCTCAGCCACTGAAATTTATTTCATTTCCTTTCACATCCCCATTTTGGTCAAGAAGATGTTCTCCGTCCCACGATGCCGGGTCTACATTCCTCTCTGGGAGTCATATTCCACGTTGCCAGGGAGATTCACTCCCCTGGGTGTCAGATCCCATGTAAGGGGGAGGGCAGTGATTTCACCTTTCAAGTTGGCTTAGCTAGAGAGAGAGGGCCACATCTGAGCAACAAAGAGGCATTCAGGAGGAGGCTCTTAGGCACAACCATAGGGAGGCCTAGCCTCTCCTTTGCAGCAACAGTCTTCCCAAGGGCAAGTCCTGTGGTAGAGGGCTCAGCCCATCAAACCACCAGTCCCCTATGTCTGTGAGCACATCAGCAACCATCAAGGTGGGGAAACCCAATACCCCTGCATTCTTCACCAGCTCCTTGGGCTTGGGATATCCATATCGTCTGGTTTTTTCATATGCTTTATAATTTTCTGTTGTTTTTGGCCTCTTGGCATTTGCTGAACTTGATAGGGTTCTTTTAGGATTTGTAGACCAATTGAAGTCCTTATCTCTAATTTATCAGATCTACAGCTTCGTGGAGTACACTTTCTCTAACTAACCAGCAGGTGGCGTCCACGAGTCACCTGTTCTCCACAAGCCAGTTCTCCCCTGCTTTGCCTTTGTGGTGAGTGGGGGAGTGAGTCTTGTGGGGTCCAATTGGTGTACCACGCTTGTGTGTGTAGTTGGTGTTGCCCGCCCTGTATATGAGGTGTGTTTCTGGGCGGTCAGGGATGGGGGGTGGCTCTAACAATCAAATCTCCCTGGTGTTCCTGGAGTTTTAAAGCTGCTGCAATAGTCTAATCCTTCAGTTCAGTCCTGCCACAGTTTGTCTCTGCCACTGACCCACAAGTCCTTGGTATTGGCGTATGGCTCCTGAGACTTGCAAGTGGGTCCCTCTTCCAGGCCGTGCACCCCCTGGTCCTCTGTTGAGGGATGACTGTGCTATGTCACAGGTGAGTGCCGACCCCCCAGAGTGGTTCTGGGCTGCTGGGCTGTGTAGGGAGGCTCCCAGTCTGCTGAAATGATGGCTGAATGGGGCTTTGTTAATTCACACTGCTCCATCTTCCCAACTCTGGGACAATCAGCTGAAGTTGCAGGGAAGGCTAATATCCACACCCAGTTTTGTGGTGTATGCCTGTTATTTGAAGCACTTCCGTCACAGTGGGTTGTCTGGGGCAGCTCTGGGCTATGGGGCTGGCGATGGGCAGGAGTGTTTCCTGTCCACCAGGATGATGGCTGTGAGCAGACACCCCCATTTTCTTGGGAAGTTGTGGTGTTTAGTGAATTTTCTCAGCCACTGGATTATTGCCTTTTGTCTCAGAGCTCTCTTAGTTGTGCTCTTGTCTTGACCTGCCCAAATTGCAAGTCTTTGAAGCTTTCTGTATTGGGCTTCTTAGAGTAATTGTTTTAGAAAAAGAAAAAAGGATTAAAAAAAAAAAAAGGGCCCTCCTCACAGATCTAATGGGTTATTGAAATGCTAAGAGACAAAGCAATTAGGGACATTAAGGAAAGGTCCACAGGGCAGAGAGATCAGCTTTTCTTAGGCATTTGCATATGCGCCTCAGGGCCTGAGCTCTGCCCTTCCCCTTTCTATGTTCACCAGAACTCCAAAAATCCTCTGCTTTTATTTTGGAGTTTTTCGTGCTGTTTTTTTCTATTCCTGTCTCCTCTCTGCTGGGCTGGCTGCTCTCAGATTCTCTAGTGTCTGGTCTCAGTCTATCTATGGTTGGAGTTTGGATCAGTAGAATGAGTTTCCAATAAGGGCTGCCACTGCAGTTCTCCCTTCTCCTTCCCGGAGCTGACAGCCCCTCCTCCCATGGGACTGAGCCTGGCAGGGAGGGGCGCGGGTCCCCTGGCCGCAAAAACTTACAGACTTCGCTGATCTCAGCAGTTCCATGTTTTCATGAGTGTTGTATGAAGTATGCCCAAAGTCAGATTGCTCTGTGGTGTTCAGTCCACGCAGTTCCTGGCTTTCTACCTAGTTTCCTGGAGGAGTAACTAAAACATACAGCTCACCAGTCCTCCATCTTGCCCCGCCTCCTCTTCTTCTCCACAAGCTCCTAAAGGGGGCTCTGCATATTTTTTCCATTGTTTTTTTAATTCTTTTTTTTTTAAATCAACTATCTAAACAAATTTTTTTAAACATACAATAAAAAAAACACATTTCAAACAAACCATAACAAGGGAGTAAGAAAAAGACAACTAACCTAAGATGACTACTTTACTTCCAACATGTTCCTACTCTACCCCAAGAAAACAACCTAATATAGCAACTTTTCTGTGAACTTGTTCCTACAACACCCATCAGAAATTAACAGACCATAGTCATTCCTGGGCATTCCCAGGACATTAAATTTACCCATGATAGCTTATCTGTTCTTATTGGGTTATCATTCCCCCTTCCTTAATTGCTCTCTATCGCTAGTTCCCCTACATTCTACATTATAAACCATTTGTTATACATTTTTCAATGTTCACATTAGTGGTAGTATTTAATATTTGTCTTTTTGTGCCTGGCTTATTTCATGCAGCAAATGTCTTCAAGTTTCATCCATGTTGTGATATGTTTCACGAGATCGTTCCTTCTTACTGCCGTGTAGTATTCCATCGTGTGTATATACCACATTTTATTTATCCACTCATCTGTTGAAGGACATTTGGGTTGTTTCCATCTCTTGGCAATTGTGAATAATGCTGCTATGAACATTGGCGTGCAGATATCTGTTCGTGTCACTGCTTTCCGATCTTCCGGGTATATACCAAGAAGTGCAATCGCTGGATCGAATGGTAACTCTATATCTAGTTTTCTAAGGAACTGCCAGACTGACTTCCAGAGTGGCTGAACCATTATACAGTCCCACCAACAATGAATAAGAGTTCCAATTTCTCCACATCCCCTCCAGCATTTGTAGTTTCCTGTTTGGTTAATGGCAGCCATTCTAATTGGTGTGATGGTGTGAGATGGTATCTCATTGTGGTCTTAATTTGCATCTCTCTAAAAGCTAGGGAAGCTGAATATTTTTTCTTGTGTTTCTTGGCCATTTGTATTTCCTCTTCAGAGAACTGTCTTTTCATATCTTTTGCCCATTTTATAATTGGGCTGTCTGTACTATTGTCATTGAGTTGTAGGATTTCTTTATATATGCAAGATATCAGTCTTTTGTCAGATACATGGTTTCCAAAATTTTTTTCCCATTGAGTTGGGTGCCTCTTGACCTTTTTGAGAAATTCCTTTGAGGTACAGAAACTTCTAAGCTTGAGGAATTCCCATTTATCTATTTTTTCTTTTGTTGCTTGTGCTTTGGGTGTAAAGTCTAGGAAGTGGCCGCCTAATACAAGGTCTTGAAGATGTTTCCCTACATTATCTTCTAGGAGTTTTATGGTACTTTTATACTGAGATCTTTGATCCACTTTGAGTTAATTTTTGTGTAGGGTGTGAAGTAAGGGTCCCCGTTCATTCTTTTGGATATGGATAGCCAACTCTCCCAGCCTCATTTGTTGAAAAGACTGTGATGTCCCAGTTCAGTTGCTTTGGGGGCCTTATCAAAGATCAGTTGGCCATAGATCTGGGGGGCCTATCTCCGAATTCTCAATTCAATTCCATTGATCTATATGTCTATCTTTGTGCCAGTACCATGCTGTTTGGACAACTGCGGCTTTATAATAATCTTCAAAGTCAGGGAGTGTAAGTCCTCCCACTTGGTTTTTCTTTTTTAGAGTGTTTTTAGCAATTCAAGGCATCTTCCCTTTCCAAATAAATTTGATAACTAGCTTTTCCAAGTCTGCAATTAGGTTGTTGGAATCTTGATTGGGAATGCATTGAATCTGTAGATGAGTTTGGGTAGAATTGACATCTTAATGACATTTAGCCTTCCTATCCATGAACATGGAATATTTTTCCATTTTTTAAGGTCCTCTTCTATTTCTTTTAGTAGAATTATGTAGTTTTCTTTGTATAGGTCTTTTACATCTTTGGTTAAGTTTATTCCTAGGTACTTGATTTTTTTACTTGCTATTGAAAATGGTATCTTTTTCTTGAGTGTCTCTTCAGTTTGTTCATTTCTAGCATATAGAAACATTACTGACTTAGGTGCATTGATCTTGTATCCTGCTACTTTGCTAAATTTGTTTATTAGCTCTAGTAGCTGTATCGTCAATTTCTCAGGGTTTTCCAGATATAAGATCATATCATCTGCAAACAATGACAGTTTTACTTCTTCCTTTCCAATTTGGATGCCTTTTATTTCTTTGTCTTGCCGGATTGCCCTGGCTAGCACTTCCAGCACGATGTTGAATAACAGTGGTGATAGCAGGCATCCTTGTCTTGTTCCTGATCTTAGAGGGAAGGAAGGCTTTCAGTCTCTCACCATTGAGTACTATGCTGGCTGTGGGTTTTTCATATATGCTCTTTATCAAATTGAGGAAGTGTCCTTCAATTCCTACCTTTTGAAGTGTTTTTATCAAAAAGGGATGTTGGATTTTGTTGAATGCTTTTTCAGCATCTATTGAGATGATCATTTGATTTTTCCCTTTTGATTTGTTAATGTGTTGTAATACATTGATTGATTTTCTTATGTTGAACCATCCTTGCATGCCTGGAATGAACCCCACTTGGTCATGGTGTATGATTTTTTTAATGTGTCTTTAGATTAGATTTGCAAGTATTTTGTTGAGGATTTTTGCATGTATATTCATTAGGGAGATTGGCCGGTAGTTTTCCTTTTTTGTAGCATCTTTGCCTGGTTTTGGTACTAGATTGATGTTAGCTTCATAAAATGAGTTAGGTAGTGTTCCATTTTCTTTGATGTTTTGAAAGAGTTAAAGTAAGATTGGTGTCAGTTCTTTTTGGAAAGTTTGGTAGAATTCCCCTGTGAAGCCATCTGGCCCTGGGCATTTATTTGTGGGAAGCTTTTTGATGACTGATTGGCTCTCTTTGCTTGTGATTGGTTGGTTGAGGTCTTCTGTTTCTTCTCTGATCAGTCTAGATTGTTCACATGTTTCCAGGAAATTGTCCATTTCCTCTACATTATCCAGTTTGCTGGCATACAGTTGTTCATAGTATCCTCTTGTAATTTTTAAAATTTCTTCGGGATGTGCAGTAATGTCATCTTCCTCATTCCTGGTTTTGTTTATATGCGTCTTCTCTCTTTTTGATTTTTAAGTCTAGCTAGGGGCTTGTCAATCTTGTTGATCTTCTCAAAGAACCAACTTTTGGTGTTATTTATTCTATTTTTTTGTTGTTGTTGTTCTCCATGTCATTTATTTCAGCTTTAATCCTTGTTATTTCCTTTCTTCTACTTGTTTTAGGATTGGTTTGCTGTTCATTTTCTAGCTTATTCAGTTGATCCATTAGTTCTTTGATTTTGGCTCTTTCTTCCTTTCTAATGTATGTGTTTAGTGCTATAAATTTCCCCCTCAGTACTGCTTTTGCTGCATCCCATAGGTTTTGGTATGTTGTGTTCTCATTTTCATTCGTCTCTATATATTTAGCAATGTCTCTTGCTATTTCTTCTTTAACCCACTGACTGTTTAGGAGGGTGTTGTTCAACCTCCAGGTATTTGTGAATTTTCTAAGTCTCTGATGTTTACTGACTTCTAATTGTATTCCATTGTGGTCAGAAAATGTGCTTTGAATAATTTCAATTTTTAAAAAAATTTATTGAGCTTTGTTTTATGTTCCAGCATATGATCTATTCTGGAGAAAGTTCCATGATCACTAGAGAAGAATGTGTATCCTGGTGAATTGGGATGTAATGTTCTATATATGTCTGTTAAATCCAATTCATTTATCAGATTGTTTAGGTTTTCAATTGGTCTTCTATCTGATTGATCTATCTAGAGAAGAGAGTGATGTGTTCAAGTCTCCCATGATTATTGTGGAAACATCAATTGCTTCCTTTAGTTTTGTCAGTGTTTCTCTCATGTATTTTGTGGCACCTTGATTGGGTGCATAAACATTCATGATTGTTTTTTCTTCTTGTTGAATTGTCCCTTTTATTAGTATGTAGTGGCCGTCTTTGTCTCTCATAACAGCCTTGCATTTAAAGTCTATTTTATCTGAGATTAATATTGCTACTCCTGCTTTCTTTTGGCTGTAGCTTGCAGGAAATATTTTTTTTTCCATCCTTTCAATTTCTTTGTGTTCCTGTGTCAAAAATGAGTCTCTTGTATGCAACATACTGATGTTCATTTTTTTTTGATCCATTCTGCAAATCTGTATCTTTTGATTGGGGAGTTTAATCCATTTACCTTCAATGTTATTACTGTGAAGGCGTTTCTTGAATCAGCCATCTTATCCTTTGGTTTATGTTTGTCATATATGTCTTTCCCCTGTCTCTATTAATGTCCTTTGATGTACCCATACTGAATCTCTTTAGTACTGAACCTTTCTCCATATCTCTCTCTCCTTTGTTTCTCTGTCAGTAGGGCTCCCTTTAGTATCTCAAGTAAGGCAGGTCTCTTGTTAGCAAAATCTCTCAGCATTTGTTTGTGAGAAGTTTAAGCTCTCCCTTAAATTTGAAGGAGAACTTTGCTGGATAAAGAATTCTTTGTTGGCAATTTTTCTCTCTCAGAATTTTAAATATGTCATGCCACTGCCTTCTCACCTCCATGGTGGCTGCTGAGTAGTCACTACTTAGTCTTATGCTGTTTCCTTTGTATGTGGTGAATTGCTTTTCTCTTACTGCTTTCAGAACTTGCTCCTTCTCTTCTGTATTTGACAGTGTTATCAGAATATGTCTCGGAGTCGGTTTATTTGGATTTATTCTATTTGGAGTTTGCTGGGCATTTATGATTTGTGTATTTATGGTGTTTAGAAGATTTGGGAAGTTTTACCCAACAATTTCTTTGAATACTCTTCCTAGACCTTTACGCTTCTCTTCCCCTTCTGGGACACAAATGAGTCTTAAATTTGGATGTTTTATATTACCTATCATATCCCTAAGGTCCATTTTGATTTTTTCGATTTTTTTCCCCAATCTTTCTTTCGATCTTTCATTTTCCATTCTGTTGTCCTGTAGGTCACTGATTCACTGTTCTGCTTCCTCTAATCTTGTACTATGAGTATCCAGAATCTTTTTAATTTGGTCAACAGTTTCTTTTATTTCCATAAGATCATCTGTTTTTTTATTTACTCTTGCAATTTCTTCTTTATGCTCTTCTAGGGTCTTTTTCATGTCCTTTATATCCTGTGCCATGCTCTTCTTCATGTCCTTTATATCCTGTGCCATGCTCTCATTGTTTCTCTTTAGTTCTTTGATTAATTGCTCCAAGTACTCTGTCTCCTCTGATCTTTTGATTTGGGTGTTTGGGCTTGGGTTATCCATATCGTCTGTTTTTTTCATATGCTTTAAAATTTTCTGTTTTTGGCCTCTTGGCATTTGCTTAACTTGACAGGGTTCCTTAAGGATATGTAGACCAATTCAGACCCTTATCTCTAATTTGTCAGATCTACAGCTTTGTGGAGTATGCTATCTCTAACTAACCAGTAGGTGGGACCCTCAAGCCAGTTCTCCCCCACTTTGTGGTGAGTGGGGGTGTGAATCTTGTGGGGTCCAATTGATGCACCAAGGTTGCGTGTGTAGTTGGTGATGTTAGCCCTGCATATGGGGAATGTGTCTGAGCGGTTGGGGGGGCAGCTTTTTAAATCGAATCTCCCAGGTGTTCCTGGAGATTTAAAGCTGTTGCAATTGTGTAATCCTTCAGTTCAGTCTTGCTACAGTTTGTCTTTGCCACTGACCCACAAGTCCTTGGTATTGGTGTATGGTCCATGGGACTTGAGAATGGGTCCCTCTTCCAAGCCGTGCACTCCTAGGTCCTCTGCTGAGGGACGACTGTGCTACATCACAGGTGAGCACCATCCCCCAAGGGAGGTTCTGGGCTGCAGGGTTGTGTAGGGGTGTTCCTAGTCTGCTGAAGGGATGGCTGAATAGGGCATGTTAATTTCACACAGTTCTGCCTTCCCAGCTCTGGGACAATTAGCTGAGGGTGCCTGAAATGCTATTGTCCCTGCCCGATTTTGTGGTGTGTGCATGTGTTGTTGGAAACACTTTCCGCCATACTGGGTTGTTTGGGGCAGCTCTGGGCTGTGGTGCTGGCTCCCAGCCCACTGGAAAGATGGCTGTAAGGGGACGCCCCCCTTTTCTTGGGAAGTTGTGGTGTTTAGTGAATTTTCTCAGCCACTGGACTTTTTGCTTTGTGTCTCAGCATTCTCTTAGCTCTGCTCTTGCCTGGGCCCAAATTGTGAGTCTTTGAGGCTTTCTGTAATGGGCTTCTTAGAGCAATTGTTTTAGAAAAAGATAAAAAAGAAAATAATAAAAAAAGAAGGGCCCTCCTTGCAGATCTAATGGGCTATTGAAATGCTAAGAGACAAGGAGATTAGGACCATTAAGGAACAATCAAGAAAACAGAGAAACCGGCTTTTCAGACAAGGAAACTTGCCCTCTGGATTTACATATGAGCCTGACTGTGTTTAAGCCCTGCTCTTCTCCATTCTACATTCACCGGAACTCCAAAAAGTCTCTTTTTATTTTGAGGTTTTTTGCTTTTTTTGTTTTTTGCTAGCCGCATCTCCTCTCTGCCGTGCTGACTGCTCCCGGATTCCCTGGTGTCTGGGCTCAGTCTATCTATGTTTGGAGTTTGCATCAGCTGTCTGAGTTTTCAATAAGGGCCAAAACTGCAGTTCTCCCTCCTTGTTCCCAGCACTGACAGCCCCTCCTCCAACGGGACTGAGCCTGGCTGCAAAAACTTACAGATTTTGCTGATCTCAGCTGTTCCACGTTTTCATGAGTGTTGTATGAAGTATGCCCACAGTCAGATTGCTCTGCGGTGTCCAGTCCACGCAGTTCCTGGCTTTCTACCTACTGCCCTGGAGGAGTAACTAAAACTACACCTCACCACTCTGCCATCTTGTCCACCCCCTCAGGCATTCCTTTTTAGAAACACTGCCTGGCAAGGCGCCTACAGCCCTTTGTGTGGGAAATGTGTCTGTGTGTGTGTGTGTGTGTGTGTGTGTAATAGTCACACACCTGGGTTCTGGGTTCACATCTTGGCTCTGCCAAGTTCCAACTTTGTGACCTTGAGCAAGTTATTGAATCTCTCTGGAACCTCATCTGTAAAATCAGAATAAAAGTAGCAACTTACAGGATTGTTGTGCAGATTAAATGTGGTAAGTGTGGGTGAAAGTGCTCTATAAATTGTAAGACACTAAAACACATTCATAGAGTTTAAAGAAGCCAGAGCCTCCCTCTTCTGCTTATTATGCCTTCTACAATTCTATTAGAGTAGAATAATGGCCAATTTACAATGTGCATCTAGCATTGTGCAAGAACTGGCTACTTTTGTAAAATATCCTCATTTAGGCTAGAGTGCCTGGAAACAAAATTGACAGCAAGGCTAAGTCATATGATCATTTATATAATGAAATTTGAGTAAACTGTTAGGTCTCTTCCTTAAAAGGGTACAGTGAGTTAGAACCGGCTCTTTAATTAACACTGGTTTCTGTAACAGAATTCAATTCCCAGAAGCACTGGAGGTCTATCATCTTCATTCTGCTAATGGGAAGAATTGTATTTCCGGTTCTATTTTCACAAACAGAGGCTTCCTCTAGGAGGGACTCAAACAGCAGCTTACTAAGAAAGTATTTGCTGGACTGTATCTAAATATAATGTTTGCTTTGCAAATGTTTCATAATCAGAGCACCCAGGCCGTAATGGGCTGTAGGGTCCTGGTGGGGATACCTACTTATTCTTTTCCCTTTTGACTTGTCCCAGTCATGTGGAAGATGGTACTCTTTTTCCTTTTCTCCATCCTTTCCTCTCTCCATTTTCAAAGAAGACTTCATTAGCAGAGGAGCTTCCTCTGCCATCTTCAGAAATCCCTTGCTGTGTTTATTGCTCTAATTTTCAGAAAACACTAAATTTTCTGAAAATCTGTCTGCTGCTGTTAAGAATTTTGGCCAGGGCGATTGGAAGGATGGAGCTGCATTTTCTAAGTTGGAGAACATATGGGAACAAAAGATTTGGAGGAAAGCAGGAGTTTGGTTTTAGACATGTTAAGTTTGAGATACCTGTCTTATGGGGGTGTTATTAGGCAGGTAGATACACAATTTTGGAATTTAAGGGAAAGATTAGGGCTAGGGATACATTTTCCTCTATCAATGGTTTTGAAAGACAAGTTTGCGAAGGGAGCAATTTATGCCACAAAAACAGGTTGATTTTTTGTGGTAGGTGTATTAGATAAAGAGTATTGGATGAATTTATTTCTGTGCAACATTATAAGGCAATCAGAGAGCATAACAAACCAGCCTTGCATAGCATCCCCTGACATTAAATGCCCATCAGCTGTCCCCCAACTACCCTGAGTCCCCCTTCACTGTCAGTCTAACCTTCCACCCTCCATGAGTTAAGCCTCCATGTTTCGTACTTCCTTTCCTCTCTCTTTCCCATTTCAAAATTGAGATATGTTTAAGTACTGTTCAGCAAACATTAAATCACCTTCCCCACACACAGGGGTCAGGGTGAATTTCCCCATGACACTGACTTGGGGCCCGGCCACGAGATTTATTTTGGCCAGTGGAATGTGGTTGGTCATGATGTGCAGGAAGGCTTCAGCTGTGCTTGCACAGTTTGCCTTGATTCTCATGCTCAGGAGACCACCATGAGAAGAGCATTCCCTGTTGCTGCCACAGGGCTGGACTACAGAACGTGCATGCAGAGCAGAGCTGAGCCCCACCCCCAGCCTGGGCCAAGCCCAGACCCATCCTCAGCTGCTCAGCTGAGCCCAGCATCAATCAGCCACAGTGCAGTCACCTACAGACCAAGCCACCTACTGTCAGGTGCTTTTTTTTTTTAAATGCAGAATTATTGTGGCACTAGCTGACTAGGAAATAACCTACCAACCCTACTTCCCATTCTCTCAGGGACTTGCTAGGTGACTTACTAGACAGTCATTTAATCTAATTCTGATTAGATAAATGAATGGGTTACACCAGCTCAGTGGATGGCCCTTTCCAGATTCTTCTTTTCAATTTCAAACAGGGCTTTCTGGAGATAGTGTGTTATATCTCAAAAGAGTTAGTCTCCTGGGGCTTTCCAGTGGCTGAGGTGGTGAGCTAGTGGCTATAGACATGAACCCCAAAAGCAGTTCTAAAGGATCTTTTCTACTCTGTCACTCAGAGGGGTGCTCAGAGGCCTGGCAGAGTTTGGACTGAAAAGGGCAAGCTGCTTGAATCATAGCAATTGCTGCTATTTTCTTGTTGCTGTGTTGAATATTGAATTTAATGAGAAGAAACTCAAAAGTAATGCCTAATGGCAAAACATCATATATGATGAAGAAATTACTTTGTTTTTAGGATTTAGTTTTTAGTATTAAATGTTTCCCAAACTCATACATGAGAGTAACAGACTGGTACAGATGAATGGTAAGTATTTCGATTCCTTGATATGGTCTTTAAAATGCACACAATTTTTAGAATTGATTTCTTCATCATAACCAAAGTATCAAACAACCTGGCAACAGACTTCAAGAGTTTCAGAATTAGGATTCCCTATGGTGGAGCTGTTTGGGAATATGTATTATTTCCTGCAAACATCTATTATTAATTCTAATGTTAATAAAACCATCTGTGTCATAGACATTTCCAAGTTCCCATAAAAGTTAATAGTTTCTATTTTTAGTTTTGACTTTTCTCCACGATGACTTTTCATTGGAAATCCACAATGAACTTTCTGTGCCAGACTTTGATCATGGAAACGAAGTGATCTTGTTATTGATTCTTTGCTGTGTGTGTTGTTGTTTGATGGATTGATCTGGTCACATACCTCAATTGAAAGCAGCCTGCTCTCTACTCCATTAGCTAATTATATCATCACTGGCGCCCATGTACAGTCCCAGATGAATTTCTGCTAGGACCAGCTAGTCTTCAGCTGCTCTGACATTGTGTTATCAACCCTGGCTTGTCAGTCTTGCCTCTCTGTAAAATGTTGAGATAGATTCTTCTGTCTGCTACCTTCTAGAATCCCATAATGGTGCTTTGCAAAGAAGAGACACATCCCCAATGGGACGTTTGGCATATACTCCTTTTAGTCATAATCAAGAATCATTTTGCTTATCAATTTGAAAAAAGTGGATATTTGAAATGATTTTTTATGATTTGGGCCCTTCCTACTTCTCTAGATATATCTTCTGTCACATTTAGTAACATTTAGTAACACATATTTTATGCATTGTTTATGCATGTGTCTGTCTATCTATCTATCTATCTATCTATCTATCTATCTATCTATCTATCTAACTAATCATCTATCTAATTTATGCACTTGTGCTCTAAAGCTCTCTACAGCAGCGGTAGCAATCTCAAAAGCCCACAGAGGCCAAGCAAGTAAAAATGAGCAAACCCCAGTGTACATACACATGAAGATATCTATGAATGGTTCTGGCTTAAGGGTGCAGCACAACCAGGGTCAGGCATATTTTTACTGTGAAGTTCAGGCCTAATACTGCTGGAAGCTTCTGTCTCTTTCAAAAGAAGTTAAAAAAAAAATCCATATTTTTAAGTGAAATCTCCTAGTTTTAAAATGTTGGTTTGAATGCCTTTAAAATGCAATGCAGTTCAACAACCACACAACAAAACTCAACAATTCTGGAGTTATGGCACCAAGATGGTAGAGTGAGCTGCTCTGGTATTTTGTGCTCCATTCCCTCACAGAATTTTTAAACAAGCAAAAACTGGCAGAACCATCTTCCTCAGATATCTGGAAAAAGGTTGAAGGGTTGCAGTAATGGTGAACTCCTAAATCAACAAAAAGGCAACTTAAAAACAGTAGGAAAACCTTGTGGTGCTGTTGCTGGCCCCTCCCCACCTCCTCCCTGGTCCGATGCAGAGCCAGCCTGCACCCTCGCAGCAGGTTCCTGGCCCCAGTTCTGGTGGACGCAGAGTAACCCCTATGCACATATTGGGGTGTACATTTGTCTGTACCGATCTGTCTGGTGGCAGCCTGAAGGACTAAAACAGTATTTCATCTCTGTCTTGCTGTCCCAGAACATGCCCTGCATGCAAAAGCAGCTTGTGGCCATAAGGACCACACTCCCCTTTGTCTAGTTTATGGATGGATGAGTAGAAAAATAGGGGAAGGAAACAAACAAACAGACAGACAGACAAAGGTACCCATTGTTCTTTTTTACTTTAATTGCTCTTTTTCACTTTAATTATCATTCTTGTTACTTTTGTGTGTGTGCTAATGAAGGTGTCAGGGATTGATTTTGGTGATGAATGTACAACTATGTAATGATACTGTGAACAATCGAATGTACAATTTGTTTTGTATGACTGCGTGGTGTGTGAATATATCTCAATAAAATGAAGATTTAAAAAACAAACAAACAAACAAAAAAAACAGCTTGTGGGGCAGGTAAATCAGTGTAAGAAACAATCAAATCACAGCGGCCTAGGGCAAAAGATCACTGGTTTCAAGACATACAATAGAGCCCCAGAACTGGAAGGAAAGACTATTTCCTAAGGGAAAGAGGAGTCATTTGGATCCATGCAAATGGGAAAATTCCTAAGGCCATGAGTGCATGCCCAGAACAAGATGCATACTCAGGAAAGACCTGAAAGGATTCTGCTTTTGCCTTGGGCTGTTCTTCAGTTTATTATCAGGATAGCTAAGCTCTGAAGGAGGGCATCAGCCAACAAAGAGCCCATCTGCAAAAACTGTGCAAGTTTTATGTTGTTGTTGTTAGCTCCTGGCATTTAAGGAAATCTTTATTATAACACCAGCTGGATACAAAGTTAAGGAACTTTGTGACTAAATTCCAGAGATATTAAAATACCAAAATGTTCAGTGTTCAACAAAAGATTATGACTTACGAAGAGATAGGAAATGATGGCCCATCTAAAACATTAGAAACCAGCAATGAAGAAAACTAGATTTTGGATATACCAAAGATTTTTTTTTTATAATTAAATTCGGTTTTATTGAGATGTAGTCACATAAGAATTTTTTTTTAAATGATCTTAAATATGATCAAAGAGCTGAAGGAAAACACCGACAAAGAACTAATGGATATCAGGAAAGTGATATATAAACAAAATTAAATTTCAATAATGAGATAAAAATTATAAAAAGGAACCAAATGGAAATATCGGAGTTGAAGACCACAATATCCGAAATAAAAAAAAAAAAAAATTCTCTAGAGGTATTCAACAGCATTTGCAGCTGGCAGAAGAAAAAGTTAGCTAACTTGAATTTAAGACAATTGAAATTATTGAGTCTGAGGAACAGAAGGAAAATAGAATGAAGAAAAGTGAACAGAGCCTAAGAGACCTGTGGGATACCATCAAGCATACTGGTATTCACATTATGGGAGTATAAGAAGGAGAAGAAAGATAGAAAGGGGCAGAAAGAATATTGTAAGAAATAACTGTTGAAAACTTCCCAAATTTAAGGAAATACATAAATATACACATCCAGGAAGCTCAATTAATTCCAAGGAGGAGAGATCTACACTAAGACACATTGTGTTCAAATTGTCTAGCATCAAAGACAAAGAGAAAATCCTGAAAGCTGCAAGAGAGAAGCAACATGTCAGATACAAGGGAGGCTCAATGAGATTAATGTCGATTTCTCATCAGAAACTGTGAAGAAAAGAAAGCAGTAGGATGACATATTTAAAGAGCTGAATGAAAAAAATTGCCCAGCAAGAATTCTTTATCTGGCAAAACTGTCTTTAAAAATGAGGAGAGATTAAGATTTTCCCAGAGAGAAAAACTGAAGAAGTTCATCACCATTAGACTGGCCCTATAATAAATGCTAAAGGGAGTTATTCAGGTTGTAAGGATACTAGAAAATGGATCAAAGCCACAAGAAGAAATAAAGATCTCTAATAAGGGTAACTGCACAGGTAATTATACATGCCAGTACTATTCTATTTTTGGTTTGTAACTCCACTTTTTACTTCTCATGAGATGTAAAATGCAAATGCATAAAAAGTAATGATAAATATAAGTCATCGGACACTCAAAATATAAAGATGTAATAGTTTGTGTATGCTATTGAAGGTAAGATGGTATCAAATCAAATGAGATTGTTTCAGATTTAGGATGTTAAATTTAAGTCCCATGGTAAACACAAAGCAAAGAGCTGAAGAAATGGAAGGAAAAAAGAAGGAACTCTAAATGGTTCACTACAAAAGATCAACTAAATATTTAGGCAGTAATGGAAGAATTGAGGGCCAAAAAGATATAAAATTACAAAACCCAGAGAGCAAAATGGCAGAAGTAAGCCCTGCATTATCAGCAGTTACTTTGAATGTAAATAGATTAAACTCTCCAGTAAAAAAGAAGAGATTAGCAGAATGGATTAAAAAGCACGACCCATCTATATGCTGTATACAAGACACTCACCTTATATTCAAAGACACAAGTAAGTTAAAAGTGAAAGGATGTAAAAAAAATATTCCAAGCAACTAGTAAACTAAGGAGAGCTGGGGTGGCTATACTAATATCAATTAAAATAAACTGTAAGTCAAAAACTGCTTCAAAGGACAAAGAAGGACACAATATATTGATAAAAGGGCCAATTCATCAAGAATATGTAACAACTATAAATATATATGCACCTGATAGGAGCACCCTAAAAATCCATGAAGTAAACACTGACAGAATTGAAGGTGGAAATAGGCAATTCTACATTAATAGTAGAAGACTTTAATACACCACTTTCAATAATGGATAGAATACACCACAGACCAATAAGGAAATAGAGGGTTGAACAATACAGTAAACCAACTAGACTTAATAGACTTATACAGAACACTTCACCCAACAACAGCAGAATACACATTCTTCTTAAACACTCATGAATCATTCTCTAGGATAGATCAATTAAATCACAAAACAAGTGTTGATAAAATTAAAAGACTGAAATCAAGCAAGGGATCCAACTACAATGGAATGAAGCTAGAAATCAACAACAGAGGGAGAACTGGAAACTTCACAACTACGTAGAAATTTAACAATACACACTTAAACAACCAATAGATCAAAGAAGAAATCATAAGTAAAACCAGAACTATCCTGAGACAAATGAAAACACAATTTACCAAAATTCATGGGATGCAGCAAAGGCAGTGCTCAGAGGGAAATTTCTAGCTGTAAGAGCTCACATTAAAAAAGAAGAAAGACCTCAAATCAGTAACCTAATCTCATACCTGGAGCAACTAGAAAAGGAAAAGAAAACTGAACTTAAAGTGAGCAGAAAAAATATAATAAGGATTAGAGTGGAAATAAATGAAACAGAGAACAGAAAGATAATAGAATCAATAAAACCAAAAGTTAGTTCTTTGAAAAGATCAATAAAACTGACAAACCTTTGGCCAGACTGACAAAGAAGAAAGGGAGAGGATGCAAATAACTAGTATCAGAAATGAAATGGGTGACACTACTACTGACCACACAGAAATAAAAGGATTGTAAGAGGATACTATGAATATATACCAAAAAATTAGACAACCTAGATGAAATGGATAAATTCCCAAGAATACTCAAATTACATAAACTGATTCAAGAAGACATAGAAGGTCTCAACAGAGTAATAACACATAAACAGATTTAATCAGTAATCAAAAACCTCTCAACAAATAAAAGTCCAGGATCAGATAGCTTCACTGGTGTATTTTACCAAACTTTCAAAGAAGAATTAACACCAATTTTACTCTTCCAAAAAAAATTGAAAAGCAGGGAACACTTCCTAACTCATTCCATAAAGCCAGCATCAGCCTAAAACCAAAGCCGGATCAAGATATGTCAAGAAAAAAAGTATAGACCATTATTCCTTATGAAAATAGATGCAAAAATCCTCAACAAAATACTAACAAACAGCACATTAAAAGGATTATACACCATGGTCAAGTGGGATTTATCCCTGGCATGCAAGGTTGGTTCAACATAAGACTATCAATTAATGTAATACATCACATTAACAGAATGAAGGAACAAAAACACATAATCATCTCAATCGATGCAGAAAAGGCATTTGACAAAATACAACACTCTTTCTTGATTAAAAAAAAAAAAAAAGAACACTTAGAACACCAGGAAGGAAACTTCCCCAACATGATAAAAGGCATAGATGAAAAACCCACAGATAACATCACACTCAACAGTGAATAATGCTGCTGTGAACAATGGTATACAAATAATTGCTTCATTCCCTGTTTCCAGTTTTTTTTTGATATATAGCTAGAAGTGAGATTGCTAGGTCATATGGTAATTCTATACTTAACTTTCTGACAAATTGCCAAACAGTTTTCCACAGTGGCTGCCAATTTTATACTCCCACCAACAGTGGACAAGTTTTCCTATTTCTCCATGTCCTCACCAACATTAGTTATTTTCCATTTTTAAAATAATAGCCTCTCTTGTGGGTGTGCAGTGGTATCTTGTTTGGTTTTGATGTGCACTTCCCTAGTACCTAAAGAATTGAGCATCTTTTCATGTGGTTATTGGCCATCTGTATATCTTCTTTGGAGAAATGCCTATTCAAGTCCTTGACTCCACCCCTTTTTTTAAATTAGAGAAATTGTAGGTTTTCAGAAAATTCATGCATTAAATAGTGTTCCCATATACCATCTTATTATTAACACTTTGAATTTATGTGGCACATTTCTTACAATTCCTTAAAGAAAATTTTGTAATTACACTATTAACTAAATAGTCCATAATTTACAATAGGGTTCACTGTTTGTGTTGTACAGTCTTATTTTTTTTAAATTTTTATTCTATTAACATATGTACAACCTAAATTCCCCTTTTAACCACATTCAAATACAGCACTACTAATTACATTCATAATGTTGTGCTACCATCACCTCCAACCATTTTTTAATTGTCCGCTTGCTCACAGGTTGCATTTCAAAATGGCGTCTCCAAAATGTCAGTGTTATTTCCAACAGCTGTCTTCAAAATGTGGCTGTCTCAGCTGCAGCTCCTCTTCAAAATGTGACTCTCATTTGTTCTCCAAAATGTCACTCACAGCTGATCCAACATCTGGGCTGTGTGGTTCTTTTTAAAGTACTCCAGTGATCCAATTAAGACCCACCCTGAATGGGTGGGGCAACACCTCCATGGAAAGTATTGAATGAAAGGTCTCACCCATGGTTGATTGAGTCACATCTCCATGGAAACACTGAACCAATAGGTTCTAACCTAATCAACACACATACATCTGCCCCCACAAGGCTGCATCAAAGAACATGGCTTTTTCTGGGGGACATAATATATACCAACCAGCACACTTGGTGCACAACCAGGCTAGAACAGTGCCTGGGTGAGTGTCCAAGGCCCTTCCTTTTTCTGGGAAGCCCAAAGCTTGGAAGGGCCTGAGCTCCTCTGAACGATGAAGAATCCAGAGGCTGGTTCAGACAGACAGCTTTAGGGGTCTGAGAGCACAAGGAGCCACAAATGTCCAAACCCAGGAAGTTGAGTGAAGATACGCTATGCCATCTTGTGTCTGGGATGATTCATTTTTAAATGTTACAGGATGATGTGCGAATGTGGGTAAATCACAACCCCAATCTGTAACAACACTTTAGGATTGCTTATTAACACTGTAAATGGTAGAAATAGCTTTGGTGAATCAATCCAATTTTTATTCCTTGCTTGAAAAAGATATCCAGTTGGCAAGCCCAACAGTCTACACCAGGGTGTCAGCAAACTACTTCCCATGGGCCAAATCTGGCTTTCTGCTGTTTTTGTAAATAAAGTTTAATTGGAACGCAGCCACACTCCTTCATTACGTATATCTGGGGCTACTTTTATACTACAAGAGCAGAGTTAAGTAGTAGCAATGGATACCATATGGTCCACAAAGACTAAAATATTTACTATCTAGCCCTTGACAGAAAAACTTGCCCACTCCTGTTCTATATCTTGATATTGAAGGACAGTTTGACTACATATAACATCCTTGACTCACATTTTTCTTCTCTTGAGTTTTTAGAAAATACTTCCCCATTGCTTTTATGTTGCTATTGAGGAAACTTATACCAACCCGGCTTTTATTTTTTTCCTTTGTAACTTGATGTTTGCTGAAATCCCATTAATTTTTTCATTTTTGAAGTCTAGTGGTTTTACTAGGAGTATATTTTTGGGATTCTGAGTCTATTTTCACAGGTATATATTGGACCTTTTCTATATAGGTTCAGGTCTTCTTTTATTTCCAACAAATTTTCTCAGATTATCAATAAATATTAATAATGTTCCATTGTTTTGTTTTCTATTTAGGGAATTATTTAATTATTCATGTTGGATTTCCTTTGCTTATATATTTTTTATCTATAACTTTTTCCTGATCTTTTCTAAGCCTTTAAATATGCCTTTTTTGTTTTTATTCTCTTGATTCTTTCCACTTTTTTCTTTAAGTCTCTATATTTTCAGTCCAATCTACTCTCCCTTAGGCTCTTTATAATTTAGTCTTCATTTCTGCAATGGTTTCTTCAATTTATTTCCTGAGTTTGTTAAACTCTTATTTCACATCTTCCTAATTTTTGCCCATTTGTCTTCTGAGTTTTAAATTTCTGATTCAAGGGATTCATTCATATTGGTAAATGCTTAATATTTAATGGTATTTGGTTCATGCATAGATCAAGGATCAGGGGCAGAGAATGGAGATACTCAAGGCAGCAGGGGTTAAAGCTGCCCAGGCTTAGGACAGTTGATGGAGATTTCTGTGAAGAGCTTTCAGCTTTCAGTAGGCTTTGCCTCAAAGGCTTGGGCACGGGGACCTCAGAAGTCAGAGCTTGCATCCATTGCACACAGGTTTTTTGATATCGCTTTGGTGTCTTTATTGGGGAAACAGTTGAAATGATCCAGAAAGATCTGAAGCAAATTTAGCAAAATCCAGGCCAGTCCCAGTGCCTGAGGATGGAGCTGCTTTTGTATCCAAGTAAACCCTCCATTTGAGGAAGTGATTTCCATGGGGTTGATGATTAAAAACACAAAACTGGATGAAAATGCCAAAGGAAAAACTGTAGAGAGAGAAGCTGTCCTTGGATAGAATGAGGGGTACCTTCCCACCTAAGGTTGGAAGTAGAAAAAGTATGCGGTGGAGAAAGAGGGGTTACAGACACAGGGTGAGAACCAGGAAAATACAGTCAGAACCCTGGTGAGATGCTCTTTAGAGGAAATAATTGCCCAAACTTGGCAGACCTGCCATGATGAAAATGATAATGCTATCATTTATTGAACACTTACTTATGTTCTAGCACAGTGTGAAGCTTTTATATGTATTATTTTATCTTTACAACCTTGCAAGTTAGAGACTATTATTACTATTTCTCAGTAAGAAGGCTGAGACTCAGAGATTCAAGTGACTTGCCCAAGCTCACAAAACTATAAATGACAGAGCAGGGTATTGAACCCAGTTCTGTCTCCAAATTCCATGCTATTAACCACTACACTATTCTGCTATACCTTTGCCCTTGAACCTGGAGAGAGTCCTATTTTTGGGGATTTGAGGATGATGACCAACAGCTAAGAGAAAGAGAGTAAATACTAAGAAGAGCAGAGATGGTAAGTGGACATCAGTGTGTGTTGAACCCATCCAGGTGTGAGACCAAATGATAGATTTCTGGTGCTGCAAATTCAATCTTCCAAACCAAAGGAAGCTGTACCCTTTCTTCAGGGGTAACATAGGGATGGTGAATGTATCAGCAAACCTCTGTTTCTGATTATTCTAGGAGCAAGGTTGATTGAGTGCATTAGCAGGCAACCTGGGATTCAGAAATTTGGGCAAATGGGAATACGCCATAGGGAGCACTTGAGAGGGCAAATGGTCAGTCAGAGGGTTGGGGGCAGTTGCGAGAATTAAGCCTGGGCGCGTGAACACACACATGAAAAACACTTGGTAAGTTGCAAATTGGCAGACAAATACTGATTCATGTTGTTGTTATTGTTGTGATTCTTAGTTTATGTGGTGGTGCTATTGATTGCACACAGAGCAAACCACAGTCAGTGGGGTGGAAACAAAGCCAGTGAAGGAAAGGACTTGCTGAACTAGGTGAAAGACAGAAGGGAAGCTGACCAGAGAGGTAACTGCAGGGTTGTCCTGTAATTTTGTTGAAGCGGCCAAGAGCCTACCATCTACTTCAACGAGGAGACAATATTGGGAAAGGAGTTTATGGGCATAATGGCATTAGGAGAAAATGGGCAACGGTACAACCCCAGCCTTACAGAGCTTTCATTCTAAATGAGATATTTCAAAGTCCAAATAGAACTTTTTATCTTATCTTCCAGAAGGGCCCTAGACAAAATCATTCAGCAGAGGAGCTGGTCCTCAAGACTTTCCCTCCTGCAGACTCTGCCCACAAATAACAAGGATGCAGGGGTGGGGGTGGGGGTGTCAGAGCACTGTGCTCTGCCTCTTCCCAGCACAGGGCCTGGGGCAAGTCTCTTGATAATTACTTAACAAAGCCATAGAGCATTTCACAGGCTGCAAGTTGCATTCATATATGTATCCTTAATAACCCTGTGGACTAGACAGGGCTTATTTTACCCATTTCATTGTGTTTTATGTATTTTGATTTATCTTAGCAGTTGATATTTAAGAAGCAGGTGTTCTTGTTCCTCTGCCCTAAATCTTCGTTCATTTTGCATTCAGAAGTCCTGGACAAATGTATTTTTTTAAGTAACCTTTTGTCATCTAAAACTCTAAAATAGCATTTGTCCTATAGATAAAAAGATGGCAGAAAGTGAGTATTTTCTTAAGTTCATAGCAATACCGTGCAAATACTCAGCAACAGATAAAACCTAGAATTCACCAGAATTTCATCTTAATAAATAGAGGGAGCAAAGAATATAACAGATAATTCAGAAAGCTAATTGGGACTACTGAATAGTAACTTAGCACCTCTCTTACAAAGAAAAAAATAGGTAGGAAATGCTATCAGAAAGTGTAAAGAAAATTTAGATAAGTTACTTTGGAAAATAACCTGTAAGAGCTTTTGACGCAATAATGTCCTAAGATAAGCCAGATTCTAGGGCAGTTAAATATCAAAATGTGCTTTGGACTTCATAGTAGTTGCAATGTAAGATTTGACTTTTTAAAATTAAATTTTGGAGAAAAACACCAGGGCCACCCTATGTGCTCACAATAAGGGATTGAAGAAAGCCACCAGGTTGTACCTAGATGATTATCTGTCTAGCTCTAAAAGGTATCATTAAAAAAAATAGAGAGAAAATCACTGGAATCAGAAGCTGAAAGCAAAGCAACCCAGGAGCAAAGGACCAGCAGACGCCAGCCACATGCCTTCCCAGTTGACAGAGGTGTTCCTGTTGCCATTGGCCGTTCCTCAGTGAAGGCATCATCTTGTTGATGCCTTAGTTTGCACACTTTTATGGCCTTAGGACTATCAGTTTGTAAGGACTATAAATTTGTAACCAAATAAGCCCCCTGTTCTAGTTTGCTAATGCTGCAGAATGCAAAACACCAGGGATGGATTGGCTTTTATAAAAAGGGGGTTTATTTGGCTACACAGTTACAGTCTTAAGGCCACAAAGTGTCCAAGGTAACACATCAGTAATTGGGTACCTTCACCGGAGGATGGCCAATGGCGTCCGGGAAACCTCTGCTAGCTAGGAAGGCAGCTGGCGTCTGCTCCAAAGCTCTGGCCTCAAAATGGCTTTCTCCCAGGATGTTCCTCTCTAGCAAGCTTGCTCCTCTTCAAAACATCACTCCCAGCTGCACTCAGTGAGTTCCCTCTCTCTGAATCAGCATATTTATATATGGTGGGGACACGTCTCCCTAATGGGCGGGGCCACGCCTCCATGGGAACATCTCATCAAAATCATCACTCACAGCTGGGTGGGGCACATTCCAAGCAAATCCAACCAGCATCAAAATGTCTGCCCCACAAGACCACAAAGATAATGGCATTTGGGGAACACAATACATTCAAACCGGCACACCCCCTTTATAAAAGCCAATCCCTTTCTGGTATTTTGCATTCCAGCAGCATTGGTAAACAGGAACACCATCAGATTACGGGGTTGTCTCTCCCCAGATTCCCCTCCATTGTTAGCATACCATAGATTCCTAACAAATGTCAAAGGATTAGGTGACCAGCGGAACTTCTATTTCCACTGAGGGATAAACATTTGGGATTCCTGAAATTTCCTTCAGGAGATTTTTAAGCCCCTTTATTATTATTATTATTATTATTATTATTATTACTACTACTACTACTACTATTGTAAAGAACTCCTACTTGAGTAGACTTCGTGTGGAGATATAAAAACAGGACAAAATCAGATAAGCAGGTACAATTAACTTCTTAAGTGCATGTGTGGTGGATTGAATTGTGTATCCCAGTTTGTACACGTTCTTGGTCTTGCTCTGCATTCTGGTGGGTGTGGACCCATGTAAATAAGATCTCGTCAAGATGTTACTTCAGTTAAGGTGTGGCCCAGCTGAATCAGGTTGGGCTTTAATCTGGATCACTGGAGTCCTTTTATAAGCAGCATGAAATTCAGACATGGAGAGAAAAAGCTACGGGAAGAAGCTACAAGTCAAGGGAGAAGGAAGGCAAAGACATTGCCATGTGACAGAAAATCCAAGGACCAAGGATCATTGGCAGAAAGCCACATAACGCCACCGTCTTTGGGGAAAAAGCATCACCTTGCGGAAGCCTTGATTTTGGACTTGTTCTAGCCTCAAAACTGGGAACCAGTAAACCTCCATTGTTTAAGCCAAGCAATCCACTGTAAAGCATTTGTTTCAGCAGTCAGAAAACTTAATACAGCACACCCTGCCCTCACCCTCAGAGAGAGACAGTGCCTGAGAGGTCCCTCGTGTCCTTCTAGTGAACCCAGGCTCACACTCCTATCAGCCCAAGTAGTACTTGCTCCTGTGAGTGCAATTGCTAAGTAGTTATTGCTGGGTAGTGGGTTTATGGGTATTTAAAAATGTTCTACAGTAGACATGTATTCATTTTTCAATAAAAGAAAAAGACCTCAGTTAAAATTCATAACACATTAAATTGCAACTACATATAATCTCATTTACTAAGATTTTATTAACTCCAAACTTTTTGATAACTTGGAGTAAATTTATGTGAGTTGAACTTTACTATTCTTTTAAATCAAGAAAAGGATTTCCTCAAGAATTTGACAGTGTTGAATGTATGAAAAATACGTAAGGGACAATATTGTTTAAAATTTCCCTAAAATGGTATATTTTAAGTGCTGTGAAGAATGTTTAACCCCCTCGTTATTTATGTATCATTGATGCAATTCTTACAAATTATTCTTACCCATTCTTTAAAGTGGATTGACCAAGGAGTCCTGCTAGACCATAGTTAACCCAGTTGTTTCACCTGGCGGGCAGCCTGTGTCCTCATGGTCGACCCATGACCAGGTGTCTCTAGTTGCACAGAAATTGCCTTGAAGGGGGCAGGCCACTTTGTGTCCACCCAGTCCCTCCGTGACCACCTTATCCTTTCATGGGAGCCTTGATCTTCAGAAGCCGAGGCTTCTCATCAAAAGGTGGTGGGTGCTCCAACAGTGTTTAAATGCCTGCCTTGTGCCCACCAAAATAATTATTTGATTGCTCCCAGTTAGAACAGAGGTCAAATGAATTGCTAAGGAGGTGTCCCTCCACTGAAAAGAGCTCATTACCAAAGCGGGATTTTTTAAAGTCTCATCTGAGTACTCACCAGACAAGGAACTTTTCCTTGTATACCAAAAAGATCAAATGCAAATGGGCTTCTGCCACAAGCCCAGACCAGAACAGACTGTTACCATCCAAACCAAACAGACCGAAGTTCACAAAATGGACGCTGTGGTCTCAGCCCAAACAAGAGAACTGAGGTTCAAAATGCCCTTTATGAGAAGACACCCAAAGAAAGGCTAGAACCTCAACCAAAGAGAGGGAGGTTCAGCAACCAAAGCACTCACCAACGGGAGCTTGGGGCTGTCGGGAGATGGCAGAGCTCCAGGGACTCCTGCGGGTACCATGCTCAGTTCCAGGGATGCTCCAGAGTCAGGTCAGTGGTCATCTTGGGATCGCTTAGGATCCTGTTTCTGACACCATGTGATGTCAACCAAGAAATAAACTAAGCTGCAAGGCAATAAAGGCATTTACTTGGGGTCTTAGAATTGCAATTTGGGGAGCACAGATTCAGGTAGCAACCCCCAAAGTGTCCCATCTTGGCATTTCCAGCAAGAGTTTTTAAAGGAAAAGAAGTTTACACAAGTCGTTAGTGCTTGGTGGATATTTGGGGTACTCTAATTGTCCTTCAGGTTAGGTAGTGTGTCAGTTTGCTGAAGTTACCAAAATGCAACATACCAGAAACGGGTTGGTTTTTGCAATGGGGTTTTATTAGCTTAAAAGCTTACAGTTCTGAGGCCGTGAAAATGTCCAAATCAAGGCATCAACAGGTGATGCTTTCTCTGACTGGGTACTAGTGATCCTGGACTCTTCTGTCCCATGGGAAGGCACACGGAGTGTCTGCTGGTCTCTCCCTTCTCTCCTGGGTTTTGTTGCTTCCAGCTTCTGGCCTCAGTGGCTTCCTTTCCTCCAGTTGGCAATGGCACACTAATTATTTCTGTCTAAGGTCTCATCGGAAGTAACTTTGGTGTCCATATTTCTACCAATGATCTCTTCAAAGCAATCTAGGCCTTTTCACCTCACAATTCTCTAGGATCTCCCCCTTACCCATTTATAAAGCCATTCTAACATTTTTGGTATTTGCAATCTCAGTGCCCCACTATTCTGGTACCAAAATCTGTTTTAGTTTGCTAAAGCTGCCAGAATGCAATACACCAGAAATGGGTTGGCTTTTACAACGGGGATTTATTAACTTAAAACTTACAGTTCTGAGGCCGTGAAAATGTCCAGAAAAGACAGCATGCTTTCTCCCTGAAGACTGGGTGCTGGCGATCTTGGACTCCTCTGTCACATGGCAAGTCACAAGGCACGTCTGGGGTCTCTCCCAGGTTTTGTTGCTTCCAGCTTCTGGCTTCAGGTGGCTTCCTCTCTGAGCTTCTGTGGCTCTCTCTCTCAGCTTCTCTGTTTTCTCTCTCTTTCTTGCTATTATAAAGGGTTCCATTAAGAGCAATAAGACACACCTGGGGCACGCCTCACCTGAACTAACTATTCAAGAGGCCCCACCCATAACGGGTCTACACTCACAGGAATGGATTAGCTTTCAGAACATCTTTTCTGGGGTCCACAAAACCTCCAAACCATCAGAAATAATTAATTGAGTTTTTTGTGGTTTGTTTATGCTGTCCGGATGTCCTTAAGATTTCCAGGAACATTGTTCCTTGAGGCTCTGCATACTGTGGCAGTTTGTGATATCTGGCTGACACCTGCCTAAGAGTAACCTCCAGAATGACCCCTGATTCCACTTGATTTCTCTTAGCCATGGAAATGATCCTTTTTTTTTTTAATACCATAGATCATCCCAGTACTAGAAATCTGCTTGGGGTTTGTATTCTTTCTGGAAAAAAAAACAAAACGAAAAAACTCTCAAAGGTTTTAAAAGTTTTTCCGTCTCTTTTTCCTGACCAACTCAGATTAATAATGTTCCCTGAGGAGCAGAGGGCGCAATAGCCTTTTCATTTTACACGCTTTATTTTCATAGTCTTTATGCCCAATGGGAGAATAAAGTTCACAGGAAACTCTGCTCTAGTGTAGAGCTTCCCAGCTTCTTCACGTGATGGCTCACAAAGGAAATGGTATTCGTTTCACTCCCTAGAGTAACCTGGAGGGGTTTGGAGCCATGACAGGGCTGCTCAGGACTGGAGGTGATGAATCCCAGGGCCCTTGCTGGCCTGGCACCCCTGAGGGGGCTGAGAAGACCCTCCCTCACTGTCTCTACCTGGAGCACTCGGCCCCGGACAACTGATTGTTCAGAGTTTGGCCTCGTGTGGCCAAGTGGAATGTGGTGTGTAGATGCTCTAGGTGTGTGTGGGAGGATGAGCTTCTCCTTCCGGCTCACACCCTGTGCCTCACAGCCCCTGGCCACAGCTGGCTGAAACAGTGACGTACACATTCCCTGGGCTGGGTAAATGGAATTCTCCGTCAGACTAGGATGAGGCGAGGACACCGAAAGAAGTCAGCAGCTGTGGGGCTGAGCTGGGAGATCATGTGCATTTGGAGACTGAGGCTGCCACTCTGGGGAAGTCACAGAGACCAGGGGTGAGCTGAGCTGAGGCAGCAGGTCTGCAAAGTGGGAGAAGGAAGCAACACGCAGAGCGAAGCAGAAGGAGAGGAGGAAGGGGAGAGTAAAGTGGCCTCGAGACTGAAATTTTGTGAGTGCTGACTGTTCATCCTGCATTTCACTTTTGTGAAATTCAACTTCGTCATTTTAACAAGAATTTCCTTCACTTGAGGTGGTTTTAGTGGGTTTGCCTACCTTGAAGGTACAGGAAGGTGGTGCCTGCCGTGAGAGAAGAATTGGAACACTCAAGCCGTATCAGAACCAGCAAACTGAAACCGGTATAGCAAGAAGGTAACAAAATGGCACTAACTTTTTCTTTTTAAATATTTTATTAATCTGTTTGGCCAAACAGGTAATGGAATCTGAGAACAATAATTTGCTAAAAAGTTCAGGTCATGATTGCCCCTTTCCCCCATGAAACAAAAGACTCCATGGTTACAGAATGCACCATTGGATTATGACAACATTTCAAAATAATATTTCCATTTCGTATGTAACAATGTAAACTTCAAAAATAGTAAACTCTAACCCCCTTGTCCCTCTTTACAGATCTATCACAGATAGAATTTTCTGGCAGACCTAAAGTGTGTAAGTAAACAGCCTGGTGCTTAAAAGTTTCATAAAAAGGTTTACGGATTCAGTAAATAATTTTTTGATCTTGATCATGAAGTAAAAGCAACCAGCAATTCACTTCCTGATAGTCCACCATATACGCATATGTTACATTACGAACCGAGTCTCCATTATAAACGAGTCATCAACTTTGTCATTTTTGTACACACACACACACACATATATATATTATTTATTTCTAAAGATTTCTACATCTAAATTATAAGACAGCGCCAGTGACTTATAATGTCACCTCGCTTCACATAAGTAAAGACGAAAATTCTGTAGAAGGCACTGAAATCTCTCTTGCATGATCTAATACAGACACGTGAGAGCAAGCCGGCCGGGGCTTGGACTTATTTTTCTCTTCCTATTACCTTGTGCAAGGCCTGTCTCCCTCCAATTGCCATCCCCAGATTAGTTATATTAGATGGTTTTTGATGTCCATTACCTTTTTCTGCTTCACCTCTTCACATCCCACCCATAATCAAGATTAACTTACAATTATCTTTTGGTTCGTTGAAATTCCTTAAAATTAAGAGTACAGCTCTGGTAAAAACAAAAGATAACCTACCATAGCTGAAAAATAATCACAGTGTGCAATGTAATTTTCAGTGGCTAAGATTCACAACATTTGCCCTGGCTTGTCAAAAATATCTGTCATCCAAAACAATCTATGCAAGGATAATTTTAACATACTTGACATTCATTTAAAAAGAGCCGAGAGGTTCTGTTTTTCCTCTTTCATACTGAAGCGGTACCCTTAAGTGAAAGGTCTGAAGTGGAAAAAGTGCAAGCAAATTGGACATGCCAATAAATACCATGTGACTTACCGCAGATTACCAAAACTGTACAGGTATATACACCTTACCAAACTTAGGTTCCTCCTGTCAGGAAAAGACCTCCAAATCACTAACATGAGGGAATCACCACAGAGTTCTAGAGAAATGGCATCAGCGGGCAAAGGAAGGGCGCGTTCTCCTGCTCTTGTTCTGCAGCCCTGAGCCTGAGTCTGCGTTGCCCTCCACTGTCTCCTCCTTCTTCCTCACTTTGAGGCGGGTGAGCAGCTTGATCAACCAGACATCCCACTCCTCCGGCAACAGCAGGAGGAGGAAGCCCAGACCGATGATGATGATGGCAATCACCCGGACTCCGTTGAAGACTATCTTACTCGTGTAGTGATCAACCACTGTGTGAGAGACAGAGACTTGGGTTACTGAAAGGGAGAGTCCTGTCAGCAGCACACAGAGAAGGCAAATACCATTTACAGAGTGGCGAGGCCTCAAGCATCCTTCTCTGCCTGGTGGGCTGGTGGCCTTCTCTGACCACAGAATCTTCCTCGGTCTGATTTTGTTCTGGGTGAGTTGGGGTTGCCTCTGGTAAATCACCCTTAGTTTATCAAGCCTCTCTGGTATGAGTCCTTGCATTTTGTATTTTACTTTCCAAAAGTGAAATGGCATCTAAGTTCAAACCTTGATTTGTGTGAGAGAAAAAAAATAAATGAATGGCAGTTTGGAGATATATATATATACACACCTAAGTTCAATTGTGGCCAACTCTTGGTGGCAGGATATTGAAAAATGTTATTGCTTTCTTTATATTTTTGGTACATTTCACATTTTCTACAATGAAATTTTATTTTTATAATTTGAAAACATTATTTTACAATATATGTGAACATATGTTTTGAAGACTCAACTTGAACTGCTTCTTTTAAGAAAATAAATATAAATTCCTGTTCTGCCACAGGGGATTCTGAATGTAAGTCTCTTGCCACCGTGCCATTACCATCTATTAAAGCTTATTAAAAACTCACTGGGCGCATGGCTTGTTCTTGACTCACATCGGGTAACAGTGAAACAAAATGAGAAATAGGACTCATGCCAGTTAATAAAAATCCAGATCATCATTCTCTTAATAGCCAAAAGATCAAAGCACTGTGAGGTTAAGGGTTTCTTCTTTCTTTTTTCTTACTTTCTTTCTCTCTTTTAAAATCAAACCAAACAAAACAAATTTGGATCCTGCCTTCTACACAAGAGAGAAACAGATTGCCTTTATTTTGTGTCATTTTATTAAAGAGGGTTTGCTGACTTTAAAGCATGACTTTTTTTTGAAATATCCATAACTTTTTGCTAGACAACTGCCCAACAGTTCTCCAGAGGCAGGGGTTGTTTTTCTACGTAGTTTGTGGGCTGGCCCGTCACTTTCTCCCTCCATTTTCCCCAACTTCCTTCTGCCTCCTTTTCCTCTCCCTTTCCTGACTCTGTTAGTATTCACCTCCTTTAGACAGTGGGCAAACAAAGAGTAAGAGGGGGAAAAAAAAACCACACAAAACCAATTTAATAATATGTCAAGAGAAGGAGTCACATTCAGACTGGAGGAGAGAAGCAGCGATCTGCTAATTAACTACACGTCACAGCAGAGCCTTCCCTTACCTTCGAGCTCTTGCTGGTGCAGGTCATGCGACTGCCAGCTGACTACCCCATCTGCTGATTTAATAGAATGAGCTGCCAATATTAAAAATTAAAGTGTTTCTGGTTTATAGTGGACTAAAAGAGGCACCATAATTTCACAAAAGGGCTACTAACAACAGATAAATAATAAATGATTCCGATTCACTCTCAATCAGCAGGCTCTACGATAGGATCGATGGAAGTGTCTATGTAAGAATGATCTAGAATATGCCTTCTAGCAATAAGAGCCCCATGTGACTATAAATAAAGCACAGAGCAAAATGTAGGGGGAGTCTGTTGATAAGTTAGTTTTCTGAACAGACTGTTTGCAAGCTGGGCCCTTCCGCAGCTTTCCCGACTCATAGGCAATGAATCCTAAGCTTTACCCCTTGGGTAGCCACGATCTGATTCACTGTCTGTTCTTGTAGCTCTCTTATCACAAGTTTTCCTCTTGGCTCTGTGAAGCAGTCCCTTATATATCAGAGACCAGCAGTATAACTAGTCCCAATCATTTGCATTCCAGACAAAATGACAACCCGGTCACTCTCATTTTGCAGCTTTCCAGTTGAGAGGGTTCACAGGTTTTAAAAGCTTGCATTCTCCGGAAACTGACGGGCTGGAGGAGTTTTTACCAACTCCCCAGGAGTTCAGGTGCTTTACGCATTTCAAACTTCTGTCTGATAGATTATTCCCTTTTTTTCTCAATCAGCTGGGGCACCAAGGGTAGGTACAACCATCATTTTCAGGGTAGATAAACTAAGGCCCAGAGAGAGGGTGAGCTGCCCCGAGCCCAGCTACCCACTCCCAGGCCAGCCTCTTTCCCCGGTGCCCCCAGAAGGCGCTCCTTCTACTAGGGCCAGGAGAGGCTACAAGACAATGTGGGTTGCAGTTCAACTGTTTCAGGTATTTCCTTCCAGCTATTCCAATACACGGTGTGACTGTGTGATTGCAAAAACCTTGTGGCTCACACTCCCTTTATCCAGTGTATGGACAGATGAGTAGAAAAATGGGGACAAAAATTAAATGAATAATAGGGGGAGATGAGGGAGATGGGATGTTTTGGGTGTTGTTTTTTACTTGTATTTTTATTCTTATTTTCATTTTTTTTTTGAGTAATGAAAATGTTAAAAAATACCAACTATATTATGGTACTGTGAACAACTGATTGAACACTGTGAATGATTGTAGGGTATGTGAATATATCTCAATAAAACTGAATAATAAAAAAAAGGACGCCGTGGACTATGTGGGGCAGGAAACCAAAACATGGGGACAGGCTTAGGAAAACCTAAGAAAACCCGAGAGCTGCTTTGCCTGTGCTTCTGAGCCTATTTAGCACCATATTTAATAGGACAAGGGTTTGCAGTTCCCTGGGAGGATAACTCTTGAATGATCTGGAAGTGGGAGTATTCGGAGGAAGCTGTGCCAGGGACGAGGGGAGTTTCTGAGCTGCTGGGAGGTGAGGACGTGAGTGCTTTGGGGAGAAATGATCCACAGACCCTTCCCTGGCAGAGAGCAGGTCGGACAGGAGAGGCCCAAGTGTAAGGTTGGGGATTCTGGGGAGGAGACCCCAAATTCATACAGAATCCATTTCCAGAATGGGCCAGGAAAAGGCTGGAGAGGTGATGAAGAAGGGAAGCTGTGGAAGACGTCAACTGTGCATGTTGACACGAGTCTTCAGCAGAAAACGAAGTATGGTCTCCAGGAACTAGGCGAATGGCTCTCTTTGAGGATAGAGAGGAAAATAATAATGTTCACTGTTTGTGGACATTTTTCTACGTCACACCTTGAATACCCTGAGCAAAAGTTTTCCCCCTGAAAGTCACTTGCAAAAATTAAAAACCTTTTTCTACTTCATATTTTTCTACATTTGTTAATAATACGAATGCTGTCCATCTCTGATCCCCACACTAGTTAGAATCGAGACTGCTTTAGACTTCTTTCTGTGTCTTGGTGTGATAAGTGAAAATCAATCCAGTAGGAAAAAAATACTGTTTATATAACACACATCGACATCTTTCCTAAATGCTTTTTTCTTTGCAGAAGGTTAAGTGAGAATGCATTCTATACCAGGCATAGCAAGAATACATAGGAGTGTGTATGTGAGAGTGCATGTGTGTATTTTTAATTTTTTTTACAAACAGATGTAGGAAGCTATATAAGTTTACCTGCATTCACAGGTACACTGAGGACAATTCCAAGGGACATCAGGGTGGGATAGGTAACAGCGATTCCAAAATTTAATACAATATTGAATGCTGAAAAAAGAATAAAAAAAATGGTTACTTTCTTCCCATCTGAATATACTGTCCTTAAATTATTCGTGACCAGCTCTGTACTTTCCCCCTTCCCTGGGTTATAGGATGGGCCAGAGAAAGTGGACTCTGCACACCAGTTTCTCCCATGAGCCTGGAGTCATATGAATTACAATTCCCTTTCGCTTTGATTGAGCAACTTGGGGTTCTTCCAAGGGCTCCACGGCTTGGAGATTAGGGATAAACACCCTGAATATTCAGCCCCCTCTCTTCCCTGAGCTTTGAAAAAGGGAAAATTCAGAAAAGCTAACTGGTGAGAAGGCACTAGAAAAAGGAACTGGGACCAGCTAACTAGCTTTGCTTTTCTCTCTTGCTAGTGATGATTCTGGGGTGACTCTATGAGTAAGAGCTTTGGGACATGATTTTTTTTTTTAAAGACTGAACTGGTGAGGCACATTCTTGATTGCTTTTCTGTCTAGCTGTAGCCTTACATCTTTGAGCTCCCTGAAGCTCCATGCCAGAAGTGATGGTAGTGATGATGACACTAATAACAATGATCATTGATAATATTTATCGAACACTGACATTAATCAGGCGATGCTCTAAGGGCTCCCCAGGTATTAATTTATCAACTCCTCACCAGCCCCATAAGGAACGGACATCTGGCTATTATTATTCAGAGTAGCAGTGAACATTGTTACCACTAGAGTGACTATGATTCTGAACTTAGAATTGAATGTCCACATTACCAAGGCTTTCCTTTGCCTTGCAAAGTGGGGGTGGGGTGTGTGTGTGTTTAGGGGTGGTGGTGATTGGAACCACTATAAACTGTGCACAGATTCTGCTCTGTCAGCCACTGGCTTCTGGGGATTCCAACATGGTGGCTGCCACTTACTCAATAAGAGAACTGAAAATCCACAAAGGTCTCCCCATGGGATGTCATCGAAAGAGCTCCAGTATTCCACTTTGGTAAAGTAGAGAATGACAGGAATACAGGTGATGAAGATGATATTAAACACACCCAAAATGGACAAAAATAAGGCAGCTTCTCCAAATTTAGCACTGCCGAGGAGAAGCTTGAACAAAACCTGCAAGAGAAAACAGAATAGGTAGGGGGTGAAGTTTTACCTCAGGCTTCAACATTTTATGAGCTAAGCAGAGTGCATTTGGCAAAGCTGGGGTGGGACCACAGGACTGACACCTATATTACAAGCAAATCTGACCATATTGTGCTTTTAGTGAAGGCGCGGGGATTGGACCTATGTTCAGTTGTACACATGTTCAAATCCAAATAGCAACATGATGGAGAGTTACCCTCTGGCTATGGAGGGGGCATGTTCAGTAATGAGGGTTTTCACACTATGCTTTGCCTTGCCTATGTTACATTCATGATATCATAAATCAACTTCAGGGAGGCTGAAAATGAGGAAACCATATAAATTAGAAACATCTACCATGAAGACACATGCTTTTCAAGGATCCCTAAAATTGACTCTGATTTTGTGCAACACAGTTTGCCCCCAAAGAAAAAGGGCTGCAAAGACATTTTATACAAATAGAAGTTGGAGGGCTTTTAATACTTATAACTCATCTCTGCTCCATTCCACTGCCCTCTTCGGGAAATGGCAAGGGTTTTAGTGGACTGCCCCCAAATTTTATTTCTTGTACCTGTACTTCAAACTCTTGGAAGGCCAGGAGGAGAGGGACAAAAGGAAATGTCCAGGAAGCTGACTTTAAAGACAGAAGGTTCCAGTCTATGTTTGAAGAGCTATTGACAGTTACGGAACTAGGGGCCCAATTTGAGACTCTGCATTGCTGCCTCTCCTAATTTTCCTGCTTTCTCCTTTTTCAGCTATTTCACAATGCTTTCACGTCTTTGCGGGCATATGTGCAAGAAATATGGAAAGGGAAATGAATAGCTTTCAGTCTTTCATTAGCTCTTATGAACAAAGATTAGGCAGTAGAAGAAACAGAAACTGAAGTTTAAATCAGACTATTTGTGTCCATTGTAGATTGTGTTTCTCTATGCTCTCTGCTTCTCATCAGGGCATGGTTAATTGAGGATAGCAGAGTGTCTGGGTGACCCTTTAATATTTTCTGCATTTGGACAGTGGCTTTGAAGTCTCAAAATGGGGCCAGAATATTGCATCCCCTTGTGAGATGTGTACCCTCTCAATCTCTCTCTCTCTGGCAGTGACTGCAGGGAGTTAATGTAGTATAGGAAAGTACAGTTATTTCATTTTCCAAATCCATAAAATATATTACTTACAGAGATAGAAAAATTCATTTTCTTATAGTTTTCTATAGTATTTAATTTCCTATCATCCTCCTGTCTGAATCAATGATGGTCAATAAATCTCAAAGCTAAAATCTCATTTCTCATTGAATCCTCCAGGTCAGTTTCCCATCTCAGATTTAGAGACCAGAAAAAATTTTCATACTCTACTTTGGACCTAAGAAGGAGAAAGGAAGAGAGGGGAGGGGAAAGCAGAGAGCATCCATGGGGCATTAGTGAGTAGGGGAGGAAACTGTGCAAGGGGCCAGCAAATGGGAATAAAAATTTGTTTTCATCTGGACCTGCAGTTGGGTTTTAATGGTTCCCAACTTTTTTGTTGGTCAAAAATATTTTCTTATCAATGTATTATAGTAGTTATGCTTTTATTTATTCTGTCTACAGACAATGCTTGAAACACATATAGATTCATGCTGAGTACTGGTGGCCACAAATATGAGAAATAAATTATTTAAATGGCAAAGCTGAACCAGAGAGTCGTATCTTCATGTCCAATCTGGTAGGAAATTATATGACCAAACACTGAGCCAGCCATTTAGGGCCCCCTAATCCTTCTTCAGTTCCCTGCCGAACAGTTAAATCACTCATCTGACTCTGCTAATCCGGTACTCCACCCACTTTAGCTGATATGCTGCAAACATATGGCCACTGATGGAAAAATCCCAAGAGCCAAAGCCAAGAGCAGCTGCATGCCTTGGCACTGCATTTGGCAGACATTTCCCTTTGCCTCATGCACATTGACAGCAACTGCTCACAGGCCCCTACCAAAGTCTCCCCAGAAGTAATGGACCAGCCTTGCCAAGACCCGCTGTGCTGTCACAGAAAGGCAGCCCGAGCTCAGGGAGCCCGCTCCACGTGTGCGTACCTTATAGAGGGCAGACATGGATGCCGACCCCACCACCAGTGCTATGCCGATCACGGAGTGGCTGTGGAACCCGTCTGCGTAGGTCATCATCACGATGCCAGCAATGGCGAGGATGGCTGCCACGATCTGGACGGGAGGAGGGAACGGCGGTCAGGAAAGCAGCAAGGAGTTGGAGGAGCCACACATGTGACAATGAGCTAGAAATGCTCCTACAAGTTCAATTTTCTGAGGGCAAAGTGGGGCTTCCTTTTCAATCCTTTGGATAATAATGGGCAAAAGTTGGTCCTGTCTAAATTTTTGTTGCTGCATAGAGGGATTGCTGAGCAAAGCTTTAGCATGACCTGAGAGCCCCAACCAGGTGACAGCACGAGTGGAGGTGTGGCTTAGCATCAGAGCATAAACTGGTGGCCAGTTGTTGTGATTCTTGTGGTCATAATTCCATCCACAGGTTGTTTGGTCATGATAAGGCCTGGTGGACAACGCCAGTACCTGGAAAAGATCTGTTAGCTTTTCCCCAAGCTTCTGAAAGTGCCTCAAATGATCTTACTTTTATATATTTCATATCCCAACAGGGAGGGCACAATGAGGACAGCAGACCCTTTCCCTATTGTACACTCCAGCAGTGGACTCTGACATCCAGAGCTACAAACGCCATCCTAAACCTGGAGCCTCGGTTCCTCTCCTTGGCTGCTGCAGGGCCCTCTCCCCATGCCCTCACCCCCTATCCTGTTACTGGACAACTACAGACTTCTCGGATTGAATGGAAGCTCCAGGGAGATGTACCCATTCTTGTTGAACAAAGTAAAGTACTGGGAATAAACCAAAGATAAACTATCTGGGATAACATTTCCCAAACTCATTGGCACAGAAAATAATAAGAACTAATTTGTGGGTAGTCATGGGGCTATATAAATTTCTCTTGGGGTGGGAAGTGGGAGAGAGTGTTGTCAGTAAAATATGGGGGAGGGCAGGTCCTATGTGTGCAATATAAGTTTAAACTCAGGTTTACTAAGAGTTTTGTCCTTTTTGCAGATCATTCAAAATTGACTTCAGCTACCTATAAGGGTATCAGATAGCTAACATTTACTGAGAAGTCACTGTACAAGTGTTTTCTAAGTATTTTCTCATGTTATCCTCAAAAGAGAGTATCATTTCCCTCATTTTATAGATGTGGAAACTTATGTTCAGAGTAGTTAGGTAACTTACCCAAGGTGACACAGTTGACATGGGGCAAAGAAGGGACACAAATTTCAGGACTGTCTTATTGCAAAGTCAGTGCTTATATATACACACATGAAAGTATGATTCACATAAGTTATTGTCAACTATACTCTTACATTTAAATGGAGGCTTCCTTGGCGGTGTACACTCAAACTTTTTAGGTTAGTGAAAGTAATGTGGTTGAATCCCACACAATATATCTGAGTTATACACTTCTTCTAGTTTATGTCTCATGCATTATTTTCAAGAGCCCTTTGAGAGAATAAGTGATTATCATTTACTGGAGAAGCACCAGGCCCTAATTTGTCTACTTGTTCTTTCTCATTTAGAAATTCACTTTTACTCAGCTGCATCATTCTGCATGACATATATACGTATATTTCATATTCAAATACCATGTGTATTACATACAACTGTTCATTAAGGGAAGGAAACAGACAGCAAGACAGCAAGCAATTTTTTTTTTCCAGGAGAAAAAGTAAGTGGTAAGTGACAAACTGGGCAGGGAAAAGGGGTGGGTTCTGCTCTAGATGACACACAGAATACAAGATACTGCTTGGAAACAGTTCAACCTGGCTAGGTATCAGAGGTAAATAGCTGGAAAAATAATTATAAAAGAAAGGGAGGGAGAAGGAGAGGAAAGGAAATAGCAAAATTTCAGGTCATTTGCTGCATCTCTAAAGGTAGTGAGTCTTTCAAAATTTAGGGCAGAAGTTTGAGGAAATGAAGGAGAGCAAGGGGTTATATTTTTCTGAAGACTTATAGGGCAGATTTCCAACCACTTTCTCTCTCTTCTCTATTGATATTAAATATTAACCAGTTAGAAGCTTTAGCCTGAGCTGTGCTGTGCAGAAGAGCTAGGGGAAGGGGCTGGGGGGTATAAGAAAAGAGAGAGCTTGAATTGGCCACAAACCTTTTGGTAAGCCAAGGAGATAAAGATTTGAGAGATGAGGATGCTGTGAGTTCACCCTGACAGGGCGTCACTAGGGGTCAGCAGTCCCTTTGTCCACATCTCGGGGTCTCCTTCTTTTAGGTGGCCCCAGCCACAAGTCACAGGATCAACCCCCCTCACCTGGACAGCAGAGCCCCACAGGGTCCCCAGCTCTGTGCCTGGGGCCCTTCCCAAGAGGTACTGGGTGGCAGCTTCCCCCCTCACTCTCGCTCCGCAGTCTTCACCCCGTCCATTTCCACCTTTTCTTTGAAATATCCCTAACAGCAGAACACAGTTGAAACATACCTTGGGGGTTTGGGGCCACAGCCCCCAAAGTCCTTTCTCAAGCTTGAAATTCCTTTGGAGATCCCAGTTCTATCTTTAAAAAAATATGTACACAATTTACATGTTACAAATATTTCCCTGAACTAAAAGGAATTCTCAGGAAGCTCGGCCACGTTTATCCTCTGGATTCACGTACCCCACACCTCACACGCCTTGGTGTTAGGGCGAGAATGCTTAGTCTGAGTATGAAATCGAGACAAGCGAATTTCCCTGATTTCCACGTTCCTGCCCCGCCCCTTCCAATGTGTCCCCTTGATTTGCTCTAAAACAAGTTTTCGGGAGGCTTGGGGATTCAGACCTATGGGTACAAAGACCCTGAGAACAAGATGGGTGAGAGCTGCCATCTCTACTTGCTCTGGGAGAAAATTAGCTGGAGATGAGGAAGACATCCAGGCATGGGAGAAGAGTCCATGTTGCCATCTAACCTCTTAATGGTGGCCTCCCCTAGTGTAGTGAGCCACTGTCACGACCTGCTCGCTCCCGGGATCCTCAATCCAGAGTCACACAGATATGCCCCTGACCCCCCAGGTCATTGCTGCTCCCTATTAGGTGACAGATTGAAAGGGAAGGGAGCGAAACCCTTAAGCATGAAGGAAAAAATCAGGAGGGCTGGGCATAGCACATTTAAGTCTAAACACATTTCAGCCTAGGAGTGCTCCTGCTGCTTGCTAAAAATGGGATGGGCTGCATACCTTCTGCCAAAAAGAATCCCAACTGTGATACAATTTAGATTTTCTACAGTTTGAACACTTTGGAGAAGGAAAAGAACAGGCTAGTTTTTACATATACCTCCTCCAAAAGTTTCCCTTCTAACTCCTACACTGTTCCCAGACTCAAAAAATACTGGAGTTTTGAGGGAATTTAGAGATCTCCTATTCATCCTTCTCATTTCAGAGAAGCAGAAAGGGGTCCCAGCCTGTGTGTAACCAGGCCCCAACTTCTGTGTGCCCCACCCGCCTTGCTCTGGTTGGAGGGGACAGACTCCCAAAGAAAAGGGACTCAGGATTAGAAAGTTGCAGTTACCCTTCAGGGATTTCCCCTTTTAAAACACTTAAATCACGTACTTGTTGAAAACATCAGTAGACATGTGATTGATACAGGGAACTGATCTTGGAAAAAGTGCACATTCCCCAGGAAGGTGCTGCTGGGGTTTGAGGCCCCCTTAGATGATTCATAACTGTGACGACAGTTATGAATCGTTGCTGTAAAATTGGAGAATCCCATCTTCAGTCTTCCCAGAGGTGTGGGCCGAGGATAGCCTCACCCAGTCAACCCGTTCTCCATCCAATGGTTGACCACAGCTGGGGGGCTTCAGCTATAGGAGGGGCAGTATTTGGTGACCTCAGATCTCCACTTGCTCTCATTCCCCTGCTCCTTTTACTACAAAACAACCTCACTTTAGTCAACTTCTGACATTGTCAACAAAAGAATTGGTGCTGATCCATCAACTCCTTCTGTTGAGAAGGAATAATAACAACATTGAGAAGAAAGAATATTCATTGAATTTTACATGCCAGACACGCATATGTTCTTTTTTCTCAGGACTATTCTCTAAGGTAGGTATTAATACTCTGTCCATTTCAAAGATGAGATAACTAAGGTTCAGAGATCTTAAGTTACTTGCTCAAGGTCCAACACCTTATAACAGTGGAGCCAAGATGCTGGTTACTTGAATATAGAATAAAGCACTAGACTCCCTGAGCCTGGAAGGCCAGGACAAATATAAAAAGCACACATAAGCAGAGTGAAAAGGTAAAACAAGACCGAGCTTGGACTGCTTTCACACAGACAACCGTGCAGTGTCTCTCACCCTCTGATACCAATAGTGGCTGGGATCTCCCAAGCATTTATTATAAAATACATTTGCTTCCTTCTGAATCTGGCTGGCATGACCTGGGCCTTTTGGTGATTTCCAGCATCCGCAACCCTTGTGATTTGAGTCTTAACACAAGTACTCTATGCAATCTGCTACACAAGCACAATGCTAGGCTTCTGACGTGTTCTTTATGTCTGTAACATTCTCAAGCTTGAATGTTCAACTTTCCAGGATGGGGAACCATGTCAATTCCCTTTAATCCTTGAGAATTATCCAGTGCAAGATACTACCTGACCCAGCTGTCTGAGAGAAGTCTGAGACATCCCAAGTACCACCAATTGGGTATTATCTTGGACTTAAATTTCCACCTATGTAAGGGAAAACATTCAGTTACTCTGGGAAGTTGTTGGTGTCTCAGATGTTGCTACTTCTCTGAATGCTTGAAGATGAGAAGAAGAAAATCCACCACCACGTGCAGTGGGATGATCTTAGATTACATACTCCTAAGAAGAATCATGATTATTAGAGACACCCACAATTGCACAGTTCTTTACAGGTTACACAGTGCTATCACCAACCTCGGCTCCTCGGAGCCTCATTTCAGTGCTGGCCTGGTGCCGGAGGCCTTCAACACAAGCTTGGTTCAGTAGTCAGTGGTCAGCAGAGGCTGAGCTGGACATGTGGCCAGTACGCGGAATTATATCAGAGTTCAGGGATGCTAGGAGTAAAATAAACCCTCTTACCCATTTATAGCAACAAAGCAAAGTTCTCAAAGTGCCATCTTGCTCCCTATGATTTTAGGCGTACTTCAAGTTTTTTGCACCTCCTTCTTTTAACCTCAACAAATTTCTGTTTTCTTCTGCTTTTAGGTACAGAAATAGCTTTGAAGCGTCTCTTCACAGTAACAGGGTCTCATTTGGAATTTGCTTGGGACATGGGTTCAGCATCTGAATTATGCCAAAATATGCCATGAATTCTCTTGGCTCTCTGCTTCAAAATAAAGGGTATGAACTGGTGGCAACAGGGCATAAAGCATCCGAGTCTTCTGTGTCAAATCAGGCAGGTTGTTGGGTAGACTACTGCTGGAAGGACCTGCATTTCTTGCAGAGATGTATTAGATTATTTATTTGCTGAAAGCTTTTCTGGGTGGTAGCACAGTGAGTTAAGTTTTTATTCCAAAATTAACACCGTCTCAAAACAAATTTTCCCCCACTGCAAGCTAAAAATACTATTCAGCTGTTGACTCATTTCCCCACTGTTGTTAGAGTAACTAGGTGGGCGTGAGTCCACAATTAGGATTATATCATTGTTTTCAGGACAATGAGAGAAGGACACAGTGGAGGGCCTGGAGTTTGCTCCTTGCTGGTTGCCAGTACGGGACTGGCTCTAATGGGACAGTCCATCAAGCGAAATCTTGGGGCCACGTGGTCTGAGGATGCAGGATAAACCAGCAATGCACTCTGACTACAAAACAAGAGAACTAACTGCATGGCAGAATCTGCCTTTGGCCTTATTTGCGGCCAAAGGATGAGGAAGCAGTAGCTGCTCCTGGCCACCAGTGGGAGACCTGCAGAAGCCACCAGGATTTGGTCCCCGCTAAAATGTCACCAGTTTCTTCTACTCAGGGCAAGTCCTTCTACTTTTCAGCTGATATTTGATAGTTCATTTGTCATACTTTATACAACTATTATGAATATTAGCTAAATTTGACTAGCTTAGTATGTATTTTACTAAGTCTTGGTTGTAACAATGAGAAGTAATTTAAGGGATACAATTTATTCCTTCCTTCATCTGGGGTCTGAAAGGAAATAAAAATGTCCCTCCACAGTTTAGTGCAAATGTGTCCGGCCCCACTGTGATGGTGAAGGACGGCCAGCACCAGCAAAGCTCCAGAGCTGATGTCCCAGTCATGCACACACTGCAGACTGGAAAGCCACCCGTGAAAGAGGGAGTGAGCATACTGAGATGGGAGCAGAGTAACCCGTTGCCAGTGCCAGGTTCCGACTTGCCACGCACTTTAAGGAATGCTTACTGAAATGCTTGAAATGAAAGGTGCTTTAATGAATGCTTGTCTAGTATGGTTTGCAAGCAAGAAGGTTTACAAGGCACACCCAGAACCGGGCCCTCTGCCGGGCTCCTTTTCTGCTGCAAATGGAAGTAAAGTGGTCAGTAGCTTATGCTATGGTCCAACACATGGAGCTAAGCAAGCCAATGGGCAGGTTTTGGTTGACATGACTGAGTGAGGGGGGAAGACAGATAATAAGGAACTTACCCTCACTCCCATGAACCTGTCCCTGAGAACGATCCATGAGAGCAAGAACACAAAAGCTTTGTTGCAGCAGAACAACACGGAGACATCCGTAGTGTTTATTTTCTTTATTGCATGTAAGTACAGGTAGTTTGTGAGTGTCCAAAGAACACCAAAGGGTGCTGCCTGGTAAAAAACACCTTCAAAGTCAAGCCATTGTCTCCAAAAAATCGACAGCATTCCCTAAAACAAGGAAAGAGAGGCAGTGTTATTATATTCTTGGGTTGAGACAGACCTTTTTTTTCCCTATATAAACCCATTTTTTTTTTTTTTTAGCAAATATGGGAAGAGGTAGATTTTAAAAAATTTGTTATTATTGTTATAAGCATTTTCTCTATTAAAGCTCTTCAATCTATTGCTTTACTCCATTGAAGAACTTGTCATACAATGGTCTGATGAAACATTGTTCCTCTTGTTTATGTTAAGTTTGGAATTGATGGCTCTACACAGAAGGTAATGCTGGGATTATCTGATCTGAACCCCCAATTCCATGGTGATTGATGGAGGGATTCTGTCACTTGCTTAGGAAGAGAAGGAAGTCATTAGGCCTTTTTATTTAAGAGGAGGGATGGATACTAGAAGGGAACTCATTGAAAGGTACTTTTCAAACCCTGCCCTGAACTAGAGTTGTCTTTGCAATTAGGCAAGGACAGTTATTTCTTGGACATAGTTAGCTACACTTTGGCTACCATATAAATAGTGTTAACTGAGGTCAATGTACACATTTTCTCCATGGGGCCACATTGGGAGTAAATTTTTCCACCATGGGGAAGTTCAAGTGTCTGCCCCATCTAAGCGTACAGCACAGGAGGAATCAGCAGATCCAGGAGTCCAGTGTCTTAGAAGAGAGGGACATGAGGGAAAATTGCTAGAAGAAAGTCTTCCAATGCCTCGGGTTCCATGGGTTGAATTTAGGGGGAAGAATCATTGATATATGAAATAGCATTTATAAAGACAGTCCACCTTCCACATGAAGAAGAAGAAACAAGAGAAGGCTATGAGGGGTAGGGAGCATGGAGAGAGTCCACTGGGAGAAGGCTTGGTCTACAGAAAACTGCCCACTGGTTTGACTGTTGTGGGAAAATGAAGATGGTGGTCCCATTGGGCATGATGAGCCCAGGCCAGATGGACAAGTGAGGAAGCACCGCGTCTACAGAGAGCAGAACCCAGCTCACGGAGGGCTGAGCTCAGAGGTGAGTGTTGAGGGCTGGCCCAGGAGGAGGGAGTCAGCTTACAAAGTGATTTATAAATAGACTCAGGCCTAACCCAATAGCCAGAAGAGCAAAAGAAAAGACATCACTATAAGCCAGATATACTGGGGGTGGGGTGGGGATGGGGGTATAAGTGAAGCCTGTGCCACTTAATATGAACATCCAGCAGTAAAGAAGGGAAAGGAAAAACAAGTCAAAGGGCATTTGGTGGAATCTTAATTTTATCTTGTTGTTTGTTCTTGCTATCATTCTTAAATGACCTTTGCCTTTGTCCATAATTCAACCCTGGGATTTCCACACAAAAGAAACAGAGAACTCATAAAGCAATGTGTGAATGCCTGGGAGATTGGTGGAGAGGAAACATACTCACAGTTTTGTGGAGAGTGGTACAGTTTAGTCACCCTTTCACTGATTTCAGAGCCCTACGCTGTTTCTAAACAAACTAGCACCCGGATAAAACATTCAGAGATTGCTAAATTTAACATGAAATGAATTCAACTTAATTGATTCCATTTTGGCTTTCTATAGATGCAACTTTCATTTGGGGGACAATGGAAATTCTAAACGATATGGTAATCTTTTCCATTTGCCATGTGACGTCATACAATGTTTGAAGTTCCATTTTCTATGTGGTGTTTCTGAACCTCTTGTCACTGAACAGTGTTCTTTCCCCCAGGGACAGTTATTAGAGATGGTGTCCTTTGTGTGTGTGATTAGAGTGGCTATAAAGTGATGCCAATCCTTAAGTGTGACCAACAGGAAATTCTTTCCTATTATTAATGCCCAACTATTTTAACTTAGAAGTTTTGCTGAAGGCAATATCACACACTAGGATTTTCAAGTTCCACCTGACTCTTTAGTATAAAAAAAATTATTCATGTTGTGCCAGGGAACATCCAAAGCCAATTAGGCAGCGTACATCCTTTATCAGAATCTATGTTTGACTTCTAAAGAGTCTGATGGTTGTAGAAGCAGTAAAGAGGGGGAGAAGGACATAGACATGGCTGGGCATTGACAGCCCAAGTTGCTGACGGGAAGTGGGAGGGGAGCGGGGTGCCAATCTGGGGACGGAACAGGCAAGACTCTGCCTGCTGGAGCTCTGTTGGCTCTTTGAGGACTCACGACTAGGGAATGCAGCTCAGGTGGGTGGATTGTGGTTCTACTAAGATCAAACAGGTTGGCCACTAGGGCCATGACCCTTGTGCTGTTTTAAGACCAAAGACTCCACTTTTTCCTTATCAACCACAGTGCCTTGTCTAAAATTGCGCTGATCTGGGTCAGCTGGCTCACCCATGCCTGTCCTTAATTGCAAGGGGAACCAAGAAAGATGATGAGCACAAATCCATCTTGGTTGGAGACTTCTTGGTATACAAAGAGTTGACTACAGTAGAAGCTCTCTTGACTGACTTCCACTTACCTGACTTGACAGCCTAATGCTCTTCATTCCCTCTGTAAAATCCACCCACTGTTGCCCTTGGCCGGCTAAGTACTCAAGGCTGGCAGGTTAGTCTTCAGCACACCCAAGCCTTTCAGTTCCTACCAGCTGAGCCATATGCAGCCCAAGATTCAGATGTGTTTGCTTTGCAATTCTGCTTGTGCCAATTGTTCTTTGTTATTTGATTTACATAATTCTATTAATTATTTCATAAATCAATGAGGAAAGTGAGAAAATAATGTTGCTGTTTTTATGAACACTAAGCTGAGAGCTTCAAGAAAGACTCAATAGAAGCAAGGCACTAAAAAACTGCTATTGAATTAGGTGCAAATGAAATTCTGTAAAATAAAGGAAAAATTGCAAATATCTATGAAGATTCTGCACTCACATTACTTGGCCATTCTTGGTACTCTTTAAAGAACCCTGACTGGAATAGCCTGGCATGGTGGGATTAGGATATCTTGTCATTTAATCAAATCAACAAATACTTATTTAGCACTTGCTATATTCACAATTTTAGACATGGCTCTGTGGCTGATAAGGAAAAAGGGAATAGTCCCTGCTCTTGAGAAGCTGATGGTACAAGTGGGGAGACAGACTGATCCCTCAACAGGAAGCAATACGAGGATGTGTGGTGGGGTCACACTAATGCTGTAGAATTCCTCTCCAGTGGAGAGAGCCAGACCGTCAGGGAAGGCCTCACAGATGTGGATTTTGAGCACAGACTTGAAGGACAGGCGATTTTTATACAGGTGGAGGGAGAGAGAATCTTCTTGGAAAGACAAGAGAAAAAATTGCACCTATGAAACAACAAAAAAATTCCATGAAATAATCTTGGAAACTAAAAATAGGATAGCTGAAATATAAAAAAAAATAGTAGAGTTGTTATAATATAAAGTCACGATAATTTCCTATAAAATAGGAGAGAGAGACAGGGAGATAAGATTGGAAGGTTCAATATCAAACTAAAAGAAGCTCTAGAAAGAGAAGAGGGAGAAAATGAAGTGGAAGAAATTACAGAAGAAAGAATTCAAAAAAGTTTCCTAGAACTGAAGGAGAGTACCAAGTACCAAGCAAAACAAGTGAAGAAAGAACCAAAACCAGGCACACATTTGTGAAATAAAGGACTAAAGATAAGATTTGAAAGTTTCCAATGAGAAAGAAACCAAAATAGGTCAAGGGATAAAAAAAATCAAAATAGTGTCAGACTTGTCAATGACAAAAATGGCAGCTGAGAATACTAGCACAATGCCTTAAAATTTCTGAAGGAAAATTATTTTCAAATCAGATTTCTATACCAAGCCAACTATAAATCAAATGAGAGAGTAAAATAAGGATAGGCTGCACCAAAACGGGGAGGGGGGTAAGCCCGGAGTGAGGAAGACAGGAGGCAGGAAGTAGGGCACCCAATACAGACGGGCAGGGGTGGCATCCCCGGGTGATGCTCCCAGAGACCAGGGAGCATAGCAGGTTCTAGAAGGAAGTCTCAAGGGAAGCCTTGGGATTAAGCACTAGGAGAATACTGATAGGTTTATGAAATAGTGGAACATTTTAAAAATTTAGCAATCATTAAACAGAAATCAAGGTAAATGAGATAAAAGAGGCAAAAAATAATGCCAGGAAAAATGAAGGGTCAGTCACAAAAGGAAGCAGAGTCACAGGCACCATTTGGCTTAGTGGTGAACAGCATATGCAAGTTTAACTATTAGCCAAAAATTGAGATATTGTAATACTGGAGGGGACGGAAACAGGGAAAGTGGGTGTGGGATGGGATGGAAATCGATAGATGTCTACATTCAGGAACACTGAGATAAGAATACAACTTAGGTAAATTGACATAAATACCAGGAGAAATGTCCACAAGAGCTGAGAACGCCTAAGAGTAGGGAGGTGTGGGGTGGAAGTTGCTGTTTTTTTTTTTTTTTTAATCCTAATTCTTTTGGAACTATTTTGTTTTTCCAAAGGATGCACACGTATTACCTTGTTAAAAATAAAAATTAATTTAAAAACACGTAAGAGAAAGGTCAAGTTGTTGTGGTTGAAGCTAAAATGTGGGTGCTCTGAGACAGCTTAAAGAACACAGATGTGGAGAAACCTTCTGGTTAAAGATAAGGAAGCTGAAGCCAGACATTCAAAGACATGCTCAAGTTCAAACAGCTATCCAGCCAGGCTAGAGTTCAGGCTTCCAGACCTGTAGTCTGAGGGAACACTCCTAATTATCTGCTCTCTCCTCTAGATCCTTTACATAATCATTGATAAATATTTTAAACTCTCCAACCATAACCCCAAAATAAAAGAAAGCATCTCTATCCAACCCATTTTCCTATCAGTATCCCTCTTTCATAGCACAACTTTCAGAAGAGGTGTCTGCACCCATTTTCCCCCATGTCTTCGCCTATCTCTTTCTTCAACTCACTCGAATCCAGTGTCTGCTTCTAACCGCCCGGACTGATTACCAACAACCTTCTCGTTGCTAAATCCAACAGGTGTTTTTTAGACTTCATCTCACCCTTGGACGCCTCTAACGTTGACTGTTCCTGCTTTAAACAGACTTTCTTCTTGGCTTCCAACTTAGCACATTCCCCTTGGTTTCCTCTGAACTCTCCTCATCCTTCTAGGTGCCCTCTGCAAGACCTTTTTGATATTTCCCCAGGGTTCTCTTCTGGTTCCTCTTCCTTTTGTCCTATAAACAGTCACTGAACAAGTTTATCTATTGTCATGATTTCAAGCCCAACTGATGACTCTCTAGTCAAGACACTTCTGGCACCATCTTGTCCTGCACATTCCCAGATACCTCATAGCCCAGCCAGCTTCTCAAACTGAACTCAGTATCTTCCACTTTAATTCTCCATCACTGTGTGGTACTGCAATTCGTATTTCTGCCTAGGCCAGATACTTGGAAATCATTTTTAACTTCTTTTGCCTCATCATATCTCATTCATCCCAAAGCTCTATAGATTATTCCTCCTAAATATTTCTTCCTCTCACAGCTACAACCCTGGTCCATGCCTCCATCCTCTTTCACTTGAACTACTGCCACAGGAATCAAATCAATCTTCTCTCTTCACTGGTTTTCCTTCCCCAAACCAAATCCATTCCATTCTCCATACTAGAGACAGAGAGATTCTCCCCTTTCCTTAATTTCCCCTTAGGATAATGGCCAAATTCCTCCTAAGCTTGCCAGGTTCTTGCCGTTGCCCATCCTCTAGCTTTAGCCTCCAACTCTTACCCATCCATACCCTGAATTTAAAGCAGGCTGAACTCATTTCAGTTCCTGGAATTCAGTGTGCTCCTTCCTCTGCTCTTGTCTCAACAGATGCTATTCCCGTTTCCTGAAACACTCTTCCCTTTTTCCTCTTTCTGTGGGTGGTTTCCTTCCATCCACTGAGTATGAGCTCATATGTCCCCTCTGATGCAGCCGTGATCCGTGTTCCCATAATGCCCTATACTCATCACAGCATACAGGACACTTTCTCGTAACTGCATTTTATTGTAACTGCTTATTTAATGTCTGACATCTTCACTAGGACTTAAGCTTTGTGTGGTTGTTACACTTTTGCTTCATCTTATATCCTTAGAACCTAGTATATAATACGTAATAATAAACATATTTTTACAGAATGAATACACTTATTCCTTTATGAAGGACAATTGGTTCTAGAACAATGATGCAAAGACCATTAGTTTCAGAAATCCAAGGGAGTTTTTAAAAATACATAATTCTTGGATTCAACCTTAGACATACTGAATTATATTGTACAGTGAGGGGACAGGATAATGTAGAGGATGATGCAATTTGTATGAGACACATTCTTGAAGTCATTCCAGAGTTCAAAATTGACAAAGCTACACTAATTTTGGCATAATAGCATTTTATTTCTGTTTGCCACCTAATGTTAACATTACCACTTTGCATTTATAGTTCCCTTGGCCTGCCAGCATTAATATTGTGATACTTGTCTAATATTTAAATTCTTGGGGGACTGACATTAGTTGAAATTTTATATACAAATTAAACATTAGTCATACTTATATATTGTGTTACTGTACATTTGCATAATAATGTGACTGTACCGTATTAAAATTTTTTTCTAGGTGATTATCATGTGAAACCAAGTTTGAATTCAAAAGTTCATGCCGCCTCTCTTTCTCTCTCTCTTTTTTTTTTGGTTTTAGGCAAAACTATTTTTAAGAATTGAAGTATAATGTACATTTCTTTAAATGTAAAAAGATTAGATGTACAGTTTGATTAATTTTATAAGGTGAATTCACACATGTAACAACCATCTCTACCAACATATAGAATATACCACCACACTGAACACCCTTGTGCCCTCTCACCGTCATTACCCATCTCCCCCGAACGTTATGCTGACTTCTATCTCCATAGCTTACTTTTTAATTTATAAAGATGGAACCATAATTATGTACTCTTTCACATCTGGTTTCTTTTACTCATTACTATATCCAAGAGATTTGCCCAGGCTGTTGTAGATAGATATCAGTAATTCACTTGCTTTATAGTTGTTGGGGTAGAGTCTCCCACAACAGACATATTCACGTCCCAATCCCTGGTCTTGTGGGCGTGAACCTGTTTGTAACTAGGACCTTTGAAGATGTTATTAGTTAAGGTGAGCCCAGACTGAATGAGGGTGGGCTGTAGTTCAATATGGCTGAACCCCTTATAAGCAAAGGAAATTGAACACAAAAGTAGAAGCTACTGGGAGCAGCAAGAGGCTGGAAGTCAACAGAATCCAAAAGAGAAAGGAAAAGATGCTGCCATGTCTATGACCTGTGACAGAAAAACCAAGGATCAAGGAATGCCGGCAGTCAGCCCCAGAATGTCACAGTTTTTAGAGAGAAAGCATTGCCTTGCTAATGCCTTGATTTTGGACTTTCTGTAGACTCAAAACCATAAGCCAATAAATTCCCATTGTTTAAGCCAACCCACCATATGGTATTTGTTTTAGCAGCTGGGAAATTAAACCAACAGTACTTAACTTTATAATTATACCAAAATTTATGTACCCATTCTACAGTTGATGGTCAGTTGGGTGGTTTGGATTACGAATAATACTGCTATGAACATTCCTGATTATGTCTTTTAGTGCACATTTGTATACATTTATGTTGGTTATATACCAAAGAGGGGAATATGTATAGGGTCAGCTTTAGAAAATAGTGCCAAACAGGTTTTCAAAGCACTTGTGCCAACTTATACTCTCACCAGTCTTTTAACTGGAATTTTATTCCATTTACATTTAATGTAATTATGGCTCTATTCGGGTTTAATATTACCATCTTAATAATCTTTTCTACTTTTTCCATAACACCTTTGTTTCTTTAATTTAATCTCTTTGGCTTTTTCATGGGTTAATCAAATTTAAAAAATTTTCCATCTCCCCCATATTAGCTTTTTAGAAATACATTCTTCTATTATTTTTCCAGGAGTAGACACTGCCACATGAATTCTTGATTTATTAGAATATACTTTCATTGGTAATTTTATCACTTCTTGGACAATGCAAGGACCTTCTAACACCTTAATTCCATTTGTTTCCTTATCATATTTTGGGCATATCAACTATTGTCATGAATTTTAATTCTACATATGTTAAAACCCTATGACACATTATTCCTACTGCTTTAAACAGTCAGTATTCATTTAGATATAACTACATATTTACTCTTTCTAAAGCTCATCATTCCTTGCTGAATTATTGTGCATCCATCTAGGATAATTTCCTTCTGTCTGAAGACTCCCATTAAATGTTTCTTTCAGTGTGGGTCTGCTTGCATGAAACTATCTTTATTTTGCTTTCATTTTTTTAAAAGGTATTTTCACTGCATTTAGAAATCTAAATTGAAAGGTATATTCTTTCAGTCCTTTGAAAATATCATTCCATTCTCTCCTGGCTTTCAGAGAAATCAGTTATAAATTCTTATTGTTGTTCTTTTGAAGATAATGTATCATTTTTCCCTGGCTACTTTTATGATTTCCTATCTACTTTGGTTTTCAGCAGTTTTCTATGCTATGTCTTGGTGTACCATAACTGCTATGCTGCTGATTTCTGTTTGACTTCTATGATCCACACTTTGAATTCTCAAATTCTGCAAGAAGATGAGGCACCAGGAAATGAAAGGTTCCTTTCATGTGTTTTCCCTTTATTCTGGGATTTTGGTGCTTTGAGGCCTGGCAGTATTAGCTGCTTTCTGATGCTTTCAAACAGCATTTTAAAATATTTTATCCAACTTCTCCAGTTCTTCTCTGAGGGAGGGTTAGTCATAATAACATGTCTTTCTTGTTCAAGCAGCTATAATTTAGAGGCTCTAAGGAGGTTCGGAAATAACCCTGGGTACGTGATAATAAACAAGCTATACTAGTGGCAAGATGATGGTTCCTGGGCCCCACTCCAGTGGTTTTGTTTCAGTAGGTCCAGTATGAGGTACAGGAATCTATACTTTCAAGAAGATGCTTAGGAAATTCCGGTAATTCTCATGTACATCCAGATTTAGGAGACAGTTCTCTAGATTACCATTTCTCCAAGTGTAGTGAAAGACCACCTGTGTCAGTACCACCCGCAGCACTTAGCACCCTAGTCTAAGCCATCATCGTTCCTCACTAGGATTATTATCATCCCTGTCTCTACTTTTATCTCCTTCTTTAAAACACAAGTCAGACCATGTAATTTCTTTACTTGAAACCTTCCATTGGCTTCACGTCTTATTCAAAGCAAAACATTTCTCCATGGCCTATAAGGGCCTACCATGACCTTGACCCGCCCCCCTCTGACCTTGTCTCTTGCCACTTTCTCCCTCACTCATACCGAGCCACCCTGTCCTCCTGGCTATTCCTTGAACACACCTGGCATACTCCTGACTCAGGTCCTTCACTGTCGCTGTTCTCTCTGGAAGGCTCTTCCCTCACATTTGCACATGGATCTCTCCCTTACCCCTACAGGTCTCTGCTCAAGGTCAGGCAGCCCTTCCCAGCCATCCTCTCTAAGAAAGTAATATCACCACCTTGATCACCCCCAGCTCATCTGATCCCTGTCATGTGCTTTATCACTTGCACTTTCCACTCTCTGACGTGTTATAAATTTACATTTTAAAAATAGTCTGAGTTCTTCTACCAAAATATGTGCATCACGAAGGCAGGGACATTTACTCACTGCTGTATCTTCAGTACCTAGAACCATGCCTTGCGCTCTGTAGGTACTTTATAAATATGAATGGATTCCTGTTCCCATACCAGACTGCTGAATTGGAATTTTGTGGGATAGAGCCAGGAATCTGCATTTCAATCAATTATCTCAAATAACAGTTATGTGTCCCAAATAGAACCAATGTGATTTCTTTCCAAAAAATTGGTTTTAAAAGGTGAAGTTTTTTTTTTTTTTTTTTCCGAATGTAAACCAACGAAGCCTATAAATATCATCTACCCTTGGTATGTTGGTTTGGAGGTATGTACCCCCAAAAATCATATTCTTAAATTTAATCCATTCCTGTGGGTGTGAACCCATTGTAAGAAGGACCTTTTGATGAGGTCACTTCACTTAAGGTGTGCCCTACTGCATTCAGGATGGGATGGGTATTAATCCTATTATTGGAGCCCTTTATAAATGGAATGAATACAGAAAGAGACAGAGAGAAAGCCACAGGAAGCAAGAAGCTGAATGTCAGCAGAACCCAGAAGAGAAGGTATTTCAAGGAAGAAGTGATCAACAGTGTCCAGTAGAGTCTCTTATTCAGAGGTTTACAGAAAGAGGCTGGAAGCCCTTGGTAATCTTCATCAAAAACACCCAGAAAGGGGACAGATCCAACCACAAGGACAAAAAAGCTGGCCTAAAACACTGATGTCACCACTAGGGACTGGAAAATGCCAATTAGCAATCTTGTCATGAGGGGTTTGTAGTCAAAGCTAAGGATAGATGTATAGTATAATAGTAATTATTGCTTTGTTTCCAATTGCCATTCTTTAGCTTCTTGCTTCTAAAACAAATAACAACAAAATTCAGAATGCAGAAGGATCCTGAAAATTAAGTATCATCCACTCCCAAATCCCAAACCCCCAGTTCTCTTCAGAATCAATCATTATGACCATTTTCTTGCCTTCTTCTGGTAATAATCTATTCAGATACAAACGTGAGTGTGTGTGTATATATATAGAATTTTTTAATACACAGATATATGTAAATAATTTAATTACACAGCAAATGGAATTATAAGCTTGTCTACAATAATTCCTTCACCTTTTAGGAGCCCTAATTAAAGAACTGTATCCTGTCCTGGCATTGGGCAGGATGGCCTGTTGGCTATTGCATGTGCCTGCATGCCAGCCTACCTGGTGAAGAGGTAGAGGTGAATAGTCAAATATAAGAGCATGTAAGTTCAGCGCCGTGAGGAGGCTGCATCTTAATTCCAAGAAATGATCCTGTTAGATTCCTCTTCTCTATAAGAGGTTTTACAACGTACTAAATTCGTGGGGCATTTTACTTGCTTCCTTAAAACACTTTAAAAATATAAAACAGTGTAGAAGAAAAATTTGAAAAGAGAAAAGAAATTTTAATCACAATGAACCATTTCAACACAATTGCTGAGATTGTATACATTTTCTTCAGGATTTTCCCACATACACATATTTTTACAGAGATGTGATTGTGCAGTACATGCAAGTCTTGCTTTTTAGCTAAACCTGCCTCATAAGAATGTTCCCATGGTGTCATATGGTTTTCTGCTTACTGTTTTACTTTCTTTTTTAAACTATTTATTGTGAAGTAATCTCAAACTTACAAGGCAGTTGCAAAAATAATACAAACTCCATACAGAGAGCTCCAGTGTATCCCCCCCATCCCAGATACCCAGATCCACCAATTTTAACATTTTGTTACATTTGCCATCCCATTCCTCCCTCCCTCCCTCTTTTCCCTCTCTCCCTCCCTCCCTCTCTCTCTCTCTTTCTGTCTCTCAATCTCCCTCCCTCCCTCCCTCTCCTTTCTGTCTTTCTTTTTCTTTCATTATGTATCTGTCTATTTTCTGAACATTCAATAGTAGATTGCATACATCAAGCTCCTTGAACACATTCCATGTACATTTCCTAAGATCAACAATATTCTCTTATGTAACCGCCTTAAATAACAGTTAACATCTATTTATTGTTTTCTATGGCTGCACAGAATTGAAGCTGGTAATATTCTGCAGAGATATCAGTATAGATAGCATCAGCCTACTCCCATTATTACATGCTATGCTTTTTCCAGTTTTTTCCTATTATAGAAAGAAGGTGATAAATATCTTCATGCTTATGTTATTCCACAAATTTTATAATTTTCCTTAAAGAATTACTGCATTCATAAAAGAATGTTGGGGGGGGGTTGTAGATGACCAAAGTATTTCCTATAAAACCCACAAAAGACTCACATGACTAGGACATATCTGTATAATAGCTGTATTATGAACAAATCAAGTGTCATGAAGAGATTTAGTCTCCAGTTCCCTGGGGTGTACTAATGAAAAATAAATGCCCAAGGAGTAGGTTTAGCACATATTGAAGGGATTTGCTGGAAGAGAGATGGCAGAATGGCCTAGAAGCACAGTGTATTTATATATTATATACTCCCTCTTCACTTGACATCTTCAGTTGTGGTCTCAGTGAATAGATTGTAAGGTGTTTGTAAAACATTTTCACTCCAGCATCAGGTAGGAAGGCTGGACTCCACGAATTTGAGATTCAATTCTGTGATTTAAAAATAAAACCTTTCTAATAGGCAAAACCAGAGTGAAGTCCAGCTATAGGGAGTAAATGGGTAAATGTTTACATGCTTTTATTGGAGGAATTTGTGTTTTTTTTAGAGCTTTTATGGAACTTTAAGCTAAAAGAAGCAGCAGAGACCAGTTAACAATGTCATGAATTGGGCTTTTGTTTATTTTGAAGATTTAAAGGCTAATTTTTGGGGGGAGTTTTAAGCATAAAAGTGAACTACTCGAAGACAGTTGTATAAAAATGTAGCTTATGAGGGGTGACAATGGGATTGGGAATGCCATAAGGACCAAACTCCACTTTATCTAGTTTATGGATGGATGTGTAGAAAAGTAGGGGAAGGAAACAAACAGACAAAGGTACCCAGTGTTCTTTTTTACTTCAATTGCTCTTTTTCACTCTAATTATTATTCTTGTTATTTTTGTGTGTGTGCTAATGAAGGTGTCAGGGATTGATTTAGGTGATGAATGTACAACTATGTAATGGTACTGTAAACAATCGAAAGTACAATTTGTTTTGTATGACTGCGTGGTATGTGAATATATCTCAATAAAATGATGATTAAAAAAAAAAGTGAACTACTACTGCTCATAAGTAAGTGAACACATGTTTGCATTTCCTACAAGTATGTTTAAATGTTACACATCTTCCCTCCCATTGCAGATGCAGGCTCAGCCAATGTATCCTTATATATTAGAATTAAGTTGTAAAGACTTGTCTAAACAAACATGAAGATCAACTTTTTCAGCAGAACTATAAACAAAATACCAAATCATTTTATTAAGCTTGATTTCCTTTACTACACATTATAGGTTTCAGGGCTTGGTGAACAGTGAGCCCAAAAATTGTCTTTATGTCTGTCTGAAATTGCACCTGTCTATCTACCTGTCTATTTACCTACCTTCCCGGTTACTGGTCAGTTTTGGAAGCACAGGCCTGAGACATTTAGAGGCAGAAAAAAAAAAATAGGTCTTCCATGATGTCAGTGGTGATGTCCTTTTGGAAAGGGCTCTGAGAGAACTGGAAGTCATTAATAGGTTAAAAGGAATTTTGATCCCTGAGATGTTTCCCTGAGGAATGGTCCAATCTTAACCACAAAGTTTTTGAGAGGGAACATGTGAGAAGCACAGACTGTACACATGTCCCACTAAGAATTTCACAGCCTCCTCCATAGAAATCTTATTTTTTGTGTGTTTTGGGCTTGGCTGGCTACTTTGTATGCACAATCAAACAGCCTAAGTATCTGGAAAGTGCAGATAGAGTGTGCCAGCTCCTGAGCGTTGTCTGGTCCTGGCTAAGTTGCCAGGTTTACTGAAGCGAAGCTGTGCTCTGTGCTAAAAGTGAAGCTCAAAGCAGCAAAGACAGGAATGACCAAAAACTTCCATGTATGTCTGGAGACTAAAGTGCCAGCGGAAGTAGTCTGGCTACTTAGGAAGGGTGGAGCCTCAGAACTGTCCAATCTGAAACAGCCTCTTGATATTAGAAACCATCCTGCCTATTCTAGGAAGTTCACTCAAATAGCTGTTGATACTGTAGAGTAAAACTTGTCTGATTACTATTATTATTTGCTTTTTTTTTTTAATTAGAAAAGTTGTGAGTTTATAAAATAATCATGCATAAAATACAGGATTCCTGTACACCACCCCATCACCAAAACCTTGCATTGGCTGTGAAACATTTGTGACAACTGATGATAGCACTTTTAAAAAATAATAGTATTATTTTTTTCAAAAGCAGTTCCTTTGTTATTCTAGTCTTTCGATCATTTTTAATTGGGTTGTTTGTCTTTTCATTGTTGAGTTGCAGGATTTCTTTATATATTCTCTACAGTAAACCCTTGTCAGATATGTGGTTTCCAAATATTTTCTCCTATTGAGTAGGTAGGTTGTTTTGCTAGTTTGCTAATGCTGCCGGAATGTGAAACATCAGAAATGGATTGGCTTTTATAAAGGTGGTTTATTTGGTTACACAGTTACAGTCTTAAGGCCATAAAGTGTCCAAGGTAAGGCATCAACAATCGGGTACCTTCACTGGAGGATGGCCAATGGCTTCCAGAAAACCTCTGTTAGCGGGGAAGGCACGTGGCTGGTGTCTGCTCTGGAGTTCTGCTTTCAAAATGGCTTTCTCCCAGGATGTTCCTCTCTAGGCTTCAGCCCCTCAATAATGTCACTCTTAGTTGCTCTTGGGGCATTTGCTCTCTCTTAGCTTCTCTGGAGCAAAAGTCTGTTTTCAACAGCCATCTTCAAACTGGCTCTCATCTGCAGCTCCTGTGCTTTCTTCAAAGTGTCCTTCTTGGCTGTAGCAAGCTCACTCTTTCTGTCTGATCTTATATAGTGCACCAGTAATTTAATTCAGACCCACCCAATAGGTGGGCCAACACCTCCACGGAAATTATCCAATCAGAGTTATCACCCACAGTTGGGTGGGGTGCATCTCCATGGAAACACTCAAAGAATTACAATCTAATCAACACTGATACATCTGCCCACACAAGATTACATCAAAGATAATGGCGTTTGGGGGGACATAATACATTCAAACTGGCACAGTTGTCTTTTTACTTTCTTGACCAAATCCTTTCATGCACAAAATTTTTAATTTTGAGGAGGCTCCATTATCTATTATTTCTTTTGTTCCTTGTGCTCTGAGAATGAATTCAAAGAAAGCACTGCTTACCACAAGATCTTGAAGATGCTTCCTTACATTTTCTTTGAGGAGTTGTATAGTCCTGGTTCTTGTATTTAGGTCTTTGATCCATTTTGAGTTAATTTTTGTATACGGTGTGAGATAGGAGTCCTCTTTCATTCTTTTGCATATGGATATCCAGTTTTCCCAGCACCCTATGTTGAAGAGACTATTCTTTCCCATTTGAGTGGACTTGTCAGTCTTGTCAAAAATCAATTGGCCATAGACATGGGGGTCAATTTCTGAAGTATCACTTCAATTCCACTGTTCTTTATCTATCCTTGTGCCAGTACCATGATATCTTGACCACTGTAGTTTTGTAATATGCTTTAAAGTCAGGAAGTGTGAGTCTTCCCACTTTGTTTTACTTTTTTTAAAGATCTATTTTGCTAATTTGGGTCCCCTTCCCTTCCAAATAAATTTGATAATTGGCTTTTCCATTTCTGCAAGGTAGGCTGCCAAAATTCTGATTGGGATTGTGTTGAATCTCTAAATCAATCTGAGTAGAATTGACGTCTTAATGATATTTAGTGTTTCCAATCCATGAACATGAAATGTCCTTCCATTGATTTAGGTCTTCTTTGATTTCTTTTAACAACGTTTGGAGTTTTCTGTGTTCAAATCCTTTACATCCTTGGTTAAATATTCCTAAATATTCGATTCTTTTAGTTGCTATTATAAATAGAATTTTTTTTAATTTCTTCTCCAGAAATCTCACTACTAGTCAGTAGAAACACTACTGATTTTTGTGGTTGATACTGTATCCTTCCAATTGGCTGAAGTTGTTTATAAGCTCTAGTAGTTTTACTGTAGATTTTTTGGGATTTTCTACCTATAGGATCATGTCATCTGCAAATAGTGAAAATTTTACTTCTTCCTTTCCAATTTGGATGCCTTTTATTTCTTTTTCTTGCCTAAATTCTCTGACTAGAACTTCATGCATAATGTTGAATAACAGTGGTTAACAGCGGACATCCTTGTCTGGTTTCAGATCTTAGAGGGAAAGTTTCAGTGTTTCACCACTGAGTACAATGTTAGCTGTGGGTTTTCCATATGTGCCCTTTATCACGTTTCCTTCTATTCCTATTTTTTGAAGTGATTTTATCAAGAAAGGATGCTGGATTTAGTCAAATGCCTTTTCTATGCCCATTTAGATAATGATGTGGTTTTTCTCCTTCATTTTGTTAATTTGGTATATTACATTGATTGATTTTCTTCTATTAGACCACCCTTGCTTACCCAGGATAAAACCCACTTGATCATGGTGTATTATTATTTTAATGTGCTGTTGGATCTGATTTGCAAGTATTTTGTTGAGGATTTTTGCATCGTTATTCATTATAGAAAATGGTTTGTAATTTTCTTTTCTTGTAGCATCTCTTATTTCGTTTTGGTATTAGAGTGATGTTGGCTTCATAGAAGGAGTTAGCTTGTATTCCTCCTCTTCACTTTTTAGGAAAAGTTTGAACACGATTAGTAGTAATTTTTCTTCAAATGACTGGTAGAATTCACCTGTGAAGCCATCTGGTTCTTGGGTTTTCTTTGTTGGGAGGTTTTTGGTGACCAGTTCAATCTCTTTACTTGTAATTGGTCTGTTGAGGTCTTCTAGTTCTTCTCGAGTCAGTGAAGGTGGTTTGTGTATTTCTAATAATTTTTCCATTTTATCTAAGATGTCTCATTTGTTGGCATACAGATACTTTTAGTATCCTCTTATGATCCTTTTTACTTCTGTGGGGTCAGTAGTAGTAATGTCCCCCATCTCATTTCTGACTTTATTTTATTTGCATCTTCTCTCTTTTTTTCTTAGTCAGTCTAGCTAAGGGTTTGTCCATTTTGTTGGCCTTCTCAAAGAAGCCATTTTTGGTTTTGTTAATTCTCTCTTATTTTATTTTTTATTCTCAATTTCATTTATTTCTGTTCTAATCTTTGTTATTTCTTTCATTCTGCTTGTTTTGGGATAAGTTTGCTGTTCTTTTTCTAGTTTTCCAGGTGTGTAGTAAAGCCTCATTTTAGCTTTTTTTTTTTTTTTTTTCTTTTTTTACTGTAAAGTGCTTAGGGCTATAAATTTCCCTTCAGCCCTGCCTTTGCTGCATCCCATAAGTGTTGATATGTTGTCTTCTTGTATTCATTTAACTCAAGATAGTTACTGATTTCTCTTGCAATTTTTTCTTTGACCCCACTGATTGTTTAAGAGTGAGTTGTTTAACCTCTTTTTATCTGTGAGTTTTCTGGTTCGCCACATGTTACTGATTTCCAGCTTCATTCCATTCTGGTCAGAGAAAATGCTTTGTGTAACTTCCATCTTTTTAAATTTACGGAGACTTGTTTTATGACCCTACAGGTAGTCTATTCTGCTGAATGTTCCATGAATTTGAGAAGAATGCTCACCCACTCTGGAGGTTAGAATAGAATGAGAAAACAAAGCAGAGCCCCGTTGCAATGGTTCATTTGCCATTTCAGGCTCTATGATCCTCAAAGTGCCTGTGTGAAGAGCTGAACACAAGAGATCTGCTCCCTAGATTCTGCAGGAATGGGCATGTGGATTTAGGGTGTATTCCCTGCAACTAATCTTGCAGATGTGTGGGCATGCTCTCTGCTATTTTCAGGAGCTGTGCTGAAACTATTTAAAGCCATGGGCATAAATTTGTCTTTAGCAAGTAAAATGCAAGGAAATTATTCCAAAGTCTCTCCCTCTGGCTTTATCAAAGCTTTATGCTTTAAAAAATATATAAACAGCTTTCCTTTAGGTGAAAAGGATGCAAAGATTTGTGTAAAGATGCAAAGGTTTGTGTAATTTAGCTTCAGATGAACAGGCTGTTTTCCTAATCTCCAACTGGAGCAAAACAAAGATGATACGAATTTAATAGGAATTGAAAAATCAAGGATGTTACTAAGGAGGACAATATTTTAAAAGTTGAAATGAAATTTTATTGTATCTCAAGGACAGAAATGCTTACAGATAGGGTCAGTTCCATAATATACTATTTAGGATAGAAATGAATTATGTTAATTATTAAGCATTTCAACGCTGACACTAGATGACTGGTGTGTATATGCCTACCCATTGATTTCTGAAGGCAGTTTTCCTCTTTGTATCTGTCTGTCTGTCTGTCTCTCTTTCTCTTTCCCTCACATACATAGCCAGAACTTCCTCCACCCAAATGAAGAGCATAGCCTTATGCAGAGTTGGATGGATTTCCATGACACAAACTGATGGCTCTTTTTTAAAATAAATTAAATTTGAGCTTAGAAAGTATCTGTTCTAGTTTGCTAACGCTGTCAGAATGCAAAACACCAGAAATGGATTGGCTTTTATAAAAGAGGGTTTATTTGGTTACACAGTTACAGTCTTAAGGCCATAAAGTGTCCAAGGTATCACATCAACAATCAGGTACCTTCACTGGAGGATGGCCAATGGCATCAGGAAAAACCTCTGTTAGCTGGGAAGGCACGTGGCTGGCGTCTGCTCCAAGTTCTGGTTTCAAAATGGCTTTCTCCCAGGACATTCCTCTCTAGGCCACAGCTCCTTTTCAAGGTGTCACTCTCAGTTGCTCTTGGGGTATCTGTCTTCTCTTAGCTTCTCCGGAGCAAGAGTCTGCTTTCAACGGCCTTCTTCCAACTGTCTTTCACCTGCAGCTACTCTCTCAGCTCCTGTGCATTCTTCAAAGTGTCCCTCTTGGCTGTAGCAAACTCGCTCCTTCTGTCTGAGCTTACACACTGCTCCAGTAATCAAGGCCCATGCTGAATGGGTGGGGCCACACCTCTATGGAAATTAACTCATCAGAGTTATCACCTACAGTTGGGTGGGTCACATCTCCATGGAAACACTCAAAAGATTCCAGTCTAATTAGCACTAAAATGTCTGCCCACAAGATTGCATCAAAGAATATGGCTTTTTCTGGGGGACATAATACATTCAAACAGGCACAGTATCTAAATACATATTCCCTGGTCCTGCAATGTTGAAAAGAGACATTCATTATTTACCGTTGAAGAAGTCACTGCTGATTCACAGAGACTCAAGAACTCAAAAATAGCTGAGAGAAAGTTGTACTAGCTTTTGGGTGTTTCCCTAGATCAGGAAAAACTCCAGGGTCATCCTGAATTCTGCTCTTGTTTCCACTCATCCCAGATACAGGCCTGTACCCAGGGAGCTGCTGTTCTCAGGGGTCCTGTTTACTTCATGTCTTCCTGATGGGCTTTCATAATTTCCCATCCTGATGCACTTCCCACATATGGTTCTTCCTTTTTGTTCACCCAGAGTCTAAAGACACCTGGTTACAGCCAGCTCTAGTTGTGAGAGGGGCAGGATAAGTTTTCTAGGAAAGTGGAGTATTTCAAAGTAAAGTTATCCCCATCTGCCAGGGCAACAGAAGGCTCTGGAAGCAGGATCTTGCTTGACTATTCTTTGTGGGAACCTCATAATAAGCCTAAGGAGCCTTAAATCTAAAAAATAATTAGCTTTATGTCTCTGGGCCTCAGTTTTTTTCATCTGTGAAATGAACGTCCAACTCAAATGACCTTTAAGATCCTTTCATAGACACCATTCCATGGATATGCTATTCAAGGCCCAGGAGCTTAAAAATCTAAAGCTGGATGTAACCCTCCAGGCAGAGACGCAGGGCCCAGAGGAAATGTCACTGTTCCAAGGACCCCGGTTAGTGAGTTGGCAGGAGGACACGTCAAGCCTGCATTGCTTCTTCCTCTCTATTCATGACAAAAAACTTACAATCCATAAAAACAATAACCACCTGTGATGGTTAGGTTCATGTGTCAATTTGGCCAGGTGATGGTGTCCAGGTGTCTGGTCAAGCAAGCACTGGCCTAACCGTTACTGCAAGGACATTTGTGGCTGGTTAATAAACCAGAAGGCTGGTTTATTAAATCATCAGTCAGTTGGCTGCAGCTGTGACTGATGACATCAACAAAGGGCATGTCTTCCACAAGAGTATTCAATCAGCTAGATTTAATCCAATCAGTTGAAGACTTCTAAGCGAGAAAGACAGAGGACCTTTATGGACTCCTGCATCCCCACAGCTGTGTGAGACACTTTTATGGAATCTCATATTTATAGATATCTCTTGTTGATTCCGTTTCCCTAGAGAACCCTAACTAATACATCACCCTAATAGCTTTTGTTAGATCCTTTGTAGCACTGAACCTTTACCATGAGCATATTAAACTCACCCCAGCTTGGCTTTGGGCCCAACAGTGCAAACTTGCAGGGCATTTTGTCCTTCTGAGACAAAGTATTTGGGGATGCTTTTGGCAAGTGCCTGCGAGTGGAATTCTAACATCTATTCCAGCTTCCTTGGATGCTCCCGCAAGTGGCAAACTGTTTCCATCAATTCTTGGCAATGAAACCGCTATCTACAGTGGTTTTACTTGTCACTATAGTTGTTACTTTAGCTTATTTCCATTCCTTTACATGATATTGTAGTTGTCATTTCATGTTAACTGAGTGATTTATACTTGTTCTTGTAATTGTTACTTTAGCTTATTTCCATACCTTTACATGATATTATAGTTGTTATCTAATGTTAACTGAATGATTTGTAATATTGCTCGGTAACAACTCCACCTCTCCTTGTTTGAATCCCATAAAAACCCTAAACTCTTTAGAGTTGTTTTTTTTTTTTTTTTTCCCCTGTCTTCTTGCTTGGCCACCCTGCAATAAAACTGTTTCTTTTCTTAAAATCCTGGTGTATCAGCATTGACCTTCTGGGCGCACTGCTTGGTAATAATTTGGTGACTGGTTGGACTGAAAGATCCCCAGGCCCTTTCTTGCGTTAGGTTCTGGAGATGCAGTGGGACAGATTTGTCCAGTTACCAACCCTACATGGTCACTAGACATGTTTGTCTAGAGGCTTGAAGATCGAGGCTTCCTCCCATTCCCACCGGCATCATAGACCAATCAGTGCAATTTTATTTCGAGACAAGAAACAGTTCCACGTTCTGGACAGCTAATCGGCAGGTAAGGGGGAAGAGAGAGTTGAGGCCAAGAGGGGTGCCTGGGGTTCGAGGCTCTAACTGGGGTTAAAAGTCCCCAAGTCCCGCTTTCCTCTAAGCCCCCTCTGTCACCACCCCTCCATATTTAGTCTGGTTCTGAGCTTGTTGTTAGGTTCCGTATCTGATCTGGTTCTGATCTGGTAAATGGGTTATGTGGATCTCTGTAAAGTACTGGTACTTTGTAATAATAATTGTTACTGTTGTAAAATTAATTGTTGTTTTAGATAATCATTGGAAATGTTAATAGTACATCTAACTGCACTCCTTTAAAATACATTCTGGATAACTGGTCTACGTTTAGTTCAATGAAAAAGAAAGAAGATGATATTCTTTTTCAATACAGGCTGGCCCCAGTATAAATTAGAATCTGGGGAATGCTGGCCTGAAAATGAGTTTTTAATTTAAAATACAATCCTAAAATTAGATTTATATTATAAAAGGAAATAGAAATGAGACACAATCCATATGTTCAATCTTTGATATCTTTATATCAGAATAAGTTTTGTATAAAAGGTAGAAAACTATGGTTCAAACTAGTGAGTTTTATATTTCTGTGTTTCTGTGTCTGACTTTCTATTTGAGTCTGTTTTTTTGATGTATATTCTGCTACCTCCAGATGGTAATACAAATTAACAAATAAAAAATTCTTGGGAGAGCTCTATTCAAATTGCTTAAAGACAAATAAGCACTTAAATATACATTGGCACTCCTGGAATCCCAGAAATTAAAGAAGCCGAACTTCTAGTATTCTTTAAACCCCTTTTTCCCCTCCTCCTCTGTGTCCTACCTTAGCCTAACTCCCCTTCTATAGCGATAAGATTTCCCAAATCCTACTGACGACTCAGTGGGTTTTGCAAAAGAATTCAATCTTATCATTCAGACTAATGAGCCTGAATACTCAGACCTTTACCAATTAATTTACAGAACTACCGGTGAAGGTCATGCAGAAATCTGGTAGATCAAGCTATTTGGAAAGAAAAAGCAAACAGAAAAAAAGAATTCCTCCCAAGCTAAAACAGCAGCTAAATAAGCCCCAATAAACCCTCTAGGCACCAGGTTCAGGGAAGTAATACTTGTAATTACTATAAATAACCTGGACATTGGGGAAAAAAAAAAAAAAAAAAAAAAAAAGAAACTGCCTGAACTTCCCAAAGGTGGTACCACCCATCAAGGCTCTTTGTCCTCTATGAAAGCAAAATGCCTTTCAGTGTAACTGCTAGGATTGTCCCTGGAAACAGCAGAGACTTTTCCAATTGTTAGTGTCATATCTTTAGGCAAAATAGATCTGATAATTAGATACAACTGACAGGAAAGCATATGGGCTCTATAAAACACTAGGGCCACCTTATCCGTCTTAAATCCCATTGTCCTCATTTGAAACTCTTAAAGTCAGATTCACCAGACCAGGATAAGGAAATAAGTTCCATATATATATTCCTGTCCTTTTAGTCAAAGAAATAAAATTTAAACTCCACCCTCCTTCAAATATTATTCTGACCTATTTGGCCACTTTCTTTCTGTCTCACCTATCCCTACCTCCAGGGCCTCCTCCTAGACTTTAGCCAAATCCAAGGCATTATAACTTTCCCTCCTCCCAAGACTAAAACAGTCAATTAAAAAGATTTTTTGGCCTTTCAGGATATTGTAAAAATTATATTCCCAGTTTTTCTTTGATGGCTCAACCCTCAACCTTTATATGCCTTGTTTAAATGTTGATGGATTAAGTCCGCTACATAGGATGAACAAACCAATTGGGGAAGCTATAGGAGAAGTGCCGGGTGCAGAAAGAAAGATAGGGGAGGTGTGGGTTTAGTTTAGAGTTCTTTCTACTGGGCCTGGGATTTGGGGATGATGGGCACAAGGAAAGTGTTGTGGAATAAGCCATGTTTTGGGGTGGATTCCTTGGTTGCTGTTTAGTGTGTTGGTCATGGTTTTAGTTATTTTTTTAAAATACTGAGGGAATGTTCCAATTGGGAATTATTTTTTCCAATAATACCTTTGCAATAGTAGTGGCAAAAAACAAATCATTATTAAAACATTTATAGCTTTGGGATAGGGGTAACTGAATCTAATAAAATCTAACTGCCAAATTTCAAAAGACTCAGTAGGTAAAGGAAAATGTCCTTGAGAGCTACGGAAAAGTTTTTCCTGGTTTATCTTGGGACAAATTAAGCAATTATAGCATATTTACAGAGCTAGATAGTCAGTATGCTTTTGAAGTTGTTCATAATTTTAGGATATTATGGAAATGAAGAGGTTTTTTTTAAACCTTCAATGGAAGAAAAGTATAAAAAAAATTTCTTGCATTAAGAAATTGCTGGATAATCAAAGGTTTTGGCTATAATTAAAATTCCTGGTCATTCTTAGATAAATATGGAAGAAAACAATGGTAACCATGAGGCAAATACAGCTGTAAAAAATCCAGCAACAAGTTCTAGTCCTATTTGTTTCTATGATGACTTTTGAGCCAAACAACTCTATTGGAAATATTAAAAAAGAATGGAAAAATAAGCCTGCAATTAAATCAAAGCTGTAAACCAGTTCTTCCTACTTGCCTATAGAAAGCTGTTTTGGAAACTACTCATAATATATCTCACTGGAATACTGATAAAATGATAAACTCAGGAAAGCAATATTTCTGGAAACCATCTCCTAAAATAGCTATGACTTCTGAACTATCATTGTTATATATAATATAAGCATACAATTTTATTCTACTTGGGTGTGTTTTTCCTGATAAAATAATTTAGCATTATATCAATTAGATCTTAAGATGATAAAAAATGTAAATTTGTTATTAACAAAATTAAGTTAGTATTTTGACAAACTTTGTAAAGAATAGTTGTGCTTTATAGAAGGTTTGAAGACAGTTTCAAAGATCTTTTGGTAACGTAAAGTATGCAGGATGTGCTTTGTTAAGCAAAAGAGTGGAGATTTGTCCTAAAGTAAAAGGACTGGTTTTCACAGAGTGAAAAGCAAGAATATATAGTACAAAGCCTGGTGAATATGGGAAGCTATGGAAGGTTGGTGGAAATGAATTATATTTGTCATGGTTGATGCTCACTAGGATTTGATAAGCTTATTTATAATATCGTAAAAGAGTTTTCATATCAAACTGTATATTCACACAAAACTGAAGTTTGGTTTTCCCTCTGTTAAAATAATGAAATTTTCTCAGTTTATTGGTCTGCTTTTAATGAAAGGTTATAAAAAGTTTTTCTTAACCATCTGCATATGCTACCTAAAAGACAAATATTCTGTCATATAGGAATAATATACTCACTGATGTTTATGTTGACCTTATCTTTTATTGTTTTGGAAGACAAGTCTTCTCACTTTTAAAAGTACGAAGTCTTTTTCTTACAATCATATTAACTGTTATTTTTTTTAATTGTCATTTTGTTTAAATAGGGTACCAAAAGATTGTTTCAGAGTAACCCATTTTCCTGTTTAACATAATGTTCAAACCTGACAACTTTTGATATTTTGTATTCCTAAAATCAAACACTAAAGGATATCTTTTTATTTCAAACTGTTGCAAAGAATTTGTTCTTTCACCTTGTAAAAAGTGAGGTGCTAAAAATAGTTAGGTTCATTTGCTATGTTATGAGTTGTATGTGAAATGTTATAAAATTAAAAGGGATCCTCTAACCTTCTGTTAGTTAAATTTGTATGGGTGAAATGTTCATACGAATATTTAAAGATTATATAAAATTCCTAGAGACTTGACAGAGTTCTCATTGTCCATCTTATGTCCTGATACTGATCTGTATGATATTAGACAACAGTATAGTGTGTTGTCATGGTTTTAGTTATTTTTTTAAAAAACTGTAGTATGTCACAGAAACAGCCGAATTTCCTTGTCAGTTATATTGGTTTACTCGGTTGCTTCTCTGAAAATCATGTGGTCAGCTACAGGTCAAGAACTTCATCTTCAACAAAAGGACTTCAAAAGAAAAGCAAGGCAAATATATAAATTATGTCCTACGTGTTAATTAACATAATTGTGGTAAAATGTAAATATAAGACAGGAAAACACTTCTGCTGTGGTCTGTGGTTGATGACCTCAATATAAGTTAACTGTCAAATATGTTTGTTTCTGGAAATAGCTTCATTTGAAAAATGCTTATAAGGAAATTAGGTACTATACTGTAAGCTCTTGCAGCAACCATATTTGTTCCTGGGCTTTGGTTGTTATTTCTAAATTTTGAGGTGATTTGCTCTTTGTTTCTGACCTGGTAGCTCCCTGGAACTTTGGGTGTCTGTGTAATATCTGAGACTCAGAATTGGAATTCTCCACTCTAAAGGGACTGAAGAAACAGCATTACTCCACACAGCAACTATTGAAAAGACTGAAAAAGGAATCAGATTTCAATTGGGGATGTGAGTGGGGCTGATCTTGTTAGGACCAAGGTGAATCAGAATACAGGATGGAGGATGATATTATCTGTATTTTGAGACTTTAATTTCTGGATGAGCCCAAAGGAGCAAAGACTTATTTTGCCTAAAATTAAAATTTTCTATGGGACACTATCTGATTTAATCTGTCTGGTCGATTTATTTAGACAACTTAGTTCAGCTTTATTTGACATGAAACCTAGTATAGGGAATAAGATCTTGGTATCCTACACAGGTTGATGTAGTACCTTGATGCATTTCAGAATGTTTTGGGCATAAAATGAAAAAAGTATTTGCAAGGTCCCCTGAGGGACTGGGGAAGGAAAGCATGGGACTATTAAACTTCCCCACCTGGGGAATTCCTGATATTCACTCAAGCAATAGGGGCTCCCAATTTACTGAAATTGTAATCAAGAAACTTTGCAAGTCTAAATCTAGATTCATTTCTTATAGAAAACATAAATTTTCACCATTTAAAGTTATAACAGGAAGACCTATGAAAATAAAGTGTGGAATATATAAACCCAGCTTCATAAAAGGATATATGCTAGAGAGCCAGGCCTCAGTCTTGAAGCTTGCACTTTTGAAACTTATTTCTGTAACAACAAACTAAGCCTAATTATAATCAATACCTAAGAGTCACCCATGGAAAGCTTCCTTGTTGATCAGGGATCAGGTGGGGTCTCTCTCTAAGCAAAACTCTGCAAATAAACTCACTACCCTCCCCTCTGTGTGGGACATGACTCCCAGGGATGAGCCTCCTTGATGCTGAGGGATTACTAACAAATATTGATCAGCAATAATTTTGGAGAAAGATCTTGATCAAAAGGGTGAAATGTCAAAAGAAACAAAACAAAACAAAATTTCTATAGCTAAGAGATTTCATATGGAGTCAGCAGGTCATTCTGGAGGTCAGTTTTAGGCAGGTCTCAACCAGATATCACAAACTGCCACAGTGTGCAAAGTCCCAAGCAACAATGCTCCAGAAAACCCTAGGGACATCCAGACACCATAAATAAGCCATGTGGCTACATGGAGTCAGCACCCTAGGCCCTACCTGGGAAGCTATGAAAAGCTATTTCCCCAATATAACATGGTTATAGTCACTTGTAAATCCCCTAATCATGATCCTTATACTTCTTTTATTTGTACTTACAATTTTCAATTTATGTATTAAGTTATTTTCCAGAAATTTAAAGCCTCTTGATTATTCCTATGCCGGTTAAGTACTGAAACCCAGGGGTACCATCCCCTCCAAGAGTGATAATCAGGACTCATGAAGACCTTCAGCTCCAAGCAAAACAATTCCATTCCTCTGCTTCATAATACCTATATGCCTCCTCAGCTTAAAGCAGCTAGTGCAGTCATCACCCCAAATCCCTCAAGATTGAGGAATGAACAAAAACAAGGGGGGAATTGAAACTTCTGACTACCATGGTTTTACTTGCAATTGTTGTTACTTTGGCTATTTCTATTCCTTTACATGATATTGTAGTTGTTATCTTACATTAACTGAGGGACTTATACTTGTTATTGTAATTGTTACTTTAGCTTATTTCCATTTTTTACATGATATTGTAGTTGTTATCGTATGTTAACTGAGTGATTTATACTTATTGTAATTGTTACTTATTTCAATTTCTTTACCTGAATTGCAGTTGTTACTTCAGCTTATTTCCATTCCTTTACATATTACAGTCGTTATCTTATGTTAACTGAATGATTTTTAACACTGCGCAGTAACAACTCCACCTCTCCTTGTTTGAATCCCATAAAAACCCTAAGTTCTTGAGACTCGGTGAGACAGATTTGAGCTTTTTTTTCCAGCTGCCTCCTTGCTTGGCCACCTGCAATAAAACTGTTTCTTTTCTCGAAATCCTGGTGTCACGGCACTGACCTTCTGTGTGCATTAGGCAATGAGCTCTTGCTTGGTAACAGTTACAGTCCAGGAGGCAGATGATTTAGGAAGCCAATATTCCCTATCTTCTTTATGCACACCCAGAACTGCAACTTCATTGTCTGCAGAGTAGCCAAATGACTTCAATGATGTCCTCAGCCAGATTTCCAATGAATCAGTGGTCTCAACAGTTGTTATCCTCATTATGGTTCTAAATGTACCGAGCTGTCAAAACTCGGCAAAAAAGGATGCAAATAGGCACTGTAGCAACATTTATAAGGATGATAAATAAAGGCCTCTCAAATCTCTGCCCATCTCACCCCCAAGATACATAAGCACATGCCATGAAATCTGTAGCCAAACCTAGACCTGTGCAATCTGAGTGTGACAAGTGTTACAGTTTCCCAGGAGCCAAGATAGCTGAGCATCTCTCTCTCTTCCACTTCCTATCTCATGTTCCACTGTTACTCTCTTTCTACCCTGAGCCTAGTGCTCCTTTTTTTTTTGTCCTTTACACACCAACGACCTCCATCAGCTCCTGAAGTATTTTTGCTGTTACCTTAAAAGTGTGTTTGGAGGGTACCAGGTCAACTACAGACGATTTTGCTTCCTTGGATTCAAGAAGATGCTGATTCTGATTAACACAAACTATGATGGACTCCCAGATCACAAAAATCCCTCTAGTAGCCAGGTCTGTGCTACCCCATCGCCATTCTTTTGGAGAACTGTTCCTCCTCCTGCTGTACCCCCATCTCCTCTCCAAGCTCTAGCCCAGGTCCTCAGGGTGAGGTCAGGGACTAGCAGCAGCAGCCTGGCTTATCAGGAATGCAGGCTCTTGGTCCCACCCCAGACCTTCTGGATCAGAATCTGCATTTTAACTAGTTTCTCTGGGGATTTGTATGCACATTAGCATTTGAGAAGCACTACTGGAGGAAGCAGGTGCAGGGCTTTCTGGCCACAGTGATCACTGGGAGGTGTGGGGGAGAGTGGAATGTGACCCAAGCTGGGCTCTAGCTCCTCATCCCCAATAGTCATAGTAACAAGCCTTTGGATTTTTCAAACATGAACCTGTAGGGAAGAGCTGCTTCTTCTTTTGTAGAATTTTATCCAGCATTTCTATGTATTTGAAGCAGGTTGCAGATTGACTAGAAGTTCCGGTAAAAAAGGCCTCCTGGTGTGTGTTCCAGGATCCCTGGGAGGGCAGCCCCCTTAAGCTCCTCTGAGGAAGCGCAAATACAATGACATAATTTGAACATCAATTAATTAGCCTTTTAAGGCTCTGGGCATTGCCTTTACATAAGAATTTTGTTCATCATAGATGCACTTTGTATGTGATGTTTGTAATTCTCCACCTAAGAAAGTGGGGAGGTCAGAGGCTTCTGAACAAGCTCCAGAGAACACAGTCCTATTTGAAAGGGTAGCACCAAAGCCACAGAAATCTGTCAGTCTTTGATTGCTTCTGTTTTGATCTGGGAGGCATCATAGGTCAGCGTATAAGCAATAATAGCTTTTGAAGCCAGAGAGACAGAGGTTTGAACTCTGCTTCCACTACTTGTCAGCAGTGGGACCATAGGCATATTATGGACTCTTTGGGATCCTTAAATTCCTCATCCAAAAAATGGGCAATTTAGTCACAACCTTTTAAAGGACTATGGTGGTTGTTAAATGAGATAATATAAGTTAAGCAGTCGCAAAATAGTTGACATGGTAGATACTCTGTAAATATTACTTCTCCCACCTACCTGACTTTAATAAGGACAGACTTCAACTTAAGGAAAATAATTTGAGGTTTGAGTCTAATCTCTCATGCTGCCAACAGACAGAGGCTAAAAATGTACTTAGCATTTTGTACTGAAGCACAGTGGACACAGCTGTTAGACTGACTGCATTTCAGAAACTTTTATTAATAGAGTCTAAACCGCAAGAGTCAAAATGGGTTTTTTGAAAAGTACTAAATGTATAATGATTTATCTCTTGAGCATTTAATTAAAGTTCTACCAAATTCTAGGTTGCACATAACCATCTCAATTTCTTAATGCTGTGAGCTTTACTGCCTCCTAAGTCTTCGCAGGTATAGTGTTCCTGGCTTGGGGAAAGGGGGTCTATACTGTGGTATAGTCTGGACTTGAACATTTGAGTAACATAGATTTTCTCTACACTAAGCTCAATATGGTGGCAACTGTCAATGCAAATGAAGGAGTCAAAGTGGATACTGAAGTCTCAGAACCTTGAGCCAAAGTGTTCACTACACTAATCAGCTCTTCACTGATGCTTGTAATGCAGAGAAGCAGCTAAGAAATGGGGTTAAAGGCACAGGCTCTAGAGCCAGATTGTCTGGATCCATACCTGAGTAGGTGACTGACTTGTGCCAGTTCATTAATCTCTCTGTGTCTTAGTTTCATCATCTGTAAAGTGGGGGTAATAATTATATCCACCTCATATGGCTGTTGAGTGAAATCAACAAATTGATTTACGTAAAGTGCTTTGATTAGTGCCTGGTATATGGTAAACATTCCATAAATGTTGGTCATTATTATTTGTGATGGGGGCACATATACCTCTCCTACAAAGGCTCAGAAGGCAACATGTCCCAGCAGAGCATGGATTTCCGTGTTGGCAGACCTGGGGCCAAATCTTAGCTCTTCAATTTATTAGCTATATGACTTCAGCAAGTTATTTAACCTCTTTGAATCTGTTTCCTTATATTCAATACGGATATAAGGTACACCTTGCCGGATTATTGTGAGAACTAAATGTTTTAGTTCCCTAGTATGCTTAGGCAAATACCATGAAATAAATTCATATGGCTATTACTATTACTATTATTATTAGCTCACAATTTTGAGGCTAAAAGAAAGTCCAAATCAAGGCATTATCAAGGCGATGCTTTCTCCCTGAAGACTGTGGGGTTCTGGGGCTGGCTGCCAGTGATCTTAGGTTCCTCTATCACATGGCAAGGCACATGGTGATGTCTCATGGTCTCTTGCTTCTCCTCTGGTTTCTGTTTCAGCTTCTTGCATCCTGTGACTTTCTACCTTTCTCTATCTGAATTTCATCCCACTTTCCAAGTACTCCGGTAACAGGATTAAGACCCATCCTGACTGAGGTGGGCAATACCTTCTTAACTGAAGTAGCCTCATCAAAAGATCTTACTTACAATGAGTTCACAGCCACAGGAATGGATTAAATTTAAGAACATGTTTTTCTGGGGTACATACAGCTTCAAACCACCACACCAAATAATAGAATAAGTGGAAAAGGCAGGGGTTTCATAAATGTTAATTACTTTTTCTACTAGTATGAAACTTACTACTTTCAAGTAAGTCTACTACATCTTTGGAGAACTCTGATAGAATGTTCTTTTTTTATCTTGACTTAATATCTAGGTCCATATAATAATTCTACTATAACTCAACCTATTAGTCTTAATTATACTTCTTAAAACTAGTCTAAAACCTTTTTTATTTAGATAGGCAATCAAATATTTGGAGGCTTCTTTTCTTCAGATTAATTTTTAGTGGTTCCTTCTATGATGTCATGTCGAACTTGACTTTGAACCTCCCTGCATCCCTCAGAAACATTTATCCATTTTTCTTAAAATGTGACCCCTGCACCCCACCCCACTCCCCACCATTACCAGTATGATCTGATCATTGCACAAAAGGACAGAACTGCCATTTCTTTAATTCCAATTACTGTTTTATGTGACCTGGGGTTGTAAGATTGTTGATAATCTCATCATGGAAATGACTCATGTAAAGATTATAATCAATTGATACCATGAAGTTCTTTTCACATGGGCTGCTGCTGGGTTGCCTTTACCACCCCAACTCCCACACTGGGCCTGTATCTTTGGATCTATGTGGACATTTTACATTTATTCCTACTCGATTTCTTGTTATATTTGGCCCTTCTTTCTAGCCAGTCAGATCTTTATAGATCCTGATTGATTCATACCACATACCACTTTCCCAGATTGTGTGTTACTCACAAATTTGACTAATAGAATATCTATGCTTTTGGCAAAGTCATTGACAAAAGAATTTGAATAAGCCCAGACCATGGATTAAGTCCAGTTAGAGATGCCAAGAAATTCCCCTTGGGGTTACCATTGTCAATCAGCATCCATCTTTGGGGGCAGTTATTCTAGTACTTACAAGTCTTGCTTTCAACTCTTGTTTCTCTGCCCAAGCCTCTTACAAGATGAGGTCAGATGCTTTGCTGAAGTTCAGCTGCACATTGTCTATTACGTTTTCTTGATCTACCACTCTGGACCTCGCCAGAAAGGAAATGGGGTTGGACTGATACGAAGTATTCTTGGAGAACTTGAGCTGCCTCCCGGTGATCACCACTTCCAATAATTTAAAAGCTCACAAACCACTCCTTTAGTGATCCAGTCTAGCATGTGGCCTGGGATAAGAATCATATGTGCAAGTTTGAATTTGCAGAGTTTGTCTTCTTCTCTTCTCTGTCTGTTTTCTTCTGCCTTCCCTTCTTCCCATGAGTACTCAAAGACCACTAGCTGTGAGTCAGCAATCTCATGCTAGTTCTGTGATACCTGGCAATGTCACCATTGGATCAGGTGACCTGGACACATCCATTTAGAGAACCCAGACACTCTCACCACCTCTTCCTCACATCAGGCCTTTGGTGGTTTCTAATTTTTCCTCTATTCTTTGAATCCTTTAATACAGGAAACAGAATCACAATGAAAGGCAGTTTGCCTTATCTTTTACATCTGTCAACATTACCCAAGCCCCTAGAACAGGACCAGACACACAGAGAAGCTCAATAAACATTTGTTGAATGTATGAATCCAATTTAAAACCAAACCAGCAACTCCAGTAACAAGTCACACAGGGAGGTGAAGCGTTCAAGGTAAACATTTACGTGGAATATGAATAGGAAGCAGAGGAAGGGGGAGAAGGGTGCAATTATTGTTTCCAACATGGACTTTGTGCTTCCTGCCTGTGTGATCTTGGCAAAGTTAGCTTTCCTCCAAATCTCTTTAAAATGGGCATAATACCTATTTTAAAGAATTATTGTAAATATTTAATTAGATAATGTGTCTAAAATTCCTAACATGCAGATGTTCCAAAAGTGTTCCCTACTCTGGCAGCTAGGACTCTTTATTACACTACTCATAATTAGTATTAGCATATTAAAAATTTGCAGGTGCTGAAGGTATCCACTCTCACTCTGCAATGCCCAGCAACACAATTTTTATTACCAATCAGCATTCCCCCTGGAGTACACACACTTTGTCTGCTGGCTGATGAGAGCAATGATGATGGATGGCTCAGCCTTCTATTTTCTAGTGGGCTGGATCCTTCTTCCTTCAAAGATTTTTTGCCCTTTAAGGGATTCCAGAATTTGGCTGTCTCTCAGTGGCTCCTAACATTATGGAACCCGTTCAGTCTCCATTGAATCAATCCTAATTCAATTACTAGAATCTGTCTTGTGAACAACTGGGCCAAAACAATTATCTTTTGGTCTGGAATGCCATTTTGCATTCCCTAGTACCTTCTCCAAAGTATCAAGCAGACCGAAATTCACTGCTACTAATTAGCAATGAGGTGAAAAATTGTTTAAAGTTAGTTTTTTGTGCAGAAAATGGCAGTAATTAGCATAAAACAGCTTTCGTTTGTGTTTTAAGAATACTTGATGTGCAAAGCATAAGCTAAGGAGAGGAGGAAAGGCCCTGGGTTCAAAAGAGTTACTACAACATTAGAGTTTGGTTATGGTCATGCACATTTTCATTTGCCACAGCCTGATGGTGGTTGGCCATGCCAGTCATGCCTCAGGAAATGCACAGGGGTACCTGGAGGACGCTGAAGCATGCTCCAACTGTGCCTCCGTCAGAGACAGAGGTGAGGCGTTCACATAAATCACCCAGCTCCAATGCTGCCCACTCAAAGAACAAAGTCAAAGGCTATTTCTGGGTGGCAGAAAAACTTTTTGCTTTGTTTCTTTTAAGAAAGAATAGCACATTGTGCTTTGATGTGATCCTCAAGAACTAATCTAATTTGCACAAGACTATTTTTAGAGTCTTTACATTTTTTTATAGAATTCCAGTAAGGAGATTCCACAATCACATTTGATAACCCATCCCCCAAAGCTTAATTTGTGTACTATGGTGTCATATCAGAAAAGATGGCAGTCACACACTACAACCTCTAATACAGAGGGGCAGTCCAGAAAGAAGGAGCTCGGATTTGATCAGGGCTAAATGGGGATCCTAAGAGAAGGCAGTGGAGCTTTCCAGTGGGAGAAGGAAAAGGATTATAAAATCTTTGGGACCGAGGCAGTCCACGCTCATCTAGAATCGTTTTTCTTCTAGTGGTGCTTTGACATATCTGACTTTCCTACAACAGGTTGAATGAGATGCATCTGGGCCCTGGGTTACCTCCCGCTTGGGTGGGGCCACTCCCTGGCAAGGCCAAGTGCAAGCTCAGGTGGGGTTCCAAGGAAAGGGGACCTGGAGATACCAGCACAGGAAGGCTCTGCTCTAGGCTGGGGAGATAGGCTTTTTCCAAGGTCAGACCCAAGGCCAGGAGAGGGGATGGGAGATGACCACTTAGGTTGGCCCTCATCTATGCCATGAGCTAAAGGTATAGAAGAGGTCTTGGAGCGTATTATCAGCCTTGTAGACCATATGATCTTTTGGAGCTATAGTCTTGGCCAGCTATCAGTCTGGTGGGTCCCCTGCATGTTTATTTCTTCCTCTGAACTGAGCACAACAGTGGCTGTCTGGTGGAGGACTCAGGGCTATTTGTTTCCTGTAGTGAAGTGACCAACAGGGGACTATGTGCATTGGGCACATTAATGTCAAAAGTGGTTAGGAGGGGCCTTCATTCTGCCTGGAAGCTCGCTCCACAGGGCCACTCTTCACTATGCACCAGGGGAAATGCAGGCTTTAGGAAATGCAGGCTTTTTAAGCTCAGCTTCAGCCACACCACCACAGTGGGCTCCTTGCTCCCCTAGCCAGGGCTAAGGCTCTGACAGTAATTTGAACTGATGCATAATAGATGAGCAAATGGTTGGTTGGGCCTTCACAACGCACTATAATCTTGAGACAAAACATACAGAACTGTTCACGCAAGCTTGAGATCTTTGATTCAAAGAATCTGACAATTTGGGGGAGCTGCTCTTTCCGAGTGAAAGGCTGAACTTTTCACTTTTGTAGGTCACCCTAGAGGTGTGGGCTATGTCACCACTTACCAAGGACCCCATTCTGGTTCAAGAAAAAAACTGAACTGCCTACTTTGTTTGCATGTATTTATTCTAGGATATATGCCTAAACTACTGTTTGTTGTTGTTGTTTTGAGACTTGTTGAAGTCTGTTTTAACACCTCATTAAATCTCTGTTTTTCCATTGGAGTATCATAGGAGATTTAGATCGACTTTACATCCATTCTCTTCTTTCCTAACTGGGTACAAAGGGGAAATAGGCCACAGACTCATGGGGACTTAGCTGGGGAAGGTACTCTGCCTTCCTCTCCATGACCTCTGCTGACATTTGCCTGAAGGAGGACATCCAGAACACAAGTTACTAATGCAAAATCTGTAGCTACTTATTGGTGTCATCGAGGCTCAGGCATTGCAGATGAAACTTGAACTTCATCATTAGGACGAGGATGGTAAGTTGGGTAAGCAAGCAGGGCCTGGAGTCCCACTTGGGTTCAGACCATCCCCATAAGAACTGACAAGTTATTCAACCTCTCTGAACCTTGGTTTTGTCATCTTTGTAAAGAAGTAATAATATTTTCCTCATAGAATGCTTGAGCAGATTAAATGAGATAAAGTATCTACATGCTGCTTAGCACTGTCTGGCCCAAGGCAAGGGCTCAGAAATGGAGCGATTAACACCGTCCAAAGTGAAGCGACTGTCCTAGCACTTGGAGAATCATTACAGGCTTCTGAGTGGCCTAGTTATCCTGTTTCCTATCTGTCTTTAATTCAGTTCTCCCCCAACCATTTTCTTGATCCACTCCCCTCCCCTCTCAGAAAGCCGCAAAGCTCAATTAATAATCTTCTTTCCATTGACTTCCAATAAACACACTGGCAAAGCCTGTTTCAGTTACAGGGTGAATTCATTTAGTGATGAATCTCAGTAGAAAGGTTAAAACACAGCCATTAGTTATTCTAATTATAGCCCCTTCTCTGTGTAGCTAATGTGCTTAGGCATCTGAAGCTAGGTGGTAAAAAGAGCAAGGAGAAGATAAAGTGTGGGCTGTTCAGGAGGAAGCCCATTTGTTACCTAAAGATTTAATGGGCTTTCTCATTTTGGGTGAAGCCATGAGCTGATCACAGAGCAGGAGCAGTCTCCTTTAATAGTACACTGGCTAGAAGCAAATGAGGTATCTTTGCCACTGAAATGCTGATGTATTCTGTTCAGAGGCAAGAGGTAGCTGGTGGATGAAGGTGGAGCTCTGTGTGGTTCTTGGGTCAGGATCAAAGGCCAACGATGAGTCGACCTTTCCAACCAGAGGAGTGATGAACCAGTTAAGGAGCTGGGTTCCATTTACATGTCCATCGTTAAGGATGGCCGTCTGCTGAGTAAGAGTGAATTTGGTTATGGTACCTGAAGGTGCTAGCTAATTCAGTGAAACCTAACTAATGCGCCTGTGAAAGAAAAACACACCACTTATTTATGCAAAGGAGCAAAGCCTAGTTCTGATACTGTAAATGGGCCAACTCACAAATTAGCATTTTTATTCTTTGCTGTTCTCAACTGTGAGATAGTCTTTGGCCAAAATTATTATGTTTTCCTGTTCTAGACTGAGTGTAAGGGAAACCGATTTCACCCAGGCATCCCCCCTCATAAGCAGCCTGGGTTTTTCCCAAGACATGTTGCCTACTTCCACTTCTAGCCTTTGGCTTTCAGGGCCTACTCTACCTATTCCTGCTATCTGTTTCAGGCCTTTTATTTGTTCATACTCCATATGAACCCTCTTTTCCAACTCGTTGACCACACGAAGATTCCTGCACCCTGACTCCATCTCCCAACACTCCTGCCCAGCCCAGCTCTCAGTTCCAAGCTTCCTGGCTGCAGCAGGCCCAGCGAGGCCTCAGCTTAGCAGGGGAGCAAAAACTGTACGTCTCATTTTCATCTCCCATCTGCCTTTCCAAGCTCCACCAAAAATTATCTTTGGAGAAAGATACAACAGTGACAACACACTTTGGTCTTCCTCTCTCCCAAATGACGCAGCGTCCTCCTTTCAGAGTTGACTACTTTTTTCTGAGCCATTTCCTCTCTCATTTTGCAATGTCTTTTGCCTTCCAGAAAACCAAGATAATACATAAATCTCATTTGTCATAATCTCTAGCCACAATTTATTGTTGAGTCTTTTTAGGAATACCATATTCACTTCATTCCAAAAATAAGAGACGAAAGAGGACAAGAGACTATCAACACCCTTTTCTGTGTTTTCCCTTTAGAAAAGGTAGATTGGCAGTTAGTAAGACTTTGGGGCAAGAACACAAACCCACTTCCAAAGCAAGTAATTTAGAATAGGATTAAAGTAAAGGATCATAGAAAGTCTTTTCCTATCTATGCAGGACTGATGTAAATATGATTGAGACAGCCAGTGTATCTGTATATAAGGGACCTTCCCACTTCGGCTGGAGATTCTTGTGGTAGAACAAAGTGCTGGTCTCCACATTCAATACCTCATGCAACCTCTTCTTCCTGCCTTTCCCCCTTAGAACATCACAGCAAAACAAAACTTGGTTATTTGGTGAGCTGCCTGTCCCTCTAAAGCTTCCTAATCAGAAAACAATGTCTGCCTGATAAGATGTGGTCTAAAGTAGCCTCTAAACCACATGGCCTTTTCCCACCTCACTGATTTAACGAGCCACCAGCCTCTCTCCACAACCATTACCCACAGGAACAGGGAGGACTTCTCCATCTGATCAAGCTCCTGGGATATAGGGTCTTTTTACTTTTGTTTTCTCCTATGCTACCCTGGTCCTACCCAATACGTGAAGGACACATGGCCAGGGCTGGCTCTTTAGAATGAACCCACTGTAGGATGTAGCCACTGATAATTTTTTTTTTTCCAATTTTACTTTGAAATAATTTGCAACTTACAGGACAGTTGCAAAAATAATAAAAACCCCATACAGAGAACTCCAACATACCCCCAACTCCCCCAGATACTCAGATTTAACATTTTGCCACCTTTGCCCCTTCCTTCCTTCCTTCCTTCCCTCCCTCCCTCCTCCCTTCCCTTCCCTTCTTTTCCCTTCCCTTCCCTTCCCATCCCATCCCATCCCATCCCATCTAATCCCATCCTTCTACTTTCTGAATATTTGAGAGTAGGTTACACATATCATACTCTTTGAAAACACAATTATTCCATGTACATTTCCTATGAACAAGTATATTCACTTATGTAATCACCTTAAGTGCAGTTATCAAGTTCAAGAAAGTTGATATAAAGCTTGTATTCTATATTCTAATTTTTTTATGTCCCAATAATATCCCTTACAGCCTTTTCTCCTCCATTCTTAGATCCCATCAGTAACATATACTGCATTTAATTGTCATCTCTTTAGTTTCTCTTTCTTTCCTTCAATTGTGAAACATACATACAACATAAATCATCCCATCCCAATCCCTCCCAAGCAATCCCATCCAGTGGATGTTGCAGTACCCTCACCACCATCCATGACGATCACTTTTCCTTCACCCCAAACAGAAACCCAACACTCATTTTGCATTAACATTCCATTGCCCCTGCCCCCAACCATGGTAAGCTGTACTCTCTTTTCTGTCTCTATGAGTTTGCATGTTCTCTGGTATTTTCTTTGTGGTTATGATGGAGCTTATATCTAACATCCTAAATCTTTATCAATCTTTTTTGCTTTGCTACCAATTTAAGTTCAATAGCACACACAAACTGTGTTCCTATGTCCCTCTGTCCCCCACTTTCAAATTACATATTTATACATTATGAGCCCAAACCTTTGAGTTGTCATTATGTTTTGTTTTTTCTTTTTTTGCATTTGCCTTTTAGAACCTACAGGAAGTAAAAAGTGGAGTTACAAATCAAAATTACAATAGTACTGGTATTTATATTTACCCATGTCATTATCTTAGCTAGTTTCAGTCAATTATCTCATGTCCTTTCTTTCTTTTCAACCTGCAGAACTCCCTTTAGCATTTCTTGTAGGGCTGGTCTAGTGGTGACAAAGTTCTTCAGATTTTGTTTATCTGGTAATGTCTTATTCCTTGTTATCCTTTTGAAAAACAGTTTTGCTGGATACAGAATTCTTGGTTGGTAAAATTTTGCTTTCAGCACTTTAAATATGTTATCCCTTGCCTTCTTGTCTCCATGGTTTGTGATGAGAAATTAGCACTTGAATTTGTATGTGACATGTTGCTTCTTTCATGGCTTTCAGAATTCTCTCTTTATCTTTGGCATTTAACAGCTTGATTCTAACATGGCACAGTTTGGGTCTATTTGGGTTTATCCTATTTGGAGTTCTCTGAGGATCATGGATTTGTACACTCATGTCTTTTATTAAATTTGTGACGTTTCAGCCATTATTTCTTTGAATATTCTCTCTGCCCCTTTCTTCTTGTTTTGAGACTCCCACATGCACATATTGGTATGCTTGATGGTGTCTCACAGGTTCCTTGGCTCTATTTTCTTTTCTTCATTCTTTCCTCTTTCCGTTACTCAGGCTGGATGATTTCACGTGTCTTATCCTCAAGTTCACTGATTCTTTGTCCTGCCCATTCCAATCTGCTATTGAACCCTTCTAGGGAATTTTTAATTTCTGTTACTCTGGTTTTCAACTTTGTTTGGTTCCTTTTTATAATTTCCATCTCCCAATTGATATTCTCTGTGTTCCTCTACCATTTTCCTGATTTCCTTTAGTTCTTTGTCCATGTTTTCCTTTAGCCCTTTGAGTACTTTTAGGGCCATTTGTAAAAAACCTTTATCTGGAATGTCCCAGGTCTGATCCCCCTCATTGATGGTTTCCAATGCTTAAATCTTCTCCTTTACTTGGGCCATCATTTCTTGTTTCTTTATGTTTTGTAATCTTTTTTTGAAACATGGACATTTTGATATTTTAGTGTGTTATCACTAGAATTTAGATTCTGAGGCAACTTTTCTTAAGCTTGTATTCAACTAGTGTTATGACAGAGCTTTCCTTGAATTAAAAAAAAAATGAAGGAAGAAAGAAGGAAAACACTTTTTCCAGTCTTTACACATTGACATGTGCAAGTGCTGTCCTTGGATTTCAGACCCAAACTATTTTCCTACAGGTTTCTGAGCTTTGACTGACGCTACTTGTAGATCTGTTCACCAAGGTCCCAGGAGATACTCAACATCCTTTCCAGCAATCCTGAGTTGTTTCTCTGTTCCTGCTCATCTCATCACAGATCCCTGGGAACCCCAAGCTCTGTAAGTGACATCCAACCTCCTTCCTACTAGAACTTGCTCCTTAACTCAAGAGAATTCCACCTGGGTAGGTCCCTATCTTTCAGCTACTATCTGTCCACTGATGCTTTTGGCATTAAACAGTGCAGCTCTTAGAGGTCACTGGGATGACCTGTCTCTCCTGCCAGCCTCTATTCCCTCACAGCTGCCTGGGCAGGTGCTCTATAAGCTCATAACTGAGCCCCTCCAGGAGCAACAAGCCACCACTTGGAGGGGAAGGACATTCCACCATTTCCCAGCTCTAAGAGTAAGACATTCTTCCTTCATTAAGCCTTCAAGTGTAAAAGGGGTAGGAAAAATAAAAATCACAGTGGACTTCTAGGGAGGTTACAAGTCTGAGAAGTAGGAGAGCAGGATGAACTCAAGAACTTGGACTCTAGTATCTGTATTCATAATCATCACAAGAAATGTCTAGTCTTCTTGGAAAGTCCTAATTTTGTTCTCTAAAGCAATAAAAAAACAAACAAGTTAGGCCTCTCTTGCCTCAAAATTTGAAAGCACTGATGAGACTCCTCTACCAACTTTTTATCAAGTTAAGCATTTAAAATTATCCCCAAAGCTGTGGTGCTTAGTATCATTGCCACTAGCCACATGTGCCTATTTACATTTAAATTAATTAAAATTAAATGAAGTTAAAAATCCAGTTTCTCAGTCTCACTAGTCACATTTCAAGTGTGCAACAACATGTGGCTAGTATCTGCTGTATGAGACAGCACGGAGGGAACATTTCCATCATCACAGAAAGTTCTTTTGGACAGCGCTATTCCAAAGTCTCTGGAAGGTTCAATGACATGTTCTAGATTCATCACTCTCCCACTAATCCTCCTCTGCACATACTCTCAGAGTGTGAACAGACCCCAAGCCCATACCCCACATCTGGTCACTCTAGTGCAGAACATAGAGTAGCTGTTAGCAATCTTGCTCTGGACATGTTAGTGGCTCCTCCACTCCCTCTAGTTCACAGCATAGGCATGTTGGAGTTTGGATCATTTCCCTACAAAGACATGCTCAAGCCCGATCCTTTGGTCCTGAGGTTATGAATGGTGTGAACTCCTTTGTAAATGGGATCTTCAAAGGTCCTATTCAGATGAGGCCAAACTGAATCAGGGTGCGCCTTTATCAAATATGCCCGGAGACCTTATAAGCAAAGGAAATTTGGACATGGTGGTAGAAGAGAGGAAGAGACAGATGGGGAGAGGGATGGCCATGTGACAGAGGCAGAGATGGACTTATGGATTGCTGGCAAGCCACCACCCAAACTCCACAGACTTTGGAGAAAGCATGGCCTGCCGATTTCTGGATTTTGCATGTCTAGCCTCCAAAAGCACGAGATAAAAATTCCTGTTGTTTAAGTCAACAAGTCTGTGGTATTTTGTTGTAGCAGACCTGGCAAACTAAGATAGCCCATATACAATCATGCTAAAACAATATAAACACATTCTTCTAGTTCTTGGGCTCTTATTTGGAGTCATACATTTTCGTTCTTCAAGATTGAACTGAGTTCCAGAGTGCAATATCTTAGATCAGGGGGTTGGCAAACTATGGCCCATGGCCAAATCCATGCACTACATGTTTTATAAATTAAAATTTGGTTGGAACACAGCCACATTCATTTCTTCATGCATTATCTCTGGCTGCTTTCCCTCTACAAACAGCAGTATATAGTAGTTGCAACAGAAAAACCACTTAGCCCACAAAGCCAAACATTTGACTATGTGGCCCTTTACCAAAAGTCTACCAGCCCCTCACTTAGATCCAAAAAACCTCTGATTGCTACCGTACCCACCAAACTATTCTGGGTGAAGATAGCCTCTCTCTTACAAGAGGTGATTCCACGTCTACCAAAGATAAGCATCTGCAAACCGCTAGGATATCCATGGCATTCCAATTGTATCAGGATCCAGAACCCAGCACTTCTCATGAAAAAACATCAAGGTAGCAACAATTTCAATACATTTAGTGCGTGTCTGTTCATTCCCAGGGTAAAGCGGATATCTATATATATATGTATACAGTCCCATTATTATTCTCACTATTTGTGGATTCTGTATTTGTGAATTTGTCTACTCTCTAAACTTTTATTTGTAACCTCCAAACTGATACTAGTGGAGCTTTCATGGATATGTGCAGGGTGGCAAAAAAACCTGAGTCATTTACCTTCCCAGCTGAGGTCCAACAAGGCGACACTGCCTTCTTGTTTCAGCTCTCACACCATAAACAAGTGTGCTTTTCACGGTATATTTAGTATCACGTTTTTTGCCTGTTTGTGTTTTTGATGATGATTTTACTGTAAAAGGGTCCCCAAGCACAGTGCTGAAGGGCTGTCTAGTGTTCCTAAGCACAAGAAACCTGTGATGAGAAAATACCTGTGTTGAACATGCTTCGTTGTGGCAGGAGTTACAGTACAGTTGGTCATGAGTTGAAGGTTAATGGATCAACAACATATATTAAATAAGCTGTCTTCTCTAAACAGATACACACTGAAAATGAGGTTATGTATTGAGCAGCTGACAAAAGTATTGTGATGAGAGGCTATCGGAAACCTAACCCTGTATTTCCCCCAGGAACAATGGCTCAGTATTGGCTAATCCAGCATTCACCGTGAGTTCATAGAATAGAATATCATGAATAACTAGAATCGACTGTGCATGTATATATCGGTTTATTGCCTGCCTCCCTCATGTGAATGTAAGCTCCATGAGGGCAAGTACTTTGTCCTGTCTACTGTGTCATCACCAGAGTTAGTACATATTAGACAACAGATATTTGTTGAAAGAAAAAAAAAGTGGTTGAATAAATCAAAGAATAAAAAATAAAGTAAAAAAGAAAAGAACACATGATCTGCTCAAGATTATGTAGCTTCCAGCAATCGGTCACGGGACAGAAGACCTCAGCCCAGGTCCTTTGTCCATTCCTTCCTCTGATACCTTGGCTATGAGAACTTTAACCAAACTTACGGATCACGAGGCATTATGAAATCCGTTACTGCATTTAATGTGGTATTTTGTGAAGAGGGATCATTTTAAATGTCTTCCTCCTCCCTCCAGCAAATATCTACAAGGCACCTAAATGTTGTGCTGCCTTTACTTATTACCCTCTCAGCTATACACACGAGAGTCCCAGCTGCTGAATTCAGACTTCCATCATTTGACTGTGCACAATGAAGGATTTTTTGAAGAGCTGATGGAGGCACCGCAGATCCCATCCCTCTCTCTGAGAGGCATCTCGGGTTTCTGAAGGCATTAGTGAGGGCTTCATCATCCCTGTGAAAATGGCTCTGGGGTTTCTCCTTTTTCTCTTAAGCAATTGGGAAATTGCTATTTGAAGCTACAAGTGTTCAGAGCCTGGTATTGGGGGAGAAAAACTCCCTGAAAATGTCCACGGCACTTCTGCTGTGCCTCTTCGTGCTTTCCACCTGCCTTCAATGATGGGGCCCAGGGCAAGGGGCCAGACATTGGCACTTGTGGGCCCTGAATATTATTCATACCGAGGCACTAGCTAGATTCCACTAAGATCCAAAGATAGGTTCTCTCTCATTTTTCATTTAATTCAAACAAAATCCCTACTTATTATTTTTCTCTTCTCCTTTTGCCTCTTCCAAGCCTGCAGGCAATTTATAAAATAGAAACCGAGGCAGAGAAAGTGACCTGCCTCAAGAAGGGATGTGGTTGAACTAGAACTATAACAGAACAGAGCCAGAGAGGTTCATTCTGCTTGTGTCCACGCATCTGTCCACCCTCATTTATTTTTGGTTATCTTCTCTGTGCCAGGCACCAGGCTAGGCCCTAGTAATATGCAAAGATCAACAAGACATGGGTCCTACCTTTAAGAAACTTACTTATCAAGGTGTACAATAAATTATCATGTCAGGTAGAATGTGAAAGTACCTTGTGCCTTCCCCTTTATGACTGTCCACTGTCTACCAACCAGCCCAGTCCCTCTGCCCTCACACTCACAGATCCCAGTGGGCATGGCTCACTGCAGATGGCAAAAGATGAGCCTTGAGAGACTGTCTCAGTTCCAAGGCCACATCATACTAGCAGACCTGACATATAAGCTATCTCTTGGCATTTCTGAGATATAATAGACTTAATTTAGCTCTTCTTTCTTAATAAACTAGTTTCAATGAGTTTGTCCTGACTTCTGTTGTATAAAAATATTCCACTTAATTGACTATAAAGGAATAATAAAATGAAGAATCAGTGACCATTACCAGGTCTCATAAGAGTCGTCTCTTATGACCTCATGTATGAGTGATTAACAGAGTGGGCTCTGGGCCTGGACACCCTGAGCTCAGCTTCTGACTCCTCCGTTTAATAGCTGTGTAATCCTGGGCAAGTTATGAAAGCTGCAGGTGCCTGGGCCTCATACGGAAACTGAGGGAAATAAAGGAGCCCATTCCACAGGGTTATTAGGTCTAACTTACTCAAAATGTGCACAGTGCTTGAATGGTAACTGGCATATATTAAATGCTAAATAAATATTAGCTATCATCCTCAGCATTATCTTTTGTGCTGTATATGTTCTTTGCGGTATTTCTCAATGAGGTTTCAGTCCTCAGAGCTGACATGGTCCGTAAGCATACTACAGCCAAACTGAGTGCCTGGTATCAGGACTTGAGTAACCAGTGTGTGTGCTTGTGTCTGTGTGTATGGGGGGCTGTATCTATGTATGTATTTATGCGTGTGTGCGTATGTATATAATCAGTCCATCCATCCAGTTAGGTATTTATCCAACCATCCATCCATCCATCCATCCATCCACCCACCCACCTATCAGCTGACAGGAGGAGTGTCAAGTTCCCCTTTCTTTCTGCAATACTGAAAAAATGAATCTGTGTTCCCTTAATTAGAAAAGACATAAAATGAGGAATTTGGTGGATTGAAATTGGTATCTAAAGAAATCTTACTTAACTAATGAGATAGGAAGACCTTGAAAATCAGTTTTCCTCAATTTTATGTGCATGCTTCCGTCTGTGGACATGAAGACGAATGGTTTATGAAGACTAGATAAACAAACAAAGAAAACAGAGACTAGAGGAGAAGGCACCAGCCGGGGGTGTTTTTCCTTAGCCAATGTAATTTGTACACAAAACTAGCCTTGGCTTGGATGGCTTTTTCCACTTTTGGTTTAAGAGATCAACAGAGAACACTGTCATGGCCTTGTCGACAGGAAAACTGGGTTTGCATGTCCCTGCTTTGGGCATGTCCATTCACTGAGACGGCCTCTCTTATAAAATTGTCTAGTTATCTTACTTGACAATTGACTGTGTGCTGGCTCTGTGAAATTTCTTGGATTTACTTTAATGTCTGATGTAGCTATGTGTAATGGATTTCCTAAATGGAGTACACTTTCTCAGGGAACACTAGAACCATGTCTTATACCTTTTTGTATGTACAACTGCATTCCTACTCTTACTCCGATCCTTTCTCATTGTCTGTGTTATGGTACTAAAAGGAAAAAAGAACAACCCCAGGAAAACCAAGGGATGCTTAGTCCATTACTGTGCAGCAATAATAGGCTCAGAACGTTGATGAAATAGAAAGGGAGACCTAATGAAATGTTTCCTCATTAACGTTTTTACATTTACTCTTTAGCAGCCCAGGAACTTCAAACAGGATACTTTTAATAAGAATCCAAATTCACATCCCCTCCCTGAGAGCATCAAAATTCTCCCACAATTAAGAATACAGTTATAGATATTATAGGTAATTCCTTTCATTTCTCTGTTTCCCTTTTTAAAGCAGATTTCATGTTTACACGACTGAATTTTAACCAAAACACTGTACCCTATAGTGTGGCCTACTTTGTAAACAAATTTTGCTAAACAGTAAGATGATAAGTAAAAGAAGTTAAACGTCGCTCTTACTGGGCAGTCTTAACCTTTTTTTCTATATCTGGATGGCTCCAGGACCTGAGTCATGGCATGCTTGGGGGCTAAGCAGAGCTCCCAGACGGCTGCTTAACCCTCCATGTGCCAACTTCCCTATACATCATTCATGAATTCTTATCATCCACCAAGATTCCTTCCCCTCCCTAGTCCTACCCTATTCCAGACCCTCACTACCTCGTGCATGGCGTATTGTAACATCCTTCTGAAAGCCTGTCCATACCACTCTCCCTCACTGTGACCCTGTTCTAAAATATTACACCATTATAATCTGTATTATGTAATTTATGACTCAAAATTTCATGATCGTGGAAATAGGGTATTTCCTCATGAAAAGCAGGATGTGCTCCCAGTCTTCCTACTGCCTCCTGAAAAGTGCTGAGCACAAAGCTGAGCTCTGGGCTATTCTAGCCGGGACAATGACAACTGGAATGGCAGGGAGGTCCCCTGGGGGTGGGGAGGGATGTGCCCGAGGCAGTGCTGGGTGCTTGTCTGCAGGGCATGGAGCCACATTTCACCACCAGAGGGCTGCACCTGCACCCACCTGCACTTGTGTCAGTGCTTATGGACATTGTTCATTAAAGGACGAGTCAAAGAAACCCACTGCCAAGACTCAGAAGTCTCACAGGCAACAGCCTATGCAAGGAGTAGTAAAAATAAAGAAAAGTACAACCAAGGTCTGGGTTTGGAAATGATTCCAATGCAGATTAATGCACCTAAGGTGGCAAGTTCATCTATAGAGAAACAGTCAGACATGGCTAAAGTGAGCCAATGTTGGTAAATCTCTGGAGTGCAGAAGAATATCAGATGATTAAATATTGGCCACCTGGCTAAATAATGGATTGGGCAACAGGAGGAAAAGGCTAAGGGAAAAGCAAAGAGGCAACTGATGAGTGCTGATTGGACAATCATTTCATATAATGCAATCTGGACTTAACCCCTTCTCTTTAGTAAAGACCAGATGCTACTACCATTCTAAGGAAGACTACAAAGTCCCACTGATAACCAGGAAGCTCTGCAGGTCCAGCCACTGGCAGAGAGAAGAAGCAGGAGAGGAAGAGAAATAACAAGTAGAGGCAGGCAACCAGGCCCTGCCACACACTGCATATGGAACCAGGCAACATCTCATTTGGAAAGCAGTCTATTAGGAATGGTCACAATTATGGACAGGAAAGGAGGGTAGAAAGCCATGTGGGATTTAGACACATACTACACAGTCCTAAACACAATCTTTAGAAAAAGCAATAAGGCTTCCCTGACCAAGTCATAGGCCCGTAGACTCTAGGGTAGAAGAAATTCAAAGAGCACTGAGACTAGCTCCACATCCATCTCTTAAATTCCTTTGCAACCCATCTGACAGTGGCCTATGCTTGTACTTCGCCGCTCACCTCCCCTCCTTCATTTTGTTTGTTTGTTTGTTTTGTTTTTTAACTAGGCAAGGAACTTTATTAATCTTTGTTTACAAACTTACTCCCAGGCTCCTTCAGCTTAATCAACTGCAAGGAATGAAACTGAAAAGAGCTGCAGTGTCCAAGGGCTTGAGCTTAAAAAAATATTAGAGATCTAGATTTTATTAGATCCATAAACAAATAACTTTCAAAAGCAGTCATAGTATAAAATAGCAGCTCCAAGTAACTTCAAGTTCTATCTTCTTCAGAAGTTGAGTCAATTCAGTTACCTAATTCTTGGAAGCCTCATCAAAATTCTCCCCAAGATCTGGAACCTCCTCCTCCTCCTCCTCCTCTTCAGTAAGCAAGTGGTTGCTTTTCCATTGACAGACTGTTTTGGGCAAGAACTTCAGCCAGTCTCCTTGAACTAGTCAGTCTAGTTTTAAGATGCTGGGTCGCATTTCTGTCAGCTGCTTGGTCTCAGCATAGCCTGTAATGGTGAAAGTGTTCACTGTCAGAGATGACTGAACTTTAGGGTTGTTAGAGTGGATCACTGTTCCTTGGTTTGTAAACATATTACCTCTTCTATTTCTGAGATATTGTTTACCCTTAATTCTTTAAGGAGAACTGAGGTTTTAATCATCTGCTGTAGCTGTTCTATGAACCACCTTCTTCTTTCAGCAAGCAGATTCTTTTCCCATCAAGGCGCACTTGTGCCTGCAGTTTTGTGAGTTTCTCCTGGTTGATGAAAGTTTCTTTCATCTTCTCAGAGTGGAAATGGGGCTGTGCAGGGACTAGGGTTGGCACTCGGGAAGGCATGGGTAGAACACTGCTCCAAGAGTATGTATACAGAGGTGGTGTTGAAGATGTTCTTGAAGCGATACTTTTTAACCTGTCTGATCCTATAGTCTGCAGTTGAGTTTTGCTTCTGGAATTCCTGTCTTATTTCCTGTCCTCTTGGAAAAGTTTCACTGTTAGTGATCCACTGCTCTTTTATCTTTCTACTTTCCATAGTCTGGCAAACACACAGTTCTAGAATATTCCATTGGGATGGCCAGCCAATGATTCTTAAATAATAATGGATTTTTTCACTCTCTGCCTGTGGTCCTCACACATTTTTTAAATGGGGCTCAATCAATGATTAATTAAGGTCACTGAAGTACCATTCTTCACTGTCATCGTGGAATCAGATTGATTCACTAGCAATATTTTAGGTCTTTGTCTGCCAGGGCTGCTATGACAAACGCCACAGAAGGGTAGCTTAAGCACAGGAATTTATTCGTTCACAATTTGGAGGCTAGAAGACCAAAATCAAGGTACCGACAGGCCATGCCTTTTCCAAAATCTGTAGCATGCTGGCTATCCTTCATCACATTATGATCTATTTCCATGTCCAAATTTCCTTTGCTTATAAGGACTCCAGTCATATTGGATTAAAGTCCACCCTGATTCAATTGGGCTTCATCTAAATAGGATCTTCAAAGATCCTATTTACAAATGAATCCACAATCACAGGACTCGGGGTTAGGACTTGAACATGTTTTTGTGGGGGTCATGTTCAATCCACCACATTTTGTGTGCAAAGGTGATTAATGATATAATGGAACTTGAGGCTCAAATGTCTAATGAATGAGGTTTCTCCTTTAGGTCAAATTTTATTATTAAAAACATCCATAACAATAACACTTTAAATTTGTAGCATCTTTTCCATTTTCCCTTATGGGTCTAAAAGGACTTCACAAATATATGCACAATAAAAGATTTTTTAAAAAAGAAGCATTATTTCTATGCAAAAGAAACTCTGAACCAGAGAAGGTGAGACATTTACTAATAATCCCTGGAATGCATGCATAATTAATAAGGTTTGATTGTAGATATTTTCAATTTCTGTATTGACAGTCTCCACAAGATTTCAGGACAAGCGTTTCAATGCCTTTTTAAATTTACTATTTTGAAAATAATGAAAAATGCCTCAGCATACTATAAGTGCTCTGTGCATGGTACAAAACAACAGTCCTTTGCTCATTCTGTGTGGTTGGCCAGAACTGTCTTCACCAGAGTAAAGATAAGCCTAGATAGAAAATCTGTCCCAGTAATAATCATTGGGGTCCCTCAATGGACTAAACTAGCTCATATTTCTTCCACATCTTTAAAACTTACATTTAGTCTTCTCCTAACTATTTTAGGAAGGCTATGATTTGAATTTTATCCAATTTTTTATTTTTGCAATAAAATTCCACAGGCAACGGTATAAAGAACCCAAGAAGTACACACTTAGGCTATTGCTTACAATAAATTATCCTGCTGTCGGAACTATGTTACTGGAGAGAAGACAATCCTTTCCTCTTAAGGAAGAGGTCACATTTTCCCATTTCACAACCTGTATGGAATTGGCAGTGATAAACACTAAACCTTCCATGAGTGTGATGAGTATAATTTTTGAGCATCTTATCAAGCCTCCCTTCCTGGGCCACCAAGACACCTGCCATCCACCTTACCAACACCTGCAGCAGAAGGCATCGCCCCCATTTGGCCTTTTCAGTGATTACACAGAACACACTTCAAAAGTGAAACCTGAAACAACAAGCTGCCTTTTTCTTTCCCAGAGAGTCTTTTTTCTGGCCTCAGCTTAGCATGGCCATCAATCACGTTTAGCAAGGCTGGGCCAGCACAGGCCTCCAGAATGTACAATGAGCTCTGGGGGTGATGACCAGCTTTTCCAAGGACTCTGGAGGATGCGAGTGGTGTAAGTCACTTAAACAGTGGGCCCTGCATTCTGAGAGCATTACAGTGCCATAGATCACAACAGTGAAATGGTTCGGTACACCAAAATTTATTTTTATTGTTCCCAATGCCTCAACCATGAATCCTGGGAAGCTCCACAATATGCAAACAGCTGATAGATTTATTTATTTTCCTGAGAGTTACATTATAAAAACTGTAGGATGGAATCTCTCCTTCTAGGCTGGTTGCTGCCATTTCTGAAGCCAGCGTGATTTTCTGACTCACTGGCAGATACGCAAGGACTGTGAGTTGGCTTCTTGGAGTGGGATGAGATGAGGGGGTGCCTAAAAGTTTCCATGACTGATAGTAATTGAAACAAAATTCACAAAGAAGAATGAGGGTATTAACTGGGAGGTCTAACGGGTTAATGGGGATTTAAAGAAAAATCAGATCAAATCTTACAATCCAACTTATCCTAGGAGAATAATTAAACATAGGTTTATGAGCTTGAATGAAGAAATGAAGGTTAGGAATATAGACAGGAACCACAACTCACCAGGTGGTGGCAATTTTAGGAATGTTAAAGGGGAGTATGGCAGCTCTCAGTAGATGGGATGGGGACTGGGACCAAAAGGGATGGAGATACTAAAAGGAAGATGGACAGTGCCCAAAATAGATAACCTTGTCTACGTAGCACAGGGGCTAGTCCTATACTTGACCATAGGGATCAGTGGAAAATGTGCCACCTGGTTGATTAGCGCACAAACTCTATGCTGGTTTATTTCTACTTAGCCTGTGAAGGAGCCACTTTAGCTGCTAGTCCTTGAAAATCACTGGTTTTGCAGATCTGTGCTGACAGATCTAACCAGACATCTGATGAATGAGTGTCTTTCACAGCTCCTGTGAATAATTTTATATCAGGAAACAGTCTGTCAAATAGGTCTAATCCAATTGTTTATGGTGGGGTTATCTTTCTTTAAAATATTAAATTAAATGTATAAAGAAGAGTATTTATAACATATGCAAGGGAAAATAACAGCATATTCAATAATCAGCTTAAGAACTAGAACGTTTTCAGTAACTCTGAAGCCCTCTGTATGTCCTTCCTTGGTCACATCCTTTGCTTCCCAATAGATTACTGTTACACTGGGCTTAGCATTCCTATACATTTACATATTTCTTTATAGTATATCCCTAATCAGTACGTAGTTTAGTGTTGCATGCTTTAAACTTCATATCAATGGACTTATACCGACTGTATTCTTCTGTGGCTTGCTATTTTTTGGCTTAACAGTATGTTCCAGAGGCAGTCATCCATGGAGATGTGTCCTGCTGAAGTTCCTGCATTTTCACTGCTATACCATATCCATTGTGTGTGTATATTACAGATTACTTCCAGTCTCTTACTGGGGCCACTTGGGGTTTTTTTTTCATAGTGCTTTGTTATTACCAACATTTCTTCTATGAATTTTTTTGTATCAGTTTCTTACAGTTAAGTACAAAAATTTCTCTAGTGTCTAAGCCTCGGAGGTAAATTGCCAGGTTAGAGTTAAGTACATGCAGATAATGTCAAAATGTTTTCAAAAGGGGTAGTACCAATTTGTTCTTCTACCAACAATGAATACGAGTTCCAGATTTTGCATATCCTTATTTCACCGGAAGCGGTCTGCCTTGTTAGTTTTTGCCAATCTGTTGGTTACAGAATGGTATGTTGGTTTTAATTTGAAGTTCCTAGATTCCTAAATGAGGTTGAGCATTTTTCCACATGCTTATTGATCATTTGTGTTTTCTATGACATGCATGTTAAAGTCTTTTACCCATTTTTTCTACTGTATTTTTTTCATGATATGCAGAAATTCTTTGGATCTTTATTTCATTTGTTTTTTAAAATTGAGTACCTAATCTGTGCCAGGCACTGTTCTAGATTCTTAGATATGGCAGTGAAGAAAGCAAAATCCTCCCTCATACACCCTAGTATAGAGAGTAAATAAATAAACAAACAAGTAAATATACCATGCACCAGATCTTCATAAACACTATAGAGAAAAACAGAGCAAAGAAAGAGAGCCAGGGTCAAGAAAAGCCTCATCCAGGGGTGACAATGGAGTAGAGATCTGAAGGAAGTAAGGGAGAAAGTCCCACATTTGTCAGGGGAAAAGAAATCTAGAAAGAGGGAAAACAACAGAGTCCATGAGACAAGAGAGAACTTGACATGTTCAAGAAACCAAGAGGATGCTGTGTAAGTAGAGCAGAATAAGCCTGGAATAAAGTCAGAAAAGTATCATGGGCCAATCACATGGGGATTGATGCCAGTGCACAGACTTGGGCATTTATTCAGGGGGATGTGGGAAGGTGCCCACAGAGTTTTGAGTAGATGAGTGACAAGAGGATTTGTGTTTGGAGAGGCTCATTCTGGCTGCTGTGTAGAGAAGAGAAGGCAAGGAGGTAACGAAGGAAGAACAGAGAACAGTTTGGAGGCTAATTTGGTAAATCAGGGGACACAGCAGGGTGTCTTGGTATGGGGTGGAGGTGATGGAGGTGGTGGGAAGTGATCAGTTTCTAGATATATTATGAAAATACAGTCAACAGCAATTGCTGATGGATTGGATGTGGGGTATGAGAGAAACAGGCTTCAAAAATAACACAAAAATTTTTGGCCTTAGTGACTGCAAGGATGGAGTTGCCGTAACTGGAGGTAGAGAAGACTGTGGGAGGAACAGGCTGAGGGATGTGAAAAAGGGGGTTGCTTCTTGACGTGTCATATTTGAGACATCTATTAGCTGTTCAGGAGGAGATGTTCAGAAGGCAGTTGGCTATGTGTGTTGGAATTCACGAAAGAAGTCCAGGCTGAGGACATACATTTGGGAGTCATCAGTATGAAAAGATGGTCTTTCGATACATGAGACTGGAAGAGATCACCCAGAGAGTGAGAGAGCTGCGGAAGACAGGAAGTCCAAAGACTAAGCACTGGGGCCTGGAGTGCCCAGAAGTCAGGGAGGCAGAAGGGACCAGAAAAGCAACCTGAGAGGTAGTCAGGGTAGAAAGAAGGATATCGCAGAGGACAGGAGAAGAAAGTGTTTCAGGAAGGAACGTGTGATCATGGGAGAAGTTAAGTAAGATTAGAACTGAGAATGACCATTGGATTTGGCAACATATGTCTCTGATAAGAGCTTATTAGTGGTGGTGTGAGTTTAAAAGAGAAAGGGAGACAGAGAGTAGAGAATACTCTTCAGATGAATTGTGCTGTATTCAGAGAGATTTAATGAGATGGCACCCAGTGAAAAGCATTTGTCTCTCTGCAGAGTTCACAGTTCTGGACTATTTTATACGATTTTATGTTTTGATGGTTTCTAGGTTTTGGTTCTGAACAGGTAGTGACTTCTCAGTTGAGCATGGAGCAAGCTTGGATTTCCAATTTCTTTATGGGTCTGTCTCTCTATCTTTTAACCCATGACCCAGGGGAGGAGGTATACTTCAATGCCACATCTCTGGGCTGCTCACAGGCTTTCTCTAGTCTCCTAGGGAAATAACACCTTTATGTCAGCCCTGAGCTTCATCTCATTCCTGAGCTGATAGGTAGGGCGTGGGGATGGAGTATAGCTAGGGATGGAGAAAGGGTCAGGGACAGGGACCTATGCATTTGAACAGAGCCTGGGCTCAGAAGGGACTTACCCTGGTTTAATGCTCTGCTGTTGCTGTCCAAAAGTTCTTAACTATTTTGAACAAGGGTCCCTACTTTTTTATTTTGCATATTATGTAATTCAAGCTAGGTGTAGATCAAGAATGGGAGCAAGCGGGGCTCATGGAAAGGGGTCACAGATCAGGGGAGGAATGAGGGACAAGGGTAAGATGAGATGAGTGGAATGAGGGTGTGTGGCACCCGATGCATACCTTTCCTGGCAATAAAAACAAAAAAACAGTGATGCTGCATTTTGAAATAATTAAGTTAAAGTGATCATATTAAAAATCCCCTGCAGAATGAACAACCTTATTTAAAAATAATTGTAAAAACAGTGAATGAAGGAGAAAGAAAGAGATGGATAGATAAGTGGATAGACAGATATGGAGGGAGAACCTATAGATTAAAAGACAAAAGACGTGTCAATTGTGCTGGTTTGGATATATTATGTCTCCCCAAAAGCCATATTCTTTAATGCAATCTTGTAGGGGCAGACTTATGTCTTTTTGATTAGGGTGTGACCCCTTGATTGAATGTTTCCAGGTAGATGTGACTCAATCAACTGTAGGCGAGACGTTTGCTTAGATTATTTCCATGGAGGTGTTACTCTGCCAATTCAGGGTGGGTTTCACTGGAGTCCTACAAGAGCTCAGAGACAGAAGGAGCTGAGAGCAGCTGAGAGGAACATTTTGGAGACCATCTGAGAAAGACCTGTGGAGAGGTGCTTGGGAGCTGACAGAGATGCTCAGAGATGCTTGGGTTTGTGGACAGAAGGATGTTTGGAGATGCTAAGCTAAGGATGCACAGGAGCTGAAACAACCCAAGACCAGCAAATGCCAGCCACGTGCCTTTCCAGCTGACAGAGGTATTCCGGATGCCACTGGTTTTCTTCTTTCTTGATGCCTTAGTTTGGACACTTTTATGGCCTTCTAACTGTAGATTTTTAACCTAATAAATCCCCTTCAAAAGAGCCAATCCATTTCTGGTATTTTGCATAAAGGCAGCATTAGCAAACCAGAACATCAACCAATCTAAATGTGACATTTATAAGAAAATTGGAAATTTGAACCTCACTAGATATTTAATACTGTTAAGGAATCAGTAGTCATTATTTTAGGTATTGAAGATGGTATTGTAGCTATTTTAGAAATAAAGAGTCCTTATATTTTGGAGAGACCTACTCAAATATTTGTACATTAAGTGATTTGCTTCAAAATAGTAGGGGAGTGGGTAGGGGTGAGGGTATAGATGAAACACAATTGACCGTGAGCTGCTAATTGCTCAAGTTGGGTGAATGAGTACAGGCAGAGACTCACTGAACTATTCTACCTTCTTCTATAAATGTTTGAAGTTTTTCATAACAAAAAGTTTAAGGATTTCCTCTGCTCCAGAATGCCTGGCAATAGGCCACAGGCCTCAGGAAGGACAGAACTTACACTTAAATAAATTATTTGTGTAGCTCAAAGTGCAAGGCTCTATGAAAGGGACTCGGGTATGAAAGCTACAGCACGGCTCCAGGTCCTCCTGGAAAACACTCCTGCTGACGCTTCTGCAGGGAGGACGCCTGGCGGGACGTGAGAAGCCCCTGACTACAGCTGACCACCTGTATCTCCATCATTAGGCCATTTGTGCACATTGTGACTGGCTTTCAAAACATTGTATTATTTAGAAGCCATAAGCCAATATCCCACAGTCATTAAAATGATGGTTATGGAGACCGAGGCACCACACATACAAAATGCTCAATGAAACAAGCAGGATACAAGATTTCACATGGGTAGCGTCTCAGCTATATTAACATATGCAAGTGTAGAAGTGGAAGGAAATACATCAAAGTTATGATGATGGCTGTGCTTGAATTATGATTGATTTTTTTCCTTTATGCTAATTTATACTTTTTTTTTCCTTAAATAATTTTTTTTTTTTTTTTTTTTTTTTTTTAAACAAAAGTCAAACATTGTGCAGTCTCCTCAAAAGAGTTCTGGTCTTCTGAGTACAGTGATTTTTTCAACACTGGTTCTACTTTAGCTTTGTTTGTAGCCTGGTCCCATATTCTACCAAGGATTGTCTAAGAAGGCTCCTTGAGATCCTTCCCCTGAATTCAGGGATGAAACTTCTAACTCAAGTCTAGTTAACCTTATCTGGAGTCTCATTTTCCCCTGACACCAGGTAAAGACACAGGCTCGTATCCCAGTGCTTCTCTACCTTGGGTTGCATGTTGTAATCACCTAGAGTTTTAGAACCTACAGATGCCTTACTGTATCTCCAACAATTCAGTTAAATTGGTCTGGGGTGGGGCATCTGGACTTTTCAAAGCTCCCCTGGTGATTCTAAGGTGCAGCCAGGCTTGAGCACTCTGTCCTATTCTTTTTTTTGAGTGACACTCATAAAAGTCAGGTGTTGGCTATCTCTGAGCGCTGCTTTCAGTGTGTCACTGGACATTGGTGGTTCTCACACTTTAACCTGCCTCAGAACCACCAAGAGGGCTGTTGCAACACAGATCACTGGGCCCCTCTCTCAGAGTTTCTGATTCAGAAGGTCTAGGGGTGGGGCCCAAGAATCTGCATTTCTAACATGCTGCCAGGTGGTGCAGATGCTGCTGATCTGGGGACCCACTGAGAACCACCCAACCTTAAAGCAAGGCTCAGAACATTGTTGCATCCTCCCCCAGAGCAGAGCCCAAACCATGGAAGTGAGCAAGATAAATTTTACGCAAGATTTCACAGGGAGGTGGAAGCGAGGGTTTATTTTATACCCTGGATGATAATCTCAATCAGAGTTAATAGTCTCAGAAATTTGTTCGCCTTCAAAATTCCTCCAGCTGGTTTTCTTCTCTCTTTTAATGACCCCTGCTCCCCATCTTCAAAAGAAACTAAATCTTCCTTAACTTCTCATCCCAGCTCCCAGATTTTCCCTCTCTGCCTCTTTATCTCTCTCCCTTTCTCATACAAAATTTTCCAGTCTTGCTCTCCTGCAACAATCACCCTGCTCAGCAAGAGCGCTTAGCAGGATCAATAATTTGAGTTACTGTAAATAGGCACTTTTTTTCTTTCACAAATAATCTTGCGTGTGTGTGCATTTGATCCCATCAGCAAGGTATCCAAACACAGAGCCGATGACCACTCGCACACCTGCTCCGGATATGAACTACGTCCCTAGAATGTGGTAACGTGGGCATGTGAACAACCTGCTCTCGTTCCAAGGCCAAACTCATTAGTCAAAGGGCTGCTTGGCTAATAAAAACTCCAGCTCTATCTGGCTAGCTGTTAGAACACAAACAGTCCTGTGTCCCTGAGGCAGACTGAGTTCTAGTAACCCCCAGCTGGGGGCTGGTGAAGGTGGAAAAAGGAGAAGGGGCTGGGGCCAGAACCAGATGCCGATGTTCCGACCACCTGCAATGAGGCCATAAATCAGGACCTCGTTCAGGAACCAGTAACGCAGCTGTCACCGGGTCACAGCCTCCCCTCCGGAAAGGGGCTGATGGGATGAGCAATGGAGAGGCTTCACTGGCACGCTCTGGTCCTGATTCTGCCAAAGTCAAATGCCAGAGAGCCTCCCAAGGACCAGGAAAAGGAAAAATGAGGACAGCTCACCTGGAAGGAAATGGAGCTGTTTTCTTCCTCCTTCAAGAAGAGCCAAACCATAAAGCTGCCACCACTTCCAAAATGTCCATCACCGTTTCCTGAGCCCCAGCCACATGCCAGGCACTGGGATAGGACTTTTATATTCATTCTTCCTTTACGCATTTATTCTCAAGTTATTTCTGAGCGTCATATCAAACAACCCTGCAAGATCAGTCTTAGTAACCCCATCTCACAGTTGCAAAAACCGAGGCTCAGAAAAATAACTAACTTGCCCAAGATGATACAGCTAGTAAGTGCCACAGCAAGTCTGTATGCAAAACCCATTACAGTTCTCCTGTTTTGCTTCTACCCAACAATTACTAGTGTATGGCTTCAGATCCTCTCCGCCCTTCCTAAAGTAAGTCCCTTCCCTTTACAACTCACTACGAATACCTTGAAGGCTGAGTTTTAATCATTGCTTTACCCTCTGGCTCTAAATACAGAACGTGGCACATAGTAATTACTCAGTAAATATTTGTTGAAATGAAAACTGAGGGACTCCTCTGTACTCAGTAACGTAATAGTCCTGGGGGGAACACTGACAGGCTGGAGAGATGCAAACCCTGTGAGGATACAGGAGTACGGGATTTCTCATCAGCAAATGAAAAAGCCAGGTTTGCATCTCTGCTATGCTATTTACTGACTTTATGACATTAAGTCCTTTAATTTTTCTGTTTCCTTATTCATGCAAAAAAATGTGTGATTCCTAGGCCATATCATCAGAGGATGCAATCAGTCTCTAAACAATAGCACCCAGGAAAGTTGCACCTCACTCCTACCAGCAGGAGCACCTTGGAACCAGGATCTTCCTCTAGCTTGGTGGGGGTGATGGTGGTGGTGGTGGTGGTGGGGGCGGGGAGGGGGTCTGGATGGTGCACCAAAAGCCCAATTTGACACCGTGTTAGTCAGAATTATAGTTAATAAAATTATTTTCATCTTTAAGGAAAAAAGGACTTCAGTCCATAAACCTTTCCATTTTTCTTGGTTTGGAAAAAAAAGAGAAAAGTTGCCTGCTATTAATGTTTTGATTTTTAACCACTTCCCACTAATGGACTGGGGTGTGTCTACTTGGGGGTGACAGTCGAGTCCAGTGAAGTGTCTTGTTCTTGCTCAGTGGTCAATTACAGTGGATGAGGAAAGAAAGCGAAGCCAAGGACTGAGGTTTGTGGAGCTCCTCCTGGAGCCATAGGCTTTACTCAGAAAATTACCAGTCTAATCATCATACTAACCTATGTTAAGGTTGTTATCCACCTTTATAGGTGAGAAAAATCTGGCTCCCCAAGTTAAGTGAAACATCCCTAATACCCAGGTATTTGAATTCTATATCCTAAGCACCGACACCAGAATTCTATTCCCCAGCCTAGGATGGTCTTACCATTCAAAACCCAAATGAGAAGGACTTTGGGATCAAAGATGGAAACCTATGTCCAGTGTGATTTCTGGGATTCTCAGCAGAACTCTCATAAAGCAACCTCCAAACTCACAAGAGACTTTGTACCTTAATTTCAGATTGTCATCGCTGAATTCTTTTCTAAATTACAAAGTAAAATTTTACTCCTTTGGTCTAAACTGGTAGTCCCCCCCCCCCCTTTTAAGTGAGAACATATTAAAGAAGAAAAGAAAGGCAGATTTTTCACTTTCAAGTCCATACAGCAGCATTTCACCGAGTGAGGCCCACAGAATCCCTTGGGGCTTGTTCCAAATACAGACTCCAACATCTATTCAGGCAAAAGGATTCCAAATGCTCGAGGTGGAGCCTTGGAATCAGCATTTTAAACAAGCTCGCTGGATGATTCTTCTACACACTCAACTCTGAGAACTGCTGAGACATGGTAACCAGTACAAAGAATCTGATTCACAAAAGAGAGGATAATTATCACATCAGCTAATTTCACGTAGATGGGGACTTTGAAAGGATGCAACAACCTGCTTTTTTTTCCCATACAGGTTAAACACCTACCACCCCCATCCCACCCACCATACCTTCCTACATTATCCATTTCCTTAGCAAACTTTTTTTTTTCATTACTAGCTAAAAAAAAAAAACCAACTCATTCAATCGCTGTCAAAATTAATTCTCAATTGAAAGGGTCTGAATTAATGTGATTTAGTTGTCTTGAAACCGTGATTTTTAAGGGCATCAGTATCAAAACAAAATATCACTGAATATAGCAGTCTGACTAATAGGAATACAACCACCAGGGAATAAAAATAGTCCACTAGAGAAACTACCCCAACTCCGACCCAGACAATGGTGACTGGTGTTAGTATGTATCAGGAAGTGACTTCTTTACGTTGAAGCAAGTCTGCCACACAAAGCATGAGCCTTCCCAGCCTGCATCTGGAGAAAACCCTTTGAAACTGTACTTAGCAGTTAAGTTATATGTGCGGCAGCTTGGATTGAAAAAAAACCCACTTCCAGTCTCTTGTATTATAGTTGGTCTCAATTAGCTAATGGGAGGTGGGAAGTGATTAGCTTGCTACTGAATTGCAATGATACGAATTGGCTTAAGACTCAAGCAGTATATTGGAGGAAGAGATCGAAGGTAAGAGATGAGGTCTTTTTTTTTTTTTTTCTTTTTTCTTTTTCTAATAGAGAAGTTGTGGGGTCTACAGAACACTTGTGCACAAAATACAGGATTCCCATATATCCCCCCACCACCAACACCCTGCCCTGGTTTGGAACATCTGTCTCAATTGACAATAGCACACCTTTACGATTGTACTATTAATTAAAGTCCATGGTGGGTGAGATGAGATCTTTTAAAGTGAAGATTTAACACAACAGTAGGAATCAGAATCTTCCAGGGGAAGGACACTTAGAGGTCATCGTGTCCAACAGCAAAATGTGAGAATTCTCCTCTTTCAGTATGAAGGCCTGAAGATAGCTGTTAGGTTCTTTTGAAGATATTCACCTTCCTCTGGACACAATAATTTCTCAGAACAAGACACTTTATTTCTCGTGTGGTCTGCTCAGTGCAGGAGACACTGTGACTCTCATCTCCACCTGTCAGGACAGTGTGCTTTAATTAACCCAGACAAGAGGGACATTAGCTTCTCATGTAGATGTCAGATGCTGTTGGCTTATCCTGACCTAGAGATTAATGAAAACCAAGGCTTTTCCTGTTAGCACTGTAGACAAGCCACAGGTCTAACCCACACTGAACATTTGTAATTAGCATTTTTAACTTAACTAAGTAATGCTCTAAAGGTAATGCTGGCTAAATTTCCTGTTGCTGGTTTAGGCCAATCATTTCCATCTTGTCAATATCCTTTTTATGTTATTTTATTTTTTTCATCTTTTTTTTTTTGTCAATATCCTTTTGAATCCTGATAAGGCCATCTGGTTAGATCAGCTTGGTTTCATCCACATATTTGATTTTAAAAATGCATCCTCTTTCTCCAGGGCATTCTCATAACTTTATTATTGCAATCTCTGCACTTACAAGGTTGTATGGGAAAGCAAAAATCATTCTAAAGTGAACTTATGTTCTAGTGAACCAACTATAATACAATATAAAATTATTTCCTACTCAAATATCTTTCCCACTCAATGCCAGCATCTATATCCATGCACTGAATCAACAACTTGCTTCATTTTCTTTTGCTGAGCACAAATACAGGGCAATTATTGAAAAGTGAATTGTAAATCTTAAAAAAAGAAAAAAAAAAAAAAAGAAGAAGAAAAGCAATAATTCATGGAATCCATGGCAGTGATGTTGGAGAACAGCTCAAATCATACCCAGAGCCCCAGACCACTGAGGATCAGAAGATGCAGAAGAGTTAACTACAGAGACATCACGGATGAGGACTTCAAAGAGGGTTCAAAATAGAATGGTTTGAATATTAAAGAATTTAAAGGGGATTTGGGAAAAATTGATAGTCTTTGAAAATTTATGTAAAAATAATTCTCTTAAGGGTCATGAAACAAAAGTCAAGCATGAAATTGTATGTTATCATACAATTTTGGCAAAGAAATCTTACCCCCAAATTGCTCAACTCTCTTTTCAAAGAAAATTAAATTCATTGAGGCAAAATTTACCCACCATAAAATGCACCCATTTAAACTGTAGATACTTATGAGTTTTGATAAATTTATATACCATGATACTACTGACCCAATCAAGATATAGAACAGTTCCATCACCCTAAAATGTTTCTCAATTCACTTTTTCTTAAATGCAGTTTTATTCACATACCCAATGTGTACAATCAATGGCTCTCCATATAATCAGACTTGTGCATTCATCACCACAATCAATTTTAGAACATTTTCACTGCTCTAAAAAATAAAAAAAACTCCATACCCTTTATATCCCGTTTCAGTTTGCTAATGCTGAAGTTACGTAAAACACCAGAAATGAATTGGTTTTTATAAAGGGGTTTATTTGGTTACAAAGTCACAGTCTTAAGGCCATAAAAGTGTCCAAGCTAAGGCATCAACAACAGAGTACCTTCACAGAAGAATGGCCAGTGGTGTCTGGAACACCTCTGTTGTCTGGAAAGGCTGGCGTCTTCTTCCTTTGCTCCCAGGTTGTGGTTCCAAAATCGCTTTCTCCCAGGATGTTTCTCTATAGGCCTCTGGGGGTATTCTTACTTTTCCCAGGCAAACTCTGGAGTAGCAAAAGCTACTTTCAGTGGCCATCTTTAAAATGTCTCTCTTGGCTGCAGCTAGCTTCTGGGCTTGCGTGGCTCTTTTTAATCCGGTGATTTAATTAAGACCCACACTGAATGAGCGGGGCCACACCTCAATGGAAACATTTAATCAAGAGGTCACACCCTAATCACTCACAGTTGGACAAGTCATATCTCCATGGTAATGCTCAATCAAAAGGTTCCAACATAATCAACACTAATATGCCTGCCCCCACAAGAATGCACCAAAAAACATGGAGTTTGGAGGGACATATTGCATCCAAACAGGCACAACCTCCCATCGCTGATACTTAGCACTGGTGCGGTACCTTTGTTACAATCGATGAAAGAACCCTAAAATATTACTGTTAACTATAGTCCACAGCCTGTACCAGGTGTATTTTTTCCTATATACTACTCCATTATTAACACCTTGTAATAGTGATGTACATTTGTTCTAGTTCATGGAAGAATATATATATACTATCAACCACTTGGAAGTACAAATACATACTATTAACGATATTAATCATTCACAACAGGGTTCACCATGCTACACAGACCCATGTTTCATCCTCTAGACTTTCTTCTGGTGGCACACATGACCCTGGACTTCCCTTTTCAACCACATCATACACACAATTCAGCACTGTTAATTACTCATAATAATGTGCTACTATCCTCTCTATCCCCTTACAAACATTTACAATCAACCTGATTAAATATTCTGCACAAATTAAACATCAGCTCCCCATTCTCTACCATTGTTCTATTTCTGGTAACCTGTACTCTAGGTATTAACTCCATGAGTTTGCTTATTATAATTAGTTCATATCAGTGAGATCACACAACATTAGTCCTTTTGTGTATAGCTTATTTCACTGAACATAATGTCCTTGAAGTTCATCCATGTTGACACATGCATCAGGACTTCATTTCTTCTTACAGCTGAAGAATATTCCATCATATGCATATACCACATTGGGTTTCTTTGTTCCTCAGTTGATGGACATTTGGGTTGTTTCCATCTTTTGGCATTTGTGAATAATGCTGCTGTGAACACTGGTGTGCAAATGCCTGTTCATGTCCCTGCTTTCAGTTCTTATGAGTATATATCCAGTAGTGGGATTGCCGGATCATAGGGCAGTTCTATACTTAGCTTCCTGAGGAACTGGCAAACTGTCTTCCACAGGGACTGAACCATTTTACATTCCCACCAGCAGTGAATGAATGTTTCTATTTCTCCACAACCTCTCCAACACTGGTAGCTTTTGTTTTTTAAATAGTGGTCATTCTAGTGGATGTGAAATGATATGCGATTGTGGTTTTGATTTGTGTTTCCCTAATGGCAAGTAATGTTGAGCATCTTTTCATGTGCTTTTTAGCCATTTGTATTTCCTCTTTGAAGAAATGCCTATTAAAGTCTTTTCACGTGCTTTTTAGCTATTTGTATTTCCTCTGTGGAGAAATGCCTATGAAAGTCTGTTAACCATTTTTTATTTGGGTTGTGTTTTAATTGTTGAGTTGCAGGAATTCTTTATATATTCTGGATATTAAACCCTTATTGGATATGTGGTTTCAAAGTATTTTCTCCCATTGAGTAGGTTGCCTTTTCATGTCTTGAAAAAATACTTTAAGGCACAAACATTTTTAATTTTGAGGAGGTCCCATTTATCTACTATTGCTTGTGCTTTGGGAGTAAAGTCTAAGAAACCACCACCTACCACAAGATCTTGAAGATGCTTCCCTGTATTTTCTTCTAGGAATTTTATAGTCCTGGTTCTTATATTTAGGTCTTTGATCCATTTTCAGTTAATTTTTGTATATTATGTGAGATAGAGGTCCTCTTTCATTCTTTTGCATATGGATATCCAGTTCTCCCAGTAACATTTGTTGAAGAGACTAACTATTCTGTCCCAGCTGAGTGGATTTGGAAGCCTTGTTGAATATCACCTGTCCATAGGTGTATGTGTCTATTTCTGAACTCTAAATTCCATTCCATTGGTCAATCAATCTGTCCTTGTGCCAGTACCATGATGTCTTGACTGTTGTGGCTTTGTAAAATGCTTTAAAGTCAGGAAGTGTGAGTGCTCCAACTTTGTTCTTTTTCAAGATGTTTTTGGCTATTTTGGGGCCCTTTACCCTTCCAAATAAATTTGATGATTGGCTTTTCCATTTCTGTGAAGTAGGCTGTTAGAATTTTGATTGGGATTCCATAGAATCTGTAAATCAATTTTGGAAGAACTGACATAATGAAATTTAGTCTTCCAATCCATGAACATGGAATATCCTTCCATTTATTTAGGTCATCTTTTAGCAAAGAAGATTTATTTCAGCAAAGTTTTACAGTTCTCTGCATACAAGTCCTTTACATTCTTGGTTATATCTATTCCTAGGATTTGATTCTTTTAGTGCTGTTGTAAATGGGATTTTTTCATGACTTCCTCCTCCTTTGCTCATTACCAGTGTATAGAAACACTACTAATTTGTGCAAGTTGATCTTGTATCCATCACTTTGATGAGCTAGTTTATTAGCTCTAGAAGTTCTGTTGTAGATTTTTTGGGACTTTCTATATATAGGATCATTTCATCTGCAAATAGTGAAAATTTTACTTCTTCTTTTCCAATTTGGATGCCTTTTATTTCTTTTTCTTGCCTAACTTCTCTGGCTAGAACTTCTAGGACAAAGTTGAATAATAGTAGTGACAGTGGGCATATCTGTCTTATTCTGGATCAGAAAGGGAAAGCTTTTAGCCTTTTCTGTGCCAATGTAAATAATGATGTGGTTTTCCCCCTATGATTTGTTAATGTGGTGTATTACTTTAATTGATTTTATTGTGTTGAACCACCCTTATATACCTGCGATAAAACCCACTTGATCATGATGTATAATTATTTTATTGTGCTGCTGGATTCAATCTGCTGGAATTATTTTGTTGAGAATTTATGTGTCTATATTCATTAAAGAATTGGTCTGTAATTTTTTTTTTATCTTATTGTATCTTTACCTGGCTTTGGCATTAGGGTGATGCTGGCCTCAAAGAATTTGTTAGGTATTATTTCTTCCTCTTCAATTTTTTTTGGGAAGAGTTTGAGCAGGATTGGTATTAATTCTTCTTGGAAAGATTAGGATAATTCACCTGTGATGCCATATGATCCTTGGGTTTTCTTTGTTGGGAGGTTTTTTGTTTTTTTTGTTTTGTTTCTTAATTAAGAATCAAGCTTTGTTTATTTACAAAAAAAAAAAAAGTTGGGGGGAAGAAGATAAGTTTTACACAAAACTACTACAACGGTAACTCCCTTTGGTAAAAAGTGTAATAAATGTCTTGTACTTCTGTTCATAGATACTAAATCTGAAGCCACATAGTACTATGGTACACAGTAAGCTAGAGCAGTTATGCTAGCACATCAAAGCATATTTCTTTTAATAAAAAATTGAAAGTATGTACATTATTTACAAAAAGAGTCAGTGTAAGTTGCTTGTGTCTTTCTAGGAATTTGCCTATTTCATCTACGTTGTCTACTTTTTTGGAATACAGTTAGTTGTTCATGGTATCCTCTTATGATCCTTTTTATTTCAGTGGGGTCAGTAGTAATGTCACCTCTCTCATTTCTGATTTTGTTTATTTGCATCTTTTCCCTTTTTTCTTTGTCAGTCTAGCTAAGGGTTTGTCCATTTTATTGATCCTCCCAAAGAACCAATTTTTGGTTTTTTTAAATTCTGTTTTTTTAACACTCAATTTCATTTATTTCTGCTGTAATCTTTGGTATTTCATTCCTTCTGTTTGTTCTGGGATTAGCTTGCTGGTTTTTTTCTGGTTCCTTCAGGTGTGCAGTTATTCTCTGCTTTTAGCGCTTTCTTCTTCTTTAATGTAGGCATTTGGGGCTATAAATATCCCTCTCAGCACTGCCTTCACTGCATCCCGTAAGTTTTGATATGTTATGTTCTTGTTTACATTCATCTAGAGATATTCACTGATTTTCTTGCAATTTCTTCTTTGATCCACTAATTGTTGAAGAGTGTGCTGTTTAACCTCCATATATTTGTGAATTTTCCAGTTCCTCATCTGTTATTGATTTCCAACTCCATTCCATTATGGTCAGAGAAGTGCTTTGTATAATTTCAATCTTTTGAAATTTATTGATATTTGTTCTGTGACCCAACAAGTGGTCTATTTTGGTGAATGATCTATGCGCACTCGAGAAGAATGTATATCCTGCTGTTTAGAGGTGCAATGTGTGTATATATCTATTAGGTCTAGTTTATTTATAGACCTATAAATTATTCATGGTCTCTGTTTTCTTATTGAACCTCTGTCTAGATGGTCTATCTATTGACGTGAGTTGTGTATTTAAGGCCCCAACTATCATAGAGACATCTATTTCACCCTTAAGTGTTTGCCTCATATATTTTGGGGCACCTAGTTAGGTGCATAAATATTGACAATTGTTATTTCTTCATGGTAGATTGTCCTTTTCATTAATATTTAGTGCCATCCTTTGTATCTTTTAACAGTTTTGCATTTAAAATCTATTTTGTTCAATATTAGTACAGTTACCCCAGCTCTTTTTTGGTTACTATTTGCATGGAATATCTTTCTCCAGCCTTTCACTTTCAACCTATTTGTGTCTTTGGGCCTAAGGTGAGTCTCTTGTAAACAACAAGTAATTAGATAATACTTTTTCATCCATTTTCCCAATCTGTGTCTTTTGATTTGGGAGTTTAATACACTAACATTCAATGTTATTACTGTAAAACCAATACTTTAACAATTTTACCTTTAGATTTTTATATGCTATATGTTTTTCTGCCTCTTTTTTACCCCTTTAGTTACCCTTACTGATAATCTTCATTTCTTCTTGAACCTTGTGCTTCTTGGATATGTATATTTATATCTTTCCCAAGAGTTGGGTAATATTCAGCCACTATTTCCTCAAATATTCTTTCTGCCCCTTTTCCCTTCTCTTTTCCCTCTGGGGCAACTATGACACATAGTTTTTGTGCTTCAAGCTGTCTCTCAAATACCTGAGACAATGATTCATTTTTTTTTCTATTATTTTCTCTATCTGTTTTTCTGTCTGCAAGATTTCAATTGTCCTGTCTTCTATCTCGCTTATTCTTTTTTTTGCCTGTTCACTTTTGCTGTTTTATGCCTCTAGTGTATTTTTAATCTCTTTTATTTTGCCTTTAATCCCCACAATTTGTTTCTTTTTATATTTTCAACTTCTTATTTTTGATCACAGATTGTCTTAATCTCCTTTATCTTTTTAGCCATATTTTCCTCCACCTCTTCGAATAGATTCAGGAGATTTGAACATCTTTGATTAGTTGTTCCAAACTCTGTGTCTCCTCTGATGTTTTAATTTGTTCCCTTGACTGGGCCATATCATTCTGTTTCTTAGCATGGCTTGTAATTATTTGCTGATGTCTAGGCATCTGATTATCTTGATGCCTTTACTCTGAAAGGCAGTTTCTTTCTCTTGCATAGGGTTTTATTGTTGATGGCTTTGTGTTAAGGCCCTTTATGATGTTTGGTTCAACTTATTCTAGACCTTTAGAATAACCTGTGTTTAACTGATCAGATTTTTCAGCTCTTCTTCATCTGATTCTTATCCTGGATGTGCTGTACAAGATTGTATTTTTTTGTAATTGTTTCCCTTCCAGGAAAAGTCTTCCTTTCCTCTGTTTCTTCGATGGGAATCTTGAACTGTTCTGTTCGTTTTTGGGCAGAAATTTCTCCTCAGCTCTTATGATTTGTTTAATTTCTTTCCCTCACTCAGTGCCCCATTTTCCTTGCACTTTTCAGTTTTGGGAACCTCCCATCTTACAGTAGTTCAATTTAGCCGCCCCCTTTTATTCTCCCCATGAGACTTTTCTGCCTTCAGTTTCTTCCCTGTAAGGATATCCTGCTCTGGGAAGCCATATGAGGTCAATCCAGAAAGGTGGGTCACTACAAAAAGTCCATTTTGCATTTAGCTGGTCTAGCTGACAGTAACTGGACTGAGCAAGTTTACCATTTTCTAGCTGCAGCTTCCCCTGTGGGCCCTTATGCATACGGCACCCCCAAGCGGCTTTTGTTCACCTCTAGTTCTCTGTGGACTTGGGATCTGGTGCCTAGATATGCACGGGATTCTAGCATGCTCCTGCATGCGGTTTTCATGTCTGTCTGTGACTGTGGTGGGAGGGAGGAATCCCAGCCTCTGTTTCTGAGGGACTCTCAAGCTCTTTGGGAGCAACGGAGGGGAGGGAGTGGGACTGGTGTTCCAAGACAGCAGTTTCCTACCTGGTATTTTTCCTTTTCTTTATGCCAACATTTGCGGAGTCCTTCTCCAGTCTCTACTGTCCTCCAGAGTTTTAAGCAAATGGGATTTGTTCTTTCATCCACTAAATCTCTGGGAAGTTTTTTCAGGGGATGTTTTACACTGCCATGTTGATGACATCTTCCGTGCATGTGTCATGTCCTGGATATGAGCATGTGGCCCTAGGAAATCCCCCATTTACACAGATACATACATCCCCATTCCCTTAGGGAACAGTGTTTCCTCACAGTCTTGGGTGCTACACAGTATGTCCCACAATCAGTAATCATTTGCTCCAGGCAGCTGCAATTTGTTCTCCTACAGTGTTTTAGCTTCCCTGAGAGCCACCTCTATGTGCAGGACAAGTTCTGGGATGGCATGTCTGTGATGAGCATCCTGACTCAGTTCTCCAAGCTGGCACAGACATTCACACACCCTGATATATGCTTAAGGGTTACCCTTTTCCCTCTGGAACCAGGACCAGAGATCCACACTGGGAGCACAGGCCAGCTCTGCACCAAGCCATGGCGGTGGGGGTGGGGGTGGGGGTTGGGGGAAGGCCAGGAAGTGTGCCAGAGATTTTCTTACCATCTTCAAGTTGTTTCTTTCTTGTATTGGCACTCATCCTGTTAGCAAAACCTTTTAACAGTTTTCTGGAGCTCTAAGAAACATGGTTCTGCAATCATTTGCTTGTTGTTTTAAAGCGTCTGCGTGTGGGGCTGGAGTTGGGGAAATAGAACCCTTGAATATCTCACTCCACCACCTTAGTGACATACTCTGTAGTTTTTTTTTTTGTTTGCTTTTTTTTTGGTACTACATAGGACATTCAACAATTTGCTTTGCTCCCATCCTACTAACAGTTTACTTCTGTTTTTAGTTTCTTGCTTAACCTTCCAGAGAATTTTAATGCATATTCAAGCAATACAAGTATCTATTCATTTTTCCTTTTTATTTTTAAAAACGTAAATGGTAGTAAACTTTGACTTTTATACCGGATGATATTTCTTGCAGAACTTTTCTTATAATTATATAAAGAGACTTCCCTTTTATTTACAGCTGACTAGCATTCAGTGTAAGTCTATACCATAATTTATTTAACCAGTCCTGTTTATGAATATTTAGGTTGTTTCAAATTTTTAGCTGATTACAAACAATGTTGTAATGAATTAACTTGTTCATACTTCATGATCTGTACATTCTCTAATGCAAATTACTAGAAGTGAAAACACTAAGTCAAAGAGGACAGGCATTTGAGATTTTAAGAGAGACTACTATGCAAATTGCTCTACATAAGGCTTATCAATTTACACCTTACCAGCAATGTATTAAAGTTACTGCATTCTTCTAGCTTTGCCAATAGAGTATATTATCAAACCTTGTTTTTATTTATTGATTTTTTGCTGATCTAACATAAAAATTGTCTGTTTTAGCTCACGTTTCTCTCATAATGGGTGAAATTAAACATCTTTTTATGCATTTATGAGCCATTTAACACAGTTATCCTAACATAATTTATTAAATCAATCATCATTCCTTCACTGATAAGCATATTTATCATATACACTAAATTCCTTTATGCATTTAAGTTTACTTCTGGATGTTTTACTATATTTGATTGGTCTTCTATCTTCATATGTGCCAGTACTACTTTGTTTTAATTACTGAGGCTTCATAGTATATTTTATCCTCCAGAACAGCTAGTTCCCCTCATTGTTCTTCTATTTCAGGGTTTTCTTGTCCTTTTCCTAGAACAAACTTTCTGATGTTTTAATTAGAATAGCATTAAATTTATAAATGAATTTAGGGAGGATTGACAGTTTTATGTTGTTGAGTCTTAAGAGATTTTTAAAGTTTTCTTTATAGAGGTCCTGCACATTTTCATTATGTTTATTACTCGGGATTTAACATTTTTTGCTGAGCTTGTAAATGGACTCTTTTCTTCCATACAGTTTGCTAACTGTTTATTATTCCCATCATTAGGCTCTATGTGGTCAAGTGGTCAAACTTAAATTATCTCTTAATTTAGAATCTCCACCAGACCCACTAGCTGCATACTTCCCTTTCATAAACTTCAGGATGACACAGTCATTTTCTTTTGTGTTTTTGTAAGCTTTACTCCCTAAGTGATTTTTCCTTGTTGGTCAAAATAGCACCACTTCTAGTTATTTCCTTCACTTCTTGAACAATGAAATTATCCCAAAGAAGGTCAGAGATTTATCAGAAAACAAAAGATGAACTAAATGAGCATCAGTAATGGTCAAGAAGTTGAAATATCCCATTGCTCATATGTGTTCCCTCCAGAGTTTGCCGGCATCATATTGTAATCTGTACTAAGACAGATCCTCTCTGGCCTTCATCTGCTGGGGCCGTACTGCCCAGCACCACATCCCTTCCTCTCTGTCTTTGCTTCATCCCAACCAAATGCTCTACTATTTTCTACCTTTGAGTTCACCAATTTCCTTATATTGCAAATCTTTTGAGCTTAGGGTTCCATCCATTTCTTCTTCTATTTGAGTATTATCTTCAAAAGCATGCTTCTTAAAACACAACCACCAAGTGTTACATTCAGTAGGATAAGGGCTCTATGATTATATATATTTGGGAAATGCTGCTTGCTATATGTCTACTTGGAGGGTCCCAGTGAACATTAGCATTTTAAAGATTGAGAAGTTCTACAGTTAAAAAGTTATGCAAATTGACTTGAGCATAGAACCCTAATTGACACCGTGCAGTAGGAGCATTCCATGGAACACACTTCGGGGGATTCAGCCTCAGAATAATAAGCACATGAGTCTGCCTGAGTCATAGTGTTGGGGACACCTGTGATATCAATTATCTACCTGTGAACTGTGAATTGGAATAAAACATTTGAATTCATATTTGCTTCTTTACCCTCAGGACAACTAAATAATTTGCAAGGCCCTGTGCAAAATAAAAGTGTGGGGCTCTGGCCAGGGTAAGGGAAGTCAATCTCCCCTTCCCACAGTTTGCTGTCCCAACCCATGACAGACAGGTGACATTCAAGGGATTGCAACCTCTGTGCTGGACATCAGTACCTGGATGAAGGTGGGCAAGAGACCCCCACTGAGATGCCCACCAAGGGTGCCATAAGAAGTGAGGACCATAAGAATTAGCACAGAGATCTACAGGATATGGGGGGACACATATGGCTGAAGGGTCTCCACTGATATGAGAGGTGGACACACAGGCTAACCTCACTTCTAAAGAGAAGGAAAAAGGACTTGAGGAATCCCACTTTCTCATCAGGGAGAATGGAAGCTTCTATGTGGGAGACAGGAAAAAAACTAGGAAAGAAACTAGACATCTAGAAAGCGAAGAATGGGACACTACATGTCTGGAGATGATAATAAGGATAAGAGGGTTCAGACAAGTTGAAATCAAATCCTCTTAAAAAGGAGAAGCAGCAACCATAGTAGGTAGATAAAAGGAGACTACTCTGGCCCTGTTGAGTGAGTGGGGTATGGATATGGATAGAAGATCCCAGGAGGATACACAGTGTGCTGTGTTAGTCAGCGATTCCGCGTGGGTATTTAGAAATTCATGCCTTACCCACTGGCAACTGATTGCTTCCTGGGGCATGTTATCTAAGACTTACCCACAGCACTCAAAACTTTCCCTTCCTCTTGAAATGTTGCATAAACAAGTGATTCCATCAGAAGAACGGACTAATCCTCATGTATATCTGAAAGTCCGGTTGGAAAGCTGGGAGACATGACTGCACATGTGATCTTTTCACCTGGTCTTCACTCTGGGTGGATGTTCACGACTCTGGAAGGGCAGGAAGGTGTGGGAAGACACCATGGTCACCGGAGTGGCAACAAGGAATAGGGTTTGGTTTCTGAACTATAATGTGGTGCTTCAGACAAGAAGCACTTCAGGTCTTAGCATCTGGTCAAGAGGAAAAGAAATATGACAGGGAGAAAGATCAGTGACTTTTGACTATAGTTCTTCTTGAGTCTCCTTTCTAGATAGGATTTCTCTGTGTGATTTGTTTTTTACTTAGAAGAGAATGTTTCTTTGCTAAACACACCCCCAAACCAAAAACCAACCAAACAACCAATCAATCAAACAACAAAGTTTACAACTACTGCCATATTACACACACATACATTCTCAGTCCCTTTCTCTTTGCCTCTTGCTCTCTCTTTGCCTCTCTCTCCCTCCTTTTCTCTGTTCTGTTTCAAGCACCATGCATCCCTGTGTACCCAGGAGACTTAGTCTTGGAAAAAAGCTTGCTGACGTCTGCCCTCCACCCATTTGGTTTCATACCTTGCTTTCCAGCCTCATGAAATAGTGAGCAGGTCTTGGTCTCAGTTGTGATTTATACTCCTTCAGGACCCTAACATCCTTCAGCATCTGTTGCCTCACACTTGTGTCCAGCCCTGGATCCTAGGACAGTGCCATAGTGTGGCCTTAAACCCCACCTATACCCCCTGATTCGAACATACACAGCAGCCAACAAAGACTTCCAATTCTCAGGGCACTGAATCCACAGTGCAACACCACCACTCTGCTCTGCTGCTCTCGCTGCTTCCGGGAGCAATTACCTATTCATGCCTTAACGTATCACATGGTTGTTTCCGACTTATGTGTGGTTTTTATTAATGTGAGGTCTTCTGGCAGTTCAGTGTATAAAAGTACATGAACTTGGGTTATAAATCACCGTGTTACCTGTGACCTATAATACTATAGTACTTGGCCACTACTTGCATAAAAGTAATTCACAAATTTAGAAGGAAAAAAATTGATATGGAAAAAGGTATCAAGAAGACACCTGGGCAGCACACATACGATGTTTTTGTTGTATCATTTGGCAATTTCAGAGTGGTTTTCCACTCTATGAATAATTTATTACCACTTTTATTAGGCTTCTCTATCCAGGTTGATATAATTTTCTCCTTTACTGCTAAAGGCCCTGCTGCTCAGAACAAGTGGCTCTTAAGGCTGCAGCTGAAGCTGGGGTGGAGCTAGTAGTCCTAGAAGGCCCCACGAGTGTTCAGATGGCCTTGAAGGTTAGGCAAGCCCAAGCCCACCAGCTTCAGGGGAAAATCAGGGTCCTGACCTTGAGAGAAAGAGGTTGCCTTGAGGAATTGCTGTTTCTCTGGTAGAATCATCCCCATGAGCCCCTTCTCCCATGTCCTAAACTCAATCCTTCTTTGGTAGCCAATACCACCTCTTCCCAACAGAAGCAAGTCTCTCACTGTTCGCATGCACTTTGTCTTTGGTTTCAGATGTGGTTGACTGTATTTTCTAAATGTGGTTGCCACAAAGCCTCCCATTACACATACTCTTCTACAATGGAATCCTGTGCCCTCCAGTTGACCGGTAGGCTCAAAGTCGCCCTCCTTTTGAGACTGGGCAGACTTGTGACTGCCTTGATTTGTAGATTATGGTGGAAGTGGCACTATGTGCTTCTGAGGCTATGTCCTAAAAGGAATGAAGCTTCTGCTTTGTCCACTGGGACATTCACCTCTGGGGCCTTGGGCCACCCCAAAGGTGGTCTGATTACCTGGGGCCACCATGCTGTGAGGAAGCCCAAGAAATATGAGGAGGCCATGGGTAGGTGTTCAGGCTGACAGCCCCAGCGGCAGCCAGCACTGATTGCCAGGCAAGAGAGAGAAGGCAACCCCTGATGATTCCAACTCCTAGCTGTTAAGTTCCCACCATCCACCAAGTCTTCCCAGGGGAGGCTCCAGATGTCACGGAGCAGAGAAAAGCCATCCCTGATGGCTTATCTGAATTCCTGACCCCCACAATCCTTGAATATAACAAAATCATTGTTTATGCCATTAAGTTTCGGGGTGGTTTGTTAAACAGCAGTAGTAACTGGAACAGATGTAAAATCTTAGCTCTCATAGGAGGTTAAAATGATTGCAAGACATTCAAGACCATATGTGCACAAATTCCCTGGATCCCCCTCTTCCAGGATGCAGTGAGGGTGCAGTTTTAAGGGAATGTGAAATTCTAGTCAACATATACGTGGAACTAAAACTCCATGAGGATGAGGTTTTCACTCTAGCTTCAATCAGAGGGCATAAAGGGGCATCTGCCTATGCTGGAGACAATTAACTGCAAACCTGACTCACCATTCACTTCTGCAAAAGCAAAGAGAAATTATTTTCCCCCCAAATTTCTGAAAATCAAACATTTACTTTCCAAAAATGACTTCATAGTTCAAGAGCTTTTAGAACTGGATCAGTTCATCTTTCTGGATGATAGAGAACCAAGCTTGTTATGAGGATAAAGGGTCTTTTCCTGTACTGCCCCCTTGGAGAGTGATCTCAGTGGCTCCCCTGTGATAGTGAGAATGAGGATGACAAGATCACCATCACCCACATGATCCTTTCTTCCTTCATTTCCTATCTACGAGTATCCACTAGTGTGTGCTCTGTGCCAGACAGGTGCAAGGTGCTGGGGATGTGCAGGTGAGCATATCAAGGCTGCCATTTTCTGTCCAAATACTCTTTTGCAATTTTTGTATATTCATAATAAAAATGAAACTGTGTGTGAGCTTTTGGATAGCTCTGAGGGTGTCCAAGTGCATGGAGCTGTAGGATGTAGGTTTTCAGACTGAGTCCCAGTTCTGTTGGGTTAGGGTGGAAGGATGGGGATGTGTACCAGTTAGCATAATGCTAGTTGCTGGGTCAAACTTCCAAAGTCCAGAGGCTTAATATAATAAAAGTTTACTTTAGATTCCTATAACAGTCCATGGCGGCTGTTGCTGGTTGATGGGTGGCTTTTCTCTACTTGTTCATTCTCCTTCTGCCCTGTCACTCTGCCAAGGCTCGGAGCCTTGGAATCCCCAGCGGAGCAGGGAAGAAAGAGGGAGAGCGGAAAGGGCCCGCCAGCTTCTCATCTATCTCGGTAGATCCATATCCCTTCTGAGGGAAGTTACTTGGTCCAACTTACATGCCAAGAGAGGCTGGGAAATGTTGTCCCTGGCTGGATAGCCTCTTCCCTGCAACAATCCTACATGGTAGAAGGAGAAGCAGGGGTCTTTGTTACAGGGTTACCCATCTCTGCCTCAGGACAATTTCAGAGCTCCTCCATCATGCATTTGCAGAGTGCAACCCAACACTAGTGGCCTGTTTAGGATCCTGAGCCTGGACAGCGTATCCCTTCTCTCTTGGGAAGCTCTATTAAGCTTTCCCTGTCCTCAAAAGGATTCTGCAAAATGCATGTGTACATGTGTCCCTCAGTCCACCACGTCAATTCTCTCTGCTTGCTTGCAGGGAGAAAACATCTTTACCTAGAAACAAGGATACCCCTGAGCAGGACTTCAAAAAAAACAACTTTTATCCAACTTTAATAAAACCAGGTGCTTAAAAGAGAGCCAACAAACAACTTAAAGATCCACCCCTTCCCAATTGATAATAAAATATTAACAAGCCTGCCCCCATTCTGTTGTTGGAGCACTTAAAGCCTTTCTTTGAAAAAGAAAATCTTTCATTTCACCCCACCCCCACAGAAACATGCAGCAAAATAATGTCCTATAATGGTTCTAATGATATGTTCCTGCAACAAGGGAGCTTTAGTTTCCTGTGCTTTTAATTTATTTAATGTTATAAATTAATAATGCACATATGATTGAGAGTAACTCATTAAATGTAAGTATTAAAAAGTAAGGTGCTTAGATAAGAAAAGTGTGAAATGATTCTTTTGCACTCCTAAATGTTACATTAAAAACATAAGTCATATTTGTTATCAGTCAACTTAAAGTAGATGTTAAATTAATTATTATGCTTCTATTTAAAAAGGTCCAAGAAGCAAGAGAATAGAATTTGCACAAACACCAGAAAAGGCAGCTTATTGTAGCCAATCAAATTTTCATCTTTTGTGACGAGCTGTACTAGAAAGGATGGGGAGTGGCTATCAAAATCAATGTGTATTTTCAGTGACTGAGATGTTTCCAGGACCAAATTTACTATCTTTAAGACACAGGGAACTCACTAAAAGTAAAACCTCTTTACAGCATGGTTACACAGGCTACAAGATGGATCTGAACTTTCCTGTGGACCCTCAGCTGGAGACATCCCAATCATTTCAAACACAGACTTGCAGGGGTTGGAGGGTTGTTGTGGGGGTAAGACTGGCCCAGAGGGCCTGGGCACATACCCCAGCGTGCTCTGGCCCATGCGTGAAGTGGACAAAACTGTTTTAGTGATGGGGACCCTAACTCGATAAAGCACTCAATGTAGACACCGGTTATATGAAAGGATTTGGTTTGATTTTGTTTCAAAAATCAGGCGTAACAGTTTCCAGTGATTTCTTTTCCCAAAGCCTTCTGTGCCAGTTTGTATATATTATATCCCCCAGAAAAAGCCACATTCTTTTATGCAATCCTGTGAGGGGAGAGTGATAATCTTTTTGATTAGGGTGTGACCTCTTGACTGAATGTTTCCATGGAGATTTGACCCTGCCCATTCAGTTTAGGTTTTGATTAGTTTACTGGAGCCCTTTAAAGGGAGCTCAGAGAGCAACTGAGAGAAACTTTTGGATAGAAGCTAAGAGCTGACACTGACGCTGACACTTGGAGATGCTAGCCTGGAGTTTGCTCCGGAGAAACTAAGAGAGGACCCCCAGGTGGTCAGATGCACAGGAGCTGAAGAAGCTAAGAGAGACAAGTCCAGAGACATTCTGGAGAAAGCCATTTTGAAATGCAACCCGGGAGCAAAGGATCAGCAGACACCAGCCACGTGCCTTCCCAGCTGACAGAGGTGTTCTGGACAGCATTGGCCTTTCTTCAGTGAAGGTATCCTCTAGTTGACACCTTAGTTTGGAAGCTTTTATGGCCTTAGAAATGTAAATTTGTAACCTAATAAATCCTCTTTATAAAAGCAAATCCATTTCCAGTATTAGCAAACTGGAACACTTTCTAAATCCTTAACTAAGGAAAGTCTATTCGGAATGTAACATAATAAAACAATGTAAGAGAAAATGCAAGTGCCCCAAACTCCCTTTGCCTGGTGGCTTAATTTACAAATGAAATAAACCAAGAAATACAGTAAGTGCAGTAAGTCCATCCAGGCAGAGACTGTACAGATAACAGCAATAATAACATCCACACAACCATTTTTTGGGCAGCAGGAGAGGCAGTGACCACTGTTAATGTAGCAGCAACTAAGGGCCAAGTTCTCTGTGAGGTGATTTGTGTATAGTACTCCTAAACTCATAGCCACCCTGTATACATAGGTGATGTTGGCCCCATTTTTATAAATGAGAAAACCAAAGATAAAGGAAGACTTATAAATCACTCACCCAAGGTCATGCGGTTTGCAAGTGGTGGATCTGGGAACTTGAGCCAGCCTGACTCCAAAGCCCAGGATCTCTTCCCTTCACCAGGTGGCCTCATTCCTTTCTGTTCCCCTGGGGCCTGGTGCTGTGTGACACTACGAGGTGCCCAAACTGCTTGAAGGGGGCAGGAAGTGGGCAAGCGCTTTGAGGAGCCATTTTAATATCTCTTCTTACGCAGGGAAGGGCATGGCCAGTGCAGTTTGGCTAAGAGCCATATATAATAAAGACTAAGGCAGTGCCAGGGGGAGAAAAACGATGTGATCAGGGATGCATCAGCTTTAGCATTCTGCACAGTACCAGTGGGATTTTTTCCTCTTCTTTTCCTTTTCTAGTTGTCAAGATCCTGAAAGCTTGACAGGACATTGCTTTCTAGACAAATAAATCACGTTGCATTTCCGTCTGGCTTTCTGCTCACGTTCAAGAGTGACATGATGGTGGTATGCAATGCATCAGTTCCCAGCCCTTTTCCTGTCAAAATGTGTGTCAAAACTCAACTCTGCAAAGAAATGCCTCCCTCCCACCAGCCCAGATTACTGGACAGGGCATGATGCTGTCCTCCCTTTTGCGGGCTCCACACCAGCTACACTGCTTATCTGAATTGAATTTTCATAAAAAGCAAGCTTCGGTCATCTGTTTTTGGAATTTTCTCCTTCTCCATCTTCATCATCATCATCATCATCATCATCATCATCATCATCATCATCATCGCCACCACCACCACCACCTGATCAGTAAAGAGCAGGAGCCGTAATTTAGTTGAATTTCAGGATCCACATTTGGAGTCAACCAAAGATGGGCAGGAAACTCCTGGACCAAGAATAGCCTGGTACTTTCTATACATTATCACATTTAACTCTGTTCCGCTCAAACACGTGATCTGCATGGGTTACTGTGGGAGCCCTGAGGAGGGGCATCCAATCCCAACAGCAACCCTCTGAGGTGGGTATTAGAATCTGCATTTCATTGCTAAGAGGTGAGGCTGAGAGTTTTTCATGACTTATTGATGGCCACAGACAGAGCTGGGTTTCAAACCTGAGCTGTCTCACCACAAGCCGGCATTCCTACCCTTTTATCATAGTGCCCCAAGCATAAGCTAGTAACATTTGTATCCCCAGGGTTCCATCTTGCCTCAACTCTGCTCCAGGTTTCCTTCCCACGAGGAAAGATAGCTCTGACCCATTTCTTCCTGGTAGGATTTCTGGAGAGGTCTGGGATGAAGCAAACAAGGCTCTCATGCCCCTTCTCAGAGCCTCGGTGGCCTCTTGGATACATTGGTGAACTGGATCAGAGAATCCCTTTCTGATTTAGTTTCTAGATATCTATGCAGCAAATCTTTTACTAAATGTGACAACATTTCTAAGTTTCATTGTACCTGTGAGTTGGGTCACTAGTGTTAACTCTATCACTAAATTCACGTGGAAAGTAAAACGTGGCTCGTCCTGAGCTAGATGGGATTGGGTGGGGTCTAAGTCTCCTGGCCACTTCAGCAGCATGCCCTCTTCCTGAAAACCTCTACACACTTGAATATTCTTCTTTGCACCATTCCTCATGCCACATGCATGAGCCCTTCTCCATCGATTGACTTGTGTGTTAGCTGTTCTTCAAGACACTGTTGCTGAAGGATCTTCTCTTCTGGGAAGCCATGCCTCACTACTCTTCACCATCCATGCCACTGCAACACTGATCTTACAAACGTTCATAGGGACCCTGGAGCTTTGTGCTAAAAACATTACTAAATCTCTTGCTGATAATTTCAGACTAGGTTATCTTGACCCCCAAAGAGTCATAAGTTCATGGATGTCAATTCTTTAAATGGCTACCATTCTTAAAACTCACCCCTGGTACACAAACCCAAGCACTGGAACTGACATTTTGCAAGACTTCAATGAAACTGCATGGGAAAACATAACATCGCTGCAGCTGAATTAGACATGCTCTGAAATTGTAAAGGTTAAAACTGATAATCTGTTTAAAGTGCTGAACCTCAAAGCCAAATCCTGGAATCTGTTCCAGGATTAACAGAGACCTCCTAAAACTGGGGATGAGTGATGGCTGAAGTAGAACAGAATAGGGGAGATCAGGACATAATGCCTGGTTCTGACTTACTTCACTGAAATCCTAAAAATCACTTGTGGAATATTCTGGAGTTGTCTATGGGAGTGTTTGGCTGTTACTAAATTTCCCTTGAATGATGCCAACTGATGTCTGAGATGTGGTAGCGGGGTGGGGGAGATCCGGGAGGGGAAACAAATTAGCTAAACTATTAATACCACGATGACAGGACAGAAGGGAAGACACTGCAGAGCAGTGGGAACCTGGCGTAAACACACGAGGATGTCACAAACTGGGGCACGTGAGCGATGCTTTGTGGTTTGTTCACCACTGATGCATCCTCGAAAATTTCAAATAATGTCTTAAACAGGCAGAGTCCCCAAAGAGACATTCTTAACTTGTTTCAACCTTCCCCATCTCATTTCTTCCTTTCTGACATTGGAACCCATAATAATTTCCTACAATTTAGGAAGCACTGATTACTGGAGCATTGATTATTTGCTATTCTGTGGCTGTACCATATGACTGCTATGTGGTTGCATGCATAGATGTGTGTGTGTGTGTGTGTGTGTGTATGTGTGTGTGCCTTAGCAGCAAGCCTGACCAAAATCTCCTGGCATGAGGATATTTATGTATAATTGCCATCACTCACCACCAAGCAGAAGACATGGGCCAAATTAAAAACTGCAGTCCCCAAATGTTTTTCCCACTCCTTCTGAACCAGATAAAAAAGCAAAGCAAACAACAACAAAACATCAACTGCAGTGCTCCAGTTGTAGCATGTCACTTTCTGGGTTGATGATTCTTGGAAGTAAGACAGGAAATGAGACTGCTACTAGTTAAGAGAAGATGAAGTACAAGGGATATGCTGAAAGCCGGGCATTTTGTCCCTTCCTCTACCCCTGTGGCTCTCCAAGCTGGTGGTAAGAACAGGGCTCTTGGATCAGGCTAGAGACCCAGCAGGTCTGTCCTGCTTTCCACCAGACTCCTAGATCCTGGGGCCCCAGGGGGGCCTCACCTGCTGGGTCATGAGCTCCTGGAGGGTAGGCATGTGTTTGTAAATTTCCTTCCCCAGCACCTAGCAATGCCTGCATCAGAGCAGGCAGTCAACCAATGCTTAATGTAGGAACAAAAGAATGCAGGAATGAAGAACAGAAGCACAAGTGAGTAACCAGGGCAAACCCAGGGGTTTGGGTCTGGATGGGTTGGGGAGATGCCAGGGTAAGCACAGGCAGCTTCAGGCAGACAGACAGGTAGGCTCCTGGCCTGAGGGCAGTGCCCCCTTATCCTCTGGCCTTGCTTTTACCTTTCTCTATAGCATTTAGCACCATCTGACTTACTATATTTTACTTCTTTATTGTAAGCTCCCCAAGGGCAGGGATTTTCACTTGTTTTGGTCTCTGCTCTATGTCCAGTGTCTAGAGCAGTGCCTGCTACATGGAGGACAGTAGATAAATTTTGCAGAATGAATGAACTCTCTTTTCTCATAGGATGTAGAGGCACTGCTGCCTCATTTCCAGAGGGACCAAACCCTACAAAGGAGAACTCCTTATGGGAATAACAGGCCAGAGCATGACTAGGTTAAGGGTAAAGAAGGACAAGCAAAGAAATCCATGAGCTTGCATCAAATATCTGGGCCTGACATCCCCAGGATGGCAGGAATGCACTGGGATTCCCTAATTGGGAGTACCCTGGTGATACCTTAGCACTGGCCTTTGTTCCTGAAAAAAAAGTAGACATGTTTCCTGAAAGAGGATTTTCCCCTATGCTTAAGATACATGAATTTGGTGAGCTAAAGACAATTGAAATGCTTTTCACCAACACAGGAGTTTGCTGTAGGCTGAAGAAGTTGACAGTTCAAAGCAAGAAACCTGGCATATGTAATACTTTGAAATTTACACTCAAAGTTCTTGATGTTGCTGAGGGACTATGCGCCACCCCCCTCAAACTGAGTATCATTCACCTCTGACTTGAAATGCGAATATATTCTGTAACCAGTTACATATCCAGCACTCGGAATTCTACTTTTGAAAGCAACTCAGGTTACCTCTTTCCTCTGTTCCAAAACTTCTGGAGATTCCCCATAGCCTAGAGAATAAACCCCAAACCCTTGATACAGCACCCAAAGCCTTTCCAATCTGGCCTCAATGTGACTTTTTAGTCATAGTGTCTATTCTGCTCTGTTGTTGCACCCAAGCTACACCCAAGCCAATCTGCCCCCATCTCCTGCCTGATCTCCTCCCTATATTCCAGCTGGTTTTTCAGTTGGGTCTCTGTCCTACTCATTGTGAGTTCCTTATCATCAGGAACAGTGTCCCCTTCAGCCACACCTGCCCACACTGCTCTGGAACACAGATAGTGTGGAATTATTTGTTGAATTGGATTGACTTCCACTTTGGCCCATTGTTATGGACTGAATCATGTTCCCTACACAGAAATATTCAAGTCCTAACCCCTGGTCCTGTGGATGGGAGCACATCTGTAAATAGGGTCTTTGAAGAAGTTATTCCTTCAGGTGAGGCCACACTGAATCAGGTGGGTCTTAATCCAATATGGCTGAAGTCCTTATGAGCAGAGGAGACTTGGACACAGTTAAGAGTAGGAGACAGAAGGAGACAGATGACCATGTGACAGAGGCAGAGACTGAGTTCTGGATTGCTGTCAAGTCACCACCAGAATCTTATGGACTTCAGAGGAAGTGTGATCTTGCTAACACTTCAGTTTTGAACTTGTAGCCTCCAAAGCTGTGCAGCAATAAATTCCTGTTGTTTAAACCCAATGCAGCCTATGCTACAGCAGCCCTGGCAAACTCTGCAGAGATGGACTAGTAGTATTTCTAAAGATCAAGTCTGATCATTTCTCAGCTCTTGGATGGCTCCTGCCAATATTCACAACAGAATTCAAACCCCTCTGCCTGGTGGAGGAGGCTTACTGGGACTTGCCCCCTGCCTAACTGCTCAGTCTTGTCTCTCACCCTGCCCTACTGGCCTTCTTCGCTCTCACCAGGTTCTGAGCTGGTGAGCTCAGGGCTCCCAAAGGTGCCATGCTCTGCTCAGCCTCTGTGCCTTTCCTTACTCTGTCAGCCTGGGATGCTCTTGACCCCTTCCTTCATTATCTAGAGGACTGTCTGCTCGTCTTTGAAGAAACTGTTTCTGGGTCTCTTCTTCTAAGCAACCTTTCCACCCCATCTCAGGACATGCCCACATGGATCTCTCCTTCTTGGGCCATATGCTGGTTTGAATCTGTTCTGTACCCCACGCAAAGTCTATGTTCTTTTAATTCACTCTTTTGGGACAGACCTGTTGTTGGTGGGATCTTTTGATGAGGCTGTTTCCATGGAAATGTGACCCACCCAACTGTGGGTGGTACCTTTTTAGATTTTTCCATGGAGATGTGACCCTGCCCATTCAAGATAGGTCTTAACTAGTTTAATGGAGTCCTTAAGAGAACTCAGGGGCCAACACAGACCCAGATGCTTAAAGATGTGGACAGAAAGACATTTGGAGATGCTAAGAGTTGAAGCGAGTTTCCCCCAGCGAAGCTAAGTGAGAACCCAAAGATGCTTAGGAAGAAAGCCAACGGAATCAGAAGCTGAAAGCAAAGCAGCCTGGGAGCAAAGAACCAGAAAATGCCAGCTACATGCCTTCCCAGCTGACAGAGGTGTTCTGGACACCATTGGCTTTTCCTCAGAGAAGGTATCTACCTCTTGATGCCTTAATCTGGAAAGTTTTCGTGGCCTTAGAACTGTAAATTTGTGAACTAATAAACCCCTATTGTAAAAGCCAACCCATTTCTGGTATATTGCATTTCCGGCAGCTTTAGCAAACTGGAACAGGCAACCCTGCACAAACCTCCACCTCATTTGGCTATCCAACTCCCTTTACCAGACTGTGGACTCCATGAGGACAGGGACCATGTCTTATTTATCTTTGCATCCCTAATCCCTAGCCCAGAGTAGATGCTCAATAAATATTTTTAGAAGGAACAGATATGCAGATAGCAATTGCTCTACTCTGCTCCTTACACTTTGAATGGATGAACTTTACAGCTGCAAGATCTAACACAGTTCCTGAGTAAGTCTGTGCGGCTTCATTTATACCCAAGGCCCCTTGTAGGATTTAAGACTAAAGGCGTTTCTACTGCCTCTTCATTTTTCCGGCTCAGAATGTTACTCAGAGTTTTTAAACAGAATCAATTGGCTAGCTTACAAAAGCCTGAAACTACAAAAGGCAGAGGAAAACATCTGTCATCACTGTATCATTCATGTTTTTTTTGGCTGCAGCACAATAGCAGAAAGTCCCACCGTTTGCTTATGGAAACAGGTCACTACTGGTGGAAACTCCTGGAAGACCCGTTTGACAAGAGCACAGCCGCAAACGCGACGGACCTCTTCTGGGTCTATTTCTGCTGACAGTGACGGCCTCTCACATCTGAGGAGCTCTTCCTGTCTCAGGCTGTACATAGTCACACCTTCCCTCCAACAGTCTTTCCAGGGTCACGGACCTGACACGACCTCCTCCCTGCTCCTCCCCATCGAGTGAGCAGCTGTCCAGGAGACCCCTTTTCTGGAGCCTGCCTGTGCTTCCTTCAGTGCCCTCACACAGCAATGTGGCCAAGGACCCTCCGAGTCTTCTGGGCACTATTGCTCCCTCAGACTATGAGGCCACTGCCAGTGAGAAACATGGAAGGTGAGAGTGGGGGAAGGGAGAAGTTCAGTTTTCTCTAGGATGTGTGGAGTGCTCGCTGGGGAGACCCCAAGGCCTCACCCTGAAAACCCAGGACAGTTAGGTTGGGAGGTTTTCACATTCATGCTCTAATTCCTGACAAGTATCTGATCATAAAGAAGCCCTGATCAGTGTTCTAGGATGCAGAAGCCAGGGCCACGAGTTGACTTCTCCAAGATGTAAAACTTGCCTGGCACTGTAGGGGTGGGCTCTCCTTTTAAGACCCACCCCTGTAATTTAAAGAGGCCACTGAGGCAGCAGATGAACATGTGGTTTGCATGCTTTGATATAAACTGTATAGTATATCGTGATACTACTATGGTTCTCTGCATTTACCCACATTTTCCAGATCACAGGGCACGTTCACATATGGTGTCTCACTTGGATGATACAATGATCCTTTGTGCAAGGCAGAGCATGTATAGTCATCTTCCCTTTACAAACGAGAACCTGAGGCTCTGAGCAGTTAAATGACTTGCCCCTCGAGGGTCCCCAAGCTGGTGGCAGAGGACCAGGACCTGAAGATTCCTCGGGGCCCAATCCAAGTCACTCATTGGTTCTATGCACTCCAGTGAGTCCTGGTTCCTGCATTTGGTCATTTTTAAAACCTACATCTGGGATTCAATAACTCCATGGCCTTTACATTCCAAGCACAGCCTCTACCTCATCACTGGACACTTGTTAGAAGAAAAGAACCTCAGACCCACCCCAACCTGCTGAATCAGAGTCTGCCTTGGCTCAAGATCCCCAGGTGACTTCAGGATGCTGAGGCTTCGAGGAGCTCTGCAGTAAGCAGTATAGCCTGCCCTCGCTCTATTTTGGCTTATGGTGCTTGCTTAAAGCAGGAGAGGTAGACCGGGTGGGGGTGTTTGGAAAAAAGGATCATCCATCTGACTGCTTCCTGATAACCAAGAGAAAAGCTGGTTTGTTTGTCTAGCTTTCTTCTCTCTGAAAATGGTCTCTTCTTTTCTCCTCTGCCCCCCAGCTCCCTACTAAAACACTTTTAACCAAGCACCACATCTCACCAGCTGATTCTAGGTCTTCTCTGGCATTAATTTTGATAAATGCATGAAGATGGAAGTCGTGGTCACAATTTTCCTTTATTCCGAGAATCCTAAAATCCTTTTAAAGAGCTTCCAATCTTTGTTGTTCTAGAGTTTTGATTTCCTAAGTAAGCTTTGTTAGGTTAAAATTTTTCTCTTCCCTTTTGAGGAAGAATCTCTCTTAACCCTTCCAGCGGTGTGCACAGCTTAATTTATGTATCAATAATTGGTTGGTAAATTAGCATCTAACACAGCATACAATCAGAAAGACTTCTTTAAGAGGTAGAAAATGGGCAAGGTTTTAACCGGCTTCGTTAATCAAGTTACGATTATTCTATATCACACCCTCCCCATTGTTCTCCTATCCCCATAGAATGGTTACCATAATTACTTCATGATTCACACTGGGCAATTTTAATAGGAAAACAATAGTCTGAAATCAAGGTGTATATGTCTATGCATAACTAATCCCCTTCAGTGACCTTTCATTCTTTTCTACCTTGACTTTTTAACCACCACTGAGCTTTGTTCCTTCTGTGTTGCACAATAGGGCCTGCCCTTAGTGGCTGTAGAGCTAATCCTGTCCCAGGTATTTGATGGGGCATGTTTGGGGCAGCAGCCAGCACCACTGTTCAGGGGAAGGTCTTTTTCCACCTGCATGGTTGAAGGAAGGAGGGGTAGAGCATTTCGTCTTCTCTCTCAATAATTCTTTATTAAGAAAGGAGTACATAAACTCACTTTCAGCCCTTTATTTGAGGCAGCAACATAATATTCTAGGCAGTTTAAAGAAAGGAACTCTCGTAATTATGAATTAAATACACTTTTGATGACTTCACTGTTAAATACATCTTCTTCTCTGTCTAGAGAACACTGTTATTTGATTCTTAACTTTGGGACAATTTTGGGTCCTACCAGGGTTTCTAAAACTATTTGTTTCTGTTTTGGGCTGCTATGCAGAAGAGGTGCATTAAGTGCATCTTTAATAATATCGGACTTGCTCAGGAGCATTTGGTTTAAGTACACGCTGAGAATGCTCCACATGCCTGCCCGCCTTGTCCCCAGTACTCAGCTTGAAGCCTTTTCAATACGGGGACCCGGGAGGCTGGCCTCTGTGACTCAGTCCAGGTCCTCCATGTCCCTTCCTCTGGATGAGTGACTGCTCTGATTTACAACTTAGTCTTTCAAAGGAGCCAGGCCAAATGCCCTCAGAACACTAAAACAGTGTAGCAGCCCACACCGCCACTGTGACTCTCCAGGGACATAATTGTGGATTCTCAGAGGGAATTCTGATCACAGTGTAGTTCTCCATTCCCCAAACCCCTTCACACCTCAGACACAGAGACACAAAGATGTTTTAACTACTTGCAACTTCTAAGGCCAACTGTAGAAGAGGGTTGAAGTTCAAAGCAGGTGGTGAGATATGGCAGTTTTAATGTGGGTATGTGTTTGGTGGTGGGTGAAAATGAAGGTGGGATGGGCAAGAAGGCAGTGGTGAAGGAGAGAAGAAACTTTAACTTCCAATATATGTAATTTTTACCCTCTGGGACTGACAAAAGAGAAGTTCCTAGGGTCTACAGTATCCCCTTGACCAGCATGCTTTCCTGGCTTTTAGTTTTTTCCTGATGAGACTTGGTTTGGGCTGGGGGCAACACCTTGCCACAGACCACAGAGGGCCTCCACCTGGGCAACCATGAGATGCAGTGACTGGCATATATAAGCGCCAGGAGCCAAAACCAGCAATCTGCCTCCCTGGGAGGCTGGTGGAGACCTGCAGCATATTAGGGTAGGGGGTTGGCCTCTTCTTGAAAGGGACATTTTTCCAATGGACTCAGTAGGAGAAAATATAATTATCAGCAGCAGACACTGCTTTGGTTTTGATCCCAACACTGCCACATATTCAGACCCCTGCAATTGTGTACAAAGAGAAGGCAATGCCTCGGATTGGAAAGTGAATGAGTAACGAAGCCTTTGCAACCAACATCTCCCTGAGGGGAAAATAAGGTACGGGAAGCAGGCAGTTCACCTGTCATCCATTCCCTTGCAATCCTCCCCGCCAAGGCTGCTGATGACTCTCTGGCCTGCTGAGAGGTAACTGAGCTAGAGAGCTCTGATCCTATTTCTAGGCTTTCTGGGGACCTACCAGAAGCAGACCCTGGAAGATAAAGGAACTCCTAGGGCAATGGGCCAGGAGGCACGGGAACAAGGAGTTCAAAACCCTAAGGTTAGAGAGAGAATTCTGATCTTCCTCCCTCACTAAGACAGCAGCAGGTGTCTTTACTGTAACATCTCACATCTCCTCCCCCTGGTCCTTCCCAGTGCCCTGCCATCAGAGCAGCAGCAGCTGCAGCTGCAGCAGCCCCAGCCTCAGCATCTGCATCAGCATCAGCAGCTTAGCAGAGCACCCTCCAAGAAGGAGGCTGGCTTCCCAAGACGCACCTACCTGTATCTTTGCTTCAAAGTCTGCTTCTCCGTTGACTTGCAGACGTGCCCCACATAGTACAATGGGAAGAATAAAAAGTTCCAGTTGGTGGCAAACCATGTCAGGGTGAAAGGAGCATCAAACTTCTTGAAGGTCAGCTTGGCGAGCTGCGTGGAGCCTGCCCAGGAGGAGCACACGCACAGCACCACCGCCACGCCCCAGAAAATCTTCTTGAGCTGCGCCCTGGAGCATTTCCAGCAGAAGCGGTTGGCTCTCCCACCAGCCTCCGCCCCAGCAGGAGCCTGGGCCTCCGATGGGGCTGGGGGGTCCCGGGGGCGCTCCTCCCCTGGAGGGAAGAGAATGGGCGCTATTAACAGTAGCCGCCGAACCTTGAAAGGTGGGGGCTGCAGGGGAGCAAGAACTGATCCCAACTGACCCCACGGCCATTATCATGCCCAGCCCCGCTGTGGCGGGGTGGCGGAGTAGAGGCACCTTCTTGGACAGTGACGTGAAACAAAATTTCAATGGATGTTTTCAAGGTTTTCCTTATCCTCTGGAAACTCCATGGACTGACTGCATTGGCACCACCAGTGAGCTTGTTGGAAAATACAGAATCTCAGGCCCCACACAGATGACTGCATCAGAAGTTGCATTTTAACAGGCTGTTAAATGCACAGTAGAGTTTGGGAAACAATTCTCTGGGACACGGAGCGGCTGAAATATTTTCATGTATTTTATTTCAGCCAACACGGATTGACCTGCCACTGGGTGCTGGGCAGTCATAGGAGCTGGTGATTCCTAGATGAGGATTCTTAGGCCACGATTTCTAAAAGCTCACAATACACTGAAAGAAACTCCTCTTGCCTGTTGCTTAAAGGAACGGATGCCAAATTCTCATCTTACTTTGCATGTATAGCAAAAATAGACTTATTCCTCTTTTTTGTTTATCTGCTCTAATTGGCTTCCTGCTGATTTCTCTGGTCCCAGTTCAAAGCTTTACTTAAAAACCACAACCTCTGGCAGCTGGTGCTGTGGAACGCCATGGACACACCATTACAGAGCCACGTTACTTCTGGAAACCAGGATGCAGCCCAGAGTTTGCTTCCGTGAGCAACGTCAGTCCCACAGACCACGAGAAGGCATAAAAGGCGTTATTTTCCACTGTTTGATTTTCATTCATGATTGTGTGCGTGTCAGTCAGCTGAAATTTTAAACAAAACTGTAGCCTTGGGCAGACTGTAACTACAGACAGAGGCAAATGTCTGGAAGGCAACGAAAGGCCTTTTATATGTTCAGCTGAATAGGGGCCCACAAGGACCACGAGGCCATCTCCATTGTCGGGGTACAGAAATGACTACAGAATATGTTGGGGCCAAAGAGTTCTCTAAATAACTTTAAAAACATTGAAATCCAGTCACTGCAATCAAGTTTTGTATATCATACTTTCTGAAACAACATAATTCTGTGAGGTAAAAATCCTGATTCAATGCGGCCTTTTACACAACTGTTAGCTAATCTCATTATTAAACGCCTGCCCTAGCTGATCTGTTTTAGCCAAAGGTAAGCATATGCATTTGTGACTAGGCAGGAGACATAATCTACTGACCCAAATCCCGTTTGCAGGACTTTACTGGCTCAAATCCTATTTGACATCATCTATAATGTACTTCATTACCTGCTCTATTAAAATTTAATCTCCTACTCCTCTTACTTTTCATGTGTGTATATCCTAGTTAGAAGGCCTTTGGAAAACCAAATGTTTGACTGCCCTTTGAGCTTCAGGCAAGTTGTCAGTTCACAGCATAGGCTACATGGCAGGGAGAAGGGAGGAGGGCAAAAAGCAAGGCAGATTCCCATACTTGTATGTTACATCCTCCCACCAGAAATCTTGCTATTGTCCACAGTGAATTCCTGCAACTTAAGGCAAATGCAATTTCAGATAGAAGCAAACACATTTCAGTTTGCACACTGATTACCTGCCATTTTGGTTTGGCTTCTGTAACCAATAATGAAACCTTCCATTATTGGGATAACCTGCAAGAAGTGTTGGGGGTTGGGTGGATTTCTTGACTATCAGTGTCACTGTCAAAAACTTATACTGAAAAGATAATTATGGAAGGGGAAAAAAGTCCATGCAGAAAGAAAATGGAATTTCACAGTACTGACTTCCCACTTGAGAAAGGACTCCTGAGGAAACTGAATAAATGCAGGGTTGTAGCACGCTTTTCATTTAGTGTTTTTATTATGGCAAATAAAGTTTTAAAACATAAAAGAACTAAGCAATGATTGATGCTGCATAGCTGTCATAATGAAGGAGAGAATCACTGAATCATGTCATTCTGTATTGCTAAAATGCTTCTGTGGGTTTGGATTAAAGAAGTTATTCTCTAATTTTGTAACCTCTCTGGATCATTTAACCAAAGGAGATATTAATAGAACACAAACAAAATAAAGACATTCAAAACTGAAATCAATACTCTAGTATCTAAAAATACCAATTAATATATGACAGAACAACGTTTCCAAAAGTGTAATGTTGCTGATAGGCATTGTAGGAACAGAAAGGACTCCTGGGTCTGGTAACTTTGGAAAACACTAGGTAGAACAAGTGTTCCTTTGCTGTAGGAATAGTCAGAATTAATGGACATTGTGAATTTCCAAAAGGCAGCTCCAGAAGGTGGTGCTGCCTGAATTATTTACATGTGTAACACCTTGTGGTGGAATGAAATAGAACCATAAAGAATCAAAGACAACCAATGCTAATTTGTTGCAAATCTCCGATTTCACTGTGCAGAGCCTCTTAAAATAATATAAATCATTTAATACTGATTTCATTATTTCACTCAATTCTTAATACTTCCACATACCTCCTATCTCATGTAAACCTAAAAAATTCTTTACAAATACTTTACAGAAGTACTGAATGGTATAAAGAGAAAACCATCTATAATCTTAGGACGCATTTATCACTGTTGACATTTTGCTGCATTTTCTAGTCTTTTTTGTCTTTGCAACACACATGTGACACACACACAACTCTTAAAAACTGTGCCCCACCATACATGGGTACTTTCATATACCCACTCATGCAGCAAAATTGGGATAGGACTGTATTTTCATCCTGCCTTCTTTCTACCTAATGAACAATGGCATGGACTTTATAAACCTGCCAGGGCTCTCTATGCACAGTGTAATGCACCTCGGAGCATCTGCCCTATTATAAGAGCTTTGGGCAGTCACTAAATAAACACAAAACACAATTACTGTTCTTCAGGAACTTAGTTGATCTCGGAGTGTCAAAATTGACTCAGTAACAAATGAATTACGTGTGAAACTGAGAGATTTTTTTACTATAACTACAATAGGAATTCTGAAGAAAGAGCACCCCATGTGGACTATAATCAAGTGAAAAGAATCAGAAAAGGCTTGTCCTGCACCTTGAAGGATAAAAAGGCTCTAAGTTAAAGGAGGAGCCAAGTTCCAAGTCAGGAGCACCCATGGTCTGCAGAGGTACAAAGAGGAAGATGGTGGGGATGGAAATCTCCTGCCAACTTGCCGCATAATCCCCAACCGTGATTTGACCAGATAAGCAGCAGGAGAAATTGCTAGGTTGGCTGAAGTTACTGGAGCAAATTCAGATGCTGACCCTATTTTACTTAGGAAGTGAAAACCCCAAGGTCCATAACAATGGGATAAATTTAGTTTAGAATAAATGTGGAGCAACACGATATATTTGGTTAGCAGACATATTCATTCTCCGCTACTTGAAATGCAGCAAATGCTGCACTAGACATTTGAAAAATGTTCTCATCATCATCTAACATAAAAATTCTAACCATATTTTCTCAGGGTCAAATGGGCTGTCCACTCTATGCTCAGGAGACATCCAAACAGGTTTCAGACAGAAGAAATTACAATGAGGGGGGCAGTATCTTTTCTCAAGAGCCTCTCAAATTTTCTTCAACTGCAGGAATCTTTTGTTTTCTCCCCTCCACCCTCCAACCCCTAAATTGCAAGTCAAGCTATTCCTCTGTTTGATTTCACTCCTTGATTACAGCTGAAAAAGGCAGTGCAGATTGCCTCAAAGAAATCAATGCCGAATCAACTTCAAGCTATTTCCTGCCTTAGTTCCTTTGACTATTATTATACCCCTAGTAATACTATTTATGTCATCCTTACCCTTACCCAACACCCCCTCCCTGCAAACAACCCCTCTGTTTATGATCTACTTGCACCTCAAATTCTAATCTTTAACTTTAGCCAACAGTTCTGGGAGCAATGCAAAGCAGGTTACACACTCTGGCCCAATAGTTGTGCTGGTAGATGCTGTAATTGTAGACTCATGCGTCTCCTTGTAGCTGTGTCACCTCTAAATGCTCTGTTTACACTACTTAATTCACTCAGAAAGACTGGAGAACAGGCGGGCCCTTCCCAGTTCTGTAGCCAGAGTTTCTTGCATTGAACATTATGGAGAAAGTTGAGTGTGTGTGTGCAGTGGTTGAGTGTTCTCTTGTACATGGTAGATATTCTATGATGTGATGAGACACAACCATAACTGGGCACGAGCTTCCATACCCAGCTGTTTCAGTGTCCTGGGGGCTGAAGGCAGTCAGGCAACTTGCAGTCCACAACCTGCAAAAGAGCACTCAATACTAGTCTCCTATGAGGGATTTATAAAGCATCTCACACTCTGGTTAAGCAGAAGCAGTACCTGGAGGCAATGTCTAATCGTCAGAGGGAAATTCCAGGTCATAACACGTGAAGTGGAGATCTAGTTTAGCTGCCAACTCATTCTGGGACCAAAGCAAGCCTCATTGCATGGGCTAATCACTGCTTTCCCTAAGAAAATGAATTATAGATGAATGGGTACTTTCCATGTTTATTTAGTGAAAGTCATTTCTACAACAAGAAAGATTGGAAGATCATTTGCTCTCAACTTAAAGCTGTCATAAAATGGCTCCCTAAAACTTACAAGAGAACACAAAAGTTTCTTTTTTTGAGGCCCCCTGAGACTAAGTGGATCCTTGCTGACTCCTTCAGTGAAAAAGCCTCTAGGAAGTTAACACTTAGAAAGTGTCTTTGCCATGTCTTAGGGAGTAAGGGAAATGGAGTTGAGATCAAAGAGCAGTGGTTGGCTGGCATGGCCTGAGCCTCCTGCCAGAGAAAGGAGATATCATTGCTCAGAGGCCCAGACCCAGGGAATGAAAGGAGACGTTGCAAACTGATCTGTATGTCAACAAGAACAACTTGGTGTTGGTCTTCTTTCATTTAGCATAATTTGGGGTTCATCCATGTTGTAGCATGAATAAGTAGTTAATCCTTTATTATGGCTGAAAAATACTCCATTGCATGGATAGACCATATGTTGTTTATCCCTTTAACAGTTGATGAACATGTGGGTTACTTCCAGTTTTTGGCTATGATGAATATGATGAATATGATGGGTTGACCAGTTGGGCTTTTGAGGCCCTTTGTTCAATAAATACTTACTGACCACCTACTCTGGGGCACAAGACGGACACAGCCCTTCCCTAGCAGAGGTGGCTTACACTTTAGTTCAATTGGCAGTGCTTAGATTGCTTAGAACTTGAAGCAGGACACAGCTGAGAGTTTCTCTGAGAACTAGAGCCCCCAACCCCCCACCCTTTTTACCCTGGACTGTCCAGGAAGAGAAAGACAGGGCCTGATGAACAATTTCCCATTTACTGCTTGCTGATGGATACATCAACCCAGGGTATGGCAGCTAAACTAAACAGCTCTTGCAAAATGAGGGGGTTTTAAGAAAGCTTTTGTTTATGCCATTTCCAAGTGTTAACTTAGCTCCCCAACATGCATTTAGTGTTTTGTCTATCTCATCTACCCCTTAAACACTTGATCAGAGATTTTTTTGTGCATAATTGTTTTTTAAAACAGTGGTTTGGAGGAACAGGAAGAAGACAACTTGCAGAAAAGGCTGTCACACATATAAGGCCATATGTGCTGATGTCCCAGGGCAGATCTCATTCCCATATCCTGACCCAGTATGCCCATCTGCACCTGCCAGACAGCCGATTTGGATTCTTGGCCTCTGGGTCAGAGAACACACCCACTGTACATCATGGCGGAGACTATTCATCCAGTACTGGTCCCAGGGAAAGAATGGAATCTACAGAAAAAGCTGAATGCTGACCTTGGATGAAGAAGGACAGAGAATAGGGAAAGAAAAGGGCAGGTGGTAGTTAAACACTGAGTAGGTAAGCCATACTCTTGGCCAGGAGATTTTGTAAATCTTTTTTTTTTAACTGTCATAGTGTTGGCACTCAATAAGATTATTCCTATTTTGTAGATTGGAAAACTGAGGCTCTGAGAGCTACTTTCCCATGGCCGCAAATTTGTGGGTGGCTGAGATGCAGCACCCACCTGGCCTGCCTGACTCCCAAGCCTCAATGGGAATGGCTGTGTCCTGTGTCCTCACTCTCCCCTTTGAAAGTCGAGTAGGGCTGCGATGCTGAACATCTCCATCAGAACTGCCAAACACAGAAGAGGGCCTTTTGGTTTCCAGAGGACAGACCCCATTTTTTTTTTCATTTGAAAGGGCCTGAGTTTGTCTCAGCCTCCTGGCTGGGAGACACAGCTCTGTACGGATGGTATTATAGTTGGAGTGAGCTGGGCTTGTGAAGGCGCAGACAGACCGAGAACTCCTCTATTCAGGCTGCAGATAACAGAGGTATGTTTATTTTCAAGAACTATTGGGAGAAGAAATAACTGTATTGGATTACTATATTAGAAATATTAGATACTGTCTCATACTTGTTTGCCTCCTGTGAATGGCTGAAGCTTTTGCTGTAAAGGGATTTTTGGAGGCAGTGTGTGGGGAAAAACAGCAGCTGCAAGGTTGTTTTTTAAACACAAAATTCTGTGTTTTGCACTGGGAAATTATTTCCCAGGTGAGAATACAGAATTGGGAGGTAAAAGGAGACCTGGAGGTAGTGGTGAGGAGACTTCTCTCAGCTCCTCCTGAAGTCCTTCCCTGAAGCAACGGAACCCTGCTCTGACTGCTCACACCACAGGCTGGATCCATTCACTTCTCTCTACCGTCACCCACATCTTGGCCAAAAGACATCTGGATTGACATCTTCCACCTCATTTCCCTACTCCTGAGAAGTCCCTGAATAACCCCCAAAAGTCCAAATACTACCAAGTCATGAGCTGGATTTAAGACAATCCTGGAATGTGTACAGCCTAAGGCAAACTATGATTATGAGAAACTGATTGGATATGGGCAAGCTTTAAAACAACACTGTTTTCACCCTAGGGGAAGAGTCAACATCTATTCAGAGTCCTGTGCTTCAATAGGTGGACTGGAAATATTTGGGCTTAAGGAGATCAGGTTTAATCCGCTTGCTCCGGCTAGTCATGACCTGTGCCGCCTCCTAGGATTTCACCGTTTTCCTGCTCTGGGCACCTGGCTCCTCTGTACACGCAGCACGCACCCACCAACGGCAGACTGAGTGACTCCTTGGTGTTGTGAATGACCTGCACACAAACACGGACACACACACACACATTCCTCTTTTCTGATGTTTTTCCCTTTCAATGGGTTAGCATCTCCAGCTCTTTGGCCTTTTATGTGGACTGGAGGTCAGGCTGTTAGGAACTCATAGGGAAAGTCATGGTTTTCTAAGATGGCAGAGTAGAAGCAAGAAGGTGGACCCCAAGCAAGTTGGGTGTCCACCCCTGACTCTGCGGGATCTTCAGGAAGGGGGTGCCCTGGAGCATTGTTCTGGGCTTGGGCCCTTATCATGTGCAGTTCTGGGGCAGCTGCCAGGCTGGGGAGACACCTGTGGTCCTCTGATCAGAAGAGGCACTTGTTTTGGTTGCTCTGAGTATTGGAGGAAAATGAGCAGGACAATAGCACACAATTTTAACCGATGGCTAGGGTTATTACACAATTTATCTTGATGAGCAAAACTCCATTTATTAAAATATACCCTCAGGTTTCAGAAGAGTTATTGTGTATCAGAAAGGCAGGATTAAACTTGTCTCATTAAATACCAATATGGGGTCACCTTAATTTAGTAAAGACAACCTCCAAGGCTTTTATCTCCTACCCAAGGGTGTTTTACACCAGTTGAAGGTGACGTGGTTGAGCTAATCCCTTGGCAGTGAAAGTTTTATACAAAAACACTGGGACCAGGTAGAGACAGCCTTCTCTACAATAATAGTTGGAGACTTCAATACATCACTGTCATCTATGGATAGAACATCTAGACAGGATCAATAAGGAAACAGAGAATTTGAATAATATGATAAATGAACTAGACCTAACAGACACATACAGAACACTGTACCCCAAAACAACTGAATACACATTCTTCTCAAGTGCTCATGGATCATGCTCCAGGATAGAATGGGTCACAAAACAGGCCTCAATAAATTTAGAAAAGATTGAAATTATACAAAGCACTTTCTCAGATCATAATGGAATGTAGCTGGTAATCAGTAACAGGTAGAGAACTGGAAATTCACAAATATATGGAGGTTAAATAACATACTCTTAAATAATCAGTGGGTCAAAGAAAAAATCGCAAGAGAAATCAGTAAATATCTCAAAATGAAAATGAGAACAAAACATATCAAAACCTATGGGATGCAGCGAAGGCAGTGCTGAGAGGGAAATTTACAGCCTTAAATGCCAACATTAAAAAGGAAGTAAGAGCTAAAATCAAAGACCTAACTGCACACCTGGAGGAACCAGAAAAAGTACAGCAAACTAATTGCAAAACAAGCAGAAGGAAAGAAATAACAAAGATTTAGAGCAGAAATAAATGAAATTGGGGACAATAACAACAACAAACAACAGTGTGAATCAATAATACCAAAAATTGTGTGTTTTTTTTTTTTTTTTTGAGAAGATCAATAAAATTGACAAGCACTTAGCTAGACTGACAAAGAAAAAAAGAGAGAAGATGGAAATAAATAAAATCAGTAATGAGGTGGGGGGGGGGCATTACTCCTGACCCTACTGAAATTAAAATGATCTTAAGAGGATACTACGAACAACTGAATGCCAACAAATTAGACAACTTAGATGAAATGGAAAATTACCTAGAAACACACAAGCAACCTACACTAAATCTAGAAGAAATAGAAAATCTCAACAAACCAATCACAAATAGAGATTGAAACAGTCATCAAAAACCTCCCAAGAAAGAAAAGTCCAGGAGCAGATGGCTTCACAGGTGAATTCTACAAATCATTCCTAGAAGAATTAATACCAATCCTGCTCAAACTCTTCCCAAAAATTGAAGAGGAGGGAACACCACCTAACCTATTCTATGAAGCCAACATCATCTTAATACCAAAGCCAGATAAAGATACTGCAAGAAAAGAAAATTACAGACCAATATCGCTAATGAATATAGATGCAAAAATCCTCAACAAAATACCTGCAAACCAAATCCAACAGCACATTAAAAAATTATACACCATGATCAAGTGAGTTTTATCCCAGGTATGCAAGGGTGGTTTAACACAACAATTTCAATTAAGATAATATACCAAATTAACAAAAAAAAAAAATGGGGAAAACCACATAATCATCTTGATTGACACAGAAAAGACATTTTACAAAATCCAGCATTCTTTCTTGATAAAAACACCTCAACAGATAGGAATAGAAGGAAACTTCTTCACTATGATAAGTGGCATATATGAAAAACCCACAGCTAAAAAGGTACTCAATGGTGAAAAACTGAAAGCTTTCCCACTAAGATCAGGAGCAAGACAAGAATGCCCACCGTCACCATTCATATTACACACTGTGCTAGAAGTTCTAGTTAGGGCAGTTAGACAAGAAAAAGAAATAAAAGGCATCCAAATTGGAAAGGAAGAAGTAAAAATTTCACTATTTCCAGATGACATGATCCTATATTTAGAAAGTCCTGAAAAATATACAATGAAGCTACTAGAAGTAATAAAAGAGTTTAGCAAAGTGGCAGGACACTAGTAATAAGCAATCTGAGAGGAAATCAAGAAAAAATTCCACTTACAATAGCAACTAAAAGAACAAAATATCTAGGAATAAATCTAACCAAAGATGTAAAAGACCTGTACTCAGAAACTTTATTTTACAAAACTTTGCTAAAATAAATCAAGACCTAAATCAACAGAAAGGCATTCCATGTTCATGGATTGGAAGACTATCATTAAGATGGCAATTCTACCCAAATCGATTTACAGATTCAATGCAATGCCAATCAAAATTCCAAACAGCCCACTTCACAGAAATAGAAAAGCCAATTATCAAATTTATTTGGAAGGGAAAGTGCCCCAAATAGCCAAAAACACCTTGAAAAACAAGAGTGTATTTGGAGAAATCACATGTCCTGACTTTAAAGCATATTACAGGGAGAAGAACCTAAGATGGCGGCTAGGTGAGACAGGACAAAAAAACACCTCCATGAAAAATACTAGATAAAAACCAGAAAGTGACCCAGAACACCACTGCCAGCGATGCACCAGCTGGACGAGGTCTGCTAAATCCACAGGGAATGTGCATTTGGTGAAACCAGGAGCCTGCATTCTGAAAAGAGTGAGTGAGTCAGCTGAAAGTCCTGCAGCCATGCTGCAGTGTGGGGAAACGGTGGGATGGCGTTTGGAGACGGACTGGTTCTTTAAAAAAAAAAAGCCCGGGAGTGGCTGCAGACACAATGGGGAGAGCCGCGCAGTGAAGCATGGCAGGAGCGGGCTGGGCTAATGCCTCGTTGTCTGGCGTGGAGAAAACCCCTTCCCACATCCGCTGCTGATTGTCTCAAGACCAGAGGAGCAGAGGGGAGCCAAAAGGAGAAAAAAAACCGCATTCCTTGTAGCCATCTCCCCAGCGGGCGGGGGACGCTCCTGCCCGGGGCCAGACCCATGGGCCAGACCCATAGCCCACACCTGCGCCAAGAAACCCAGTGTGACAGGGAATCTTTCCCGTAGCACTATACACAAGCCACAATATCGGCCATGGACAGTGGCCTTTAATACATCCATGGCTGATTGTCCCGGAGCTGGGAGGGTGGAGCTGTGGGAAAAGGGGGAAGTTAACGCGTCCCACTCAACCATCTTTGAAGCGGGCTGGGAGTGCCCCTGCACGGCCCAGCAACCCAAGGCTTCCCTGGTGGGCCAGCGCGCACTAGAGACATGGCGTGGCTCTCCCTCAGCAGAGGTCCTGGAAGAGCACAGCTGGCAAGGGGGAACTGCTCGGAAATTCCAGGGACTCTACACGAATACCGAGGACTGGTGGGTCAGAGGCAGAGAAAATCGGTGGAAAGACTGAAATGAAGGCTTAGGCTCCTGCAACAGCCTTCAATCTCTGGGAACACCTGGGAGGTTTGATTATTAAAGCTGCCCTGCTTGCCTAACCACCCAGACACACGCCCCACATTCAGGGTGGACAGCACCAGCAACACACCCAAACTTGGTGCACCAATTGGACCCCACAAGAATCAGAGCCCCCCATACCACAAAGACAAAGTGGGGGAGAACTGACTTGAGGGGAATAGGTGACTCACGGACGCCATCTGCTGGTTAGTTAGAGAAAGTGTACGCCACCAAGCTGCAGTACTGTCAAATTAGGGATCAAGTAAAGCAAATGCCAAGAGGCCAAAAACAACAGAAAATCTTAAAGCATATGATAAAGCCAGATGATATGGAGAACCCAAACTAAAACATTCAAATCAAAAGATCAGAAGACACACAGTACTCAGCACAATTAATCAAAGAATTACAGACAGGCAACAAGAGCATGGCACAGGATATAAAAGACATAAAGAAGACCCTAGAAGAGCATAAAGAAGAAATTGCAAGAGTAAATAAAAAAATAGAAGAGCTTATGGAAATTAAAGAAACTGTAGGCCAAATTAAAAAGACTCTGGATACTCATAATATAAGATTAGAGGAAGCTGAACAACAACTCAGCCTCCTCAAGGACCAGAGAACACAAAATGAAAGAACAAAAGAAAGAATGGGGAAAAAAATTGAAAAAATCAAAATGGATCTCAGGGATATGATAGATAAACTAAAACGTCCAAATTTAAGACTCACTGGTGTCCCAGAAGGGGAAGAGAAGGGTAAAGGTCTAGAAAGAGTATTCAAAGAAATTGCTGGGGAAAACTTCCCAAACCTTCTACACAATATAAACACATGAAGCATAAATGCCGAGCGAACTCCAAATAGAATAAATCCAAATAAACCCACTCTGAGACATATTCTGATCAGACTGTCAAATACTGAAGAGAAGGAGCACGTTCCGAAAGCAGCAAGAGAAAAGCAATTCACCACATACAAAGGAAACAACATTTAAGACTAAGTTGTGACTACTCAGTGGCCACCATGGAGGCAAGAAGGCAGTGGCATGACATATTTAAAATTGTCAGAGAGAAAAATTTACAACCAAGAATACTTTATCAGCAAAACTCTCCTTCAAATTTGAGGGAGAGCTTTAATTCTTCACAGACAAACACATGCTGAGAAATTTTGCTAATAAAAGACCTGCCCTACTTCAGATACTAAAGGAGCCCTACCGACAGAGAAACAAAGAAAGGAGAGAGAGATATAGAAAAATTTAACAGACATATATAGAATATTACATCCCAGGTCACTGGGATCTTCTCTAGTGATCACGGATCTTTGTCCAGAATGGACCGTATGCTGGGGCATAAAAACAAGCCTCAATAAATTAAAAAAAAAAAAATGAATTTGTTCAAAGCACATTCTCTGACCACAATGGAATACAAATAGAAGTCAATAACCATCAGAAACTTGGAGAATTCACAAACACCTGGAGGATAAAAATGAGGGGGAGATAAAAACATTCACGGATAATCAAAAGCTGAGGGACTTCATCACCAGTAATCAGTCCTATAAGAAATGCTAAAGGGAGTTGAGCAGGCTGAAAGGAAGGGACACTAAACAACTGACTGAAACTACATGAAGAAATAAAGATTTCCAGTAAAGATCACATGGTAAATATAAATACCAATACTACTGTATTTTTTATTTATAACTTCACTATTTATTTCCTACAGGATCTAAAATACATAAACTGTAATGATAAATTAGTGGTTTTGGACTCAATGTAAAATATGTAATTTTTTACAAGAACTACATAAAGGCGGGGGAATAATGGAGTATAGGAACATAGTTTATGTGTCATATTGAAGTTAAGTTGGTATCAAAGGAAAACAAGATTGTTGTAGATTTAAGATGTTAAATTTAAACCCCACGGCAAACACAAAAAAAGTGTCAGAGAATATGACCATAGAGATGAAAAGTAGAGTAGGGGTTCTGAGAAGTGGGGGAAGGGGCAATGGGGAGCTAAGAAATGAGAGTAGGGTTTCTGTTTGGGGTGAAGGGAAACTTCTAGAAATGGATGGTGGAAAGGTGACAGCATTGCAACATTCTACATGTGATTAATCCCACTAATGGAATGGTAGGGAGGGGGTGGAATGGGAAGATTTAGGCTATATATATGTTTCCACAATTGAAAAAAAAAAAAGTCTAAATAGATGACAATTAAATGCCAGAGATGATCCTGGATGGGATCTGAGGATGGAGGAGAGGAGGCTCAAAGGGACACAGTGGGAAACACACACACACAAAAAAGGAAATATAGAATGCAAGCTTTGTATCAATGTTGAATTTCTTGAACTCCTTAGCTGCACTTAATAAGATTGCATAAAAGAATGTTCATGTCCATGGGAAAGGTATATGTGAATTATATTGTTTGTTCAAAGATATGTGCAGGTTGCTCACATATGTTCAGAGGACAGAGCAATAGATGATGGATGATAGATAGGGAGAGAGGGAGAGAGGGAGAGAGGGAGGGAAAGAAAGAAATGGTGGTGTGACAGGATGTTAAAGGTGGTGGATTGGGGTATCGGGGGAGGGGGGTCGGGGTATGATGGAGTTCTATGTATGGGGTTTGTACTGTTTTTGCAACTCTTCCTGTAAGATTAAATTTATTTCAAAATAAAATCTATTAAATTAAAAAAAAAAAAGTAAAGCATATTACAAAGCTACAGTGTTCAAAAAGTGTGATACTGGAATAAAGATAGACAGACTGATCAATGGAATCAAATTGAAAGTTCAGAAATAGACCCTTATATCTACGGTCAGCTAATTTTTGTCAAGGCTGCCAGGACTACTCAACTGGGACAGAACAGTCTCTTTAACAAATCGTGTTGGGAGAACTGGATATTCATATCTAAAAGAATGAAAGAGGACCCCTTCTCACATCCTATACAAAAATTAACTCAAAATGGATCAAAGACCTAACTATAAGAGCTAGACCATAAAACTCCTAGAAGAAAATGCAGAGAAACACCTTCAAGATTTTGTTGGTAGGCATGAGCAATGAAAGATAAAACTAGAAAACTGGGACATCCTCATAATTGAACAGTTTTGTACATCAAAGGACTTTGTCAAGAAAGTGAAAAGGCAGCCTACTCAATGGGAGGAAATATTTAGAAACCACATATCTGAAAAGGGTTTAGTATCCAGAATATATAAAGAAATTGTACAACTCAACAATAAAAAGAAAAACAACCCAATTAAGAAACAGGCAAAAGTCTTGAATAGACAATTTTCGAAAGAAACGCACTAGCTAAAAAGCATATGAAAAGATGCTCAACATTACTTTCTATTAGGGAAATACAAATCAAAACCACTATCAGGTATCATTTCACACCTACTAGATTGGCTACTATTAAAAAAAAAAAAAAACAAACTGCAAGTGTTGGAGAGAATGTGGAGAAATAGGAAAACTTATTCACTGCTGGTGGGAATGTAGGACTGTACAATCTCTTTGGAAGACAGTTTGCCAGTTCCTTCGGAAGCTAAGTATAGAACTGCCCTATGATCCAGCAATCCCACTGCTAGGCATATATACTCAAAAGAACTGAAAGCAGGGACGTAAATAGACATTTGCACACCAATGTTCACAGCAGCATTATTCACAATTGCCAAAAGATGGAAGCAACACAACTGTCCATCAACTGAGGAATGAAAAAACCCAATGTGGCATATACATATTATGGAATATTATTCAGCGTAAGAAGAAATGAAGTCCTGATGCATGCATCAACATGGATGAACCTCGAGGACATTATGTTGAGTGAAATAAGCCATATACAAAAGAACAAATATTGTGTGATCTCACTGATATGAACTAAGTATAATAAGCAAACTCATGGAGTTAATACTTAGAGTACAGGTTACCAGGGGATAGAACAATGGTAGAGAATGGGGAGCTGATGCTTAATTTGTTCAAAATGTTTAACCAGGTTGACTGTAAATGTTTGGAAAGGGATAGAGAGGATGGTAGCACATTATTGTGAATGTAATCACCAGGGCTGAATTGTGTGTGTGACTGTGGTTGAAAAGGGAAGTCTAGGGTCATGTGTGCCACCAGAAGAAAGTCTAGAGGATGAAACATGGGACTGTGTAGCATGGTGAAATGGTGAACCCTGTTGTGGATGATGAATGTGGTTAATAGTATATATACGTCACTATACAAGGTATTAGTAATGGGGTAGTATACAGGAAAAATTACACCTTGTGCAGACTGTGGACTATAGTTAACAGTCACATTTTAGTGTACTTTCATTGACTGTAACAAAGGTAGCACACCAGTGCTAAATGTCAATGATAAGAGGGGTATAAGGGGTATGGGGTTTTAATTTTTATTGGAGCAATGAAAATGTTCTAGAATTGATTGTGGTGATGAATGCACACTCTGTGATTATACCGAGAGCACCTGATTATAAACTTTGGGTGGATTTTATGGTGTGTGAATAAAAAAAAAAATATTGGGGCCAGCCCCAGACAAAACTTTGAGGTTGCAAAGCCTCTCCTTGAGGTCTTTCTGTACTTCTTTTTGCATCACCCCATCACTGGAGCCCTGTCTCGATCAAGTGCCTTCTCGCTGCAAATTAAAGGAGCAAGTTGAACTCACATAGCTTATGTTTTCACCTCTTGCTCAAATGCCAAAATCCATCCCTGAAAGCAATGTGCCCGTGCAGGTGTCCACATGTGCCCAAATGCCAAATTCCTTATTTGTCCTGTGTCTCATTTCCTTAGAGCTCTGCTCTCTGACCATATCTAGTAAGGGATTTTAATCAGATAAACCAGTCTTAGCTAATGAGTAAGCTACTTAATAGACTCACAGAATGTTCCTGCTAAAAGAGCCTGTGGGGATCTATCCTAATCCCCTCTCTTTTCAGAAAGAGAAACCCAGGCTCCAAGAGGTGAGGTGACATGTCCAATATATTAATTAGCTAGCGGGGTGGAGGAAATGAAACTTGAGTGTCCTAACACCTAACACATCATTCCTCCTTCTACATCCTTCTCCCGAGTTACATGATGTCTTAACCAGAGAAAATGTATCACTCGCCAAAAAGGCTTTTAAGAATTACATCTCATCTTGGCTTTCCCAATATAGCTATTCTGAATCTTTTCCCACCTCTTCAAGCCTTCAATCCCCATCCATCACTTTCAGCAGATGATTCCACTTCCCACATAACCAAGAAGATCAAAGGCACCAGTACAGGTCCCCTGATTCTCCTGCTCTGCACCTCCACATTTCTCTGAATCTTTGCCCATCTTCTTTCCCACCTCCTTTTCAAGACTAACCGCCCCCTTTCTCATCTTGTGCTTTCCTTCCATGCCCCTTCTGCCTCCCCCAAGCCATGACTGCATTAGTCATCCTTGTTTTGGGCAACCCGACCTGTACTGGAATCTGCCTCCTGCCTACCGGTTTATAGAGACACCCAGCAACTCACAAAAACATTTCCCTTCCCCAGACTCCCCTCACCTCTCTCACTGCCAAACACCTTAAACCGAGTGTCCTGTAACTGCTTTCTCCTCCCTCCTTGAGCACTCAACTTTGCCATCTGTCTTGCACCCCAGCATCCACTTACAACTGTCTCCCTCATCCTTTCTGGGCTGCACTTGACCTCACATTGCACTCCCCCTCCTTCTTGCTTTGTGTCCCTTGGTTTCCATGACACTGTGTTGTCTGAGTTCTCCTTCTCCTTCTTTGGCCACCTGTTTAGACTTCCCTCTGCCCTCCCACCCCCATCCCCCAAATGCATGTGGTCATCAGGATTCTGCTCTAGTCCACTGGTTCCCTCAGTGCTATCCCTCTCTCACCCTGATTTGCCACTCAGGCATCACCTCCTTTTTCCCCCACCTCCCGTCCTGCCAGACACTTGCATGGGAAGTCCTGGCCAAGACCTCATACACAACCAGTCCAAGATTGATTCCCTCATCCCTCCCTCACAGCTTTTGTTTTCCCGCCTGTCTTTGCTCTCACTGCTAATGGCATCTCCATTTCCCCACGTGTTCCGGCTCCCTTTCCAGGACCTCCTACTTTACACTCTGTCACCACAACCTATTGGTGCATCCTCTAACTGTCCTGGTCCTTGCTGGAGGTGGTGTGGTGTTAAGCATGGGCTTTGGAGCTGACGAGTCAGAGTCCGAGCCTGACTTTACAACGTAGCAGTTGTCTCCCAGAATAAGCTACTTAATTGCTCTGCATTCTCTTTCTTCACCTATACAGTGGGGATCGTGCTAGGACCCATTGCTTGGGGATGTTGTGAGGACGAAGTCAGACAATCAGGCAAAGGACACATGGAAAACCTGTAGTAAATGCTAGCTGCCAGGATTATTAGCACTGGCCAATGCTTGGACTACTGCTATAGTTCTCTAACATGTCTCCTTGTCATCACCTTACACTTTCCAGGAGTGTTTTTCAAGCATTTTAACTGTGACTTTCAATATGACACACACACACAAACACACACGCACATACACGCACACCCCTGAAATAAAACTGTCACAGATCCACATTGGCACTTATTACATGTGCAACATTATCCTAATTCGATCCTAATTCCTTTATTAAAAGTCCTTTAAAGTTACTTTTTCACAAGTCACTGTATTGTGACTTATGCAATAGATTTCATGACTCACTAATGGGTCATGGCCCAGCGTTTGAACACCACTGGTCTAAAAGGCTGTCTTAACTTTCTTAGATATGGATGATGTCTTTCTCTTCCTCTATGGCTTCCATTTTCCTACCTTTTTCAATCCACTCTCTAAGCCCAGCATTCAGGATGCCCCAAGTCCAGCTTTACATCCTTGCCCTCCTGGCATCTCTAGATAACCCAAGACCACTTATGTCTCCATCAAGTGCCACACCCTCCTGGCTCTCCACCTTTGTCCATGGGGCTTTCTCCACCAGGAATGCCATGTTTTACTTCCTATCTATGACAGCCGAGGGTAGAGGCAACATCCTCTACCATGCTTCCCTGATCATGCTCCCAAGGAAAAATCAGTTCCAGTGGATTTACAGTCATCACCTGGATTTGGTGAAGAGAAGGTTTCTGAGGCCACAACCATGCTTAGCAGGAAAGAATGCCCTGCTATACTGTATCATTTTGGCAAAGAAGGGCGTAATAATGGAACGAGTACCATGTATTGGCCATTGGTGTCCCAGCCATAAGTGAGCTGTCCCTCTGCTGAAATGCAGCATTTATTTTAAAATTTACATTCCAACATGTAATCATTATGCTTGTGCATTTCTAACCTATCTTGCTGATTTGGAAGCTCTTTCAGGGTAAGCAGTGCAACTTGCATCCCCCTAACATATCTGGCTCATTCTTTTGCATATATAAGGTAATGTGTTTGATCAATACATGAATGACTTTTATCTTTGAGGTTTCAGGTATAGGACAAGCCAAGCAGGGAAATATTTTGGGGTTCAGGAACCATTTGGCAGTAAATTTTTCATCACTCCTCTCAGACTGGGCTGGTGGAACTGGGTCTCCACATACATAACTGAACATCTCAGGATGACAGTGTTTTCCCACTGACAGAAACAAAGCAGCCAGACGTGATTTGTTGGGGACTGAATAGCCCCAAGATTATTGTCAACAGCACTGGGCCCTGTGAGACCCAGCTGTGGTCCTGAACAAAGAGGGAAAACTTTAGGGAACTAACCTTTATTGAGCGTCTACAAAGTGCCATGACCTCGTGCAATTCTCATTGCTACTGGAATAAAGTGCAGCTGTGCAAAGAGCTTGCAACATTTTGGAGTCAGGCAGATAAGGCTTTGAAGCCTGGCACCTTGCTTGAATGACTTCTCTGAGCCTCAGTTTCCTCACTTGTAAATTAAGGTGACAATGCCTACACTTTCTTTGGGGGCATTAGAGACAATGTAGCACTCTCCCCCCAAGCACAATATCCGCAATATTATAGTTACTCTATAGTGGAAACAATTATTCTCCTTATTGAGGGACGTGTTGTCACTCCCATTTTCATATGAGAGAACCAAGCTCTGGAGAGCTTTAATCATTGACCAGTCACTTGGGTCAGTGAAGAGCTGACACTAAACCCAGTCCCTCTAACTCCAAAGTCCTCACTCTTTCCACAGCACTTCTTACTGCCTGCCTCTTGGGGAATTTACTGTACTGTTCTCAATGGCTAATTGTTACTGAACGTGAATCAGCAGGTTGTGAATATAGATGATCCTTGTAAATACTATTCTGCTAGAGATGTGTTACTGATCAATACTCAGTGTCTGCTTCCGATGGAAAAGCCGGGAAAAGGCTATGAAAACAAGATATGCTGTCAGATGTGACAGATACAATCAACCTGTGCCGGAAACCACTTTTCCAGCCTCCACCTCAACCTGAGACCCAGCCATACTTACCTTCTCACCCTTTCCGGCCAAGCCTGTGTGAACACCATTCCCTCAGCTTAAAACAGCCTCCCTCCCCCTCTGTGTTGGATAAATTTCCTCAACCTACCACCCTCACTTGTGATACCTCCTCTTCCTCTGGTTGCTCAATTTTCAGTGTCCCTACAACAATTTGTTCTTAGCTCAGTACCAGAACTTACTACCATGTTCTCAATAATTTATCTGTCTGTCTCTTTCCAGGGCCTCATTACATTGACATAGGACACAAAGTAGGCATGGATGAAGTATTTGCTGAAAAATGAAGCCCTCTAGTCCATCCTCCTGTGTTTGTGCTTAATCAAGGAATGCATTTTCTCTTTTAGTTTTTTTTTGTGTGCCACATGCCACTGACTTCTTGCCTCCCCTTAAAAGACACAGTCCGCAAGCCAATAACTATTTCCTACCGCTGTGTTCCATCACTACAGCCTGTCTGCCATCTTCCCAGAAACAACCACAGTATGGGGACCACCTTGTCCTGTGCATCCAAGGCAAAACAAAATGATTCAACACTTCCAAAACAAGCACGCAAGATGCAAATGGTTTCAAAAATAGACCCAAAGCCAAAGTGAACAAAAAGCATCAAGAAAAATAAATAGGCAGAGAGAAAGAGCTCTATGTGAGCAAACCAAGGGCAGGTTTGATCAGGCCCCGGTCTAGAGACTTGCTTTTGCTGATATACATGCACGTACCCCATGCAAAAAGGCAACCGGGGGCTTTTTCATATTGCTGGAATGTGCAGAGGCTTCTAGAAACTGTCCCTGCCTCTGTACTCTTTGAGAGCAACAGAAAGGTTTGCTGAAGGAGTGAGGCAGTTTTTGACTGGGAGGATTGACTGGGCATTTATTAAGCACTTACTGGGTGCCAGGTACGTGCTAGGTATTTCTGCAAGCTTACCTCACTGCATTCCCCAACAGTTTGCTGAGGTAGTCATTATTTTCACTTTACGTTGAGAAAAGCCAAGGCTCAGACCATATATGATTTACAAATGTCAAACAGTATTAAGTGGCAGAACCCAACTGTGATCCCTGATCTCTCCGTATTCTCAGTCCAACATGCTTCCTATTAACCAAAGACATTTCATACGGTTGACTGAAAACATTAAGACCCTGGTAAGGCAGTTGCTGAGGGGCTCAGTGTGAATGGGAGACCCAAAGCTCACCTGGAGGGAGCCCTAAGGGAACTGGAAAGTTATATCCTCTTTTGTTGGCTGAAGGTCAACTCCGAGCTCAGCCATGGAGGCTCCTGTGCCATTGCTCAGGGCCCCTGGCAGCACAGCTGAGGCTGTAAAACCAGCTCAGATCCCTCACCGTCCATGTCCTTGCCTACTGCGAGTGCATCTCAGACCTGTCCTGCTCAGGGTGGGGTGGGGGCTGCTTTGGGGACACACCTGCTGCTGAAGAGCAGAGCCAACCTGCCTTGCTTTGAAGGTGGGGGTGGGGGGCAACTTCCAAACAAGGACCCAGTGACTGAGCAGACTCCAAGCTTTCATGAGAGAAATAAACAGCAGCCCCTTCACCCTCAACTTGCAGATACATCTGGGCAAAGTCTTTGTGTCCACAGTCCAGAAGAAGGCTTGGAAATGCAAACACCCCTGGGAGAGATTAGCACATGGACTAAATTCAGGTGTGGATGACTGATAACAAGCCTTTCCTGAGACTGAGATGGGAAAGAAGAAGAAAAAAATCAACCACCTAAAAACAAATAAAAAACACCAACCTCCTAAAGATAGAACAACATGAGAACAGGTAAGTAGCTGCAGGTGTTCTGAAAGAAAGTATGGGCATTGATGCAAGCAGATCAGGATTCCGTTCCCGCATCTCCACCTACTAGCTGTGAGGCCTTGGACAAGTCCTTCCACCTTTCTGGCCTCCCAGTCCTCATCTGGGGGATGGGGATAATAGTGCCAGGATGGTTACTGGCAGGCTTCTGTGGGTGCACTGTGCTGAGAGCACACAACTGCTTTCCTCTGTCTACAAGCTTCTGTCTTGCCTCACTGGCTCTCAGCCTTATTGAAACAAACAAACAAACAACAACTCATGAGTGGGTCCCAGGGTACCAGAAGCCATGCTTACAGTCCCAGGTGCAGAGCAGATCCAGTCCTCTCTGTCTCAGGGTGGTGAACCCCTCACATGCCACTTGCAAGGAAAGGGCCCTGGACTCAGGACTGAGCAACGGCCTGGTTGGCAGTGCCTGGCTGGAGTGGGGATCTGCCTTCCTCCCTGGGGTCTGTCCCTTCCCAGTCCTCACCTGGCCAATGCGGCCAGCTTCAGGGGGAGTTAGTCCTTCCATCTCTGTCTCCTGGGAGGAGGAGCTGAGGACTCAGGCTGGTCTTTCTCTAGCCACCCCCTTCCCACCCCCTTCATTCCAGCAGGGTGAAAGCTGTGTCTGTGGTAGACACAGCTCCCCAGGGAAGGCAGTGGGCTCTCTCTTCTCCTGCTGTCCCCCTCCAGACACCTGCTTCGGGGCAGTTCCATACAGAGGGGGCCACTAGGACGCCCCTCTGGCCCCTTCTCAAGGGCCCAGGAAATAACGTTTACAGGCTGATGGTGGCTTTTAGGAGAGTCGCTCACCTTTGTGCCTCAGAGGAAGCAGCAAATGAGAACCAGTGTGGGGAAATGATGAAGCCCTGCGTGGCCAAGGGAGGTGTCTCCCTTAGCCTGCAGCAGTTCTTGCTTGCTCGGCCAGCCCCCAACCTCTGGTCTGCCTTGGGGGAGGCAGTGGGAAGAGGAGGCTCCAAACCCAGGCAACTTAAGTGTGTGTGGGATGTTTATGTGTGTGTGTGTATGTGTGTGCATGCACACACTGGTTAGTTTCTGGTGAACCCCTCTTCCCCCATTGGCAAGTGCCTCAGGACAGGCAGGGAAGGGCTGAGGGTGCTGCTGCCAGTTGGCAGGGCTGCCTCACAGGAAGGACCTTGGGGTGCAGCCCCTGTGCCCCCTGCAGCATCCCAGGGCAGTCCCACAGACCCCTGCTGCAGCTTGCTGAGTCGCTCTGGGCTCAGGGCAACTGGCAGCCCTGGAGCTGCCAAGTTACCCACCCCAGGCAGGTGGCCCAGGCGCTGCACTGCAGACGACGCTTCTTTGGGGGAAGCAGACCCAGTAGCAACCCCGACGCCTGTCTGCTCCTGTGGCACCCTCCGCCCCACAGCCAGGCAGCTCCAGCTCCGCGTGGGGGAGGACATTCGCTGCTGGTTAAGGGTAGTGGCGTCCACCCACTGGGACGCACAGACCTCCCGCATCCCAGGACCCCCACCGCCCCGACAGGGCACGGCAGTGGCGCGTTACCTTCCACTTTGGTGAGGGTAAGGACCGGACTGTTGCAAGCGCTGAGGGGAGCTACCCTGGCTGAGTGCTTCTTCATGATGAGCCCGTCTGCCTGCAGGAGCTCTTCCGCTGATCGCCTACATCCTGGGGCCGGCTGGAGCAGTCCCAATCCTTTCCCTATTTTCAACGCGGCACTCCTCCTTGGAGAAGTGTGAGCGGCTCTGTCTCCTCTCTCAATCTCTGCCTCGGAATCCCTCTCGCGCTCTCTCCGCCTCTCCCCTTTTCCCTGTCTCCCCGGGGCTGCCTGGTTTGCCTTCCTTGTAGGGGCTTCTCACTGCAGCAGCGGCGGCGGCGGCGGCGGCAGCCCCTCCTCGCACATCCCTCACCATCCACGCATCCACACTCCAGACACACACACGCACAGCCTCCTACTTTGAGGTTGCTGCAAACTACAACGTCACATGCAAATCCGCTCCCTACTCCCACCGCACAGTCTCACCTGCTCCACCCCCCGCCCTGCCAAGCAAAGCCACCACAGCCCATCCTCCCTCATAGCCCTCCCTGGTTCTGACCTCAGCGCTGCCTCACCGCCTCCCTGACCAGCTCTTCAATAAGATCAGTGCATTCAAGGGGACACGCTGAGAAGTTAAGCGTTAGTTTTCCACAAGTTTAAAAAAGGATATTGACATTGGGTTGAGAGTTTCTCCTGGATTGTCTTACAGGGAGGATCAGAAAGAAGCAAAGCATCTCACAGCTTGCATTAACTTCTTGAGAGTCTAGGGGATAGTCATTTGTCTGGCTCCGTGAATAGCTCTTTTTTTTTTCTTCCAAAGAAAAGGGAAGGAAAAAAAATGCAAAGTCCACAGAAGAAAAGCAACCACAAGAAAACAAATATTTGAGGTGATTTCTGCTCTGGTTCCTCTGCCCCAGAATCCAGAGGCCAAACGCGCCTTTGGATGTGCAGAAAGCTTGGTTTCTGCCCAGTTCTGTTTCTTGCTGCAGCTGCAGGTCTGGCATGTGCCTCTGCAGGCACTGGCTTCCCTACTCCCACTTAGACTGGGCCATAAGCCACCGACCAACTATGTTTTTTAAAAAGCAATGACATACCTATTACATCACTGGCTGGGACAATCACCACCATCACTGCATCCCTAGGGGCATTTAGCTCATTACAGTGCATCATCAAAGGTGCCCTGCCTTGTCCCTGCAGGACAGCAGGAGAATGCATAGGGCTGGCGTGGCCTCAGAACTCCAAGTGCCTTATGGGCATCTGATTCACACATGCCCAGCCATCAGTTTTAGTCCCACCCTCCACTGGGAATCTGAAGCGTCAGAGGTGGGCTCTGTTGTTGTTATTCGAATTTCAGAACCTCTTACTCTTACTTGGTTTCCTAGTTGAAGTTGTGATTCCACAGTCTGATGTCATTCTTGTCCCCTCCCCTCCCCCCCAAGGTGACTCAATGGAGTGGGAGAGATGGTGAGTGACCCTTGGGCAATAGGGTTTCCCTAGCTTGGCACCTACCAGCAGCTTCTGCTGAAATCCACCTGCACATCCCCAGGCTTCTGGCAGAAGTTGCTCCTAGAAGTGGCTCTTGTAGGGTTTCTGATGGTACTTGGCCTCTTGGACAGCCCTATGAACAGAATGGCCCTGAGCCTCCACGAGGCCAGGGCTTCTCAGGGTTGCTCCTCCATCACTACATCCACGTAAATGCATTTAGGTTCCCTGCAGCGCCCTCTAGCGATAGATTCTGCACTTAAGCCTCCCAAGGCCCCTAGAGACGGTGCTAGAACAAGCCACTAAGCTACTCCCTTCTTTGGAAGAATTAAACACAAATAACTTAAAGTAAAAGGGGTTTATGTTGCATATTGAAGATAACCTTTAATTTCAATATAATATTTCTATGTGTTGCTTCATCAACTTTGTCAACACACAATTTACTATACACATACTAACTAAAACAAATAATAATAACAGCACCCATTACTGAGCACTTTCTATCCGGTACAATGATATGTGTTTTAAGCAAATGATTTCCTTTTCCTTTCACAAAAATTCTGTATGGTCACTGTTACTTCATTTTATAGATGGAGACTTAGAGAGTTTAAAAAAAAAAAAAAAAATGACCAAGGTCATAGAGTGAATGCCTGCAGAGCAGGGATTTGAATCCAAGAATGAATGATTCAAAGCCTGCACTTATAACCACTATGCTATTCTCTCACATTTTGTAATTGTAAAAATGCAAAAATTCCATGTAACTATTCTGAGTCAGGTAGTGATAAATGTCTGGTAATCCATAATTCATTTCCATTTATTTGCATGTAGATTTGACAGATTTCATTGTACTCTTGCTTCTCTACACTCCTGGAGTAGCCGAGCTTGTGTGTTTGTCTGGGTTTCCCATGGTGCTTCAAACATGGCCTTGTACAGATTCATTTACCAGGCACATTACAACTAAAAGTGCTCGATAAATATTTTTCTATTTTTAAAATAGCTGCTTTCTATTTATTGCCATGATATACAAATTAAAGAAATAACAAATATTGTTAAATACCCACGTCACAGGTTTTAGGAACTGTTTTGGTCCTGTTAACCCTGTTTTCCTTACTCTTTCTCCTTATGGCAATGGAAATGTTTATCCTATGAATGTCTCTCCTTTGTATATTGGGAGCACATAACTTGTTCTAAGTTCACAGATCCACAGCTAAAGAAAAGATTGTGCCTTGGGACTGACGACGCCTAAATTGATTTTGATGGGATTTTGTGCTTAACTTTTGTTACTGAAATGATTTGAGTTTTTGTGATATTGTGATGGAATGAATGTATTTTGTATTTGGAAAGATATTGTCATTTTGGGGTCCAGCGGGTGGAATGTGCCGGTTTGAATGTATTGTGTCCCCCAAATGCCATTATCTTTGTGGTCTTGTGGGGCAGAGATTTGCTTGGAATGTGTCCCACCCAGCTGTGGGTAATGATAATTTTGATGAGATGTTCCCATGGAGGTGTGGCCCCGCCCATTCGGGGGTGGGCCTTGATCAGTGGAGCCATATAAAACATGCTGACTCAAAGAGACTAAAGGCAGTGCAGCTGCGAGTGACGATTTGAAGAGGAGCAAGCTTGCAAGAGAGGAACGTCCTGGGAGAAGCCATTTTGAAACCAGAACTTTGGAGCAGACGCCAGCCATGTGCCTTCTCAGCTAAGAGAGGTTTTCCGGACGCCATTGGCCATCTCCAGTGAAGGTACCCTATTACTGATGTGTTACCTTGGACATTTTGTGGCCTTAAGACTGTAACTGTGTAGTGAAATAAACCCCCATTTTATAAAAGCCTAAAAAAATAAAAAATAAAAAAATAAAAAAAAAAAAAACCCACGTCACTAACTTCACTCTTAAATAATTGTTACCTAAACCTTTGTTTCCCTGCAGGCTAACTGGGGGCTTTTTGGTACTCATTCTGTTAACTTATGCTTATCAAAGATAGGGTAGCAATTGCGGCCTCAATCTTCTCCCCTTAATTTTAAGTATTGTAGGCTCTTTTAATCTTTTTATCTATATGCAATTCTCTCAGCCCTGTGTGCTCTCTGATCTTGTCTTTCAACAAAAATTTGCCCCCCACCCCCCAAAAAACCTTCTCATACTCCTTTTCAAATCACGAGTTTCCTGTCTGTTTGACCACACTCCTTAAATGCACACCTTTCTTGGGGGCAGGTGTGGTGCGGGATGCATATTTAAAAACCCATATAAATAACATTATTCTAGAAAGTGAACTGAGTACTGGTGTTCTGAGCATACCCTAGTATTTTGAGAATTCTAGCAATTTAAACCTTCATGCTAGAATGAGGACATAATGATCTAAGTTGGGGATCCCTAGAAAATTGCCCAAGTTCCCCTTAAAAACCCAAATCTCAAATTGCAGAAAAATAAAAAAAATAAAAAAATAAAAAGTGCTAATAATTCTTTCAACAAAGAGAGACGTGATCCCTAAGGTATCAATGGAAACAATACTATATAAATAATATCCAGGAAACAGGATGGGTCATTTGACCTCTCACCCCCGTCCCTCTTTGCGAGGATATTAGCATGAGCTGTCTTAAATTTAGTATTACAGGGATTTACCTGAAAGGGGACCTGGGTGACTTTTTTTCAGGTCATACTCATGAAATAGATCTCTCTTGTCATATTCTAAAAATATATATGATGCAACCTTTTGCTTATCAAAGCCAAACCTTTCCTCAATTCTACAGGAGACAGCAACTGTTCTGGTAGAATCTTATTCATTATCACTAAAACCACTCTCTTTGCTTGTTTTTCCATTGGTAAGAGTTGGGGAGTGGACGGTATATTTAACGACCATGTATGGTGGTCTGTGATTGACTTAAAAAGAGTGGGTGGATTTTGTACTCTTAGCATCATTGTTGGAACAGTATAGGGGAGTTAGCTGAGTAAATACAGAGTTACAAGACTTTGACCAAGAGTTACACACCATGACCAAGAGCTTATACCCCCTGGTCTGGCCCCAACTGCCTCCCTGCCTACTTCCCACTCCCCGTCAGCAAACCAAAGAGAAGAGAGGTGAGAGATGGATCCTTAGTAAGAAAGGAGACTAAAGGCCAGTTTCTCTGACCACCAAAAAGCCCTATTTAAATTGTAACTCACAAGGTGGAGGCCCAGCCACGCCTTGAAGGAAGAGAAAGGCAGATGGGCCCAGGATGAAATCATCAGGAAGGGGGTTGCTATGTATGGCCTGGTCCTCAAATTCTGGAAGCTCACCCTCTCCTTCCTGGTGCTGGCCCTGCAGCTCTGGGTCTGTATGCAGGCTCCAGCCTCTCTACATACCATATGTGAAGCCTGCACAAACTCTCCTGGTCTCTCCTGCACTGGCTCATGCTTTTGCTATCCATGGGGACCACTGACCTCTTCTTTTCTATTTATTGTTATGTCACTTACCTATATTCTCACTGCACTATTCGAAGAAGGTATCTGATGCTCTTTCTGAGATCAAGTGGTATTTATGATTTTCTTGAGGCCAAGACAGTATGGGAAATGCCTCGAGTAACAGCCAGTAGCCTAAGTTTGAGCTCCAGTTTGGTCAGTCAGAAGTGGGGCAACCCCCTTGAGGAGCCTGTGGAGAATGCAGGGGTATTCGCCTACCCCACCTCCATGGTTGCTAACATGACCACAGACATAGGGGACTGGTGGTTTGATGGGTTGAGCCCTCTACCATAAGTTTTACCCTTGGGAAGACGGTTGCTGCAAAGGAGAGGCTAGGCCTCCCTGTATTTGTGCCTAAGAGTCTCCTCCTGAATGCTTCTTTGTTGCTCAGATGTGGCCCTCTCTCTCTGGCTAAGCCAACTTGAAAGGTGAAATCACTGCCCTCCCCCCTACGTGGGATCAGACACCCAGGGAAGTGAATCTCCCTGGCAACGTGGAATATGACTCCCGGGGAGGAATGTAGACCCGGCATCATGGGATGGAGAACATCTTCTTGACCAAAAGGGGGATGTGAAAGGAAATGAAATAAGCTTCAGTGGCAGAGAGATTCCAAAACGAGCCGAGAGATCACTCTGGTGGGCACTCTTACGCACACTTTAGACAACCTTTTTTAGGTTCTAAAGAATTGGGGTAGCTGGTGGTGGATACCTGAAACTATTAAACTACAACCCAGAACCCATGAATCTCGAAGACAGTTGTATAAAAATGTAGCTTATGAGGGGTGACAGTGGGATTGGGAATGCCATAAGGACCAAACTCCACTTTGTCTAGTTTATGGATGGATGTGTAGAAAAGTAGGGGAAGCAAACAAACAGACTAAGGTACCTAGTGTTCTTTTTTACTTCAATTGCTCTTTTTCACTCAAATTATTATTCTTGTTATTTTTGTGTGTGTGCTAATGAAGGTGTCAGGGATTGATTTAGGTGGTGAATGTACAACTATGTAATGGTACTGTAAACAATTGAAAGTACAATTTGTTTTGTATGACTGCGTGGTATGTGAATATATCTCAATAAAATGATGATTAAAAAAAAAAAAAAAAAAAAAAAAAAAAGAAGTGGGGCAACCTCAAATCATCACTCGGCCTCTTCTGGTCTCAGTTTCCTAATTTGCGCATGCAAGGATTGGACCTCTATATTAGCTTTCTAGGGTTGCTTTAACAGATTACCACAAATTGGGTGGCATGAAACAAAAGAAATCTATTTTCTCACAGTTCTGGAGGCGAGAAGTCCAAGATCAAGGTGTCAGTGGGCCATGCTTTCTCCAGAGGCTCTAGGGGAGATTCTGTTCCTTGCTTCTGCTAGCTTCTGGAGCTGGAGGCATTCCTGGACATCCGGCTGCTCACTACAATTGCTCCTTCCATTTTCACCTGGCCTCCTCCTCCTTTCTGTGTGTCTCTTTTAAGGACACTTGTCATTGGGCATAGAGCCCACCCTGATAATCTAGGATGAGCTAACCTCTTCTAGTTCCCAGTCAGGCGACAGTCACAGGTTCTGAAGACCAGGATGTGGACAGATCTTTTTGGCCGCTACCATTCAACCCACTACAGCCCATTGGCAGTTTTCAAACTGTTTCTTGGTCTCTGTGCAAAGCAGCTCTACTTTTATCTGTTGGAGTTCCATATTAAATTTGGTTTTTAAAAGAAAGTTTTGCAAAACTGAGTAAATCATCTCCAAGGTCCCATTTGGCTTTAAGATTTTGGGTGTATGAAATTATCTTCCTAGATAAGAGAATTGTCTCTACTTCCAAAGATAAAAGAATCTTAGTTAAATCAAGCTATTTTTATTGACTTTTTAAAAAAACTTTTTACTTTAAAATAATTTCAAACTTATAGGACAGTTGCAAAAATAATACAAAATCCACATGGAGAAATCAAAAAACAAAAAAACCCCATCCAGATACCCAGATACACCAACTTTTAACATTTTGCCACATTTTCTGTCTGCCTGTCTGTATAGCTATCTCTCCATGTTAAATAGATCTTGCTTTAATATGTGATTTTCCCACTTTTTTTCCTGTCAAATACAGTCAGAAATATATATTACATTTGCCAAAACTCACAGACTTATACAATAAAAGGGGTGAAATTGTACTGAATGTAAATTATATTGCAATTTTTAAAATTTGGAAAAATACATTTTACATCACAATCATTACAGACAAGTGTGTATGTGTGCATGTATATGTGTATATACATAGAAATACACACATATATATAACTGATTAAAAATTTTAATGAAATATTACTTACCTTTCCTTACCATATGTGAACATTCTATCCTATCCCATTCTGTTCTATTCTATTCAAAAATCATTATAAAAAATGCTGATTGCAATCACCTACACTGATTTTATTATGATCCATACATGGTCTGAAAAACACTCGTAAAAGTATGTGGTTTGAAAAACACTCGTAAACACTATGTGGGTACGAGTAGTGTTCACTACTCGTAAACACTATGTGGTTTGAAAAACACTCGTAAAAGTTTTTTTCTTGGTAAGTTACATGAAGATCTATACTTCAAAATAAATAAATAAAACATTTTAAATCAAGCTAAAGTTTTCAATAGCCCCACTTCAATTAATTTACTCTGAAATATCAACACTGTTTCATAGTCCTTCACAGTATTAAATAATAAGAATAACACATTATTTTAGCAATTACAAGTGTTTTAAAATAATCACTATAAGTAGTTCCAGGAGCAAGAAAACAGTTTTACCCAAATAAATAGGTCTTCAACATTCAGAGGTGTTCAGAGTAGAGCAGATATTAATATTTCCAATAGGAGAGAGAATAAATTTAAAGATTGCAAAGAAATTGATTCCCATGCCCTGAGCAATTCATTCTCTATACCTGGTAGGGGTAACTGCTATACTTTTCAAAACTCCAGATGCAAGCGCAACAAAACAAGAACAATTAAAAGAGGCATTTGACGGCCCTCCCTCATCTTTATATGTCCCCTCCTGCTTGGCTGGGGCTGAGCAGGGGGCCTGCCCAGCAAAGGCAGCCTAGCTGGGATGGGGGCTTTGTTTCCTGGGATCTTCGAGAGACCTACCTAGGTGACCACAAGAGATAATGGGTGTAGAAGAACTAGCACAGTGGCCGCTCCACAGAAGATACTCAAGAAATGATAATTCCTTTCCACCCTTGGGAAATGGACATATCAGCTTCCACAAGTTCTTTCCAAGAGTGTGAATCAGTATGGAAAGGGGGAACTACTTAAAAGCAGTTTCACTTGGGCAAGTTGTTTAATCTCTCCATGCTCAGCTTCCTCATCTTAAAATGGAGATGATAATAGCATCTACCTTACAGTGTTGTTGCAAAGTTTAAGGGGTTATTATATGTAAAGCACTTACAATAGTATCTGGAAAATAATAAGCACTCAATAAGCATTAGCCATTATATTCAGTCTCTTCCACTAATGGGGAAGGACCATTTCTTATTTTTTGTATCTGGTGCTCAAAACAGGAATGAATGGATGAATTAAGGAGTATGTTCCCAGGGCCCAGAATTCCAGAGGACTTTTCTAGAATTGTCTGTTTTACCTTATCCTCAGACCATCCTTTTCTGCGTGCTTAGTTAAAGGAGTCACAAAACCGTGTAGACTGACTCGCTTCTGCTCAGATTTCTCTGCCTCTCTACCCCTGGCTTGATGTCAGAGGCAGTGTTTTGGAGACCAGAGCACTGGCCTCAAGGTGAGGAGAGAGATCCAATGTCACTTACTTCACAAATAGCTGCCTGTTTGAGCTCCGGATGATTCATTGACCACATCTGGCCTTGGGTCAGATTCCTCTGCTCTTCCTCCTCTGTGGAGTGGGAACTAGAATACTGACCTAAATCAGATCCTTGTCAATGCCAGGAGCAGACTTCCTGGTTGGTATTTATTTCCAAGGGTGAATCAAGGGGATTGGCCCAGACTTGGGTTGAATAGAACAATGTATGGTGTTTGGGAAGGAGCCTCCTCCATTTCTTAGTTATTCCTGGGCACAAGGTCTGGACCCGCAGGTTGACTGAGACAGGCAAGGTTCACGTTCAGTGAGGACAGCAGAGACTTGAAGTTCAGCAGACAGGGTTTCAGAAAGTTCTGCCACCATGGTCAGTGGCTCCTCTGGACCCGAAGAGCCCTGCGCAGTACTCTGAAGGCAATGATCACAGTCTGCCTTGCCCGGGAGTTCTTTATACGCTTGCTTATTCTTCCTGCTGGACTGCAAACTCTGTGAAGGCAGGGACCTGGTCCATGAATAGGGTCACAATAACAATTGTCAAATGAATGGATGAAAAGTCACTAATGCTGAAAGAAGCAGGACATTGCCAGCTGTTTAGGTGGGCAAGAGGTTGGATCCAGAGAAGCTGATTAAACAGATCTGAGGAGGTACTATCAGGGTCATCTTCCTGCACTAATTCCAGAAAGAGCCTTTTCAGGAATTAGGAAAGTCTGCTCATATGTCAAAGGAGTTCCGTGCAGCACAAACACCTTTTGTGTGGGCTACCTCTGGGCACTCTGCTCTTTCCTCTGCTCCTGACCCCAGCTGACTTCTTTTTCTGCCTGAGGACCTGGTGCTCCTTCCTGATTCCCTGCCTAGCCCAGTGTATCTAGGAAGTAGCTGGGTTCTCATGATGCCTGACCCACCTGTGACCCCCAACACATCTTAGCACCTACAGCTCTGACTCCAGAAGCCTTGGAGAATCATGGAGACCTTTGTAATGTGTTTGTTTAGAGGTGTTATGCAAGGGGTTTGCAGAGTGTCCTACAGAAAGGTGCCTGAAAACTCCTTAACACATCCCCCTGCCTCCCCAGTGCACTTGTCCCAGTAGCTGCTAAAATGTCATCTACACAGTTCCCTTACTGTCAGCTACTCCCTCTCCACCACACCTCCCACTCTCCATTATCCTCCATCCTCTACCTGGCACTGCTTGCACTCCCCAGGCTCCTGACCTGGGGTCTTACTTACCAAGCAGAACCTCCTGGGGAGTGTCCTCTGTGGATGGGCTCAGAAAGGGAAGCTCCTCGAAATTCTGGTGACTCACATCCTCCTTCCTCTTATACTTACTTCTCTGAAATCTTGGTCCAGGCTTGCTTTGCCTCTAGTTGGGGAACTTTCCTCTGGATATCATGCCCTTAGCTCCCTACTCCAAAGAACAAACCAACTCGCCCACAGCAATGGGTTTTACTCTTGGCAAAGCTTCTCTCACTAGAAGTCCTCAGGTCCTGTCTGGGCTTTTTGCTGTTTTCTGACACCTCAGGCTGGCTTCAGAGAAGGTTTTGGGGTCTTCATAGAAGCCAGCGAGCCCAGATTCTTGGAGTAAGAGGGAGTCAGAGTATATGACTCTAGCGTTCTTGGTGCTAACAATTCTTTAGCATTCTTTCTCTAGCTGCCACTCTGTTGATTCATTCAACATTCAGAAGGCCTTTATTAAGCTTTTACTCTGTTCCTATGATGCGCTTTGTGCTGAGAGACAATGAAGGAGAGTTCTGACCCACAGTGATACTCTCTGTGGGCAGGACATGCTGAAACCATTACTTCAGAGCGAAGATGATGAGCATTCACTGTAGCTCTTTATGAACTCATTGGGTGAGAATAAAACCTTTGCAGGGCAGTGATTGCCAAGAGACCCTATTGGTCAAAAAATACAAAGTGTTCCGAGGAAGTAATTGTCTCTTCCCATAAATAAGCATTGAGAAGTGCTAGTTTTTTTCCTCTTGTTTTTCACATGATATCTGTTGACCCACACTGGGCATTTGGAAGTCATATATATTCATAAAGAAATTGCAATACTCAACAGTGGAGTTGGTGTAGGACAAAGGGAGAGAGATGTTCCACAATTTAATCAGACATGAGAAACACCTCATTTTTGCAAAACAAACTACAATCTTTGCTGTGGAGCTGAAAAAGAAGGTCCCACATATGTTGGACAAAAGCAAAAAGAGGTCAGAAGTCTGGTGTTATATCTGCTCCTGAATTAGGCTGTGTTAGCCATGCATTTCCCCCCAAAAGAAGTTGGCTAGTGAAGGGCAAGAGGTCAGTCCTCAAAAATTACTAAGAGTTTCTGGTGGGGTTTGGAGGTCCATGCAAACAGAAGGTTACATTTATGGATGGTCTGTTCTTAAAATTATCTGGCTGATATCAGATAATTTCTGGTTTGTGGATTCCCAAACTACTTTCTAACAAATTACTTGTTAGGCACTTTGACAAAGGGAGGGCTTGTCGCTGCTCCAGGGATCCATCTAAATCAGTGCACTAGGGCCCCCACGTGTTGGTGACCAGCCCAGAGCACTTGTTAGTGAGAAAGCCAGGGATGGTTTGTATTTGTCATACATATTAACACAATAGCAATTTTCAGGCTCGATGGGAACGTATTAGAAATACCTAGTCAAAATTTTTCTTTGGATTTCATCAATCCCCATTTTGGGTTTCAGGTGATTATCCTTGGAAATTTCATGTACTGTTGACGGGCATAGAAATGAATACACCTTTTCTGAAAGTTGACAATGTATATCAAAATTGTTTCTTAAAAGAGTTTGAGGCCTATTACCCGCTATTCCCATTTTTAGGAATTTTTCCAAAGAAACAACCAAAATGTGACCATAGACATATTACTAAAAATGTTCTTCCAACTTTTATTTATAGTGACAAATCGGAAACAACCTAAATGTTTAATAATAGTGAAATGGTAAATAGAGTATGTTGCGTTTACACAAAAGAATACAATGCATCTAATTTAAAAAGTCTTTCAATAACATGAAGAAAAGAAAAAAGAAAAAAAAACAGGGTACATATTTTATATCTAGTATGACCTTTATATATATTATTTATCCCCAACACATATGGACCATATCATATATATGTGTGTGTGTGTGTGTGTATATTACAGTATATACACATATATTCAGAGAAAACTACATAGGCACCACTTTGGTTTTTTTAATTTTCATTTCTTTCTAACTGCCATAAATAAAAAGTGATCCATTCATTTTCTCCTTGAAACTTCTCTGAATGACAAAGAAGGGTGTGGACTTTTAGAAGCTCAGTTCCCTGGGGGATGAGGCTGAAACCAATCTTGATGCTTAAGAATAGTTTAAAATATCTAAAAATGTATCTCTTGTAAACTGATACAAATGCTAATAAAAATAGGAAACGTCTTCATGTATAAGACAACAGTGCAACTGTTTTTGGTATTGATACCTGGTGACTGCATAATTCTCTCTTTTTAACTACTGTGATAATTTCTATTCTTTTTACATAAAACTCTTTTAGGTCAATACTTTTAAAGTCATTGTCTCTCCTGCTTACAACAAAAGTAAATATACACTCCCACTTTCCATATTTAAATTATTTTGTTTTCTCATATCCTTATATTTTTCTTGTTCTACAAATTTTCCGTAAAACATACTAGCAATGAAATTAAAGAGACATGAGAAAGAGAGAGATGGTCTTAGCAACACTACTGTATTCTCACTGAATGAATGAAGGGATGAATAACTAAAGCTCTGAGATGGTGAGTCGGGTCCCTTTCCTAATTGGGTGGAGCTCCTCCTTGGTAGTTCAGCCAGAAGCAGTCTCCTTGTTTCCTGACTGCTCCTTTAGGATGCTCTGTCTTTGCATCAATTTCCCTGCCACCTTTCCCAGCCATCTCCTGCTTGCTCTTTACTCCTGCTTAAGTGTGGCTTTTGATTCTGCCCTTGAGCAAGCATGACTGAGGGCCATATTTTGAGAGAACCGAGTGAAAACAGTGTTTTGTCAGTTTCCATCTTAGTCAACAGGACAGGCCACTTCCATGCAATGGAATGGCAGGAATTTGAAATACGATGGGTGCCACAGATGAGGGAGACCTCAGCTCCGGATCATGGTGAGAACAGCAGGAATAGTTCATAGTGCAGGACTTTCGTCCCTTTCATCCTTTCAACACATCAACCACAGATACCAGCTTTGGGCCACTGGTTAGAAAAATTATTAGACATGGTTTTTATTAATGGACTTGTGTCCACCCATTACACAGTGACTTTTAATATAACTAATTCTCAGTGTGGATTTATTTGGTTTGATGTGTGCACACTTCCTGAAATGTACAATCCATTACATAATTCAGTCTTTCTCCCCTTCTCTCAAGCTCTATATCCTTGTTGCTCTCTATCACATGCCCCTCTCCTTAAATGTTAATAACGTGCCCACCTTACTCCTGTCTTTAACTCTTTTTGTGAAACTACAAAACTCATTTTAAAAAAAATCAAAAGGAAACAAGCATGCACGCACCATTCCAGTTTCATATACAAAACTCACCGAGGTGAGGACCAAACCCCCCAGCAGCTCTGGGCAGAGCCTAATTTATGGGAAAAACTCACAGGAGAAGCCCAATGATTTTTTACTTTAACCTTGACTGCTTATTTAAAGTGCGCTGGTATCCAATGCTCTATAGATAGCAGGATTCTAATTTGGGATTAGTAGCAACCTAAGACATCTAAGACATGAAAGATGCCTGTAGCTTGAAATTCTGTCTCTGGCAGTGTCATTCTCAGAATTTAAGGCACACTTCACCCACGGCCCCGGAAGCATTATTTGACTGATTAATGAGATGGAAAAAATGAACCATAAAAGATTTGACTCAACTGTGTCAGAGATAGTTGAGGCTATTGAACATGTAAATTTAAGGTGTTAGCATCAGCTGGAATCAAGAATCACTGTCTCTGCAAAATGTTTATCTACAACCCTGCCCAGACATAAACACACATTTGTCTTCACCTAATTAGTAGGAAACTTCTCTATGAATTTAAGTAATAGTAACTGAGTCCCACTGGATTCAGAGTATACACGTATGATTCAACTCCCAGCTTTGGAGCGTCTTCAGCTTTTGGGTCACAGTGCACTCCTTTCTGCAAGTGGACTCTGGGTATGGCCACAGATGACCCACTCGACTCATGCAAAGGAGGGCCTGCACATTGTTTAAAGCATAGATTCTTCGAGGTGGAAAGGGCTTTGGAAATCATCTAGTACGTCACCCTCAGTTTTGGACAGGAAGGAATACAACTAAAAGCATGATAGAGAAACAAAAAAATCTATGGCTATTCTGGGAACACTAAATAGAAGCAGCCTAAATATACCTCCAGAAGGGCAAAAACAGCCAAAGTGATGAGGTCTGTCTCGCAGCTGCAGCTGCTATAAAGCTGACAGTATTTTAGATCGATGGGACCCGCCTGCATTTCAGATACTCTTCTGGAGATAAAATAAAAATGACATTCCTTCTTGGACTTTCAATTTTAAACTCTGGACAAGATTCAGGACACTTACAGTGCCTTTAAAGTGACTGCTTGTTTTTAGGAAAGGAAGTTGTCCCTCTAGGAAAAAAAATAAATGCTGAATCTTAAGAAATAAAGGCCATGCAAGTGGTTCTTAGCTCCAAGAGGAAGTTCTCTGGGAGATGGATGGCTCAAACAGCTCATGTGGGAAGATGACAGGTGACTTAGGGCATCGGGCTATGGAGTACACTTGTCAGAAAGGTGGGCTTAGGCAAAGTAGCAAACTTGTATGCTTCTCCCCATCAAGAAAATGAAATGACAACCCACTGAATGGGAGAAAATATTTCAAATTATATTTGATGACAGGCTTGTATCAAGAATATATAAAGAGCTCTTACAACTCAATAATAAAAGACAAAAAACCCAATGAAAAACGAGCAAAGGATCTAAATAGACATTTCTCCAAGAAGATATGCAAATAGTCAATAAGCACATGAAAAGATACTCAACCTTATTAGTCAACAGGGAAATGCGAATCAAAATCACAATGTGATACTACTTCATAACCACTAGAATAGCTAAAGTCAAAAAGTCAGACAGTGTGGAGTGGAGAAATTAGAACACTCGTACCCTGCTGGTGAGAATGTGAAATGGTGAAGCTACTTGGGAAAGCAGTCTCAATGGTTAAACTTAGAGTTAGCATATGACCCAGCAATTCCACTCCTAGGAATATATGCAAGAGACAAAAATGTATGTCCACACAAAAACACACACATGAATGTCTGTTCATAGTAGCCAAAAGTGGAAAGATCCCCCAAATTCATCAACTGGTGAATGGATAAATAAAATGTGATATCTCCATACAATGAGATGTTACTTGGCCATATAAAAGAATGATTCATGCTACAACATGGACAAACCTTGAAAACATTATGCTAAGTAGAAGAAATCTGTCACAAAAGACCCCATATTATATAATTCCATTTATATGAAATATTCAGGATAGACAAAACTACAAAGACAGAAAATAAATTAATGGTTTCTTAGGTCTGGGGATTAGATGGGATTTTATATTAAATCAGAACTCCACAGCTGTGTTGCAAAGTGGATGTGGGGTGACTTGTTTGGCTCACTCATTTGCTGGGTGAGGCTGCAAAGAGCAGCCTAGCTGCCCATGTGGTTCTTTCAGCTCTACACCTCTGCAAATTACAAGTCATCTATGTCATGGGATTTCAAGGGTGCTTACCAATAGTCAAAATTACAAGGGTTAGTCCGGGAATGCCTAGGACTGCTGCAGATTTCTAACAAAAGTTCTCTTACCAGTACTTACTGAGGTATTCATTCATTCATTTGTTCATTCATTCATTCATTCCCATATCTATGTATACTTTCCCTAAATGTCAAAATAGAGACTTTAGCCACCAATTTTCCCTCTTCTTGCAGTGCAAGGACACTCTATAGCATAATTATTTCTTTATCTTTTTAGGAAATCAAAATGTCTACCATTTCGCAAAGATACTTAGAACCAGAAATCAACCTCAGCAGGACTTGTATCTTCTACCAGTTCCTTCTTTGTTGCCAGGCAGGGGGCTTCCCAAGGGAGCTGGTTTCATCAAAGCCATCTAGGACAAGGTTGTAATGACCAAGCCAACAAGAAACACCTTTAAGAGATTCTTGAATGGATTTCTCTTGGAAAATCCCTGAAGGTCACAAACAACACAATCCACAGAATCACTATACATCCTGAGAAGTGGTAAACCAGTTGTCTGAAAAGGAAAGCCCTGATTAACAGCATTTGCCAATTTCCATGGTGTAAATACTAACATTCTAGTTGAGATCAGGCTACCAACGAGATGACATTGAACACAGAGTTGGAAAGAGAGATGCACAATTGTCTTGCATTAGCTGGTAATGCTACATCACTGGGTGTATTTCAGGACACATGTTAATGGCAATAAACTTTTAAACACCCAGTTCAACAACTGCATCACATAGGGACAAATTTGAGTACGTATGAGTAAGGACTTACTAACATTTGTTGAACCAACTAGAATATACTTCGTTCATCTTAACTGCCTATGGTGGTCCTCGGTCTCTGATACCCAAACACTTCTGGTTAATCTAAAGGTGTTAACCACCCTAGCTACAGTGAGTACCGTGGAGCAGATTGGCTGTGTACTGAAATCCAGTCTAATGTGGCTTAAGTCTTTTTCCTTTCTAATGTGGCTCATCATTAAGTTCTGCTGATTTTGTCTCATGAACATATCTTAAACTATCTTGTCACCCTTCTGTCTCCATTTTAATTCACCTGTCATTGTTTTCTACTCCCTTTTTTTCTGGTATTTTTTTAAAAATTTATTTTTTTTACATTCATTTTTATTGAGATATATTCACATACCATGCAGTCATACAAAGCATACATTCAATTGTTCACAGTACCATTATATAGTTGTGCATTCACCCCCAAAATTAATTTTTGAACATTTTCATTACCACACACACAAAAATAATAAGAATAAAAATTAAAGTGAAAAAGAACAATTAAAGTAAAAAAGAACACTGGGTGCCGTTTTTTTTTGGCCGCCATTTTTACTCATCCATCCACATACTGGACAAAGAGAAGTGTGGTCCATATGGCTTTCCCAATCACATTGTCACCCCTCATATTTTATACATTTTTATACAATCGTCTCCAAGATTCATGGGTTCTGGGTCTATTCCTTCTTTAGATCTCAATTGGAGATCTTTTTCTAGGATGCCTTCTCTGGCCCCTCAGCCCAGGTCAGGTTTGTGTTTCACACACACCTGTAGCCATCAGCAGAAAATGTCTCTGTTCTATAGCACTGGTTACCCTTCCACTAGATTCTTAGCTATGCATGCATTAATTTCCTCTCTCATCTTCCAGCTCTGTGTAAGCTCCACGAGGACAGGGGTCTTGTTTGCAGCCCGATCTTTAGTGCTTGTCCACAGCAGAGCACATAGTGGGCTCCTCCAATGTTTGTTTTAGGATTGATGGAAGGAGTGAACAAAGGAAGAAGGAAGCTTGTAACTCGTTGACTTAAAATCCCTGATTGCTCTCCATTATCTACAGCAGGAGTTTTCAACCCTAGCTGCTCACTGGAGATTATGTAAAAAATATAGATGCCAAGGCCTCACCTCCGACCAACAGAATAATCTCTAGGGGATGAGGCCTGAACAGCTGCATTTTCAAAAAGCACACCGAGTGATTCTCATGCAGAGTGAGGATTGAGAATCACTAACCTAACTAAACTCACACACCTGAGGAAGGCATATAGCCTCTCCCAATACCGTTCCCAAACTTTCCTCCACATCTATCTTTCATATCCCTGTCTTCTAGAAATCCCTGTATAACTTTGCACATATGGTTCCCTTCACCTCTCCTTTGAATGGAAAATTCCTCCTCACTTTTGAAGACCCAGACCATATGTCCTCTCCTCTGAGAAGACTTTCCTGATTCCTAAGGCAGAGCTACTCTCTCTTCTCTGCTCCTTTGACACTGTATGCATGCACTACTCTTGCAGAAACCATTATGGCATTTGCAGTTCCCAAAGTGTGTTCCTTGGAACACAAGCTACTAGAGGTGAGGAGAGGCAGGAGGGTTCTGTGGTCAATTAAGTTTGGGAAATGCTGCATAATACATACCTGCCCTAACCCTGAGGATCCACAATATGCAGTAGCTCTGAGAAGATCTGCAATAAAAAAACCAAAACCCAAAACCCAAAACAAAAACCTGTTGAACTTGATTTAACCCATTGCTTCTTAAACTTGTTTGGTCACAGAGCCATTTTCCCAACCCCAAACACTTATAAAGTTGCTGCAGTTACAGGAGTTGCTGTAATTACGTGTTTAACTATATTTCTCTCTTAGACTAGTCACGAAGGATAGAGGTCATGCCCATTTAGCTTTCTATTAACTTTGCTGCTTGGGAAACCTTTAGTGTTCATGGGTATGTCTTGAAAAATCACTGAATACTTACTTCGATTCTGCTTACAAATTTTCTCCAAAAAAGCTGCAACTATTGGAATTTCTGGCATTTGCTTTTCAAAAATATTTTCTTAGAAAGGAGATGCTAAGATGGCCTGATTTTCTGTTCCATTCCTACAAACTACACAGTAATTTAGGTACTGGAAGCCTAGTTCTTGCCTGCCTCATACAACTGTCACTAATGTTTTGCTCCACCATCCATCCCAACTTCCCAGGAACAGTTTCATCTAAATTTTAAAGAGATATATAACACAGATAATCAATGTGAAATAAGCAAAAAAGCCTTCACAGGAACTAACTTCTCATTTGAGTAAAATGTGCTAATCATATGTCCGGACACCTATTGACTGCTGTTCTACAAATTTCTTTTTATTTTTTTCCCCTCTGAAATCACTTAGCTGCCAGAGTTGGTATTTACCAGCTTAACCATCTGGTAAAAATCTCTCGGGAGCTCCTGGAGTGCAACTTACTTGCACTCCGGGAGCCAATATATCTCCCTGCAGTTATATTTACAGGGTAACACAGGTGAGGTGAAGATGGGCTGGGGTTCCTTGCTGCTAAGTGTTAATTACGACCATAGTGTCTGCAGTTTATCAGCGGAGTATATCTGTTTGATCTTGTCAAGAATAAAAACATGTGGGTGCCATTCAGCTGCTTCTGTTTTTCTGGTTGGTCTTTCACCACAACAGATGTGTTATTGCTGCAAACATGCTCACGTACATACAACACCTGATCCAGCTTCTTTTGAAATTTTGTTCCCTTCAAATCAGTGACATTGAGTCAAGGTCAATGAAGACTCTGAAGCATCTATGCAAATACTCCATTGCTCAAGGATCACAGTGCTCTGGGTTGGGGGGGAGGTGGTTGGCCTGAAGGTTTGCTGAGCCGACATCCTCTGTACTGTGCTTTTCCAAGGGTGAGAGAACTTTCCCCTTCTTCTCCCAGTACCCTCCTTCCTACCCACACCAGGACAGGGGTTTCTGCCCCTCCTGTTAGTCATTCATTGTTTGTTCATTTATTCTATAGATGCTTGTTGAGTATTTACCCTGTATCAGGGGCTGTGCTGGTTGCTGGGGACAGGACAGTCAGTGGATACAACATTTCCATCATCAGCCCTCATGGGGCTTACATTTTAGTGGCAGGAGATGGAGAGTGAACAAGTACCAGAGAAAGCAGGGTTCTGTGCTGGGGTGAGGGTGGATTACTTTAACAGAGTCTTCAGGATGGTCTCTGTGAGAATGGGAAAATTAAGCCGAAACCTGAAGGAAGAATAAACCAGCCATTTAAAGAGCTGGGCGAAGAGCCTTCTGGGCAGAGGGGCACAAAAAGAAGGAGGGTTGGTGTGGCAAGCATGGAGCAAGTAGGAGGCACAGTGGAGAGATGAAGCTGGAGAAGAAGGTAGGAACCCTCCCCGCATGGCCTTGAAGCCTTGATAAATAAGGAGTTGTAAATTCTCCTGTAATTCCTTCTGCCCTGTTGCCAGGGTCATTCTTTGGAGCCAGAAGGGATGGGAAATCAGGTTGAACGAAGTCACGTTTGAATTTGTTCTCAAGAAATTGTAATTGGGAACTAGATAGAAATAAAGTGCAAGATGAAGGGAACGCATGTCTCGTGAACATTCCATGGCTGGGAGGGCCTGGAGTGAACTGGAGGCTGAGTCACACTGAGTGCCAGGCTGGCTTACAGAGAGATCCGGAAGATCTAGGCTGGGCTGGGCAGACCCTGAGAGGGCACCCTGCCTCTCTCATTCTCAGAGCAGAGGGGCAAAGCCAACCCTTTGTTCAGGGCTTGCTGAGGACTCACTTGAGACTTGGCATCAGTTCCTACACTGCTCTCTGCTGGCTGATCAACTCTTGAGAAACAAATGTCAGTCAGTTCTCAAAGTTCACTTAGTCTTGACAGCCAAACCTAGGAGCATTTGGCCAACATCATCAAGTGATGAGTAAGCAGAGGGAAAGCCCCTTATGTGTTTGAGTAAGGCTTTAAAGCAAGCCAGGAATATTAAAGCAATGCAACTGCTTAGTCAATCTGTTCCCTGCTAGGTGAATCACATCCAAACACCTGCAGACAAGAACATTTGCTGGCAGCATTTGCTGCAGCCAAGTGGATTGCCGGGGACCATTCCCTAGTATCTCTTGAATCGCTTTCTCTGTCAACGATAACCTCCTATAAAATGCTGCCCTCAGACAAATTGCCCATACAGCACCCAGCTTACGTTGGTAAATATGTAAAATAGTAGGCTTGGTTAAAAGTCCTCTTTTATCAGACGTTGAAATTAAAATCAGCCAGACACTATAAGTTGCACAAAAGACAGTAGGAGAATAAAGATCAGTGCTAGAATTAAAAAAGGGAACATCTCATCTTAATACAGTAATAATTGAGTGAACACTACAAAAACAATGCAATATCGGAACAGAACTGAAATTCAGCTGGTATTCAAATGCTGGTGTGGTAAATGGTATCAAACAAAATGAATATCTTTAGAAGGCAGTATCTTAGCTGCATATTTCTGGCTTTTAAAAATATCCCTTGCCAGCCCCCACCATTCTGGGCATTCTGCTACAAAGCAGGGTCGGCTTTCAGAGTGGCCCTGGAGTGGGGGTGGGGTGGAGGTGAGCTCAGCCTGCAGGACAGAAGCCATTTCAGTGCCAGCATGTCATGCCATGCATCTGGACACTTGTAGGGCTTCAATGAGCAGACCCAGACCCTGTCACCCTCGAAGCAGACCTAATGTCTTAGGTACAATATTAGCTACTACTTGGATATGAAGACGGTTGGCATGGCCTAATTTAAAAACTAAGAGACAAATACATTTGCTGGGGGCAAAAAAATATTTACTTTCCTGGAGGGCTGCCTATTTCTGCTCTTTGGAGTGACTTTTCAGGCCAGCAAAGTGCCTGAATGACATAGTTGTCTGGAAATTCACTGTACCTGGGGATGCATTGAAGGCTTCCTTTCCCCACCCCTGCCAATGGTTTTGGCTCCTAAAATGGCCCTCTCCCCCCGTCAGCTTAAATTCTACCCAACTTTCAAGAACCAGCTTATATCCCCTTGCCAGGCCTTTGCTGAATGGCCTGTAGAGATCCCTCCTTCTGAACTTAGTTGTCAAATAATCATGTCTTGTGTTTTAGATTCTTCCTTGATCTATTATTTAGATCTGTAATTATTATGTGATTTGTCTCCTGTTGCAGGGTTGTTTTTCCAGTTCTCTGAGGGAGAGACACTGTGCCATGCTCATCTCAGTGTTCTCTATAGAATGCTTCTCAGACTTAATATGTATTACAAACATTCAGGGATCTTGTTAAAAGGCAGATTCTCATTCTGTAGGTCTGAGGTGGGAGCCTGAGAGTCTGAATTTCTAACCAGTTTCCAGGTGATGTCAAAGCTGCTTGTCCACGGACCACATTTTGAGTAGGCAAGGGACTAACACAGTTTAGGGCAGTGCCTTGCACATGGAGATTTTCAATAGTTATTTGTTATGTGCTACTCTACCTCTACTTTGCCATGGTGTGTGGAGTTGTATCTTCATCACCTCTGAGAAACAAATGTCCAGAGACCCCAGAATGTTGAGGAACTGGACTTATTGTCATCCCTGGAGCCAATATCTGTCCCCAGCTCCTCTGTTTCCATCTGCTCCCAGCCTGTTGGCTGCCCTGAATGAGTTCCCGGTACATGCAAACAATATGCAGTGGGCACTATGTGATGATCTAAAAGAAAAAAGAGACAAAAATATCAGGCCATACAGACTTGAATGAGTAAAATTTCCTGCCCTGAAGATTTGTTTCTCAGTTTGTTTTTCTCCATCAACGCTAAAATTCAAAGTCACAGGTCTGGGATCCCATGTGATCTCAGTATCTACCCTATTCCAGAAGCCACTATATGTTGTAGATTCACAACAAATAAGTGAATGAATGGATGAAATGAATGAATGAATGAGTGGGGGCGTTTTTATAGCTTTATGATAGGCCCACAACATGGTGCTTAGCTCTTGAATTAGAAATTTAATGAATATTGGCCAAAAAATGTTTATGTGGTCATAATCACCATGATTAAATAATGGATTCCACATTGCATAGTATAATATGAATACTTAACACCATCAATTTTACATAGAAGAATAGTATTTTGGAATGAGGTTAAATATTTATTTGACAGGATCCCTATTTTCCATGGAAAGTAGAAAGAACCAGTAAATTAAATGATTGCAAGAAAGATTAACTATTATGGTCGGGTTAATGATTCAGCTGCTAATGATAAATGGCAAAGCAATGTTTACAATTAATTTTTAAAAACTGTGTTTTGTGTTGGTGGAGAAAAAAAATAACCCTTAAAAAGCAGCTAGATATATTTTCACAACATCTTACATATAAGTCCTAGAAACTAACCAATACAAGATTTGAAATGAATGGACCATTTTTTTGGTTGTTGCTGTAACTGATACTTCTTTTATGCATTAACAAATGTGGGGTAATAAATTAAAGAACACTGCTCAGCATGTGCCCAGCACATAGTAGGGATGCAATGAAGGACTGTTTTCAACAAATAAGTGAATGAATGGATGAAATGAATGAATGAAATGAATGAATGAATGAATGGGACTTTTTATAGCTTATGAATAGGCCCACAACATGGTGCTTAGCTCTTGAATTAGAAATTTTATGAATATTAGCCAAAAATGTTTATGTGGTTCATAATCACCATGATTAAATAATGGATTCCACATGGCATGGTTAATCCTTACCTGAATAAAGAGAAACCTTGGGTACAGATACTGCTGACATAAAGTTAAGAAGCTATCAATGACTCTTTCCTGGAGCCAGCCAGATCAACAAGTCAGTACTGTTTTTATAAAGTGAGTCTAATTTCCCAAGTATTTATTAAAGCAAACCAAGGAAAACCGATGCAATGTCAAGTCCTTGGAACATCAGATTTTCACAAAAGATGATAAAATGAGAAGAAACCCTTTGTTTCCTTCTTAAATGAAAAGACAATCACTCTGAAATATTTACATCTCTAAAAGAAAGTCCAGAGGCGGGTCAAGATGGCGGATTGGGTGAGCTGTATGTTTTAGTTACTCCTCCAGGAAAGTAGGTAGAAAGCCAGGAACTGCGTAGACTGGACACCGCAAAGCAATTTGACTTTGGGCATACTTCATACAACACTCATGAACACATCGAAACTGCTGAGATCAGCGAAATCTGTAAATTTTTGCGGCCAGGGGACCCACGCCCCTCCCTGCCAGGCTCAGTCCCGTGGGAGGAGGGGCTGTCAGCTCCGGGAAGGAGAAGGGGAGAACTGCAGTGGGCAGCTCTTATCGGAAAATCATTCTACTGATCCAAACTCCAACCATAGATAGACTGAGACCAGACACCAGAGAATCTGAGAGCAGCCAGCCCAGCAGAGAGGAGACAGGCATAGCAAAAAACAGCAGAAAAAAACTCCAAAATAAAAGCAGAGGATTTCTGGAGTTCTGGTGAACATAGAAAGGAGAAGGGCAGAGCTCAGGCCCTGAGGCTCATATGCAAATCCTGAAGAAAAACTGATCTCTCTGCCCCTGGATCTTTCCTTAATGGCCCTAATTGCTTTGTCTCTTAGCTTTTCAATAACTCATTAGATCTGCAAGGAGGGCTTTTTTTTTTTTTTTTTAAATCTTTTTTTTTCTGTTTCCAAAACAATTACCTCTAAGAAGCCCAATACAGAAAGCCTCACATACTTGCAATTTGGGCAGGTCAAGACAAGAGCAGACTAAGAGAGCTCTGAGACAAAGGCAATAATCCAGTGGCTGAGAAAATTCACTAAACACCACAACTTCCCAAGAAAAGGGGGGTGTCCGCTCACAGCCATCATCCTGGTGGACAGGAAACACTCCTGCCTGTAGCCAGCCCCATAGCCCAGAGCTGCCCCAGACAACCAGTGTGACAGAAGTGCTTCAAATAACACACACACACCACAAAACTGGGCGTGGACATTAGCGTTCCTGCACCCTCAGCTGGTTGTCCCATAGTTGGGAACGTGGAGCAGTGTGAATTAACAAAGCCCCATTCAGCCATCATTTCAGCAGACTGGGAGCCTCCCTACACAGCCCAGCAGCCCAGAACCACCCTGGGGGGACATCACTCACCTGTGACTAGACGTCATCCCTCAACAGAGGACCAGGGGGGTGCACAGCCTGGAAGAGGGACCCCTCACAGTCTCAGGAGCCATATGCCATACCAAGGACTTGTGGGTCAGTGGCAGAGAACAAAACTGTGGCAAGGACTGAACTGTGAATGATTAGACTATTGCAGCAGCTTTAAAACTCCAGGAACACCAGGGAGATTTGATTGTTAGAGCCACCCCCCCTCCCTGACCGCCCAGACACACGCCCCATATACAGGGCGGGCAACACCAACTACACACGCAAGCTTGGTACACCAATTGGACCCGACAAGACTCACTCCCCCACTCACCACAAAGGCAAAGCAGGGGAGAACTGGCTTGTGGAGAACAGGTGGCTCGTGGAAGCCACCTGCTGGTTAGCTAGAGAAAGTGTACTCCACGAAGCCGTAGATCTGATAAATTAGAGATAAGGACTTCAATTGGTCTACAAATCCTAAAAGAACCCTATCAAGTTCAGCAAATGCCAAGAGGCCAAAAACAATAGAAAATTATAAAGCATATGAAAAAACCAGACGATATGGATAACCCAAGTCCAAGCACCCAAATCAAAACATCAGAAGAGACACAGTCCCTAGAGCAACTAATCAAAGAACTAAAGATGAACAATGAGACCATAGTACGGGATACAAAGGATATCAAGAAGACCCTACAAGAGCATAAAGAAGACATTGCAAGACTAAATTAAAAAACAGATGATCTTATGGAAATTAAAGAAACTGCTGACCAAATTAAAAAGATTTTGGATACTCACAGTACAAGACTCGAGGAAGGTGAACAACGAATCAGTGACCTGGAAGATGACAGAATGGAAAATGAAAGTACAAAAGAAAGAATGGGGAAAAAAATGGAAAAAACCGAAACAGACCTCAGGGGATATGATAGATAATATAAAACGTCTGAATATAAGACTCATTGGTGTTCCAGAATGGGAAGAAAAGGGTAAAGGTCTAGGAAGAGTATTCAAAGAAATTGTTGGGGAAAACTTCCCAAATCTTCTAAATACCAGGAATACACAAATCATAAATGCCGAGCAAACTCCAAATAGAATAAATTCAAATAAACCCACTCTGAAACATAGTCTGAACGCACTGTTAAACACGGAAGAAGCAGCAAGTTCTGAAAGCAGCAAGAGAAAATAATTCCACCACATACCAGTAAACAGCATAAGAATAAGTCACTGAATGCACTCAGCAGCACCATGGAGGCAAGAAGGCAGTGGCATGACATATTTAAAATTCTGAGTGAGGAAATTTCCAACCAAGAATACTTTATCCAGCACACTCCTCCTTCAAGTTTGAGGGAAGCTTAAATTTTTCACGACAACAAATGCTGAGAGAATTTGCTAACAAGACCTGCCCAACTGAGATACTAAAGGGAGTCCAGAAACAAAGAAAGGATAGAGAGGCTTGGAGAAAGGTTCAGTACTAAATTCTTTATGTGTACATTAATGATATTAATAGAGAGGGGAAAATATACAACAACATAAACCAAGGATATGCTGCTCAAGAAATGCCTTCACGGTTATAACATTGAATGTAAATGGATTAAACTCACCAATTAAAAGGTATAGATTTGCAGAATGGATCAAAAAAAATGAACCATCAATAGCTGCATACAAGAGACTCATCTTAGACACAGGGACCAAAGAAATTGAAATGAAAGGATGGAAAAAAATATTTCATGCAAGCTACAGCCAAAAGAAAGCAGGTGTAGCAATATTAATCTCAGGTAAAATAGACTTTAAATGCAGGGATATTTTGAGAGACAAGAAGGTTCCTTAACATACTAATAAAAGGGGCAATTCAACAAGAAGAAATAACAATCATAAATGTTTTATGCACCCATCAGGTGCCACAAAATACATGAGAGAAACACTGGCAAAACTAAAGGAAGCAACTGATGTTTCCACGATAATTGTGGGAGACTTCAACACATCACTCTCTCCTATAGATAGATCAACCAGACAGAAGACCAATAAGGAAACTGAAAACCTAAACAATCTGATAAATGAATTAGATTTAACAGACATATATAGAACATTATATCCCAAATCACCAGGATACACATACTTCTCTAGTGCTCATGGAACTTTCTCCAGAATAGATCATATGCTGGGACATAAAAAACAAGGCTCAATAAATTTAAAAAGATTGAAATTATTCAAAGCACATTCTCTGACCACAATGGAATACAATTAGAAGTCAATAACCATCAGAGACTTAGAAAATCCACAAATACCTGGAGGTTAAACAACACACTCCTAAACAATCAGTGGGTTAAAGAAGAAATAGCAAGAGAAATTGCTAAATATATAGAGATGAAACAAAATGAGAACACAACATACCAAAACCTATGGGATGCAGCAAAAGCAGTACAGAGGGGGAAATTTATAGCACTAAACGCATATATTAAAAAGGAAGAAAGAGCCAAAATCAAAGAACTAATGGATCAACTGAAGAAGCTAGAAAATGAACAGCAAACCAACCCTAAACCAAGCAGAAGAAAACAAATAACAAGGATTTAAGCAGAAATAAATGACATAGAGAACAAAAAAAAACAACAGAGAGGATAAATATCACCAAAAGTTGGTTCTTTGAGAAGATCAACAAGATTGACAAGCCCCTAGCTAGACTGACAAAATCAAAAAGAGAGAAGACCCATATAAACAAAATAATGAATGCCAAAGGTGACATAACTGCAGATACCGAAGAAATTAAAAAAATTATAAGAGGATACTATGAACAACTGTATGCCAACAAACTGGATAATGTAGAAGAAATGGACAATTTCCTGGAAACATATGAACAACCTAGACTGACCAGAGAAGAAACAGAAGACCTCAACCAACCCATCACAAGCAAAGAGATCCAATCAGTCATCAAAAAGCTTCCCACAAATAAATGCCCAGGGCCAGATGGCTTCACGCGGGAATTCTACCAAACTTTCCAGAAAGAACTGACACCAATCTTACTCAAACTCTTTCAAAACACTGAAGAAAATGGAACACTACCTACCTCATTTTATGAAGCTAACATCAATCTAATACCAAAACCAGGCAAAGATGCTACAAAAAAGGAAAACTACCGGCCAATCTCCCTAATGAATATAGATGCAAAAATCCTCAACAAAATACTTGCAAATCGAATCCAAAGACACATTAAAAAAATCATACACCATGACCAAGTGGGGTTCATTCCAGGCATGCAAGGATGGTGCAACATAAGAAAATCAATCAATGTATTACAACACATTAACAATTCAAAAGGGAAAATTGAAATGATCATCTCAATAGATGCTGAAAAAGCATTTGACAAAATCCAACATCCTTTTTTCATAAAAACACTTCAAAAGGTAGGAATTGAAGGAAACTTCCTCCTTATGATAAAGAGCATATATGAAAAACCCACAGCCAAAATGATGAGAGACTGAAAGCCTTCCCTCTAAGATCAGGAACAAGACAAGGATGCCCGCTATCACCACTGTTATTCAACATCGTGCTAGAAGTGCTAGCCAGGGCAATGCGGCAAGACAAAGAAATAAAAGGCATCCAAATTGGAAAGGAAGAAGTATAACTGTCATTGTTTGCAGATGATATGATCTCATATCTGGAAAACCCTGAGAAATTGACAATACAGCTACTAGAGCTAATAAACAAATTTAGCAAAGTAGTAGGATACAAGATCAATGCACCTAAGTCAGTAATGTTTCTATATGCTACAAATGAACAAATTGAAGAGACACTCAAGAAAAAGATACCATTTTCAATAGCAACTAAAAAAATCAAGTACCTAGGAATCAACTTAACCAAAGATGTAAAAGACCTATACAAAGAAAACTACATAATTCTACTAAAAGAAATAGAAGGGGACCTTAAAAGATGGAAAAATATTCCATGTTCATGGATAGGAAGGCTAAATGTCATTAAGATGTCAATTCTACCCAAACTCATCTAGAAATTCAATGCAATCCCAATCAAATTTCTAACTACCTACTTTGCAGACTTGGAAAAGCTAGTTATCAAATTTATTTGGAAAGGGAAGATGCCTCGAATTGCTAAAGACACTCTAAAAAAGAAAAACGAAGTGGGAGGATTTACACGCCCTGACTTTGAAGCTTATTATAAAGCTACAGTTGTCAAAACAGCATGGTACTGGCACAAAGATAGACATATAGATCAATGGAATGGAATTGAGAATTCGGAGATAGACCCCCAGATCTATGGCTGACTGATCTTTGATAAGGCCCCCAAAGTCACTGAACTGGGTCATATTGGTCTTTTCAACAAATGGGGCTGGGAGAGTTGGATATCCATATCCAAAAGAATGAAAGAGGACCCCTACCTCACCCCCTACACAAAAATTAACTCAAAATGGACGAAAGATCTGAATATAAAAGAAAGTACCATAAAACTCCTAGAAGATATTGTAGGAAAACATCTTCTAGACCTTGTATTAGGCGGCCACTTCCTAGACTTTACACCCAAAGCACAAGCAACAAAAGAAAAAATAGATAAATGGGAACTCCTCAAGCTTAGAAGTTTCTGTACGTCAAAGGAATTTCTCAAAAAGGTAAAGAGGCAGCCAACTCAATGGGAAAAAATTTTTGGAAACCATGTATCTGACAAAAGACTGATATGTTGCATATATAAAGAAATCCTACAACTCAATGACAATAGTACAGACAGCCCAATTATAAAATGGGCAAAAGATATGAAAAGACAGTTCTCTGAAGAGGAAATACAAATGGCCAAGAAACAGAGGAAAAAATGTTCAGCTTCACTAGCTATTAGAGAGATGCAAATTAAGACCACAATGAGATACCATCTCACACCGATTAGAATGGCTGCCATTAAACAAACAGGAAACTACAAATGCTGGAGGGGATGTGGAGAAACTGGAACTCTTATTCACTGTTGGTGGGACTGTATAATGGTTCAGCCACTCTGGAAGTCAGTCTGGCAGTTCCTTAGAAAACTAGATATAGAGTTACCCTTCGATCCAGCGATTGCACTTCTCGGTATATACCCGGAAGATTGGAGAGCAGTGACACGAACAGATATCTGCACGCCAATGTTCACAGCAGCATTATTCACAGTTGCCAAGAGATGGAAACAATCCAAATGTCCTTCAACAGATAAGTGGATAAATAAAATGTGGTATATACACACGATGGAATACTACACGGCAGTAAGAAGGAACAATCTCGTGAAACATATGACAACATGGATGAACCTTCAAGACATAATGCTGAGTGAAATAAGCCAGGCACAAAAAGAGAAATATTATATGCTACCACTAATGTGAACTTTGAAAAATGTAAAACAAATGGTTTATAATGTAGAATATAGGGGAACTAGCAATAGAGAGCAATTAAGGAAGGGGGAACAATAATCCAAGAAGAACAGATAAGCTATCATGGGTAAATTTAACGTTCTGGGAATGCCCAGGAATGACTATGGTCTGTTAATTTCTGATGGGTATAGTAGGTACAAGTTCACAGAAATGTTGCTATATTAGATAACTTTCTTGGGGTAGAGTAGGAACATGTTGGAAGTAAAGTTGTCATCTTAGGTTAGTTGTCCTTTTCTTATTCCCTTGTTATGGTTTCTCTGAAATGTTCGTTTATTGTATGTTTTTTTTTAAATTATTTTTTTATTTCTTTATTTTTCATACAGTTGTTTAAAAAAAAAAAAAAGTTAAAAAATAAACAAGGAAAAAATATGTAGAGCCCCCTTGAGGAGCCTGTGGGGAATGCAGGGGTATTGGCCTACCCACCTTGATGATTGCTGACATGACCACAGACATAGGAGACTGGTGGTTTGATGGGCTGAGCCCTCTACCACAGGATTTACCCTTGGGAAGACTGTTGCTGCAAAGGAGAGGCTAGGCCTCCCTATGGTTGTGCCTAAGAGCCTCCTCCCGAGCGTCTCTTTGTTGCTCAGATGTGGCCCTCTCTCTCTACCTAAGCCAACTTGAAGGGTGAAATCACTGCCCTCCCCTCTACGTGGGATCAGATACCCAGGGGAGTGAATCTCCCTGGCAATGTGGAATATGACTCCCAGGGAGGAATGTAGACCCGGCAACATGGGATGGAGAACATCTTCTTGACCAAAAGGGGGACGTGAAAGGAAATGAAATAAGCTTCAGTGGCAGAGAGATTCCAAAAGGAGCCGAGAGGTCACTCTGGTGGGCACTCTTGCACACAATTTAGACAACCCTTTTTGGGTTCTAAAGAATTGGGGTAGCTGGTGGTAGATGCCTGGAGCTATGAAACTACAACCCAGAACCCATGAATCTCAAAGACAATTGTATAAAAGTGTAGCTTATGAGGGGTGACAATGGGATTGGGAAAGCCATAAGGACCACTCTCCCCTTTGTCTAGTTTATGGATGGATGAGTAGAAAAATAGGGGAAGGAAACAAACAAACAAACAAACAGACAAAGGTACCCAGTGTTCTTTTTTACTTTAATTGCTCTTTTTCACTTTAATTATTATTCTTGTTATTTTTGTGTGTGTGCTAATGAAGGTGTCAGGGATTGATTTAGGTGATGAATGTACAACTATGTAACCGTACTGTGAACAATCGAATGTACGATTTGTTTTGTATGACTGCGTGGTATGTGAATATATCTCAATAAAATGAAGATTTAAAAAAAAAAAGAAAGTCCATATTTTCTTAAGAGAATGGTCTCTCCCTCAAAATGCAGAATTCTGAGAAAAGATGGACAAATATGATTACATAAAAATAAAAAGTGCATTGCTTAAAAAACACCTTACACAAGTTAGAAGACAAATAGATTGGAGAATTTTTGTAGATTCTAACTCAAAGGGTTAATATCTATCCCTAATCAAGAAAGTTTCTAAAAATAGAGAAACAAAAGACCAACAATCTTACAGAAAATAGTCTAGAGATATCAGACGGTTCCCCCAAAAAAAGAAATGCAGATGGTGCTCAACCATAAGCTCAACCTCACTCATAATAAGGGAAATGTGAATTCAAACTATAGTAATACTATTTCTCCTCTATGAAATCGGTAGAAATCCATAAATTTGACAGTATACTCTAATTGTCAGGGCTGTGGGGAAACAGGTACTCTCAATCATGCTGGTGGAAGTATACAGTGGTACAACCCCTATGAAGGGGAATTTGGCTTCATCCAGTAGGATGATGCATACATTTACCTGTGGTTTCAGTAATCCCATTTTTAGAAATCAACCCCAAGAGATGTACTAAAAGACTTGCACACGAGTATTCATTGCAGCACTATTTATAATAGTAAAAGTTTGGAAAGAACATAAATATCCACCAAGAGGGGACTGTTGAATACACCGGGGCATGAACACACGATGGAGACCTATGAGCTGAAGGAAGCAACGAGCACTCCTCGTGCCATCCCATCCCTCCGTCCCTACACCATTAAGCTCTAATCTTGCACCCAAGGAAATGCTACAGGATGCATGGACCCCAAGATCATGTTGACATCTTTGAGAGTATCTAGTGTGAAGAATTTACTACCTTCTTTTAAAATGGGTAAAGGTGAAGAGAGCTCGGTGGTTAAATGACCCTCCAAGGTCACGAGAAGAATCAGTAGACATACCAATTACAGCTGAGATTGTCATTTCTAAACCACGTGCTCCCATTACTCACCCTCACTTCCCTAGAGTTTGACAGTGGGTTAAAAAACTTCTCATATGGAAATTAAGTACAAACAATTCAAGGAGAGAGTTTATCAGTATTTCTACCGACTTGCAGAATCTTTCCTCCTGCAGTGAGTCTAAGTGACAATTCAAGGTCATAGAGTTTAGGAAGAAGAGAGAGCTAGGGGAAGAAACTTTCTTTTTCTCCATGTATCATTCTAAGGAAGCCTCATTAATTCAACTACTGAATCAAAGAAGCTTTTGCAATTAGTCTCAGGTAACTGGCATGCTTCATTCCATTACATGCCCCTTCATTCCCTTCTTTAATTGAACCTAGATTGTGAAGTTATTTTTCATATAATTGGTAAAAATTCAAGAGAGTTAATGCCGTACCCTCAGGCTCATAAAAACCTTATTTTCCCCTTGGATATGCTTCAACTCAGTGCTAGAAGAAAGCCAGGTATTTTGTAAAGGAATTTCTGAATATTTCATTTAGGTCTGCTGTCCCTAAGAATTAAGGTTTGATATTAAAAACACTTTCCTGATTGCCTTAGTTTCAAAATGCTTTCAAGTTCTTAACTGTCAGCCTCATTGAGATGGGCATCAAGAATATGGACCTTCAACCTAATCTGTCCAGTCCATACAACTCCTTTATCCACTGAAGCCACTGTGTTAGTTGTTTTAGATTTGGTGCGGCATGCAATGAAGAGAGACGTGAAAGAGGCAGCGTGCTTAGTGGAAGGAGTGTGGGGCCAGAAGTCAGGAGTCCTGGAGTTTATCCTTGTCATGCTGAGCTTTATCACACACCTCTCTGTGCCTCAGTTCCCATATCCATTAAAAGAAGACAGCAGAAGCTGCCTGACCATCTTATAAAATTGCTCTGAAGTTCAATGTGAGAAACAATATAAATGCTGGCTGAGAACTTCCAGATAAACATAGGTAGTGTGGTTATTATTACAAATCATAATAAGAGGTCCTATTTCAATTGACTGAAGGTGTTGTAGGGAGGAGCCTGTTTGAAAGGGGCCGTGGCTTGGGTGCTGGCCCACCCAGCGATGCCTTGGTACTTTAGGTGTTAAGAAACATATCCCAAGCATGAGGTGGGATTATACACTCCCAAAATTTGCACAACCCAGTAGTTTTGAGCGATGGCACTCCTATTACTAAAATGTTATCCTTTTTGGAATTTCTCTTTTGTAACAAGCTTTTCAGAATCCTACTTTGGTATTTTCAGAGTATGAGTCTGTAAAAGTTTAAAAGTTTGATGAATAAAGTATGCCCCAAATGAGGCAGGATTGAAAAGAAATGATGAGATGATTTTCTTGTTTGGTTGTGAGAAATTAAACAGAAACCATAACTTGCAGAACTGTACCATGACTTGCAAAACAGAACATCTGTAGCAAACCATGACATCCCACATAAACTATCTAAGCTCAAGCTTTTTAACATCAGCTTCTTCAGATCCATAAATTGATTTAACAGTAATTCCACATGTACTTACATAATTTCAAAGAATAGGCCACTGACAGTTCAGCGACTCTCCTAGTTTGCAAATTCTTACCAATCTCTGCGTAAGAACTTCTACCCTAAGAGTCACCTATAGCTAACCCCAGCCCCTAAAACTTTGTAAATTCCTTTCCTAATTTTTTCCTTTAGAGACACTATGCTGGCAAGGTGGTGCTGTCTCTTACTCAGCAAGGTTAGTAAACCAGCTTTGTGCAATCAACAGGTTTCTGGTGGTCTTTGCAAGGGGGCTTCCTCATGCTGGGAGGAGGTGAAGCTTGGTGGACTCCCTGGCCCTTTTCATGCTACTTGCCCACCTTTCACCTTTTTTTCCCCTGCTTCCTCACTCACAAAAGTTATAGTCGGGTTTTACTCCTGCAGACTCCCTTTATCTAGGTAGCTTTCTCATGTTATGATGGGAGGAAGTTTCTCCACCTCAGGAGAATTTGATCTCACTGGAAGGCATAGAAGACCAAAACTCAAACCAAATTCCAAGACCCCAAAGAGTAAATCTCCAAAGACAAAATTCCACTTATAGAGGCATTTTGCTTTGGGGAAGAGATCTTACGTAGAACCTCTGGAAAAATGGTTGTCAAGAGTTTAGAAAGCCTAAGAAGGATGGGTCAAAAAAAAATCTTAAAGCAGATTCCTGGTCTCTACTTCTAGTTATTCTCATTCAGTACGTCTTGGGTGGGACCCAGGAATTTGCGTTTTTAACTGCTAGGTGGTGCCACCTTGGTTTTGATGGAGATAGTTGTGGTGGACTTTGTCATGTACTCCAACAAAAAAATATATTCTTAATTTTAATCTGCACTCCTGTGGGTATAAATCCTTTTCTAAATAGTGCTTTTTGAAGATGTTATTGTTACTTAAGGTTGGCCCAATTAAATCAGGGGGGGGCCTTAATCTGCATTCCTGGCGTCCCTTTTAAGCAGAAGAAATTCATACACAGTGAGTCAGAGAAGTCCACACAGGAGCCAGAAGCCAGAAGTCAGCAAAAACCAAACGAGCAGACACAAGGAAGAGAGAGATGGCCATGTGATGGGAGGCAGAGATGCAAGCCAAGGAACCCCACAATTCAAGCATCAGAATGCCACAGACTCCCGGGAGAAAGCATAACCTTGCTGACCCCTTGATTTTGTACTTCTAGCCTCCAAAACCTTGAGACAATACATGTTTGTTGTTTAAATCGGCCCTTGGTATGGTATTTGTCACAGCGGCCTAGCAAACTAAAACAAAGGTTTTCGTACCAGAGAAGGCTGCCTCCTCTCACTATTTGTCTGCGCACCCAGGCTAGGGATTCTCCTCCAACAGGCTCTCAGAGTGTCACTTTTAAAGGTGACTGTCTAAAAGGACTTTCCAAATAGGTTCTAATGGGGGATGAGTTCCTGATTCATTTCATAGGATGTTACCATTGGAAGGAACCTAAGTCCAGCTTGTTGCACAAGCTTACAGTCAGTGGAGGACTATGAGGTTGGGAGAGACTAAGTGACTTATACAACGTTCCAAGTGCAACAAGGACTGGAAACAAGGCTTCTTGTTGCCAAGTCGCTTCACAATATCACACTAAAGATTTCAAAGATTTTCTATGGTAGGAAATATATAGAAAACAATAGAATACAGACACTTTATGTAGAGGCAGAAAAGCTTCCTCGTTTTCTCAAAAATTAACTACCCTAAAACCCTTGACAATCACTAACAATCAGCAACTGCTGCAAAGACTATAAAACTGCCATATTGAGTAGAAGAGTGTATGAAGTCTCAGAGCTTCTTGGCAGAACTTTTTCCATACAGAACTCCAGCATATGGCTAAGAAAGAGGATTCATCAATATCCCTAAAAAAAGAAGAAGCACCCTCTGGCTTCTGATCCCCTCCAATCTCTCTGAGGGTGGGTGGGCATGAGTACTAGGCACTTGCTGTTGAGAAGCATTTTTGAAGTAGCAGAAGCTTTTGAAGGAGAGGAATGGGCTCAAATCTATGCTTTAGGAAGAAGGGCGTAGCAGGGATGGAAGGCAGAGAGAGGAGAGACTTGCAGTAGAAAGGAAGTATATCAGTTTCCCAGCTGCTCAAACAAGTACCATACAATGGGCTGGATTAAACAACGGGAATTTATTGACTCAAGGTTTTAAAGCTAGGAGAAGTCCAAAATTGATGATTTTGGGTGATGTTTTCTCCCTGAAAACAAGGTGATATTTTCTCCCTGAAGACGGTGGTGTTCTGGGACAGGCTGCCTGTGATTCTTGGACCTTAGGTTCTCTGTCACATGGCAATGCACATGGTGGCATCTTCTCCTTTCTCTTCATGGTTCTGTTGACTTCCAGCTTCTGGCTGTTCCCCATGGCTTTTTCTCTGTGTCTGTGGTAGTTCAGAGCTGTATATACCCCAGAAAAATATGTTCTTAAACTGAATCCATTCCTATGGGTGTGAACCCATTGTAAGTAGGACCTTTTGATGAGGTTACTTCAGTTAAGGTGTGGCCCATCTCAATCAGAATGGGTTGTAATCCTATTACTGGAGTCCTTTATAAGCAGAATGAAATTCAGACAGAGAGAGAGAGAAAGCCACAGGATATAAGAAGCTGAAATTCAATAAAACCCAGAAGAGAATGGAGAGGCCACCATGTGTGCTGCCATGTGACAGAGTAGCCAAGGACCAAGGATCACCAGCAGCTAGCCCCAGAATGCCCGTCTTCAGAAAGAAAGCATTGCTTTGATGACGACTTGAACTGGACTTTTTTCCAGCCTCAAAACCATAAACTAATAAATTCCCATTGTTTAAGCCAGCCCATTGCCTGGTATTTGCATGGGTAGGCAAAGGAAACTAAAACAGTGTCCAATTTTCTTTGCTTATAAGGACTTCAGCCATATTGGATGAAGGCCCACCCTCATTCAGTCTGATCTCACCTTAACTAATAACACCTTCAAAGGTCCTATTTACAAATGGGTTCACACCCACAGGACCAGGGGTTGGGACCTGCATATGCCTTTTGAGGTGGATATGATTCAATTCCCAACAGTAGACAACTGCAGCAGTCCAACAAGGGGTGTTGAGTGCTTGACTATGCAGCTCTCAGGGCTCAGAGGCGTTACACAGTCAGTGGGTCCCAAATAGTAGAGCCATGTCAACAGGAAAGGAGGACAACTCAGGACTAGGTCAGCAGTATAAGGACACAGGATCAGACCGGCCACATGCCACACACCGTTCGTCACCAGCGCTTAGTCAAGCACTCAACACTCCTTATTGGTTTTGATTCAAGTAGAGGTTGATAGAATTCTCCAACTAATAGAGTAGAATTTGGGGGGACTTTTTAAGGAAACAGATTTTCATCTTTTATTGAGTTCATTGGATAACTGTTTCACTTCTCAATTAGCAGGAAGCTAGGAAGTTAACAGACTCTTAAAAAAGCTATTAGTTTATTCCCTTCTGTGATAGTTTGAAACTACTATGTACCAAAGAAAAGACCATGTTCTTTTAATCCATTCCTGTGGGTGCAGACCTGTGGTGCGTGGAAGCTTTTAATTAGGTTGCTTCAATTGAGATGAGCCCCACCCCATTCAAGGTGGACTTCCTTACTGGAGTTCTTTTTGGGACGCTAAAAGACAGAAAAGGCCTATAGAACTCAGAGAGAAACACCCAGAGAAGTTTGGAGAGAAAAAGCCCCTGGAGGAGCCGAAAAAGGAAGCCACTGAAGCCAGAAGCTGAAAGCAACGAAACCTGGGAGAGAAGAACCAGCAGACGCCAGCCATGTGCCTTCCCATGACAGAGGTGTTCCAGATGCCAGCAGCCTTTCTTCAGAGAAGGTATCCTCCTGTTGATGCCTTAATTTCGACATTTTCATGGCCTTAGAATTGTAACTTGTAAGCTAATAAATCCCCATTGTTAAAAGCCAGTCCATTTCTGTTATATTACATTGCTGCAGCTTTAGCAAACCGAAACTCCTTCCTTGCCACAGAAGGCTGGCACCCAGCACTAGGATTTGAGGGCTGATGTAAAATAGAGAAGAGTGGCCTGCATGGAGAGTAGAGACCCTTGCCCAGGGTTTCTTGGGACAGCTTCCTCCTTTGGCCCTGAAAAGGCTGGCTGAGGAAGGGGCAGCAGGCACCAAGCGCCAAATGCCCCAGAATCAAGAGGGCTGGCCTGCCCCTCCTGGGAGAGGCTATTCGACCCAAGGCTTAGGGAGAACTGAGTCCCTCGGTGTAGGACTTGGACCCTTGACCTCCATGACAGGATGCCTCTTGTGCTTGGAAGCTTGTAATTAACTTGCACACTTCTCAGGGAGAAAAAAAGTTAAGAATGAGGAAAACAAATGTAATTAAGAATCCAGTGCTTGTTACAATGTTTGTTAATGCAGGATTTACCCAAAGAAAACTACATCTGCCTTTTAAACTTAGGTCAATATTCACTCATTTGATTAAACCCTAGTATCATGCAGAATGAAGTTGAAGCTGTCATCTTTCTAATTCCTTGCATATACCCTGTTGAGGGTGGATATAGCTCTGCATGCACGGCACAAAGCTCTGCCACATGATCAAAGAGTAAATGCCCTTTCTAACAAGGGAATTGGTGATGAGAGCCCCTCCTAAAGGGCTAGAGCTGGTTGGTAATCATTCCAGCTCTGCAAGGAATGGTTTTGGTGTCTTCTTGGCGCAATGGAATGAAGTGAGGAATATCAGTGGCCTGGGTTTGTTCAATAAAATCTCGACCAGACAAGAGGTATGTGTCATTCTGTTCTGTTGTTCTGCAGGACTGTCTGCTCTGCAGACCTGAAGCAAGTGCCAAGAGGTTTCACAGTGAGGAGATGGGATCAGAGAGAAGGGAGAGTAGTCCAGGCAGGGAGGGGTGCTAAGAGTCAACCAGACCAGTGTCTTCTCCCACTTCTCTGTCCCAGACTCAAGGCAGGAGGAGGCAGGGATTACTCTTACCCTTAAGAATTTAGCCTCCCCATACCCTTCTATCCCCCCCTCTCCTATTACTAGTGTTCCCACCCCACCCAATCTGGATATCTGGAAATTCCTCAATCCTGGTACATAAATAAAAATAGCATAAGGGTAGCTGGGTGTCTTGAGCCAATGTTTCTCAGAGCAAGCTTGACAGATCATCTATTTTGGAACCACCCAGAGAATTTATTCAGAATGCAGATTCCTGGCATCCAACCCTGCTGCACAGAATCAGAATCTCTGAGGGTCAAGCCCTGGGAAATCTATTTGTTACAGGCTTCCCCAAGTGATTTTTATATACATTTCATACATTTTTACACATACTACAGGTGTGGACTCCAACAAGTGCAGGATTATTAATTTCTCTTGGTGGTAAATTGAGCCAGAAAAATTCACTTGGATTAACCAAACTCATGATGAATTGGGTTCTAATTTAACAAGCTCATGCACTGATTTTATGCAGACAGGGAGCAATGTACTAAATATCACCTCTGCCAGGTATACTCCATGATCTGTGTAGACATAAAGCATTCATTCATCACAACATGTTACTACAAGGAAGCAGTTATAATCTTCATGTTACAGGTGAAGAAACTGAAATTCAGAGAAGTACCAGGTGCCCAAAGATAAAAAATTGGTAGAACTGGATTTGAAGTCACAGCCTTCCAGTTACCAGGCCTAGGTGTTTTTCATAGCACTACCCTGCCACTCTGGGTGTCTCGGGGTGGGGGTAGGGGTGGGTATCATGATGGTGGATTCATGGCTTATCCATACATGCAGCAGCCCAGATCCTGCTAGTATTGCTTCCCCTGCCCCAGCTTGTCAGTGATCTAAGGATAAACAGCCAGGTGCCCAGGCTGCTCCTAGGTCAGTTTTTGCTGTGTATCTACCACCAACAAAGTCAAATGGTGACAAGGCAAGAAAGGGGCTTGTTTTATCCCTCCCTTGTTTTCCTTAAGGAATATAATCCTGATCTCCTGAATGAAGGACCCCAGTCCCCAGCACTGCAGCTGTGATGTTCTAGCTAGTTTGGATCATTAAATCATTGCATAAATTTGTTATACTGGGTGCCCACTTTGTGCCACATTCTGCTCTCAAGTCAGTAGTTAAAACTGGATGCCGCAGAGATACCTTCCCTCTGTGTAAGGAAATTACATTTATCGCAACACACATCATATCCTGACTTGCCATAGTGCAAAACCCTCAAAAGCAGTGTTTTCACTGCAGGCTGCACATTAGAATCACCAGGGGAACTTTTAAAAAATCCCCATGCCCAGGCTGCACCCCAGACCAATTAAACCAGAACCTCTGGGACTGGGGTCAGAGCATCAGTACTTTTTAAAGCTCCTTAAGTGATTCCAGTGTGCAGCCAAGTTTGAGAATGATGCATCAGAATCCCCTGGAGGGCTTGTTACAACCTAGATGGCTGGGCCCCACCCTGACAGGTTCTGATGCAGGACTGGAGTGAGGTCAGAGATGTGCATTGCTAACAAGTCCTCAGGACGTGCTGATCCTGCTGGTTCTAGGACCACACTTTGGGGTTAAGGAAGAGTGAGCAGGATGAAGAGATTAAGAATACAGCCTAGAGGTCATGAGATAGATAATCTATTTATTTTATTATGGGATGGATGGAGGCTTCTCTTGAGCGAGCTAACAGTGATTTTGCAAATTAAATTTCTTAATTGTACTCTTGGCTTCACCCAACACAAGGACCATTTTGGTTTGCCAAGCTCCTGAGAGGGTGATTGTCCCTATGGCAGGGCCACGTGAAAGTGACTTGAGAAGAAAGGAAATGATGCTTTAGAGGAACTGTAAGTACTTGCTGTAAATGGGATTGCTTGGACATTTCCCAAATTCACAGCTAGGTTTGGTTAGGCAATACGATCCCCCTGTCTGTTATTTGGGGACCAAATATTGTTTTCAGCTCAGGGTCTTGAGCATCTTTTGCTCCATATGTGCTATGGACTCTAGCCATATAAAGCTGAATCCTGGGGATTGAGGGCTCCTAGGAGCCAGGAGATGCTCAGGGCTGCAGGGAGGGGATGGAAAGACACCACCGGGAACTGGAGCATTTGCCTCTATGCTGAGGCAGTGAGTGATAGATACCTGGGAGGGGTTCCAGCTGCCTTGTGTTGGAATGGGCATTCTATGTCCTGGTGTCTGCTTGACCACCAAGAAGCCCTCTAAGAACATGTGGCCAAAATATGTGGTGCAATGGTAGACTTCTCACCTTTCTGCTAGCAACTTGGCCTCAGTTCTTACCTAGGAGGTGGCATGGTGAGGGAGATATAGCTCTGATTTTTAGAATATCTAGACTTGAACTAAATCCTGAGCAACTTCCCTTATAGCAAATAATTTCATCTCTCAGAGCCTCAGTGTCCACCTTTGCAAAATGCAGAGCACACCATCTGCCTCAAAGGGTTTTGGAAAGGATTAAATGAGATGGAAACATATGTGAAGCCCCTAGCATGGTGCCAGGAGCTCCAGGTCTGGCAACTCTTATCGTTCTGTTCTTCTGACCTTTTTCAGGGTGGGCGGATGAGAGAGAAGCAGAGCTGGAGAAGATGTGCAAAGGCTAAAGATGTTCACTCAGGGAGCATGTGCTTTCCCCTCCTTCCAGGGGTACACTAGTCTGGCTAGAGCAGGTACCTGGCTGCCTCCTGCAATGGGGACTACAGACCCTATGGCTAACAAGGCGTGCACATGCAGGCAGGATGTCATGTCCAGGGACCCACTCTCAGGCAGCCAAGAACACCCGGTGATCCTCAGGGAAGTTTCCAGGCACAGGCCTGTGTCCCTTCACCTGCCATCCACAGAACATCAAGAGTCAAGTGGATCCAAGCTAATGACTTACATTACAGATGAGGAAACTGAAGCCCAGAGAGGGGAGTGGTATAAGATCACAGTGCTAGCTAGAGAGCTGGAACGAGGACCCAGATGCCTGACTCCAGCTCCCACATCAAGCTGTTGACACCATCTGCAGGTGCCTGGGACAGCTCCTCCTCCTGGGTCAGGTTCCAGAGGCCATCTATACCAGCTCCAGCTGGTTGATCATAATCCTGATAGACACTGGACCAAAGCCAGGCAATCTGATTCTCTCTCCTAGGAACTTTAAATGAGAAACACAGAGATGAGTCCCAGAGACTGGGAATCCTTGGGGCTGAGCTTTAGGAAGGCAGCTGTGAACTTGTGCTGGGAGGTCACAGACTTGTCCTCATCCCTTTTCCCCCTAAGCCAGCTGTTGAACATCCTTGGGTTCCACGAAATACCTCAGGGTCCTCTTGGTACAATTCCCTTTATGCTCAAGGCGGCTAGAACACAAAGTCCCAGGCGAGCCTGAATGCTGTGTGTGAAGTGCTGTACAACAAAGCTCATGGCCCTGAGCCCTTGGAGGTAGGCATGGCAGATACATTTCTCCTTAGCCTCAGTTCCTACCTAGGAGGTGGCATGGTGAGGGAGATACAGCTCTGATTTTTAGAATCATGTAGACTTGAACTAAATCCTGAGCAACTTCCCTTATAGCAAATAATTTCATCTCTCAGAGCCTCAGGGTCCACCTTTGCAAAATAGGGAGCACATCATCTGCCTCAGTCACACCTAGGCTCAGGGAGGTCATGTGTCTGACCTAAGGCCACACAGCCAGAAGAAAGCAGGATGACAATGTAGAGCCCACTCTTCTGACTTCTGGGTCCAGGCTCATTTTTCTTCCCACCTTCTACTTTGTGCCCCCCTGCAAGGAGGCTGGGCAGCCCCCAAGACAGCCAAGTGTCTGCTCCAGCCTAGACTGAGCAGGTCAGAGGTGAATCCTGCCTGCGGTGTGGCTTCCATCTGCAGGGTTAGGGTTCCTGAGACCAGGAAGCAATCTCTCCGGCCAAGAGGCTTTAGCTACTGCCATCTCGGCCTCGATGCTGGGAACAGTAAGACAGCCCTGAACTCTCCCCCTGCATTTCCTGGCAGGCAGGCAGCAGCAAAAGTATAGTCTCTGTGTCCCACACGCCAAGACCATTAACAATCACTGCTGTAAATAACAGTGACCCTCTGGCGGTTGTCTTGTGTCCGATTCGGAACAATAGTTGCAGAGAGGGCTTGCTGCTGAGTGATGGCCAAGATGGTAACACCACTTATGGGACAGTCTGAGCCACAGCTCCACACCTCCATCTCATTAATTAGTGACCAGAGAACAAAGGGATCGGAGGTTAATGGAGTCTGGCCGTGTGGGGTGATTTGCTGCGTCAGCAGGGATCTGAGTGCCATTGTCAGGTAGACCCTGGAGAGAGCAGCCTCCCCCATCTCAGGTTCTCTGCAAAGCTCACTGACTTGAAAAAGGCAGCAAATCTTTAACCACCCTTCGGAGATAATCTCAAAGTCATATTCCAGCACTATGGTTCAGGCTGGAGTCAGTTCAGTTTTGGTGAAGGACCTGCCCAGCTAGATAACTTCAGATGTCCTTGACTTAAATAAGAATGTGGACTTGGCAGGGGTTGGCACACTGTGACCCACAGGCCAACTCTGGCCTGTCATTTGGTTTGGTAAATGCAGTTTTATTGGCACACAGCCACACCCATTTATTTAGGTACCATCAACAGCTGCTTTTGTATTACAACGGCAGAGTTGAGTAGTTGCAACCAAACTGCTTGCAAAGCCAAAAAATATATACTCTCTGGGCTTTTATAGGAAAATGTGCTCACCTCTGGACCAGGAGATAGAACATGGGTTGGGAGGCAAGATAGCTACCTTAGGGAATTTCAGCAATAAGCTTCAACTTTCTCATCTAGTCTAAAGGGATAAATGACATCAACTTCACCAAACTGTGGTGGGGATTAAATGAAGTGATTTCCCAGCACAAGGATGAATCTAATATTTATCCATCTGTCTGCTTCTTATGAAACGGGACTTGTGATAGCTGTCCTATCTACTTTAGGTGATTTTTTTTTTTGATGGATGTGAAGGCACTTTGAAAAGTTAGAGAGGTTCTGTAGTTGTAAGACCCTGCCACGAGTATTATTCTTGAGATGAGAAATCTGGAGCTGCAGGTCAGGGTGATTCAAAATCGTTCTGCATTGGTTTGATTTGTCATAGAGAAGTCTGAGGAGACTTGGATTTGGATGAGACTTGGCGCCCCTTGGAAATCGCTCACTTGCATTCTCACTGTGCATTCTGGGAGTTTCCTGCAGTCCATTTAGGGCTCCAGCCCATAGGAGCTGTGGAGTCCAGGACAATTGACTTGGCCTCTCTGAGCCTCAGTTTTATCACCTGAAAAATAGCCATGACAATAATACTTTTCTCAGAGAAGTGCCTTAAGAGCATAGTGAGATATAATGACATAGAGAAAGCTTCTCACAGTAGGCTCTAAAAATGTTAGCTGATATTTTAATTTTTATTCTAGTCGTGCTGGAGTTGAATAGTGGAGAGGGAATAATTTGTACAGGTGGTCTGAGATGGAGAGAGAGAAAAATGGAGAGAATGGAATGGTATATGGTCTCTAACTTGGCCCCTGAGACTAGGTCTGACCCCCAGAGAGATGCAATTGCTCCATTTTTGGGTGGAAACCTAAGTTTCCACCTAGAACAATGATGACAAATGGAGGAAATGTTTCTCAGTGCTCTGTACACCCTGGAGATGGTAGACACCAACCACTGGAAGTGACATATCGTATAACATCCTGACTCCTCTGGGAATTAGGGTGGAAACCCAGCAAGTTTTAAGTTTCTCTGGTGGTTTGGGAATATTTTTAACTGCATGAAACCTTTACTGAAGAACTGTGAACTAAAAAAGGAACTACAAAGACGGAGTATTTTCAAATTTACAAAAAATGGCTTGATGTGAGTCAAGAGGCCTCATCCCAAATAGTTCAAGAGTCTCTAATTTTAGTACAATCAACTGAACCCTCTGTGTGAACAAGGGCCACAGAGGGGCTTTGTCTCCTGCCCCTCATAGTCCCACCATGGAATCTCTGTTGCTGCAGTCCCAGGGCCACGGGATCCTCCATTCAGATTCCAATTCCCAGGGCTCTTCCCGACCTGCTCTGGTCAGACACAGCCTTGGAGCAGAAGCCCCAGCTTGGACTCCGGACTGGCACACGCAGCCCAGCGTGTACAGCTTGGAGCAGAAGCCCCAGCTTGGACTCCAGAGTGGCACACACAGCCCGGTGTGTATAGCTTGGAGCAGAAGCCCCAGCTTGGACTCCGGACTGGCACGTACAGCCAGGCGTGTACAGCTTGGAGCAGAAGCCCCAGCTTGGACTCCAGAGTGGCACACGTAGCCTGGCGAGTACAGCTTGGAGCACAAGCCCCAGCTTGGACTCCGGACTGGCACACGCAGCCCGGAGTGTACAGCTTGGAGCAGAAGCCCCAGCTTGGACTCCGGACTGGCACACACAGCCCGGAGTGTACAGCTTGGAGCACAAGCCCCAGCTTGGACTCCGGACTGGCACACGCAGCCCAGCGTGTAAGCTTGGAGCACAAGCCCCAGCTTGGACTCCGGACTGGCACACATAGCCCAGAGTGTACAGCTGTGTTGCCCTCCCAGCAAGGGCAAGAGGTGGTGGTGGAGATGGAATTTTCTTTTTCAGGCACCAGTTCTCGAAATTCTCTTTCATTAAAATCGAGACTAGAGATAAGCTGATCATAAAACCAAATGCATATGTTTCTAAGCACCTGATATGAGCAACCACCTAACCAAAGGCTGTCCCAGCAACACATTTCTCATGACAGTTTGGTCAATAGCTCTAACATGACTGTTTAGAGATAACATGATGGGTACAGAAGGTTTTCTTTCTTTTTTTTTTCAGGAAACATTTTCAGACATTGCTACTTTGTCTATATTGTGTTTTTGTAAAAAAGAAATATTGCCTCCAAATATTACAGTATCTTCTTACAAAATGTCAGTGTCCCAATGATGGCGTGAGAAAAGTACAAGCAATAATCTCAGGCTGCTTGTAAGGAGTGCAAAGATAAAGCCCCTACCTGACGCTCTGCTCAGGTGGGAGAACCTCGTCTCCATCTCTACCAACTGGGATGGGCCAGCAGGAGCCAGGCAACCCTTTACTCTGCTAAGAAGGAAACAAGAACCCAATAAGCCTTGACATCTGTATTTTAAGTATCACTGTCTGGGTAAGTGGCGTAGCTGTTGGTTCTCATTATGATGCCTGGGATGACTACAGTGCTCGGCTGTACTTCACAAAACTGAGAGATGAGGAAAAGGGGGGGAGGGAGAAAGAGAAAAGGGGTAGGTGAGGGAGTGAGGAGAATATTTCCATGATTGAGATCTTCTCCACTGTCTCTACTGCATTCTAATTATCCTTTTTGCATTAGAAAAGAGAGATATCATTTTCTCCTTTCGTTTTGGGGAGGAATATTACTTTTATTCTTGAATTTGGGAGAAGAAAACTGGCAGAGTTTCTGAATAAGCTCTTTCCCTTCTTGGCACTGAGCAAAGAGATGAAGTTAAATCATTCTCAGGGAATAATGCAGCAAAAGGGGAAATCTCTCAGGAAAAAAGGTGTGGCAGGCCTGGAAGAGAATCCAAATTTAGTTCACAGGGTGGCTCAAGGGAAAGAGAAAGCATTTTGACAAATTCAGTTGATGGGTTTAAAAATAAGGCCATGTGTCTGATGGGGCACAGAAAAATCTGTTCAGTTTATGTTCTCTCGCCTATAGAAAGAATCTGTTCACAGAAGTCTGTCAGAATGAAAGTGTTTAACATCAAATAGGCAGAGGTAGCTGCTCCAGTCTTCCATTCCTCCAGGCATTGCAAGCATCCTCTCATCCACTTCTTTGTTTTCCTTGTCCTTCTTCTCAAGACTGGTCACCCAGAATTAGAGGATTTTTAATGACACTTCACCAACCAAAACAGTGCATGTCACCTCATCAGACCCTCTTGCTTGCCCACTTTGTCTTAGCAAAGCAGACCTTGCCTTACAGGACATCCTCCCTCATTTTCTCTCAGCCCGTGTCCCTCCATTCTGTGTGTACTTATCTCTCTGCGCCATCCACCATGCTTTCTTCCACTTTCTCCCTAACAACCAGCATTTAGCAAATAAGAGCTGTGTTGCATTACCAACGCATAAGGTTATTTATGAGAGAATGGATGCCTTAACATCGAATTCTAATAGTATGTAGCACTTTGCTGTAGAAATACCAATTTTTGCAAGGAACAAAAAATAACTGATGGAAGTTCAAGATACTGTGATACCTCAGAAATGGGACTATCTTTTGGACAAAGGCATTGGGTGAGCAACCTGCAAGGCAAAGCAATACATTCTGCAAAGAGGAAAGTTGTTTTTCTATAGTTGCAATGGAGAGCCCAGTCTTTAATAGGCATACAATGTGAGACCAAGGCCATTGTTCTTGTCTGCCATTTATATTCCTGGAGTCTAGTTTAGACAGTGTTACTATGTTACAGCACCATATGGAAATCCAAGAGAAGTGGCATGAAGGACACCCTCACTATTAATTAGGAGGAATATGGACCAGGGCGAGTGACCCTCACACCTTGGGTTGCCAAGAGAAATATGCAGAGGGAATCCCAGGCAAATAGACACTGTTTATTACTATAGGGCTTTGGCTCCACATCATCAGCCATCCTCCTCCTAGGAAACTGGCTGAGCCTTAATAATTCCTTTGACTTTCTTGCTATGACTTCATTGGAATCTTTTTTTATGGCCTTGAGGTATAAAGGCTTCGACAGCTATAAAGAGCAAGTAAAGAGAAACCACCAAGGCCTCTTGCCCTAAAGTCTAGGGCAGAAGGAGTCCAAGCTGCTCATGCCCAGCTTCCTTTACCCCAGGCCCTGTTTTGGTTCTGCTGATCTTTGGTGGGGAGTGGAGGATAGAAGGGTACAGGGCAGGGGAGGCAAGAAGGCGGCAATCTGGGCCTTCTTTCAAAAAGGAAAAGCTTTCAAGAGGGCATTTGTCTAAGTTCGAGTTCTAATTCCTTTCTTCTTTTTGTTGAAGACACTTAACTCTTACCTCAGAGGGCTAGGGGTTATGGTGAGTTGGAAAGTGGAGATGGGGACGGGGGCTTTGAGCACGCCCTAGAGGGGGAACACATAGCTGGTGTGCAACGTGATGCTCTGTGTTACATCTCACCATTCATCTACTACCCCATGCTGAGCTGGCACCCAGAGCACATCACAGTGGATGAGGAGTGCATGGGGGCCCCCGGGTAGGGTTTCCTCAGTGTGCCTCCCAAGAATGGGGCCCCCTACACTCAGGACAAATAGTTTAAAGAGGCAGGTGTAAGCCACAGATAACCAGGGACAATTAGACAAGCACAGCAGGAAGAGAAGTCCAGTAGCACTACATGCCCAAGACCTGAGGGGACCCTTTGCATAAGTAGTGATCAGAGCCTGGGGATGAGGTAGAATATATCTTTGAGGCAGCAAAGAGTGGGTGGAGAGAGAAAGGTATGCACACAAGGTTGTCTTCAGGGGGAGGTACAGAAAGGATGCACAAAGGCCTTACGAGCAAAAAAGGGATTTCCTGAAAAGAGAAACTTTGCCTCAAAGAATGCTGCATCAAATCCTGCCTGAGATTCCAGCCTGCTAGCCTAGTCTATGGATTTTGGACTTGTCGGCCTCCATAATCACAAGACAATTCCTTAAAATAAATCACTTATATAGATAGATAGTGTGGTGGTTTGAAGCTGTATGTACCCCAGAAAAAACATGCTGTTAAATCTAATCCATTCCTGTAGATGTAAACTCATCTTAAATAGGACTTTTTGATGAGGCGACTTCAGTTAAGGTATGACCCACTCATTCAGGATGAGCCTTAATCCTGTCACTGGAGTCTTTTACTGACAGAACGAATACACAGAGAGAGACTGAGAAATAAACCACAGGAGCAAGAAGCCGAAATCAATGAAACCCAGAAGAGAAGGGAGAGACCAGCAGACGCTGCATGTGCCTTGCCATGTGACAGAGGAGCCAAGGATCACCGGCAGCTGGTCTTTCGGAAGAAAGCATTGCTCTGATGATTCCTTGATTTGGACATTTTCTCAGCCTCAAAACTGTAAGCTAATAAGTTCCCATTTTTTAAGCCAACCCATTTCATGGTATTTGCTGGAACAGCCTAGGAAACTAAAACAGATGGACAGCTAGTTGATGGATGGATAGGTAGATGACAGACTGATAAAGTTACGACTATCTCCTAGTGCTCCTATTGGCTCAGTTTCTCTGGGGAACCCTGTGGCTCGGCTCTTCTCTGACTCCTCTTACAAGTTTAGACCTGTGTCCTAAATGGCTTTTGTGTTTGTCCCAGCACTGAAGGCAGCAGTCTAAGAGTAGGTGTAAAATTTTTTTAAATTGTTAAGTATGGGCCTGATGTATATTTCTATTCTAAGAGACAGTCAGGTTTGCTTAAGGAGGATCCTGAATTTCTCTAACAATTGCCATTAGCTGCTATAGCATTAGGCTGGGCCCTGGATAGGAAATACGGCTTTATCCTTGACTCTAACCTACTTGTTGATAAAAATGTCTTTAGTAAATGAAGGAGGAACGTTTAACTTTGTGGACAAGTTTTTTTGTTTTTTGTTTTTTTTTTCATCCCTTTAACTTCTCTATGTCCTGATGTCCTCAGCTATAATTTAGTGGTTTGGAACAAACAATCCCTGATGACTCACCCAGGTCTAAAATTCTAAGAGAAACTGGTCCAGACAGAAAGGGACTGACAATGGGACACTCCCTCAGCTCTCATGTGCATCTCTGCCATGGGCATGATTGTAACCATTGTCTACCTCCCCTGTTGTAACGTGAAAGCAGATACCATGACTGACTGAATAAATGCATGACCCTGTTGTAACGTGAAAGCAGATACCATGACTGACTGAATAAATGCATGAAGGAATGAATTGCATGCTACAAAAGAAATTCTAGAGGGAAAATTCTAGAACTGCATTCAAAATCAAATTTTGATTTTGGGATTAAAAAGACTGTAATCAAGGGGCTGAGATAACACACAGGTGGAAATGAACGCTCTCATTTGTAAAGCATATTGGACAATTCCTAAGACAATACTTTAATGCCTTTCTTATTTACAGTCTTTATCCTCTGCATAGACAGGTGGTTCTTAAATGTCTTAAGTACCAGTAAATCTTTTTATTGCTCGTTTTCCTTGGCAAGGATTAAGGTTCTCCAGAGATTCTGTGACTTGCATGCACTAGGTTCAAGGATCATTTGGTAAATATTTGTCTCAAATATATCACACATCTTCCCACAGCTTTTCAGTCTTTGGCTGAGAAAATATTTAACTTCTATAAGGTTCTGGTTATTAGAGCCCGTGCAGACCTTGCATAAAGCAGAACTGGATTGATCAAGCTGTAAACTTGGTTCCATTAAAAAATAGTGAAAATTTGATCCAAAGATTCAATGGATTAATACAAAACTCTACATACCTTTTTTTTCTATTTGCATAAAAATATGACATTTTATGGGCAAAAATCCTCTCTGTTCATTACTTTCCTCAGCTATAAAGAAAAATAAAGGGGGATTCTATACCACGATCTTATTAAGCAGAGAATACTTATATTCCTTCATTTATTGTTCTCAGAACTTTTATCAACCAGAGACAATGAGTCTAACAAAAAATAATGGATTATTGGACAAAATGTAGTGAAAGCCTTAAATATGTGCATACTTTTGACATATCAATTCTATGTCTCAGAGTCAATGCTAAGGAAATCATGAAAAATGTGGGCAAACATTAAACCACTAGGACGTTCATCTCAAAACTTGTTTGCAATCATGAAAAACTTGACAACAATAAGGTTTTATAGTTAAATAGATTATAGTACACCCACACAAATGCGATAGTTACAATATCTACTATATTTATATTTATTATATGTACAATATTTTCTATAAAACTATTCAAGAAATGCTGTTAAGTGAAAAAAGCAGTTACAAAACATTATGGAAAATATCTCAATTTTTAATGCAAGTAACAAAAAACATTCATAGAGAAACACTGAAAGGATAGACATATGCCAAAAATTGTTGGGGCAGAATTATGGATAACCTTACCTGTCCATGTTTTCTAAAGTTTTTACAATGAATGCATATTACTTTTTATTTTATTTTATTTTTCTGTTCTTTTTTGTGTGTTTTTTCCTCTTTTTTGTCCTTTTTGGTTTTCTAAATTTCTTTCTCTGTGTATTACTTTTGTTACAAGGAAAACAATAATAGCTGCTTTTTGATAATTTTCTGGTGGAAATGAGTACTTAGACTATTTAGAGGAAATAGGGCTATTTGACAAATTAACATGATTCAACAGAGTGAAGATAAAGTTACTCCTTTTTTTGCATTACTTTATATTGGTAATCTTGCTTGAAATCCAGACTGCCACTTTTCAATTCAGGGTAGAAATAAGAAAGAGACTGAAGATGTCAAGGAGGTGACTCACTGAAGATGAGGCCCTGGGAACACGGCCAGATAACTGGAAGAATTAAATTTAAAATGCCCAAGAAGCAAACACTTTATAATAACAAATGAAAGGTTTCAAAGGCCATTTTATTTTGTAGTGTGGAAATCATAAAATATTGGGACGTGAACCAAAAAGATGTCAACCAATGTGTTTTCTGAAATAATTATCTGTTTTTTATCCCTCCAAAAGCCATTCTTTCTGATGAAGAAATTTAACAATCAGTCCTGAATGTAAAAAACCCATGTTATGAATCTAAACTATAAAATTAAGAGCTAAGTGCTTCATAAAGTGTCTGCAGGAAAACCAGCAGCCAATTTGGATATGGTGCTAGCCAATGAGTATAGCGAATCAAAAATCCAACCTGCATGGAAAACACAATATGCAGAAGGAACAGGATCACCTGTTCAGGTGCTATTTAAGAACATCAATGTTAAAACACCAACAATAAATCCTTCCCAAGAGGAAACAACCAAGGTTGCATTGTGTCTTCAGAATCAGAAATTATGGAAAATTTTCAAACATTAACAAAAGTAAAAGATGATGTCAGAGAGATAACAGCCAGAGTTACTATTGTAAAGACCTTGGTGTTTATTCTGTATGAGATGGGAGTCTCTGGAGAGCTCTAAGCAGAGAAGTGACTTGATCCGACTTATGTGTAAAAGGATCACTTGTGGGGAGGATCCAAGATGGCAGATTAGGAGAGACAGAGCAAAATTCTCCTCCATGAAAAACACTACATAAAAGACAGAAGGTGCCCCAGAATAGTGGTTCCAGGGTTCCACCGGCTGGGCAGAGACTTCTGCTCCCACAGTGAGTGTGTACTTGAAGAAACTGAGAGACTGTGTTTGGAGACATGTAAGTGTTGGGTCCGGAAAGCCACCGGAGATGCAGCAGCCAGAGTCATAGTTGAGTGTGGTGGAGAGAAACCAAGAGACTGTATTCAGAGGTGGGTTAGTGTAAGACCCGGAAAGCTGCAGGGGGACCAGCAGCCAGTCCTGCAGTCGAGCACAGTGCAGAGTACCTTCCATGCCCTGGGTACCCGCCATGGTATCTGGTGTGGGTGATAACCCGTCGCACACCCGCAGCTAAGAGCCGCTGTAGCAGGCGGATGATTGCGGAAGTGGGTAGTTTCCATGCCACAAGCAGCCATCTTTACAGCTGGCTGGGAGAAACCCCTTTGCAGTGCTGTGGCCAAGAGCTTCCCTGAGGAAATTTGGGAATTGGCTGGCTTGTGACGGTGCACACTCCTCCTCCACGGAAGCCTGTGGTGTGCACAGCCTAGACGCAGGGGTGCTGCGTGGAAGTGCCAGGAGCCCTACACCAATTCCAGAGACTTGTGGGCCCACAGCATAGAGGGACTGTGAGGAATCTGAGCTGAAGGATTAGATGTGTTCTGCAGCCCCAGGGTATTCCACCCACAGCCCTGGAAATGAGTACTGGGTCTTAGAGCCATCTTCCTGCCAAACTGGACAGGGCATGCCCCCACCCACAGGGCTGCCGGTACCCACTGTACACAGAAAATTGGTGCACTAATTGGACATTCACATGGTTTGGACTCCCACTTGATGGACAGATGAAGTTGGGGAGAATTGGCTTGAGGGTAAGAGGTGGCTTGGGAGTGCCATCTGCTAGAAGGTCAGGGAACATGCACCCCACCAAGCTGTAGCTCTTTCAAATTATAGATAATTGTTTAAATAAGCCTGCATATCCTAAAAGAACCCTATCAAGATAAGCAAACACCAAGAGGCCAAAAACAAAAGAAAATTATAAAGCATATGAAACCAGAAGATATGGATAACCCAAATGTCCAATTTAAAAGATCAGAGGAGACACAGAACTTGGAGCAATTAATCAAAGAAGTAATCACAAACACCAATATCATGGCTCAGGCTATAAAGGACATCAAGAAGACCCTAGAAGAGCATAAAGAAGAATTTTTAAGAGTAAAAAAAATAGCAGCTATTACGGTAATAAAAGATACTGTTGATCAAACTAAAAAGATTGTTGAGACACATAACACCAGATTTGAAGAAGTAGAGGAACAAATAAGCAAACTTAAAGAAAATCTGTTGGAAAGTGAAACCACAAAAGAAAGAATGGTGAAAAAAATTGAAAAATTTGAAATGGATCTCAGGGAAATGATTGACAACATGGAGCGCACAAATATAAGAATAACTGGAGTTCCAGAAGGGGAACAGAATGGTAAAGGACTAGGAAGAGTATTCAAAGACACTGCTGGGGAAAACTTCCCAACCCTTGTAAACAACATAAATACACAAATCATAGATGCCCAACAAACTCCAAATAGAACAAATTCAAATAAGCCCACTCCAAGACATATTACGATCAGATTGTAAAATTCTGAAGAGAAGGAGCAAGTTCTGAAAGAAGCAAGAGAGAAGTGATTCACTACGAACAAGGGAAACAACATAAGACTAAGTACTGACTACTCAGCAGCCACCATGGAGGCAAGAAGGCAGTGGTATGACATATTTAAAATTCTGAAAGAGAAAAATTGCCAACCAAGAATTCTTTATCCAGCAAAGCGCTCCTTCAAATTGAGGGAGAGCTTAAAATCTTCACAGACAAGCAAATGCTGAGAGAATCTGCTAACAAGATACCTGCCCTAAAAGAAATACTAAAGGGAGCCCAATTGGTTGAGAAAAAAGAAAGGAGAGAGAGGTCTGGAGAAGGGTATAGAACTAAAGAGTTTTAGTAAGAGTACTTTGAAGGAAATAAAGAGAGAAAGGGAAAAAACACATTTGATAAATAAAAACCAAAGGATATGATGGCTGATTCAAGAACTGCCTTCACAGTAATAACAATGAATGTGAATGGAATAAACTCCCCAATTAAAAGATATAGATTGGCAGAATGGATTAAAAAATATGAACCATCATTATGTTGCTTACAAGAGACTCATCTTAGACCCAGAGGCACAAAGACATTGAAAGTGAAAGGATGGAAAAAAATATTCCATGAAAGCTACAGCCAAAAGAAAGCAAGGGTAGCAATATTAATCTTAGATAAAATAGACTTAAAATGCAAGGATGTCATAAGAGACAAAGAAGGACGTTATATACTAAAAAAAAGAACAATTCAACAAGAAGAAATAACAATCATAAATGTCTATGCACCCAATCAAGGTGCCCCAAAGTACATGAGACAAACACTGGCAAAACTGAAGGAAGCAATAGATGTTTCTGTTGGGGACAATTAAGGTAGCATGTATAAAATCCACCCTCAGCAATGCCGGAGATATGCAACATGGCCGCTAGGGCTGATGCAATAACGGCTTAAGTTGCCCTCAGCCTTCTACGGAAGTGATAGCCGTTCGCGCCTAAGATTCGCGCCTAGAGTGCTAGCTTTACAACCTGCCTTCTACCCCAGCAACAGTAGCCACCAATCCTGTGCTAGCCTTACATCTGCCATCCACCCTAGCAACAGCAGCAGCCAATCCTAGACCGCCACCCGCCTTTGCAGCCACCAACCCTAGGCCGCCACCCGTTCGTACTAGCCACTCCCTCTACCTTAGGGTATATATACCCTGCCTCTTCAATAAAGTTTTGCAGCTTGATCAGAAACCTGTCTTGCTGTCATTCCCTGTGTCTCTTGTCCCATACCATTCTTCCCTCGCAGGAGCTGGAGCCTCGGTTGATCGTCCCGCAGGCCGGGACAACTGGCGCCCAACGTGGGGCCCTGAATTCTGTGAGAGACGGAACGCCGCACTCAAGGAGAGAGGTACCTCACACTCACCGCACCTGGGATCGCCGCGGGGAAGCGCGCTCGCGAGACAGATCCGTTCACCAGTCGATCAGTGTCGGCGAAAGGAAAGAAGAAGAAGAAAAGAAAGCAACAAAAGGTAAGCCCCCACCCTAATCATGGGACAAGGAATTTCCCAACACGAATTATATGTTAGTCAAGTTAAGCAATCACTCAAGGCACGAGGAACACAAGTAAAGAAAAAAGATCTCACGCGCTTTTTTAATTTCCTCTTAAAAACCTGCCCTTGGTTCCCTCAAGAAGGTACTATAGACCACCAGTGCTGGCTAAGAGTCGGAGATTGTTTAAAAGATTATTTTTGAACCTTTGGTCCTGAAAAGGTCCCGGTTACTGCCTTTTCTTATTGGAACCTAATTAATGAAATTCTAAAAGTTCATTCCTCAGCTCCAGACATTCAAAACCTCTGTAAATTAGGAGAGGAAGCTTTGAGAGAGCACTCTCGCCCTGCTTCAGCGTGCGGCTCAGTAGTCATTAACATGCCTGAATATCCTTTAAACGAAAATTCTAACAGGGATAGGCCAAATACCCCAACCAGTCAAGTCAGTTTGTTGCCCGATCAGCACGAAATCGAACCAAAGGCTAAAATTTCTCCCTCTTTGGAGGAACCGGAGGTTAAAATTTCTCCCTCTTTAGAAAATAACTCCCTTCCTCCGTTTCAGCCACCCCCTTACGCACCCAATTTTCTCAAACCATATTCTCATTCTTATCCAGTCACGCCCTTATCTCAGTTTCGCGCTTTAGAAGAAGCCACAGAAAATCTCCGGCTACACGCCAATGATTTTAGAGAAACTTTTAAACAGGAGCAGCAGCATACCGCCGATCTGCTCGCCGACCTCCGGTCGGCAACTCAAAGCATTGCAGCCCTTTCGCTTCCAGAAAATGCCCGCTCATCGCGCCTCCATTGTACTCGCTGCGCCTATGCTTTTCCGGTTACGCGTAATCAGACTCGAGAGTCTTAAAATGGCATCGCCGGCTCCCAAAATGGCGCCGCCGGTTCTCAACATGGTGTCGCCGGCTCCAAAAATGGCGATTCTGGTAGCGATAGCGAGGAGAGTAATAAATTAGATTCCCCCGACTCTAGCGAAGGAGAGCAGGAGGAAGCTAGTTCCACCTCAACAGCTAAATATAAAAAACTTAGTCTAAAATATCTAGAGAAATTAAAAAAGGCAGTGAGTGATTATGGCGCTACCGCCCCCTTCACGCTCGCCCTGCTGGAAAGCCTTAGTGAAAAGGAACTTATTCCTAACGATTGGTTCCAGCTAGCCAGAGCTGCCTTGTCTGGCGGTGATTTCCTGTTATGGAAATCTGATTATGAGGAGCATTGTAAAAAATATGCCACCCGCAATGCCCGTAAGGCCACTTTTAAAACTTGGACCTTAAATAAATTTTTAGGTCAAAGTCCCTACCATCAAAGTAATAAGCAGGCTCAATTACCCCCAGGTCTCTTAGCGCAAATACAAACGGCAGCGCTTAGAGCATGGAAAAAACTTCCGCAAAAGGGCGCCGCCACTGCCTCTCTTGCTAAATTAAGACAGGGGCCTGATGAGCCATATACTGATTTCCTTAGCCGCCTGCAAAACATGGCTGAGCGCTTATTTGGGGCTAGCGAAAACGAAAGTGATTTTATTAAACACCTGGCCTATGAGAATGCTAACGCCGCCTGCCAAGCAGCAATCCGTCCCTTTCGTAATACCAATCTTAATAATTACATAAAGCTCTGTTCTGGCATTGGGCCCACTCAAACCCTTGGAATAGCTATTGGCGCCGCTCTTCAAAATTTTGCAGTGCAGCACAAAAATTTCGCGGCACAAGCAAAGCCTCCAACATGCTATAATTGTAAGCAACCTGGCCATTTCTCAAGCTAGTTTGCAAACAGGAGAAGCTTCGAAGCATGTTATTTCTCATTTACTACACTGCTTCGCTATTTTAGGCCAACCTAAAATCATTAAAACAGACAATGGGCCTGGATATACTGGAAAAAATTTTCAAACCTTCTGTCAACAATTACAAATTAAGCATCTCACGGGAATACCGTATAACCCCCAAGGGCAAGGAATGGTAGAACGAGCACATCGCACCTTAAAAAATGCCCTGTGCCGTTTAGCCGAAAGTACTCTCAATCTCACCAAACAACGACCTCGAGACCTTTTACATCACGCTCTTTTTGTTCTTAACTTCCTAACTCTGAATGATGAAGGACAATCTGCAGCTGACAGACATTGGCATCCCAAAACGCAAACGCAACAAGCCACTGTTATGTGGCATGACCCCTTAACGTCAGAATGGAATGGGCCTGACCCCGTGATTATTTGGGGACGAGGCTCTGCTTGCATATACAATCAAAAGAGGGAAGGTCCTCGCTGGCTTCCAGAAGGCTGATATATTAATTCTTCATTGCCGAAACAAACCCCTGAGACACTTCCTTCCCCTCCTCTTAATAATAACCTTTCCAGGGTAGAAGCCTCTCCCTGAGAAAAATATCTTTCTTTTCTCTTCCAGCGCATCAATAACTCCTGCTATAACCCATCCGGAGACAACCAGCCCGCACACAACCGGAAGTGGAGAGAAGTCCTGCTTACAGGTTTATTCCATCACTAATCACATGAATTACCACTTGAATTACTATTGGCTTTTCTTAATTGGTCTTCTGGCTTTGCTGTTTGCAGCCGGATTAGCAACCGTTGCCCCAAAAGAATGGAATCCGTTAGAAAGATCCCTGCTTGCTATAGCATATTTGTGCGTTGTAGGGTGTATTACTTTGCTAGCTTGTCTCCCTTAACAGGGAAGAACCTATAGCCTCTATTAGTATGGCTTTGTTATGCCTACTGCCATTTAAAGTTGCCGCCTTATATTTTCTCCTGCAAAGTGTGCATGCCACCTTCGGCAACTCCAACCCCCATCAGCCTTGGAAATGGACCCTAGCACGATGGGAAGATTCTAAGATTGTGCAAACCCACGTTACCGCAGGACGCCCTTCCTTCGTTGTTTACGCCTCTGACTTGTTTCCTAACCACGACAGTCAGTGGAACGCACGAATGAACCAACAACAATATTACATGTGCCCAGCCTCCAACCCTGGAAAACCATACTGCAATACTCCTAACCAGTACTATTGTGCATACTGGGGGTGTGAAACACTGGCTACCAGCTGGAAACCTTCCGCCACTGATCACTACCTAACTTTAAGATGGGCCCCTTTTGGCTGTAAGCCTCGCGACCATTCCTATTCAGCCGCAAGTAGTGGAGGTCTATATTCGGGTCTTCTTCCAAGTGCAGTAGACTCAACAAACTGTACACGACTTAATTTCACCGTACAGCTCCCCACTGATAACTCTTGGCTAATCGGTCGAACCTGGGGCTTCAGAATCTATTTGGAAGGAGTCGACCCAGGGAGTCTTATCATGATAAAAAAGGAAGCAGTATAGCAAAAACCATCCGCCATTGGGCCAAATGTGGTGCTCGCGCCCCCGCCCCCAACTACCCCTCCTCGCAAATCCGCTACCTCTCACACGCCTAGCAAAAGTCATCCCGCTACTTCTTCTCCTACTAACATCCCAACATTGTCACCCTCAAGCTCTTCCATAGCGCTTAAGCCAATCTATAACTCACTTTGGTCAGTGCTCCAAGCCACCTTTCTCTCTCTAAACTCCTCCCAGCCTAACCTTACTCACAGTTGTTGGCTATGTTTCTCTGTCAAGCCCCCTTATTATGACGCTGTAGCCCTTAATACCTCATTTAATACTTCTAATGAAGACAATCCTTCCCAATGCCCTTGGAATGCAAGAAAAATCGGTCTCACTATGCAATCCGTTCTTCACTCTGGGCATTGTATTGGTAATATTTCTGCCTCCTTAAAAACAGTCTGTGCACAGTCGTCCTCTCCATCGCCTGGTAAATTCTATATCCCCCCAATAGGGGCAAAATGGCTGTGCTCTTCTACGGGGCTTACTCCTTGCATATCAGCAAAGGCCCTAACTGAAACAGGGGAAATGTGCCTCTTAGTGGCTGTGTTACCCCATGTCCTCTTTCATACAGAGGAAGACCTTTATCACCACTTGGTCGCGCAATCTCCAGCCACGCTGAGAAAGAAAAGAGAACTTGTTACGGTTGTTACTATTGCTTCTCTTTTAGGTATTACTGGCCTAGGCACCAGAATCGCCTCTGTCGTTCTCCAAAACCAAGGCTTCTCCCACCTAACAGCTGCTATAGACGAAGATTTAGCCCGCATTGAAACCTCCATTACCCATCTTGAAAAATCCCTTACGTCCCTATCGGAGGTTGTTCTCCAAAACAGGAGAGGCTTAGATCTGCTTTTCCTTAAGCAAGGAGGGCTTTGTGCTGCGCTAGGTGAGGAATGTTGCTTTTACGCTGACCATTCTGGCATAGTTAAGGATTCCATGACCAAACTTAGGGAAGGAATTGAAAATCGCAAACGTGAGCGAGAAACCCAAGGGGGTATCTCCTGGGGGCTTAATGGAATCCTCCCTTACCTCCTCCCTATGCTAGGCCCCTTAGTAACCATACTCCTTATAATATCCTTTGCACCCTGGGCCATAAAAAGAATAGTACAGCTAGTTAAGGATCAACTTGACTCTGCCCTAAGCAAGCCTATTCAAGTGCATTATCACCGGCTTCACCTCGCTGACCAGGGTTTGGATCCAGATCATCTGACTGCTACCCACCCTTAAGGGTAAGAAACCCCCTCCTACGGGAGCAGCATATAACTCGAAAGTACGCTTCTAGCGTATGCTATGATTGGTACCGCTGGGTGTGAGGCAAAGCACTGCAAAGGAGGGCCAAAGCAACTAAAGGCCATTTTCGAGCTCCTTGAGAAATATGCCTCATTTGCATAGGGGTTTTGCTCTGCCAAAAACTCCCCTCCCCAGAAAAACAGAGCCACAAACAACTTGGGGAATGAGGCCTCTATTTCCCCCAGCAGGTTAATGCCAAAAGAGTGCTCGATCAGCATTCTTCCTCCATCCTTTTGAAAAACAAAGGGAGGAGGAGATGTTGGGGACGATTAAGGTAGCATGTATAAAATCCACCCTCAGCAATGCCGGAGATATGCAACATGGCCGCTAGGGCTGATGCAATAGCGGCTTAAGTTGCCCTCAGCCTTCTACGGAAGTGATAGCCGTTCGCGCCTAAGATTCGCGCCTAGAGTGCTAGCTTTACAACCTGCCTTCTACCCCAGCAACAGTAGCCACCAATCCTGTGCTAGCCTTACATCTGCCATCCGCCCTAGCAACAGCAGCAGCCAATCCTAGACCGCCACCCGCCTTTGCAGCCACCAACCCTAGGCCGCCACCCGTTCGTACTAGCCACTCCCTCTACCTTAGGGTATATATACCCTGCCTCTTCAATAAAGTTTTGCAGCTTGATCAGAAACCTGTCTTGCTGTTGTTCCTTGCGTCTCTTGTCCCATACCATTCCTCCCTCACAGGATTTGGAGCTTCCGTTGAACGTCCTGCCGGCCGGGACATGTTTCCACAATAATTGTGGGAGACTTCAATACATCACTCTCTCCTATAGATACATCAACCAGACAAAGGACCAATAAGGAAACTGAAAATCTAAACAATGTGATAAATAAATTTGACTTAACAGACATATATAGAGAGAGCATTACATCCCAAATCACCAGGATACACATTCTTCTCTAGTGCTCATGGAACTTTCTCCAGGATAGATCATACGCTGGGGCATAAAGCAAGCCTCAATAAATTTAAAAAGATTGAAATTATTCAAAGGACATTCTCCAATCACAATGGAATACAACTAAAAATCAATAAGCATCAAAGATCTAGAACATTCACAAATATCTGGAGGTTAAACAACACACTCCTAAACACCAGTGGATTAAGAAAGAAATTGCAAGAGAAATTGCTAAATATCTAGGGACAAATGAAAACAAGAGCACAACATATCAAAACTTATAGGATGCAGTGAAGACAGTACTGAAGGGAAATTTATAGCTTTAAATGCTTACATTAAAAAGGAAGAAAAAGCTAAAATCAAAGCACTAATGGAACAACTGAAGAAGCTAGAAAATGAACAGCAAACTAATCCTAAACCAAGTAGAAAAAAAAGAAATAACAAGGATTAAAGCAGAAATAAATGATATAGAGAACAAAAAAAAAAAAAGAAAGAATAAATAAAACCAAAAGTTGGTTCCTTGAGAAGATCAACAAGATTGACAAGCCCTTAGCTAGACTGACAAAATAAAAAAAGAGAGAAGACCCAAACAAACAAAATAATAAATGAGAGAGGGGAAATTATTGTGTATCCCAAAGAAATAAAAAAAATAATAAGAGGATACTCTGAACAAAAGTATGCCAACAAATGAGACAATTTAGAGGAAAGGGATAATTTCCTGGAAACACATGAACAACCTAGACTGACCAGAGAAGAAACAGAAGACCTCAACAAACCAATCACAAGCAAAGAGATCCAATCAGTCATCAAAATAAAATAAAAGCTCAGGACCAGATGGCTTCACAGAGGAATTCTACCAAACTTTCTAAAAAGAACTGACACCAATCTTAAACTCTTTCAAAAATTTGAAGCACATGGAACACTACCTAACTCATTTTATGAAGCTGACATCAATCTAATCCCAAAACCAGGTAAAGATGCTTCAAGAAATGAAAACTACAGGCCAGTCTCCATCATGAACATAGACGCAAAACTTCTCAGCAAAATACTTGAAAATTGAATCCAAAGAAACATTAAAAAAATCATACACCATGACCAAGTGGGGTTCATCCCAGGCATGCAATGATGGTTCAACATAAGAAAATCAAGCAATGTAATACAACACCTTAACAAATCAAAAGGGAAAAATCAAATGATCATCTCAATAGATGCAGAAAAGCATTTGACAAAACCCAGCAGCATCCTTTTTTGATAAAAGCACTTCAAAAGGTAGGAATTGAAGGAAACTTTCTCAATATGATAAAGGGCATATATGAAAAACCCATAGCCAGCATAGTACACAATGGCGAGAAACTGAAAGCCTTCCCTCTAAGATCAGGAATGAGACAAGGATGCCCGCTGTCACCACTGTTGTTCAACATTGTGCTAGAGGTGCTAGCCAGAGCAATCTGGCAAGACAAAGAAATAACAGGCACCCAAATTGGAAAGGAAGAAGTAAAACTGTCATTATTTGCAGATGATAAGATCTTATATTTGGAAAACCCTGAGAAACTGACAACACAGCTACTGCTACTTGAACTAATAAACAAATTCAGCAAAGTAGTGGGATACAAGATTAGTGCACATAAGTCAGTAATGTTCCTATACACCAGAAATGACCTAACTGAAGAGACACTCAAGAAAAAGATTCTACTCTAAATAGCAACTAAAAAAATCAAGTACCTAGGAATAAACTCAACCAAGGATGTAAAAGACCTGTGTATAAAAAATGACATAACTTTACTAAAAGAAATAGAAGGGGACCTATAAAGATGGAAAAAGATTCCATGTTCACGAATAGGAAGGCTAAATGTCATTAAGATATGTATTCTACCCAAACTTATCTACAGATTCAATGCAATTCCAATCAAAATTCCAACAACCTACTTTGCAGTCTTGGAAAAGCTAGGTATCAAATTTATTTGGAAGGGAAAGATGCCTCAAATTGCTAAAAACATTCTAAAAAAGAAAAATGAAGTGGGAGGACTTACACTTCCTGACTTTGAAGCTTACTATAAAGCCACAGTAGTCAAAACAGCATGGTACTGGCACAAAGACAGACATATGGATCAACGGAATAAAACTGAGAATTCAGAAATAGACCCCCAGATCTGTGGTCAACTGATCTTTGATAAGGCCCCAAAACCCACTGAAATGGGCATAATAGTCTCTTCAACAAATGGGGCCGGGAGAGTTGGATATCCATATCGAAAAAAATGAAAGAGGACTCCTACCTCACACCCTACACAAAAATTAACTCAGAGTGGATCAAAGACCTCAATATAAGAGACAGTAACATAAAACTCCTAGGAGATAATGTAGGGAAACATCTTCAAGACCTTGTATTAGGAGGTCGCTTCTTAGACCTTACACACAAAGCACAAACAACGGAAGAAAAAATAGATAAATGGGAACTCCTCAAAATTAAAAGCTTCTGTATCTCAAAGGAATTTGTCAAAAAGGTGAAGAGGCAGCCAACTCAATGGGAAAAAATATTTGGAAACCATGTATCTGATACAAAACTGAAATTTTGCATATATAAAGAAATCCTACAACTCAATGACAATAGTAGAAACAACCCAATTATAAAATGGGTAAAAGTTACAAAAAGACATTTGTCTGAAGAGGAAATACAAATGGCTGAAAAACACATGAAAAAATGTTCATCTTCATGAGCTATTAGGGAGATGCAAATCAAGACCACAATGAGATATCATTTTACACCAAATAGAATGGCTGCCATTAAACAAACAGAAAACTAAAAATGCTGGAGAGGATGTAGAGAAATTGGAATTCTTATTCATTGCTGGTGGGAATGTATAATGGTATAGTCACTCTGGAGGACAGTCTTCGTTTCCTTAGAAAACTAGATATCGACTTATCCTTCAATCCAGCAATTTAACTTCTCAGTATATACCCAGAAGATCTGAATGCAGTGACATGAACAGATATTTACACACCCATGTTCATAGCAGCATTATTCACAATTGCCAAGAGATGGAAACAATCCAAGTGCCCTTCAACAGATGAGTGGATAAACAAAATGTGGTAATATACATGATGGAATACTATGCAGCAATAAGAAGGAATGAGGTCGTAAAACATATGTCAACATGGATGAACCTTGAAGACATAGTGCCTAATGAAATCAGCCAGACACAAAAACAGAGTTCACCACTAATGTGAACTCTGTGAAAAATGGAAAGTAAGTGTTTTATATTGTAGAATGCAGGGGACCTAGAGATAGACAGCAACTAGTGAAGGGGGAACAATAATCTAATAAGAACAGACAAGTTATGGAGGGAAATCCTGAGGTTATGGGAATGCCCCAGGAATGACTATGGCTTGTTAATTTTCTTGTGGTATGGTTAAGAACATGTCGGAAGCAATGTAGTTATTTTAGGTATTTTTCTTATTCCTTTGTTTCATTTTGTTTGAAATGTTTTTTTTTTTTTAATTTTTGATAAATAAAGTTTAAAAAAAATTAAAGGAAGGGGAACAGAGAAACAAAATGTGGTATACCCATACAATGGAATATTATTAGGTCATAAAAAAGAATGAAGTTCTGATACATTTGACAACATGGATGAACCTTGAAAACATCACAGTAAATGAAATAAGCCAGACACAGAAGGACAAATATTGCATGATTCCAGGTAGATAAGGTACCTGGAATAGGGAAATTCACAATGACAGAAAGTACACTAAAGGTTACCAGGGGTTGGGGAGTGAGACAAATGGGCAAGGAGAGTCTTTGCTTAATGGGTACAGAGTTTTCTGTTTGAGGTGATGAAAGAGTTTTGGTAATGGATGGTGGTGAGGGTAGCACAACATTGTAAACGTGATTAATGCCACTGAATTGTACCCTTAAAAATGGCAATTTTTGCTATATATATGTTATCACTATAAAATGTTTTAAAAAATTACAAGGAGGGATAAAAAAAAAAGCATCACTCTTGCTGCAGTGTGGAGAGCAGACTGTAGGAGACAAAAGTATAAAAAGGAAAACCTGTTTGGAGGCCACTGCAGTGATCTATGCTTGAGATGATGGTGATTTGGACCAGATGGCAGTGGAGGTGGTAAAATATTTAGATTGCTTCCATTTTTCACTATCATAAACACTATCACTCTGAACATTTTTAATAACAGCTTTAATGAGATATAATTCACATTCCATACAATTCACCCAATTAAAACGTACAATTCAATGGTTTTGAGTATATTTAGAGTTGTGCAACCATCACAATTATTTGTAGAACATTTCATCTCCTCAAACAATAAACCATGTACCCTTCAGTTATCACCCCCCATCCTTGTAACCTCCTCCTCAGCCCTAAGAAACCACTAATCTATTTTCTGTCTCTATAGATTTTCCTATTGTGGATATTTCATATAAATGGAATCATATAGTATGTATTTCACTTTGTGTGGCTCATTTCACTTAGCATAATGTTTCAAGGTTTGCCCATGTTGTAGCATGGATCAGTAGTTCATTCCTTTTTATGGCCAAATAACATGCCATTCTGTGGCTATACCATATTTATTTATCCATTTATGAGTTGATGGACATTTGGGCTGTTTCCACATTTCGGCTACTATGAATACTGTTGCTATAAACATTCATGTATAAGATTTTTGTAGACACGTGGCTTTATTTCTCTGGGTATGCACCTAGATAGTAGAATTGCTGGGTCACATGGTAACTCTATGTTTAACCTTTTGAGGAACTGCCTGACAGTTTTCCAATGTGAATGGAAAATGCTGAACCATTTCATATTTCTACCCTCAACATACAAGTTACAAGAGTTCTAATTTCTCCACATCCTCACCAACACTTGCTGTAAGTGTTCTTTATCTTACTTTTATGAATACCTTTGTATACTCATATTGCACCTTTGATTAGGATACATTTCTAGATACATTTCTAGAAGTGGTAATTCTGGGTTAGAGTGTGTTCACTTTTCAAAAGCTTCAGATATGTATTGCAAAATTATCTTCTAGAGAGGTTGTATCAATTTGTAATTACACCAATAGTGCATGATTTCCAATTTCCCCACTACCGTCACCAACACTGAGCATTATTATTCTTTTTGACCTTTTCCAACCTGATATGAAAAAATGCTATCTCTGTTTTTTTAAATATTTCTTTAATTTATTGTTAATTTGAAATGTATTTTAATATGTTCATTTGGATTGTTCTTTATCTTATTTTTATGAACGTCTCATATACAAAGAACACAAACCTTTTATCGTTATGTTATACATAACTTCTGCAATTTATTGTTTACATTTTAATTTTGCTTATAGTATTTTTCACCAATGAAACAGAAGTTTAAATTTTTAGACAGGTATATTTAACATATTTTTAATGGTTTCCACATTTGATATCAAGCTTAGAAAAGCATTACTGACCACAAAGAACAGGAATATAAAAAACTATTTTTGTCATAATTTTATGTTCTCATTTTACATTTAAAAATTAAAATTAAGCCACCCTAAATTTTTTTTTTTTTTTTGGTGTATGGTATGAGGTAGAGCTCTAACGCTGCCATCCTTGACATTTAATTCTTATTTTTTCTTGAATCCTTTTCTTTTTTCATTCCTTTCCATTAAAGCATGCATATTCAGAATGTACCACAATATTTTAATTATTCTATATTATTAAAGACATTTAACAATCTGTTAAGGCAAATGCCCTCCTTAGTATTTCCACCCCTCCAAAGTTTCCTGATTATTGTCTCCTGTTTTTGCTATCAAATGAATTTTGGTATAATTTGCTCAGATTCCTTCCCCCAACCCCCCAAATCTGATGATAATCAATAAATTTAACACAATTTAAATCAGACTGACTTGGGTAAGCGCAGTTACCTTTATAATACTGAATCCTGCAAGGCAGAGATGAAATACCTTTCTATTTATTAGTGTTTTATGTTCTTCAGCTGTTTTTTTTTTTTTTACTTTGCATAGATCTTACACTCCTATTGTTAAGTTTATCTTACATATTTTGTAATTTGTGGCTATTTTGAATAGGATTTAAAAAATATGTATTTTCTATTGATGATTTTTAGTACATAGGCAAGCAACCCATTTTTGCCAATTTCTTTTGTAATCACCTGTATTACTAAACTGCCTTGTTAGTGCTCGTAGATTTTAGTTGATTCTCTTGGGTTTTCCAGGCGGAGAATCATATCTTCTGGAAACAGTAATTTTCAGCTTCCTTTACAATGTATACTTCTTATTTCTGTGATATCTTTCTGTATTGGTCAAAATTTCCAGAACAACATTAAATGACAATCACAGTAGGCATCCTTTGGTGCTTTTTACTGTGGTAGTTAACTATAGTTTTCCATTAAGTGCAGTGCAGACTTGGGGTCTGAAGTACACATTTTCCATTGTACTGAGGAAGTAGCTGTTAATTTCTAATTTACCAAGAATTATTTTTATTAAAATTGGGCATTAGTTATTATTTTATTTAATGCTTTTTTAATATCTGACAAAGGGATCTGATGGATTTTCACCTTTTATTTATTTTTATAATGAATAACATAAATAGTCTTTTTAATATCAAATCATTCTAGTATTTTGGGATGAACCTTAATTACCCATGTACATTATTCTTTTTAATATACTGCTGGGTTCGATTTGCTAATCTTTTAATTAGGAATTTTACATCTATATTTCAAAGAGATTTGCTTAAAGTTTTCTCTCTCAGAAGAAAGGCCTTGGTGGGTCTTTGTGGTCTTTCCACTTTCCAGGTCCATTCAAACCTAGTCATTTTTTGATCTCTGAGAAAAAGTCTTGGTCTGTATTCCCGCCACTTGGAGTATAAGAGAAATGCTACCCACTACAGTTCTGTTTAGCATTTATCATGGTTTAGAATCAAGACTTTAAAGATCCTGGTACCCCAGAAAAATTAATTCACAGAAGGTCATGGTTTTAAAATGCTTTGGCCACTCTTAAACCAGAAGTCATCTTATTTATTAGCCTCACATTTCTAGCTGTCATTTATCCAATCATAATCATTATCAAAATACGTACAAGATAGGCAATTTATATTTATAGGTTGATTACCAAACAAGAATTTGTTGATGCCTCAAAGTTACTGGCTGCTCCACTGAATGAATGTAAAATGCAAACAAGAGAATTCTTAGTATCTTCTCCGAGGATGTTTAGTGGAGTCAGGAAAGCCCCACTGGCTGTGAGTTCATTAATCAATGACTACACTGCAGACTGGGCACTCTGGAGACAGCAGCAAACATCTTTAGGGTCTCCCTGCTCTTTGCAGTTGAACAGCTGTTTGACAGCAGCCTTTATTAATTAGAAGCATGTATCCACTCAAGGATCCTCGTGTGACAAGACTGAAACTTTAATTGGTAGAATTCAACTGAAGCGAGAAGTGCTTTGTCACCTACCGCAGTGGCCAGCCCCCCCGGTGCAGGAGAGGGGATTCCATGATGCATGTGCAGTCCAAAGAGGAGACTCTCCCTACCCAGCAGTAGTTCATGCCCCTTTAGGGGTGTTTTCATTTCCTAGAGCTGCTGTAACAAATTACCATCAACTGGATGGCTTAAAACAACTGAAACTTATTTTCATAATTCTGGAGGCTGGAAGTCTGAAATCAACCAGCCTCTGGTGGCCTCAGGTGTTCCTTGGCTTGTGGTAGCATCACTCCACTCTCCACCTCTGTCTTCCCTCTGTGTCTGTTTTCAAATGTCCCTCTTCTTAAAAGGATACCAGTCACAGTGAACTTAGGACCCACCCTCATTCAGTATGACCCCATCTCACCTTAACTAATTACATCTGCAAAGACCGTTTCCTAATAAGGTCACATTCTCACTTACCAGGGGTCAGGATTTGAACATATCTTTTTGGAGGACACAGCTCAACCCATGACAGTGGGCTGTGGGCCATTTTTGAGAATTTGATAAAAATTATGGATTCTTCTTCCTCAAAAGATGAGCATACACATATTTACACATTCATATTTTAGTAGGCAACTCCAAGAGGCTCATGAACCCCTCACCTCTGTGACAGGTTCGAATAAGAGGTTTACAAATCTGGCTTTGCCTCAGAAGCACCTGGAGAACTTTTAAAAACACATAATCTCAGGCTTTACTAGAGTCTCAGTTGATGGGAAGGTATGTTGCTAAAACCCACTGGTGCTCATGATAAAACAGGCTGCAGAACAGCATGCAGGACCAATGCCCCAGGTCACAATCTATCCCATAGTTGGGAGCTCTGCTATAGAAACTAAAGGGATGGAAGGCAAAGCTCATTAGACAGCTCAGTACACAGACTCAAATAGGCTTATCTGTTAGTCTTCTAGGGCTATGAGATAATCCAAGAGTTTTTATTGCAATAATAAACCGACCTGAAATACAGTCAATCAACTATTAGGATATGAAGATCTGACCTCTGGAAGTAGCCAGGGAAAATGAGGTAGGGATTGGTAGAATTAATAATACAAATAAAGGAAATCCTTTAAAACTGTACAACCAAGTATTGGCTCAGTTTAGAATGAGAGACTAATATGTTACTACCAGTGATACAACTTGCGTTTGATTAAATGACTCCAATTTAAATTCCAATCACTTACTTTGGATATCTTAAGTGTGCATGTGCCCATAATTGATAAATGATAGGAGTCAACCAACATCTGATTCAACAAATAATTTCACTCAGAAGGGCAGGGAAGTTTATCGAGGCCTTTAAAATCAAGGGGGGTGGGGGCAAGGAACTGGTCTTGAGTGAAACCTTTATTAGACACCTGTCCCAAAGTAATACTTTTCCCTGAAATTGTCTTAAAACAAACAAAGCAAAGAAAAACAAGGAAACTCATTCTACCTAGACTTGCTTTATTTCTCCCCCTGGTGGACTGCTGTTGTCATTACAGCAGGCAGCAGTTAAATGCTAAGGGCTCTTGAATAGGCCTGAAGAGGACTCTATCAAAACCTTAGACATAGTAAGAACTAAACAGATTATATTATGTTATGACACCCTATCCCCAGGTAATTAAAATAAAATTTGCTGAGCTGAAAACAAGTGAAATTCTAACAAAGATCTTATTAAAAAAAATCATGATGACAACTTTGAATTTTGGGGGAAAGGGAGTGAGTGGCAAACAGCAAATCTGTTCTCCCCAGTTTTGTTTTTGGTGTGCTAGATGACTCAGTGGCTTCTGATAGCTTCCACACTATCTGCTGTTGCAAGATATGTGTGTTTCCTGCCCAGACCTGGAATTACTATTTCTCCTAGAAGCCCTGGTTTCTTTTAATGAGTTAGGGATGCTCGTTGCCACTGGGTTGGCCATTGAAATAAGAACTATTATATATAGATATGTAGATGCATAAAATTCTTCATGAGTTCATATTGATACTTCCAATTTAAATCCAAGACTTCAGGGTTTTTCATTTACTTCCTCTGTGTTAGGTTTGATCTTCTTTCTTACACCCCTTCTGAGTTGAATTGGGTCCCCCCAAAAGATACGTTCAAGTCCTACATCCCAGTGCCATGAACGTGACCTTATCTGGAAACAGGGTCATTTCAGGTGGAATTAGTTAAGATGAGGTGATAATGGAGTAGAGCTGGCCCTTATTCCAATCTGAGGGGAGTCCTTATAAGAAGGGGAGTGCAGACACAGAGGTAGAGAAGCAAAGGACAAGGCCTTTTAGTAACTGAGACGGAGACTGAAACCCACAAGCTGAGGTGTGCCGGAGATTTCTAGCAGACTCGGGAACCTAGAAGAGGCAGGGAGGGATGCTCTCCTATAGGTTTCAGAAGGAGCACGGCCTCGATTTTGAACTTCCAGCCTCCAGCACCATGAGACATAACTTTCTGTTATTTTATGCCACCTTGTTGTGGTAATTTGTCAGGACATAGAGTTACACCCTATATCTTCCCCTTAGGTTAATGACCACCACATGTCCCAATGTCAGTCATCGATTGTCTGAAGTTTGTTCTCCAGAAGATTCCTCAGGAAGGGTTCTTGAAACAGGATTCCTTTTGTTCTCGCATGAGTAAAAGTCTTTGCCCTCTACAATCGATATAAAAGCTTTGGCTCACGCCTTCTTTCTTTGAGTAAATTAAATGTGATACTCCACGTTCTTCTGACATTACTGTACAAAAGTAGATGATGATCTAATTTTCTTTCCCTTATAGATCATGTGCTTTTCTTTTTCTTAAGTGCCCAAAGGACCTTTGATCTTTTTTCCATAAACTCCTATAATTTTACAAGAAAATGACTTAATTTTGTCATTCTAGGGTCATTATTCTCAGATACATGGTTTAATAATATGTAGTTTCCATTTTTCTGTATTTCAGGAAAGCTTTCTTGAATTACAGCATTCAGTATTTGTTCTGTTCCATTGCTTTGTGTTCCCCTAAAGAACTCTTATTAGCCATATATTTGATTTCTTTTGCCCATCTTCATTATTTGTTATCTTCTCTCAAATCCTTTTATCATTTTTATTTCTTTTTGACCTTTAAAAATTATCTTTTTTATCTTCTATTTCTCTTAAGGCATTATATTATGCTTATTTGCTCTTGTGTCCTTTCTAATCTAATTTTAATTTCTAAAGCAATTTTTTCTTTTATTTCTAATTCTTTCCTGAGTTCTGTCACCTCATTTCTGAATTATTCTCATTCTGATTTACGCCTTTTTCACATTGAATATAATTGTCTACTGCTTTGAAATGACAGACTACAGTTTTATTTTGTTTGTGGGAGTACCTTTCTTAAATTACTCTCATTGTGTAGTGTTCGTATTCTGTTTCTCAGCCTCTTTTTACTTACAATAACTATGCATGGGATTTGACTTTAATATTATTCTGTTGCTCATTTTTATGCAAAATTAGTTTTCCTGAACTTTCAGAATGAGGTGGGATTCAGGAAAGCTTTTTTCAGCTCCATAGGCACTCTCTTCGGTTACTTTGTAAAGAGTTTTCAAAGATGGCAGCTTACTTTTTGGAATTTCTGGGACTCCCTGGCTCTCCCTCTCCCCTGCTTTAATCTGAACTCTTGTCCCCATCCTGCTCACTTCTGTGCAGTTTCTCCTCAGTGTGGCCCTGTCCTAGAAGGGAGCCCTGTGGGTCAATTTCAAGAGTCTATGGGGTCTCAGGGTTCCAGCCCTTTCAGTCCTCCTGGCCCTGGGCCCCTTCCTTGCCTTGATGCTGCTATTCTCAAACCTGCCTGTTTTCCAGTGAACACCTGTTCGCTGTTGGGGTTTTTTTTCCTGAGGTCCATCAGTCCATGCCCCATTGCCTCTTTCTTTCTTGGACAGTGTTCTAGTTTGCTAATGCTGCCAGAATGCAAAACACCAGAGATGGATTGGCTTTTATAAAAGGGGCTTTATTTGGTTACACAGTTACAGTCTTAAGGCCATAAAGTGTCCAAGGTAACATATCAGCAATCAGATACCTTCACCTGAGGATGGCCAATGGTGTCCGGAAAACCTCTGTTAGCTGGGAAGGCACGTGGCTGGCGTCTGCTGCAAGTTCTGGTTTCAAAATGGCTTTCTCCCAGGACGTTCCTCTGTAGGCTGCAGTTCCTCAAAAATGTCACTCTTGGTTGCACTTGGGGTATTTGTCCTCTCTCAGCTTCTCCGGAGCAAGAGTCTGCTTTCAATGGCTGTCTTCAAACTTTCTCTCATCTGCAGCTCCTGTGCTTTCCTCAAAGTGTCCCTCTTGGCTGTAGCGCCTCTTCAAAACATCACTCACAGCTGCACTGAGTTCCCTCTGCCTGTCAGCTCATTTATATGGCTCCACCGATCAAGGCCCACCCTAAATGGGTGGGGCCATGGCTCCATGGAAATATCCAATCAGAGTCATCACCCACAGCTGGGTGGGGTGCATCTCCAAAGAAACACTCAAGGAAATCTAATCAAAACTGATAATGTCTGCCCATACAAGATTACATCAAAGATAATAGCGTTTGGGGAACACAATACATTCAAACTGGCACAGACAGGTTCCAGTAACAGACAGGACTTGCAGCTTGTAGGTGGTTTGAATCCACTGCCTGTATTCTGGGGTACATGGAGATATCTTTTCATTTAGTTTTTAAATAAACATCTATGGGTTTTTGCTTTTACTATCTAGGTAGTTTATTTTAATGTAGAGACTGAAAACCTTGCTACTCCTGCTGCTACCTTCCCAGAATGCATTCTGTACATATAACCTTTCAATAGCCAAAGACAGGTTTCAGAATGGTAGATATGGAATACATTCTGATGAGTTCATCCAACGAGGTAAGATGTGGGAGGGGAAAAGGGATAAGAAAGAAAAGGAACAAACATTTAAAAATTCTCAGGATCAAATAGACAACACTTGTGTATATTTAGCACAAAATTGAACAAGTCCAGATACATGGACCTGCCTAATATGTATGGGATAATCATACAGTATTGGCTGGAGATAGAAGCAAAGAGAAAGACATGGTCACCTGGTGGTGTTATGGGTTGAATTGTGTGTCCCCCACAAAGATGTATTATAGACCTAATCCCAGTTACCAAAAAGGTGACCTTATGTGGAAACAGGATCATTGCAGATAGAATTAGTTAAATTAAGATGAAATTATTCTCGAGTAGGGTGGGACCCTGGTCCAATATGTCCTTAAAAGGAGAGGGAAAAAGCCACAGGCAGACCTAGGGGAGAGTGTCATGTGACACTGGAAGCAGAGATAGAAGTGATGCAGCTTCAAGTCAAGGAACACCAAGGATTGATGACAAACCACTGGAAGCTAGGAAGATGTAAGGAAGGCTTCTCCCCTGCAGGTTTTACAGTGAACATAGCCCTGATGACACTCTGATTTCAGACTTCTGGCTTCCAGAACTGAGACGATACATACCTGTTGCTTTAAACCATCCAATTTTTGGTAATTTGTTACAGCAGCCCTAGGAAATTAAGATACCCAGCCTTTAAACAACAGTTTAAAAACCAAAACCACTCTTCCCTACAATTTGAGTCACCTAATTAGGCTAGTCCTATAGAAACCGAAAAGAAAATAGGTTGCTTTGTTTGGAATGAGTTTATATTTTATACACATTCTGCCTGAGGAAGTGCAGGAATTGCCCATTAAATTTGAACAAGATTTAAATGAGGATAATTAGCTGAACATTTAGAGAATAAATCCCAGTTCTCCCTGTTGAAATTCTTGTTTTCCTAGATCTTGTCATTTTGAGTCTTCAGTTTGGGTGAGCAAAAGACTCTCAGAGGGCAGATTCACTTTCTGTTCAGAGGGCCAAAACCCACGGGATCAGAATGTAAGAGAATCACCCAAGGCCCTAGAACCTTCTATGGCAGAGACCCTTGTTCCCTCCTGGAAGAACTAGCACCAGGCATCTTTCCAGGGAAAAGATACATGGCACCACTTATAGCAAGTATCTACCATTAACACTGCTGGCAGGATTTGGCTTCCAACCATCACCCAGTCTGCTTAAAATTGGACTGTTCTGTGCAGTTGCAATAAATGTTAAACAGAAAAATTAAAAATACTCACTTCTTTACATTTTTAGGTGTATCTATCTTTATTGGGCTCACATCTTATAGGAAAATTCAAAATAATACATATTCACAAAAGAAGGCTGCTCCTGATTCCATTCTATTTGGCCAATGATATGTGAGATAGCTTGCATTCCTTTTGCAGTATCAATAATGAGAAAACAACTCTCAGGGACATTTTTTTTTTTTTAAGGGAAGGAAGAAAAGAGCCTATGAAATAGATGTCCTGGAATTTGCAGAATCATGGATGACTTTTTTTTGGTTAAGAAAGTCATCAGGGATGATCTGATGGATTGGAGAACAGATGTTACGAGTATTCATGGGACCAAATTACTCTGTTGAAAGCATTCACCTAAATGGCACAGTTACAGTATCACACCCAGTGAAATATCCCAAAACAGTAGGAAGTCCCACCACCAAGCTCTAAAACGATTACTAAATCTTTAATGGCCCATAACAGCTAAAAATGTCAGTGTCATAAAGAAAGATTAAGCACCCAGACTGGGCTTTAGGAAAAAGTAGAAGCTTGGAATTGGTAAGTCACTTTGTTGAACTTTCTACTTCATGTTGGAATCCTGTCCATAGTGTCAATCAGGTGGTTAACCAGTCTTTGCTAGAACAGTAGCAGAAACGGAAACTGTTTCAGGACTCAATTCTAGGACCTCTTCTCTTTCCTATCTTCACTCATTCCTTAGATGATTTCATCTAGTCTATGGTTTAAAAATACTATTTATATGCCGATGACTCCTAAATATGTATTCCCTAAATGGATGTCCCCAGCCTGGAACTCTCCCTTGAGAACAGTATAGTCACTGTTTATTGGACCTCTCTTCTTGGATGATCAAGCATCTTAAACTTAACATGTATTTAACAGAACTATTAGTTCTCTGCTCCCATCTACCTCCTATACACAACTCATGTCCCTACATGTTTTCCTCAGACTTCCCTGTCCTAAGAAAATAGCACCAGTCTCCATCCAGTTGTTCAAGGTAAAAACCTAGAGGTCAGCTTGAATTTTTTTTCTCTCACCTCCCTCTCATGTCATAGCTTGGAGCTGTCTGTACCCCAGAAGAACATGTTCTTAAATCTAATCCATTCCTGTGGGTGTGCAACCACTGTTAGTAGGAACTTTTGATGAGGTTACTTTAGTAAAGAAGGTGTGGCCCACCTCAATCAGGATGGGTCTTAATCCTATTTCTGGAGCCCTTTATAAGCAAAATGAAATTCAGAAAGAGAGTGAGAAAGCCACAGGAAACAAATTCAATGGCACCTAGAAGAGAAGGGAAAGACCAGGATACATAGCCATGTGCACTGCCACGTGACAGAGGAGCCAAGGATCACCAACAGCCAGCCCTAGAATGCTCGCCTTTGGGAAGAAAACATTGCCTTGATGATTCCTTGATTTCAACTTTCTTTTAGTCTCAAAACCATGAGCAAAGATATTCTCATTGATTAACCTGACCTATTTTCATGGTACAGTGGTACCTCGGTACTCAGCTGCTTTGAAACGTGTCAAATTTGGTACTCCACACATTGTGATGTGAAAATTCTGTCCCAGTACTCCTCATTTGTTTGGTACTCAACATGCAAGTGTCAGCTGCCTTGTGACTCACTACCCTTTCCAGCCAAAATAAAGGGTGAACGTTAGTCACACAGTAACTCTTGCCCTGTGCACATCTCTTTGTAGATTTACCTTAGCTTTTGTAGTCATTTTGTGTATTTCCGTGCTTTTTTTCTTATCATGGGTCCCAAGAAAATGAGCAGTGAGAGCGCTGAGCAGAAAAGAAAATTACTTTGCACCACCATTGAGCAAAAAAAAGAAAGAATAGGCAAATATGAGAGCAGTATTCGCATTGCTGATTTTGCTAGGGAATATGGTATGCTAGAACAGTGGTCTCCACTATCATTAAGAATAAAGAAGCAATAAAAATGGTTGATGTTGAGGAGTTAGTGGAAGAACATCGTGACGAGCTCAGCACTGAGGAGCTGCAAGAACTAGAGAAAGAGCAGCAAAAAGAAGTGGCTGAAGAGATTTTTTCAGGTGAGGAGGAGATAAGGGAGGATGTCCTCAGTTCCTCGATAAAAAGAAAAGTGTGCAAAATGGGCAGAAATTCAAAACTTTGTGGAGAAGTACCATCCAGACAAAGCTCTGACAAGCAGAAACGTGAATTTATTGAATGACCGAAGAATTTCACATTTTCAAGGAATTCTGAAAAGAAGACAGAAGCAGTCCTCATTGGATAAGTTTTTATGTGTCAGAGCCTGTGGTGCAAGTTGAAACAAGGCAGAAAAGAGAAAGAACACATGACATGCAAGTGCCCAATGTCCTACTGGAGGGGACTCACCTTCCAAGCAACACTCCATGTAACCCCTCCACCTCACCACTCTCCTCCCACAATCCCTTTAGGGCATGGACTCTTTCTCAGTGCAGGTAAAATGAAGGTTTTATTTTATTTAATCTAAGTATATATTTGCGGTCGCAGTCCCCAGCCCAGGCCCGCCAAGTTGAAGCACGTAATCAGTGTCCCGCATATATTAATTTTTAGGTTTATTTCTTACGTAAAGTAATGATAAACAACCATATCTTTTTACATATTGCCTTAAAAATGTACATTGTCTTTGGTTTGGGAAACACACTTATGGGGAAAAATTTGTTCAGTACTCATCATTTTTGGTATTCGTCACACCTCCCAGAATCATTTAATGATGAGTACTGAGATACCACTGTATTTCCTTAAGCAGCCTAGGAAACTAAAATACAGGCCATCAGCACATCCCATCATATCTACCTCCAAAAATTATTTTTAATCCATTCAATACTTTGTATCTCCATTACCTTTATCCTAGTCCAAGCCACCATGAGATCCTGTTTAGCTTATCACAATAACCTCCAACTTGTATATTTGCTTTCATTGTTGTCAAACCACCATCTATTTTTTATAAAGCTACAAGAGTGACTTTCTTAAAATGGAAATCAGATGATGCTACTTGTCTGAACAAAAGTCTTCGAAGTTCCCTCCCTAATATACTAGGTATAAAATCCTCTTATCACAGGGCCTTTCCAGATATGGTGTGCCACTCTCCCCCTTGCTCCTTACAATGTAGGGCTTTTCTGTCTCTAGTTCAACTTCAAGAAGAAAATTTTGAACAAGCTTTCTTAATGAAGACAGAGGCAGAGTTCAAGATGGTGAGCTAGCACAGACTGCTGCTTCCTCCCTCCAAAACAGCCCTCGAGTATTGAGAGAAGGAGGGAGAATGTTAAGAATTAACCAAAGACAAAAATAAAAACAAACCTGTGAGAAATCTCTAAAGAATCTTGAACTGTTGATTTCCAGATTCTGGCTGCTCACATACCTTCTCTATATCTGACTTTTACTCTGACTTTCCCTCCTGACTGTCTTTTCACTCTAATCTGGATTAAATCCACAAAGACCCACCATATATATATCTGGATTTAAAGCCCAACCTGTTTTAGTTGGGACACACCTCAACTGAAGTAACACCTTGAAGAGATATTATTTACAATGGGTCCACACTCAACAGAATGCAGACCAAGACTAAGAACACATCCAAACTGGGGTACATAATTCAATCCACCTCAAATGCAATCTACTGACCAAGGATTTAAATCCACAAAATATCCTCACAGTAACAATCAGGCCAGTGTTTGCCTGACCAAACAATTGGACCACCTTAATGTGGCCAAGTTGACATGTGAACTTAACCATCATGTAGCTCATGATTTATTCAGTTCTCTATCCCCAAAATCAAGCAAAGAATCTTAGTAAATATTTATTAAGTGAACTGAAAGCTAATTAAAGAAAAATTCTGCATTTAGCTGCTAGAAGAATTGAAGGATTAGAAAGTTACCCAGCTGATTCACTTCTAAGTAAAAATAAATGCCTATTTGGAGACCACAAAAACCCACCTAAAAACAAACAATAAACAAACAGGTTCAAACACGGAGGACTCAATGACAAAAGTCATCAGTCAGAGGTAGAAATGATACACTGCAAAGAAACCACACACTAGAACCATCTTCTTATCATGGGAAGGCATAAAGGGCATTTTTTTTAAGGAGCTCTGTGTTTAATTGAGGCACTGGAGATGTTCACTAACTCCCTCCATTCACAATCGCATTCTGCTCTCACCTTTGGAAATCAAAGGCGTTTTCTTTCCCCTTCAGTCCCATATATCCCAACCTTATCAACAATGAATACATAATTATTGAAACCTCTGTGCTTCCTGTGCAGGGTGCTGTGGGGAGAGAGAAGCATTACAAGGGGTGTCTTGTACTCATGACACTTAGAACATCATTTGAGAATGGACATCTGCTTCAAAGTGCACTGGGTCTTCTCTCCTGTGCACTGAATCTCACCCTTTCGGAATCTCTATCACTGGGGTGCCCAACGTGGCTACCTTGCACTGAATTGCTGAACCATTCCCAAAGCCCCAGGGCACTGCTTAAGTCATCCTCTGACCCCTGCAAAGAGGAGATTCCTCCATATCTCATACATAACATTGATGTTTTACTAAGAGTTATCTATTTGGCCATATGTAATCATGGTAAGGTCAGATACCTGGAATCAAAAATGTGGTAAATATATGGCGACTGATCAGTGAAAAAAGGGTCACATTTAATACTCTGGACCAAATTGTATTTGTAAGACTTACAACCACAGGATCCCACATACTGAGGCTGCATGCTTTCTTTTCAAGGCTGGTATTCGGTTTGCTAATGCTGCCTTTGCAAAACATCAGAAATGGGTTTGCTTTTATAAAGGGGGTTTATTTGGTTACAAAATTACAGTCTGAAGGCCATAAAGTGCCCAAGGTAAGGCATCAACAATAGGGTACCTTCACTGGAGGATGGCCATTGTTGTCTGGAAAATCTCTGTTAGCCTTAAAGGCACGTGGCTGGTGTCTGCTTGCCCCCAGGTTGCATTTCAAAATGGTGTTCTTCAAAATGGTGTTCTCCAAAATGTTGCTCTTGGGGCGTTTTGTCCTCTCTTAGCTGCAGCTCCTCTTCAAAATGTCACTCTCAGTTGCTCTGTTAAATGGCTCCAGTGATTTAATTAAGACCCATCCTGAATGGATGGGGTATCACCTCCGTGGAAATTATCCAATCAAAGGTCCTGCCCACAGTTGATTGAGTCACGTCTCCAAGGACTCACTCAATCAATAGGTTCCAACCTAATCAACACTAATACGTCTGCCTCCACAAAATTGAATCAAAGATAATGGAGTTTTGGGGGATATAATACATCCAAACTGGCATAGCTGGCATCAAAGTTTTATCAAAGGCAGAGGAGCTTGGGCTCACTATCCAAGAGCAAGCTGTATTGCTTCAAGAGGAAATATTCCTGATGGATTAAAAATGGACTCCTTTCCTGGCACAAGAACCACACCCAATTCCAGCAGGCTACCTTTAGACCCAAAAGTCTTCCTTCAGACCATTCACTAACTGGAGTAGCCCCCTCCCCCCCCCCCACCAGTCCTGTGATAGACAAGAGCTGTTTTGTGGCATTTCTGTCTATTCCTGTTGCCCCAGGCTGCCCAGTCCTGTGGGGATGAGTTTCTTTCTTGCTCCTGACAGCATCTCTGAGACCAAGAGCCAAGCCTCTGTGCAAAAGCAAGATCCTGCTAATTAGTTCCCCTGATCAAACACCCGTGTTTATGAAACTTGTTTGTCATTCTCTCCCTGCAAGCAGTTCATGCCCTAAATGCAGCTTGGAAGACAGAACTGATAAATGTTGTATCAATTTTGATGTTTTCTAAGCACCTTATAGGCACTTAGAACAGGTAATAGATTGCAATCATTTCTTCTGGTAGCATGTCCTCATTCTTTTGTTTATCTCCATTTTGTTCAATAAATATTTAGTGAGGGACTACTATGTACCTGCTCTGTGCTAGGCAGTAGGGGAAAGAGTAGTGAATAAGACAGATGAGGTCTTTGCTGTCACCCAGCTTACATTTCATGAGGGAAAAATGTGATTACAATACAGTGAAATAAATGATATGCTAGAGAAGTATTTAAGAAACTTTGGAAGCTCACAGGAGGATGAGGAAGGCTACCTTGAGGAAATGATATCCAAGCACAGCTCTCAAGGATGCGGGGTGTTATCCAGCCAAAAGTGTTGGGAATGGGGTTACAAAGGAGGAGGCAAAGAAGGGTATTTCAGGCAATAGACTCAACATGGGCAATGGGCTGGGAATTATAGAGAACAAAGGGCATTCAGGACATGGCAGGTGGTTCAATGGATGAAAGTCAGATGCAAAGAGGACGGTATGATGAGTTGAATTATGTTCCCCAAAATGATACATTGAAGTCCTATCCCCTGGATGCCTCTGACTATGACCCTATTTGGAAATAGAGTCTTTTTCGAAATAATTAAGTTAAGATGAGGTCATACTGAATTGGGGGCCCTAATCCAATATGACTGGTACCCTTATAAGAAGAGAAGAAGAGATGGCCATGCAAGGATGGGGGCAAGGATTGGAGTGATGCTGCCATAAGCCAAGGAACCGCAAGGATTGCCGGTGACCCACAGAAGCTAGGAAGAGCCAAGGAAGGATCCTCTCCTAAAGCCTTTGGAGAGAGCCTGGCCCTGTGGGCACTTTGATTTTGAACTTCTAGGCTCCAGACCTATGAGAGAATAAGTTTCTGTTGTTTTAAGCCACCCAGTGTATGGTGATTTGTTATGGCAGCCCTAAGAAACTAGTACAAGGGGTGGAGAAATGAGCTGAGTCAGGTCACAAAGAACCTTGTGGACCAAGTCTGGAATTTATCTGCAAGGCAAAAGGGAGCCCCTGGAGGACAAAGATGAGGTGAGCTGCCCATCATGACAGGGCTAGTGAGGGGCAATGCTGGATCCATGGCCTGTGTCTTCACATACCATCATACATGGAGGGAGAACCTCCATGAGACATCCTTACGGGCTTAAGAAAGCACATAACTCATCAGCCTGTAAAACTGTTTAATTGCTTCAAGTTTTACTCGACCATTTTTCATAGACCTTCTTTTGGTGATATATTATCCAATAAAAATGCCAGGAGACTACCATCAGCTTATCAAAGAAGAAAACGCTGATGGTTATTGTGTCAGCTCCAACCTCAGCAACTGTTCTGAAAATGGTCCTTGTTGTAGTACATAGTAGCCCATAATTAAATCGCCAGCTTAAGCAAAAATGCCCAGGGATCAATCTAATCTAGTCCAATTAATAGCTGGTACAACCCATGTCATTCTTCACTCTTTGACATTTTTCTAGTTTACCCATCAAAGGTCCTAGAGAGGTTTCTGTTCAGTAAATTGTTTTGTCAACCCAGAAGAATGATGACTCCTTAGCAACTAGAGGTTAAATCAGTTTTTTTAGGTAACACTTATCAAGGTAGATCTGTAAAATAGATAGGGCCAATCTTATTACCTGTATTTTTTAGATAAAGCAAGGAAACTATATAAATTGCCCTGAACTTGAATGATGTGTTCAAAGGAAGAATGAGTAAGCCCAGGCAACAAATGGTTTTAACTGCTGAATTTTTTAATGTACATCCTCCTGAGGGCTCATCTATCACTTCTGTACTTTTATGATTTATTGAAACCTAAAATTCTAGGAAGGATGAGGAGAAACACATCAGTGGGAGTAGGGAGACATTTAATCAGAATGTGCAAGAATATCAGAGTATCCTGCTAGTCTCTTTTGTTCATTGAAAAAGGACAAACTGACTGAAAGTAATGATATAAAGACTATATTACATTGCATATTGCATCCTATATTGCATTTCCACAAAACATCATAGAGTGCCTTTATTTGAAGGACTTTTAAAAATGTATATACTGGTTGAATTGTACATTGAAAATTATCACTTCTGTATATATATTTCACAATAAAAAATGCAAAAAAAATGTATAATATGCCTTTTTGGAATAGACAGCCCAGTTGCAGGAAGAACTATAGTATGGTGTCCATTTGAGCCGTCTACATTTATAAAACCCTGACCTGGAAGAGATATCAGAGGTTACACATTACATTTCTCAAAAATTTTCCTAATATTTCAAGAAAGTAAGAATCTGCTACTACATGTAGTAACACAGGAATAGAGTGTAGTCTTGTGACCACCAACTTTTACGCCAACTTAGAAGAAATGGCCACTTTGGGACTCATATAGGGTTGTTATAGGAACATGAAGAGGGCTTGGTCTTCCTCAGTCTCTCTGCCTTCAGGACCATTTTATCTAAACCAAAGTCAACAATAGCTACATCTAAGAAGTACCATTTATCGGTTCTCATTCTTTGGCGGGCTCTATAGGAAGTGCTTTGCCAAACTCATCATTGAACCCTCACAGCAATCTTATGAAATCATTATTAGCCACAATAGAAAGAGGAGGAAACTGAGGCAAAAACCTCACAAAGTGGATCTATTTGACTCTACAGATAAACTTTTGCACAGTGGCTATACCCTTCTTTGACAACAACAAAGATTATCTCCTTGAGTTTGTGTATTTTGGTATAAACTCTCCTAAAATCCACATAAATCAAATCTCTGGCTCAGGTATCTCTTCTCTTGGTCTCTCCTCAACGAGGAAGAGGCAGAGCTGTTCCAGAGCTGGTGTGTATTTACTTCTCCTTTGCCAGAAGACACCTACGACAACCCCTCAGCCTCTTTCTCCTGTGTCCAGGGTGGGTTGCGGGAAGTTCTCAAATGACTATAACCTCCAGTATTAACTGAGGATCCATTAATTGCCAAGAGAGAAGAACAGAAAAGGAAAACATGGCAAAAGCCTATAGGGTATCAGGTAACATTATTTCATTTACTCCTCACCATCAGCTTGTAAGATGGGCATCAGATAGGATGATCCATGAAATTGCCAATATTCAATTGTTTTTGACTTTTATATGGTTCATCCTGAGGTTCTTTTTGACATAGTAGATAAAACTAAACTTCAAGGTCTGATTCCAGAGCACACAGACAGTGGTCAGTGGTTTTACTATTTTTACTTTATTTTTTATTTTATTTTTTTCTACCTAGGCATTAAGTCCTTTGATCCCTTTCTTCAAAGTGTTTGTAACCTTGTTGGGAACTTTCTCATTAGCTCTCTCTCCTCCATTCTTTACACATTAAAGAAAAAACAGCAAACAACAACCATCCCCCCACTCCCCAATAAAAACCTTCCACCCCCACCTAATGCAAACTTTATTTTCCTTGCCTATCAAATGGCAACTCTTCCTGTTTTCTCCTCCACTAAAAAAGCTTAAAGGCATCCATACCTGCTTTTCCTGCTCCCCAGTTTCAATGGAGAAGCTGGTTAAGGCTACTCACTGATTCTGGGTTTCTCCTGCTTTCTTCGATGCATCCTTACCATATTAAGTCCCACTGTCAGCTACAACTTCAGTTCTCTCTACACCCTTTTCCCTCAACATATACTTAGTATCCTTCTAACCCTAAACATCTGACCTCCTCCCTCTTCCCCTAAATCCTCCAGCTGCTTCTCTCTCTCTTTCCTTTCACTTAGAGCCAAGGTTCTTTGGGGGAAGGGTTCACTAGTTCTCTCTACTCCATTACCTCCTACCCTTTCCTCAACCTTCTGCCACCTGGCCTCAGCCCCCAGCACCAGCTTTAAGTGCTCTCGCCATAATCACTGCCTGTCTGGAGGTTGCTAAAGCCAAAGCCTGATCTCACTCACCTCATGGAGGCCCCTGACATTCCTGACCCTCCTGCCTTCTGGGCTTGCCCAATGTTGCTTCTTGAATTGCCCTCCTGGCTCCCACCTCTCTGCTTGCTCTTTCTCAGTCTCCTTTGCTGGCCCCTCTTCCTCACTGTCGCAGCCCAGAAGGGCCAGGCCAGTCCAAAGGCCAAAGAAGACAACGAGCATTTTCTGATACATGAACCTTTATTCAGGGCTTACTTACAGGGTGAGAAGTCGTGGAGAGATCATAACAACTCTCTCAGGCCAGGCAGGCATCGCATTCACAGGAAAAACAACCGAGGGATGCAAAGAGGACAGAAAGCCTTTTATAAGGGTTTAAGACAAAGGCCCTCCTAAGGGTGGGGGGAGCATAGATGCAGGAAGAGGTCATTCTGACCTGGGGGGGGGTGCAGGAAGGACTAGAATAACACTTGAACAGTTACATTTTGCTCTTTTTGTGAGACTAAGAGCCTCTCACTTCTTGCCTGCTTGCGTAAAGTTACATTTTAAGGTCAATTTACCCTTTTTCTCTTTACTGGCTTAGAAAGAGGATAGGTTAAACATTTAGCTGCCTAGATCATGCAGACTGCTGTGCACTAAAGATCTGCAGGCCTGTTTTGCTCAGGCCACGGGTTGCTACACTCACCAACCTATGAAATATCTGCTTTACTCAAGGCTACACCTTCATTTAAATGTAGTCATCAAAGATGTATTGAGCACCTACTATGTGACAGGCTCCTGTGCATGCATCTACTATCCAGCACTGTATGATGTGGATCTGTTGGCTTGTCTGTCTCAGTCATTGTGCCAACAGCCTCTAAAGCTGGAACCAAGCCAACTAATTCATTTTTGTAGGCCCAGGAAGACAGAATGAAACTTGGAATACAGGAAGTCCCCAATAAACATTTGCTGGGTGAATGCTGAATGAGTGCTCACACATCAAACCCTCAGAGAAAGGTATCTGCATTATTTAATCAGCTACCAAAACACATGGCCTCTATGGTAAGGATCACAATAGGAGAGGTGTAAGAGCACTGATATGTGAAATTTGTCTTGGGTACCTTTAGAGCCACACCCTGCATACACACCTGCTCCAAATCCAATGGCCTGGAATGTGTCTACACACAGGTGTCCTAACTGAACCATAAAATGCATCTCATATTCTTGCCCCAAGCCTGTTCCTCTTCCCGATATCCCTTGTGCTGGTTTGAAACTACTATGTCCCCCACAAAAGCCATGTTCTTTAATGCAATTTTGTGGGGGCAGACTTATTACTCGTTTGATTAGGGTGGGAACTTTCGATTAGGTTGTTTCCATGGAGATGTGACCCACACAACAACAGGTGAGAACTTTGGTTAAATTATTTCCACGGAGATGTGGCCCCACCCATTCAGGGTGGGTCTTAATTAGATCACTAGAGTCCTTTAAGAGAGCTCATGGAGAGAAGGCACTCAGGGAAGCTGAGAGAGACATTTTGGAAAGAAGCTAAGATATGTAATTCAGTTTGCCCCAGGGAGAAGCTAAGAGCCGACACAGACCCAGATGCTGGGATTCACTGGGAGACGTAGACAGAAGGATGTCTGGAGATGCTAAGCAAAGAGAGGAAGCCCAGAGTTTGCCCCAGAGAAGCTAAGAGAGGACCCCCTCGATGCTTAGAGAGAAACACCCCAGGAGAACCAAGCAGAGTACTGAGAGAAGCCAAGAGAGACAGAAGCCCAGAGACATTTTGGAGAAAGCCAGTTTGAAACCAGAACCTGGGAGCAAAGGACCAGTAGATGCCAGCCATGTGCCTTCCCAGCCGACAGAGGTGTTTTGGACACTACTGGCCTTTCTTCTGTGAAGGTATCCTCTTGTTAATGCCTTAATTTGGACACTTCTATGGCCTTAATACTGTAAATTTCTAACCTAATAAACCCCCTTTATAAAAGCCAATCCATTTCTGGTATTTTGCAAAATGGCAGCATTAGCAAACTGGAACATCCCTCATCCATTCATTTATTTATTAATTATAAATAAACATTTGTCAAGTAGCTATACTGTGCAAGAAAGTTTCCTATGTGCTAAATAAACCTTATGATTTAGTTGGGGAGACCAGAATCAATTATTTGTGTGATTATCTGTTTAGTGAGTAACAACTATGATGTGAGCCATCAAAGAAAAGACAGAGGGTGATAAGGAGGAAGGCTAACCTATATTTGGGTGTCAGGGAAGGCTTTCCTAGAGAAGTGATATTTAAATGTCTCTGACAACCAGATGATCCGTCACCTCCCATATCTGATCAGTGGTCAAAATTCTCTCAGATTTCTATCTCCTTTCTGTTCCCACCTCTGAGGCCCTTGGTCTGGCTTTTGGTATATGGTAATTCACAGAAAGGAGTTAACGTACCAGGCTTAAGAGTGCCATCCGTAGAAATTCTTGCTTGCAAGGTTGGCCTTTGGCTGATGACTGGGAACTTAGTTTTGGAGAAAGTTCTCACCATTCCCTAAATGATAAAGATGACTCACCCTACAAGGTGGTTTATGCCGAACACCTGCTTTCCCTCTGGGAGTCTGGAATTTTGCTACATGCTAGGAAGAGGGTACCTACATGACCAATCCTTAGTAAAAACCTCAAGTGTCTAATATGCTTGTAGATAACACTTCACATGTGTTGTCACAACTAGTTGCTGGAGGAATTAAGAGTGTCCTCTGTGTGATGGAGAGGATGCTTGAAAGCTTACAGTTGGTTTCCTCCAGACTGTGCACCTTGCACCTTTTCTCTTTGCTGACTTTGCTTTGTATCCTTTGCTATCATAAGCATTAGCCGTGAGAATGACTACATGCTGAATCCTGGGAATCCTCCTAGTGAATCACTGAAACTGGGAATGGGCATGTTCCCTGACACAGGTGCCTCTCCAAACTAGCTTCCTTGACACTGTTCCATATACCAATGCAGTTCATTCATTCACCCACTCATTCATTCCCCCTTTCTTGCCCAATAAGCACCAGAGATTGGGCTAGGCACTGGGAATACAGCTTTTCAGACATTCTTTCAGTCTGTTTAGGTCTCTGCTCAAATAGAGAGGCCTTTCCTGATCAACCCTCCAAACAGCACCAACATCTTCTTGGTGGTTCTCTGTCCTGGCTGCCAATGAGAAAATAGCATCCCAAAGGTTTGAATTCCCTTGTTCTTAGAAAAGGACCTAGGCATCATTTTTTAAAAACCTTTGATGATTGTAATGTTCAGGCAGGGTTCAGTTTGAGGACCACAGCTCTAAGCCTTTATTCTGTTTTATATTTTTCAAGGCACGTATTGTCATCCGATAAGTTATATATTTAATCATTTTCATTTGATGCCTATCTTCTTCACTAGAAAGAACACATCATAAGAGTGGGACCCTGGTCTATTTTGTTCACGGCTCATCCTCAGTACCTAAAACAGTACTGCCATATTCTGGATGCTCAGCAAATATCTATTAAATGAAAGAACAAATGATACTCTCGAATGTGGCATTTAAAGCTCTCCATGATCTGAAAAACTCAGTGTATTGTGCCATTCTCATTCCCTTCACTTATCTGTACTCCAAGCACCATGGACCATTATGACCATACCTTGTTTGTCACAATCATCAGTCTCTCTGCACTAGGGTCATCTGGGCACATATGCATCCCTGTCTTCCACTAGACTGAAGAGCCTTCTGCTGTAGCTCCCAGAGATTATTAGTGCAGTGCCTTGTTCTTAGCAGGTGTTCATTAAGTGAACTACACTGAATCTTTTCTGGATCCACAAAATCAAAGACACTTCAGAGCAAGGGTAATTAAGGCACTAGTTTTAGAAGGCACTAGTTCTAGTTTAGAACTCATTAGAAGGGATGAATGGCTCACTGGAAGAGGAGTTGCAATGCTACCCTACTCTCAACTCAGTACTGGTTAAAACTGTCAATGGCTAAAATGTCTGATATTGTCTTAAAGACATGCTTTGCTTTTCCTATATTCAACTCTTGATTAGCAAGGTCAATATTGAGATCCTGGTGCAGGAAATGGAAAATTACAGGTAAACCAGGCTGTCAATGTGGTGTTTTTAGCACTAATCCCCATGTGGAATTTCTCTGTTTTCATCTGCTGCAGAGAATTTGATTATGAAGAGTCGGGGACCCTCAGACTTCCCAGGGGTGGAGCTCAGTCCTTAGCAGTGTGGATAATCTTCACTTAGGGGGCTCTGGATACTTTCAAACACAAAACAAAGGAAAGGTCTCTTAGGAATTTAAGTGGCATTTCACTTCTGTGGGTCATTTAAAAACTTACATTGATTTTCTTGTTGTGGAATGGATCTTGGGGTTTTCATTCTCTTAAAAAATATGTTTGTTTTTTTCCAAATTATTCCAGCTGTTTTGGGGTCAGTTTTTAGAAAACAAAAAAGAAAGTTGCCATAATTCTTTGAAAAGGCACCCCCTCCAAAAAATAATAAATTGAAGGAGAGATCATATTATATGTGGAGTCAGACTTACTACATTAAAATTTCAGCTTCATGATTTATTAGCTTTGGACCCTAGACAAGGTTAACTGCTCTGTGCCACAATTTCCTCTACAAAAGTGGTACAACAATAGGAACCTACCTCATGGAGTAGTTATGAGGATTAGTTATGAGGTAGTACATGTAAAGCACTGCAAACAGTGGCTGGCACAGAGTCAGCATCCAATGGTTGTAAGCTAACACTAGAAATTTCAGAAGACAGTTAAAATATTTAATGTAAAAATTAAAATATAAAAGTACTAAAGGAAATATAATCAATTATTCATATAATATTAGAGTGGGAAAGGCCTAAGTATGATGCCACAGATTGAAATCATAAGCCATTATGAATAAAACTAAAACAAATGCAAAATAGGGAAAAATTTTTGCCACAAAGAATACAATTTTTAATATATAAAGAGCTCCAACATTATAACAATAAAAAAATCAACACCACTATAAAATGAGCAAAATGTTTGAAAAGTCAATTCATAAATGAAAAAACATGGTCAAAACATAAACAAGTTTCAACCAAAAATAAACAAAAATTTAAATCACAGTATACAATGTTTCCTCTATCCAATCAAGTTGCAAAGATGAGATGAAATGTTAATACACAATGTTGTCAAGAGTGCAAGAAAATGAGCACCCTCATGCACTGCTGGTTGGAATTAACACCTCTGGAGGGCAATTTGACCATATATGTCAAAATCTTGAAATTTTGCATATTCTTACACTGCGCAATTCCGATTCTGGAAATTATCTTAGGAAGATAATTACGGGTATAAACCAATGCTCAACACAGCATTGCTTATCACATAACGAAATATTCTAAACAGCCTAAATATATAACAAAAGGATGTAGTTAAAATAGCAATTTATTAAGTAGCAATTACAAATGGTGTTGAAGCAGGACATTCTATAATGTGGGGAAAAGTTCAAAACATTTTTCAGTGAGTAAAGCAATTAAAAGACAGGATGAACAAAAGGAAATTTTTTTAAAAAGTATACGTAAACAGGAAAATACATTGAGGAAATAAAGTGGCTATCTCTGAGCAATGGGGTGGTAAGTACATTCTTTTTTAATTTTCCTTTTTGCTTGTCTGTTTCCTTTACATTTTCTATTTGGGGCATGGATTAATTTTGTGACGAGTTTAACACACACATACATACACACACACACACACCCCACAGAGTAACCAAAACTTGCTATTTTCCATTGGTACTAAAGTGTGTTTTCCATCTGAAAGACAGCAGGAAAATCTTACGGCCTGAGCCATCCTATCTGACTTCCACCTTGCTGGAGAAAACAAGTTTATGTTCTAGACACGCCAAACCTCCTGTTATTTCCATCCTGACCTCTGTGTTCAGGCAATGTCTTTGATGTCTCAGCTGCTTCTAGGGAAAAGAACTGCACAGCCTCTCCTCCGCCCCACTCCCCCCAGTTTATGCAGAGTCTAGAATAAACAAACACTTTGTTTTCACAAGGGAACCTTATTATTATTACTTATTTACTGAGCACCAACAGTTCTTTATAAAAAGAGATGAGTGATCTGTTCTAAATTGGGCTAACTAATAAGCGCCTGGCTCCCAAGAACACAGCCTCCTGCCAAATGCTTTCTAGTTTTGGGGTCTATTAAAAGCTCCTTCCCTCCAGACTCCTTGCTCCAATCAGGAGGAAGACACTGGGTGGACGGCATTGGTGAATTTGTTAAAGATTCGAGTTAGTACATGATTTGTCCCCCTACATGGATTCCGAGAGTCATAGATTCTCTTCCTTTCTCTCTCTCCAACTGTGAGCTTAGGCAGATGTACGAAGGTCATGGTTTTTAACCCTAGCTCAATCCCTAGTTTACTTTTGACCTTGGCTTAAGTTATTCAGCAACATAGCGTGCATAAATACTGAGGCTGTTGCATGAGACAATAGCTGCTGCTGAGATAGGGTTGGGGAGGAGGAGAGCTGCCTGGGGAGGGTGGTTCACGTGTTTAGAACTGGACGGGTGGGAGAAGCAGGAGCAGTGAGACAGCCCTTCTATGACCTTTCACCGTAAAGAAACAAAAACACCGATATGCAAATAACTAGTTAACTATTTTCCATATTTCCTAAAACCTTAAGGAGACAATAATGACTTCCCAATACACTTTATTCAAGTGTAACATGCACATAGAAAAATGACAAATCCTAAGTATACACAAGACATAAAACATCACTCAGAAGCCCCTCTCGTGCTTCTCCTTGTCTCTACTCCTCCTTCATCCTGAAGTTAACCAATATCCTGACGTCTAATACCATAGAATAGTTTTGCCCACTTTTGAACTTTATATGAAATTGTACTGTATGTTTTTAGGTATGTTGTTTCATTTGGCAATAGCTATTTCAATTTCATGCTGCAATGCATTCCTATGTCTGACTACACCATGATCTATTTATCCATTTCCTCACTGCTAAACATTTGGGTTGCTTCTATGTTTCAGCTATTATGAGTAAAGCATCATGTATGTGTCTTTTGGCTCAACTGTGTCCGATTCCGTTGTGTTATACTTAGCAGTGGAATTGCTGGGTCACCTGGTATGAGAATATTCAACTTTAATGATACTGCCAAACATTTTTCACAAAGTGATTGTACCAATTTACACTCCCACTATCAGTGTATGAGAGTTCAGTTTGCTCTACATCTTTGACAACACTTGGTATTGAGCCTTTATTTTTAATTGTATTTTTCATTATGGAGTATAACATATATTCATAGAAGTGATAACTTTCCAAGTGCAAATTAACAAGTAGTTAGAAATTTCAAAGAATATTAGGGGTTACAGTTTCAGAGTTTCAGTTATTTCCTAATGGTGAAATATAACATATGTGCAAAAAGTTGATAACGTTCAAATTACAATTTAACAAGTATCTATAGAACAAATTTCAAAGGATTCTATGGGTTACAGTTCCACCATTTCAATTCATCCCTTCTAGCTATCCTAATACCCTAGCAACTAAGAAAAAGAAAATTACATAGAGATTCAGTACTCATAATGCTTCGTTAAATCCCATCTTGTCTGTTGCTACTCCTTCCTCTAGTTTAATCACTTTCTGATCTTCAGGGATGTCTAGGCAGTGACCACCCTAATTGTGGTGCTGACATTTTGGGAAAAGGGGACACATTTGGTTGGTGTTCTTGAAGAGGCTGTTGCCTTTGGGTTTGGGGACTTAGCTGGCATAGGAGCTCTCAGGAGGATTTAAGTTTCTGAAGAATAAATTTAGTGAGTGAAATTTTTATACAGTCGCAGATAGGGACCTCGGTATTTTTTAGGGTTTTCCAGACTACTGTTGAGTTCGGCTTACTATACTGTGGCCATTTGGCATGTCTAGCTTACATAGGAGTAACCTCCAGGACAGCCTCTTGACTATTTGAATTCTCCTAGCCACGGAAACCTTATTTTTTTGTCTTTCTTTTTCCCCTTTTGGTAAAAAAGGCATTCTCAACCCCTTGATGCCAAGGTCAGGTTCATTCCCAGAATCTGTGTCCCATGTCACCAGGGAGACACATTCATCTGGGGGATCCTGTACCACTTCGGGGGGAGGGTAATGAAATTATTTGCAGAGCTAGGCTTAGAGAGAGAAAGTCCACATTTGACCAACAAAAGAGGTTCTCCAGAGGTGACTCCTAGGCATAATTATAGGTAGGCTTAGCCTCCCCTTAAGTTTCAATAATATTGAAAAGAGCTACAAAGTGTTTGGAGTCATGAGAATTGTTTAAAATGGAGAGTGATGAGGACTGTACAGCAAAGTGATGATTATGTGAGATATGGCTGGATTATTGTGGACAGAACATATGCTATGTAAACTTAGAAACCCCCTACTTTATAAGTCAAGCCCTCAACCTTGAGGAGGCTTGTTCTTATGAAACGTAAGGGGAGGCTAAGCCTACCTATAATTATGCCTAGGAGTCACCTCTGGAGAACCTCTTTTGTTGCTCAACGTAAAATCAATGTTTTATGTAGAATATTGGGGACCTATTGATAGACAGAAACTATTGGAGGGGGAATGATAATCTAATATGTTCAAATATGTTAATAATGATGAATTCAAAGGTATGGGAATGAGTAGGGGTGATGCAAATATATTTGTTGTACTGATCTGTGGGATACAAGCCATTAAACTACCCCTTTCAATCCTACTCACCTTCAATACAGCTTTGATACCTATAATCCCATTAACAATCATCACCCCTATTGTTTATCTACTCATCTGTTGAAGGACACTTGGAGTGTTTCCATCTCTTGAAAATTGTGAATAAATGCCATTAAGAACATCAGTGTACAAATGTCTGTTGGTGTCACTGCTTTCAAATCTTCTGGGTATATACTGAGAAGTGGAATTGCCAGATTATAAGGTAATTCGAAATCTAGTTTTCTGAGAAACCGCCAAACTGTCTTCCACAGTGGCTGTACCATTATACATTCTCATCAGCAATTAATAAGAGTTCCAATTCCTCCACATCGTCTCCAGCATTTACTGTTTCCTGTTTGTTTAATGGCAGCCATTCTTATTGGTGTGAGATGATATCTCATTGTGGTTTTGATTTGCATTTCCCTAATAGCTAGTAAAGATGAACATTTTTCACGTGTTTTTTAGCCATTTGTATTTCCTCGTCAGAAAAATACCTTTTCATGTCTTTTGCCCATTTTACGATTGGGCTGTTTGTACTATTGTTGACTTGTAGGATTTCTTTATATTTCCAGGGTATAAGTCTCTTATCAGATATATGGTTTCCAAATATTTTCTCCCATTGATTTGGCTGCCTCTTCACCGTTCTTAAGAAAGTTTTTTGAGGCATAGAAGCTTTTGATTTTGAGGAGTCCCCATTTATCTGTTTTTTCTTTTGTTGCTTGTGCTTTGGGTATAAGGGCCAAGAAGCTACCTCCTATCACTAGGTCCTGAAGATGTTTCCCTATATTATCTTCTAAGAGTTTCATTGTGTTGTCTCTTATATTGGGGTCTTTGATCCACTTTGAGTTAATTTTTGTACAGGGTATGAGGTAGGGGTCCTCTTTCATTCTTTTGTTTATGGATATCCAGTTATCCCAGCCTGATTTGCTAAAGAGACTGTTCAGTCCCAGTTCAGTGGATTTGGGGGCCGTATCAAAACTCAGTCAGCCATAGATCTGGGGGTCTATTTCTGAACTCTCAATTCAATTCCACTGATCAATATGTCTATCTTTGTGCCAATACCATGCTGTTCTGTCTACTGTGGCTCTATAGTAAGCTTCAAAGTCTCGAAGTGTAAGTCCTACCACTTTGTTCTTCTTTTTAGGTTGTTTTTGGCAGTTTGAGGCTCCTTTCCCTTCCAAATAAATTTGATAATTAGCATTTTCAAGTCTGCAAAGTAGGTTGTTGGAATTTTGATTGGAATTGTGTTGACTCTGTAGATCAGTTTGGGTAGAATTGACATCTTAATGACATTTAGCTTCCCTAACATGAGCGTGGAATATTTTTCCACCTATTTAGGTCCTTTTTTATTTCTTCTAGTACAGTCTTGTAATTTTCTGCATAGAGGTCTTCAATGTTCTTGGTTTATTCCCAGGTACTTAATTTTTTTAGTTGCAATTGTGAATGGAATTTTTTTTGATTGCCTCTTCAGTTAGGTCATTACTAGTGTAAAGGAACATTACTGACTTATGCACATTAATCTTATATCCAGTGACTTTGCTGAATTTATTTATTAGCTCCAGTAACTCTGTCACTGAATTCTCAAGATTTTCCAAATATAAGATCATGTCATCTGCAAACAAAGACAGTTTACCTCTTCCTTTCCAATTTGGATACCTTTTATTTCTTTGTCTTGGTGAATTACTCTGGCTAGAACTTCTAGCATAATGTTGAATAATAGAGGTGCCAGCGGGCATCCTTGTCTCATTCCCCATCTTAGGGGGAAGGCTTTCAGCTTCTCACCATTGAGTACTATGTTGGCTGTGGGAGTTTCATATTGAGGAAGGTACCCTCAATTCCTACCTTTTGAAGTGTTTTTATCAAAAAGAGATGTTGATTTTTGTCAAATGCTTTTTCAGTGTCTATTGAGATGATCATTTGATTTTTCCCTTTTGATTTGTTGATGTGTTGAATTACATTAATTGATTTTCTTATGTTGAACCACCCTTGCATGCCAGGAATGAACCCGACTTGGTCGTGGTGCGTAATTCTTTTAATGTGCCTTTGGATTCGATCTGCAAGTATTTTGTTCAGAATTTTTGCATCTATATTCATTAGACAGATTGGCCTATAGTTTTCCTTTTTGTAGTATCTTTATCTGGTTTTGGTATCACAGTGATATTAGCTTCATAAAATGAGTTAGGTAGTGTTCCTTTTTCTTCAACTTTCTGAAAGTGTTTGAGCAGGAATTGTGTCAATTCTTTTTAGAAAGTTTGGTAAAATTCCCCTGTGAAGCCATCTGTCACTGGGCTTTTATTTATAGTAGATTTTTGATGATTGGTTGGATCTCTTTGCTTGTGATTGATTTGTTGAGGTCTTCTATTTCTTTTTGGGTCAGTCTAGGTTATCCATGTGTTTCCAGGAAATTGTCCATTTCCTCTGAATTGTCTAGCTTGTTGGCATTCAGTTGTTCGTAGTATCCTCTTATGATTTTTTTTTTTTTAATTTCTTCAGGATCCACAGTAATTATCTCCTTCTCATTTCTGACTCTGTCTATTTGGGTCTTCTCTCTTTTTGACTTTGTTAGTCTAGCTAAGGGTCTGTCAATCTTGTTGATCTTCTCACAGAACCAACTTCTGGTTTTATTTATTCTCTCTATTGTTTTATTTTTGTTATCATTGTTGTTCTCCAGCTCATTTATTTCTGCTTTAATTCTTGTTATTTCTTTTCTTCTACTTGCTTTAGGGTTAGTTTGCTGATCACTCTCTAGCCTCTTCAGTTATTCAGTTAGGTCTTTGGTTTTAGCTCTTTCTTGCTTTCTGATACATGCATTTAGAGCTATAAATTTCCTTCTCTGCACCACCTTTGCTGCATCCCATAGGTTTTGAGATGTCATGTTCTTGTTTTCATTTGTCTCTAGGTATTTACCTATTTCTCTTGTAATTTCTTTTACCCACTGATTGTTTAACCTCCACATACTTGTGAAAAATATGGTTCTTTGGTGGTTATTGATTTTGAGTTGCCTTCCATTATGTTCAGAGAATGTGCTTTGAATAATTTCAGTCTTTTTAAGTTTATTAAGACTTGTTTTGTGCCCTAGAATATAATCTATCCTGGAGAACCTTCCATGAGCACTAGAGAAGAATGTATGTCCTGGTGCTTTCATATGTAATGATCTATGTATGTCTGTTAAGTCTAATTCATTTATCATATTGTTTAGGTTCTCAATTTCCTTATTGGTCCTCTGTCTAGTTGTTGTAGCTAAAGAAGAGAGTGGTGTATTGAAGTCTCCCACTATTATTGTAGACATAGCTATCGCTCCCTTCAGTTTAGCCAATGTTTGTCTCATGTATTTTGGAGCTCCTTGATTGGGTGCATAAGCATTTATGATTGTTATTTCTTCTTGGTGAATTGTCCCTTTTTTAAATAAATAGTGTCCTTCTTTGTCTCTTATGACATCTTTGCATTTAAAATCTATTTTGTCCAATATTAGTATAGCTATCTGAGGTTTATTTTGGTTGCAGCTTGTGTTGAATAGTTTTTTCCATCCATTCATTTTCAGTCTCTCTGTGTCACAGGGTCTAAGATGAGTCTTTTGTAAGCCACATAATGATGGGTCATACTTTTTAATTTATTCTACCACTATGTATTTTTAATTGGAGAGTTTAATCCATTCACATTCAAAGTTATTACTGTGAAGGAGTTCTTGAACCAGCCATCTTATCCTTTGGATTTTAGTTGTTAGATTTATACCCAGCCACCCACCACCCACCCACCCCATCGTTTTTTCCTTTGTTACACTTACTAATACTCTTCAGTTCTGTGCCCTTCTCCAGACCTCTCTCTCTTTTCTTTTTTTCTCAGCTGGTAGAGCTCCCTTTAGTATTTCTTGCAGGGCAGGTCTCTTGTTAACAAATTCTCTCAGTATTTGTTTGTTTGTGATAATTTTAAACTCTCCTTCAATTGTGAAGGACACCTGTGCTGGATAAAGAACTCTTGGCTGGCAATTTTTCTCTTTTAGCATCTTAAATATGTCACACCACTGCCTTCTTGCCCCAGTGGTGCCCACTGAGTAGTCAGTACTTAGTCTTAGGGTGTTTCCTTTGTATGTGGTGAACCGCTTCTCTCTCACTGCTTTCAGAACTTTCTCCTCTTCAGCATTTGATAATCTAATCAGTATATGTCTTGGAATCAGTTCATTTGGATTTATTCTATTTGGAGATTGTTGGCATCTTTGATTTGCATATTCATGTTATTTAGAAGGGTTGGGATGTTTTTCCCAACTATGTTTTAAAACACTCATCCTAGCCTTTACCCTTCTCTTCTCCTTTTGGAACACTTATGATTCTTATATTTGTTTGCTTCTTGTTTCCATCACTTCTCTGAGACGCATTTCAAATTTTTTGTGTTTTTTCCCATTTGTTCTTTTGTGTGCTCATATTCAATTACTCTGTCTTCAAGTTCACTTATGTTCCTTTGCCTCTTCAAATCTGCTATTGTGTGTCTCTAGTATATTTTAAATTTGAGCCACAGTATCTTTAATTTCCATAAAGTCTGTTATTTTTTTTAATTACTTTTTCAAATTCTTCTTTATGTTCTTATAGAGTCTTCTTGATTTCCTTTATGTCTTTAGCCATCTCATTAAAATTGTTTTGGAGATTTACTTGTAATTCTTTAATAAATTGCTCCAAATTTTGTGTCTCTTTGACTTTTTAATTTGTTCATTCAGCTTGCCCATATCTTCTAGATTCTTCAAGTGCTTTGCAATTTTCTGTTGGCTTTGGGGCATTTCCTTGTCTTGTAAAGCTTATTTTGGGAAATGCAGGATTATTTGAGTATTCACATATAATTTGCGAGAGCTACAGCTTGCTGGAGTGCAGTTTCCCAATCCTACCAGCAGGTGGTGCTCTCAAGCAGGTCTTCTCCAATGTGCTGTGTAGAGTCCAAACTGAGTGGGGAAGCAGTCAGTGCACCAGTTTTCCGTGTGCACTGGGGACTGCCTGCCCTGGGGCTGCGATGTGGGCCTTCAGCAGTTCAGCAGGGAGTCCACTCAAGGACACCCTGCAGATCATAGATGCCTGTTCCCTGCCTGCCATGTGTTCATGAACCTCTGGGGTGTGGGAGGGGCTCCTGATGTATTATTATGGAACCCTTTCCCATCCCTGCTTCTTGCTGGTACAACCCCTGAGCTTCCATGGGGGGAGAAAAAATACCGCCTCCCAGGTTCCCTCACAGGAGCTCCCGGCCCTATGGCTGTGGAGGATCACCTCCCCAGCTAACTGCCAAGGTGGGTGCATGGGAATGGAGAGCTGCTGCTCACTCCCTTGCCTGGAGGTCATTTTGCCACTGCCAGTCCCAAGAGGTAGACCCAGACAAACAAACTCACCCTGCCCCTCCAGACAACATCTCTCCACATTTTTGTCCACATACCCTCACTTATTGTGGGGGACCCTCGATGCCTGGTCATACACAGAAACCACACTCACATGTGTCCTCCGGTCCCTCTCTAGTTTCTTTCATGGAGGAGAAGCCTGTTCTGCCTCATTACTCCGCCATCTTCCTGAGAGTCTTGTTTAATTTAAATTATTGTTTGGTGTATGCTAACATAAAGAATGATTTTAATATGCATTTCTCTGATAGCAATGATGTTTAATGACTTTTAATATCCTTTTGGCCATTTAGATAATTTCTTTCATGAAATGCTTGTTCAAGTCTTTAGTCTATTTTAAAAATTAGGTTGTTTGAATTTTTATTGTTAATTTGAAAGAATTATTTACATATTCTGGTTAAATCCTTCATCAGACTTATATATATATTTTTTGAAATAAATTCAAAGTTACATGAATAATTGCAAAAACAATACTATCCCCATACACAGAATTCCATCATACCCTGACCCCCCTCCCCCGATAGCTCAATCCACCAACTTTAACATGCTGTCACATCGCTATTTCTTTCCATCCCTCCCTATCTATCATTCATCATCTACTGCTGTCTTCTGAACATATGAGAGTTAGCTGCACACATCCTTGAACATACACTATAATTCACGTATGTACTTCCCATGAACAAGAACGTTCTTTTATGTAATTCCATTAAGCACAGCTAAGAAGTATAAGAGATTCAACAATGATACAGTGCTTACATTCTATATTTCCTTTTCCTTATGTCTCAACTGTGTCCCTTCGAGCCACCTGTCCTCCACCCTCCAATCCCATCCAAGTTCATCCTTAGCATTCAATTGTCATCTAGTTAGGCTGTCCTTTTTTTTTTTTTTTTTTTTTATTTTTTCAATTGTGGAAACATATATACAGCCTAAATCTTCCCATTCCACCCCTTTCCTAGCCTTCCATTAGTGGGATTAATCACATTTAGAATGATGTTATGCTCTTTCCCACCATCCATTACTAGAAATTTCCCTTCACCTCTAACAGCAACCCTACACTCCTTTCTTAACTCCCCATTGCCCCTTCCCCCATTTCTCTTAACCCAAACTCTCCTTTTCATCTCTATGGTTATATTCTCTGATAATTTCTTTGTGTTTACTGTGGGGCTTAAAATTAACCTCTTAAATCCCTATCAATCTTGTTTTTCTTTGATACCACCTTCACTTCAATAGGGCACATAAACTATGTTCCTATACTCCTTCATTCCCCCACCTTTATATAGTTGTCTAAAATTACATATTTTACATTGAGTTCAAAACCACTGATTTGCCCTTAGAGTTTGTGTATTTTTTATCATGTAGGAAGTAAATAGTGGAGTTATAGTTCAAAAATTATTGACTTCTATTTGTATTCTATAGTGTTTGGAGAATGTTCTTTGAGAACATTCTTTTTTTTTTTTTTTTTTTTTTTAATTTCTTGAGGCTTGTTTTATGTCCCAGCTTATGGTCCCTTCTGGAGAAAGATCTGTGATCACTAGAGAAAAATGAGTGTCCTGGTGATTTGGGATGTAAGGTACTATATATGTCTGTTAAAATTCTCTATATCTCTTTCTCCTCTCTTTGTCTCTCTGTTGGTAGGGCTCCCTTTAGAATCTGAAGTAGGGCAGGTCTTTTATTGGCAAAGTCTCTCAGCATTTGTTTGTCTGTGAAAAATTTAAGCTCTCCCTCAAATTTGAAGGAGAGTTTTCCTGGATAAAGTATTCTTGGCTGGAAATTTTTCTCTCTCAGAATTTTAAATATGTCATGCCACTGCCTCCTCACCTCCATAGTGGCCACTGAGTAGTCACTACTTAGTCTTATATTTTTTCCTTTGTATGTGGTGAATTGCTTTTCTCTTGCTGCTTTCAGAACTTGCTCCTTCTCTTCAGTATTTGAGAGTCTGATCAGAATATGTCTTGGGGTGGGTTTATTTGGATTTATTCTATTTGGAGTTCGCTGAGCATTTATGCTTTGTGTATCTATATTGTGTAGAAGGTTGAGGAAGTTTTCCCCAAAAATTTCTTTGAATACTCTTTCTAGACCTTTACCCTTCTCTTCCCCTTCTGGGACACCAATGAGTCTTAAGTTTGGACGTTTTATTTTATCTATCGTATCCCTGAGATCCATTGCAATTTTTTCAATTTTTTTCTCCATTCTTTCTTTTGTTCTTTCATTTTCTGTTCTGTGGATTTCTAGGACACTGAGATGTTGTTCAGCTTCCTCTAGTCTTGTATTGTGAATATCCAGAGTCTTTTTAATTTGGCCAACAGTTTCTTTTATTTCCATAAGATCTTCTATTTTTTTATTTACTCTTGCAATGTCTTCTGTATGCTCTTCTAGGGTCTTTTTTATGGTGCTTATATCCTGGGCCATGGTCCTCTTGATGTCCTTTAAATCCTTTGCCATGTTTTCATTCTTTGACTGTAGTTCTTTAATTAATTTTGCGATGTATAACGTTTCTTCCGAAATCTTGAGTTGTGTGTTTGGAGCTAGATTTTCCATATCATCTGGTTTTATCATATGCATTAAGATTTTCTGTTGTTTTTCGCCTCTTGGCAATTGTTTTGCTTGATAGGGTTATTTCAAGTTGTATCAGAAAAAAAGGGAAATCGATCTAATTTTTCAGAGACACAGTTTGGTGACATACACTTTCTCTAAGTAACCAGCAGATGGCATCTGTGAGCCACCTATATCCCTCCAGTCAGTTCTCGCCTAGTGAGGGGAAATGATTCTTGTGTGTTCGGTTGGAGAGCTCAGCCTGGGCGCACCGCTGGAGTCGCCCTCCCTGAATGTGGGGCGCGCGCACGGGTGGCCAGGGAGGAAGGGCAGCTCTCTCTCAGTGTCCCATAAACCACTGGACTTGGTGTAGCGCCCCTGGGTTCTCTGAGCGGATCCCCCTCCCAGCCACGATCCTACCTCAGCCGAGGGGGACGCCGTGCTACGCCATCAGTGTGCACCGTCCCTCTAGGGAGGCCCTGGGCCACTTGGCTGTGCCGAAGGGGTCTCAGCTCATTTCAGAATGCAGAATGTGTGAGGCTGTCTTTACTGCAATGCCTTGTGGGCTGAGAGCAGCTGAGGTTCTCTCCACAGAGAGAGAGCGAGAGACAGAATATTTCCCCCGATTCTCCCAAAGTCAGTTGTCACCAAAAGCCTTTGTCTGCTTGTTGAGGATTCGCTGTCTGTATTGAGCAGTTAATATTAAAACCTCACTTGCAGCTCGGCTGAGAGAGTGCACGGTGCGGCTTCCATGAGGGACGGGCTCCTGGCTCTAGGTTCTCGGCTCTCAGCGAGGGTCTGCAATTTTACTTACAGATTTTATGCTATGATCTCGGGCATTCCTCCCAATTCATGTCAGTGGATGTTGAATGTACTGTCATGTTTTTCTCCCCGCTACTATTCCAGGTTATTTACTGGTTTTTTGTTCATTTATGAATTGTTCTGGGGGAGACTAAGTCTTCCACTTCTTTCTATGCCTCCATCTTCCCCGACACTGTCAGATTTATATCTTACAAATGTTTTCTTCCAGTTTGCGGTTTGCCTTGCTTAGTGGTATCTTTTCAAGTTTTTATATCTGATAGCACCTTTCCTAGTTTGCTAATGCTGCTGGAATGCAAAACACCAGAAATGGATTGGCTTTTTTAAAGGGGGTTTATTTGGTTCCACAGTTACAGTCTTAAGGCCATAAAGTGTTCAAGGTAACACATCAACAATCAGGTACCTTCACTGGAGGATGGCCAATGGCGTCAGAAAACCTCTGTTAGCTGGGAAGGCACGTGGCCGGCATCTGCTTCAAGTTCTGGTTTCAAAATGGCTTTCTCCCAGGACGTTCCTCTCTAGGCTTCAGCTCCTCAAAAATGTCACTCTTAGTTGCTCTTGGGGCGTTTGTCCTCTCTTAGCTTCTCTGAAGCAAAAGTCTGCTTTCAGCGGCCATCTTCAAACTGTCTCTCGTCTGCAGCTACTGTCTCATCTGCTATGCATTCTTCAAAGTGTCCCTCTTGGCTTTAGCTCCTCTTCAAAATGTCACTCTCAGCTGCACTGGGTTCCCTCTGTTTGTCAGCTCATTTATATAGCTCCAGTGATTTAATTTAGACCCACCATAAATGGGTGGGGTAACACCTCCATGGAAATTATCCAATTAGATTCATCACCCACAGTTGGGTGGGGCACATCTCCACAGAAACACTCCAAGAATTACAATCTAATCAACACTGATATGTCTTCCCATGCAAGATTACATCAAAGATAATGGTGTTTTGGAGGACATACTACATCCAAACTGGCACAGCACCAATTTCTCATGTTCTCCTTTTGTGGTTAGTGTTTTTTGTGTCCTAAGAATAGTGCCCCAAGTTAATAAGGAAATGTGGTGATTTGGAGCGATGAACCCCCAAAAAACATGTTCTTGAATGTAATGCATGCCTGTGGGTCTGAACCAATTGTAAGTTGGACCTTTTGATGAGGTTTCTTCACTTAAGGTCATGCGCAACTGATTCACAATGGGTCTTAATCCTATTACTGGTGTCCTCTATAAGCAGAATGAAATTCAGAGAGATAGAGAGAAAGCCATAGGAAGCAAGAAGATGAAGGTCAACAGAACCTGAAAGAGAAGGGAGAGGCCAGGAGGGGCTGCCATGTGAACTGCTCTACAACAGAGCAGACAAGCACTAGGGATCACTGGCAGCCAGCCCCAGAGCCGCACAGTCTTTGGGAAGAAAGCATCACCTTAATCACACTTTGATTTGGACTTCTAGCCTCAAAAACATGAGCTACCCATACCAGCTAAGTCCCCAAACCCAGAGGCAACAGCCTCTTCAAGAACATCAACCAGTTGCATCCCCTTTTCCTATAATGTCGACACCCCTTTTCAACATGAACAAGTTAGGGTGGTCACTGGCTTGACATCCCTGAAGATCAGGAAAGGGATTAAGCTAGAGGAAGGGGAAGCAACAGACAATACAGAATTTAACAAAGGATTATGAATACTGGATCTCGATATAGTTTTCTTTTTCGTGGTTGCTAGGGTATTAGAATAGCTAGAAGGAAAGAAACTGGAATGGTGGAACTGTAACTCATAACATTCTTTGAAATTTGCTATTTAGCTACTTGTTAAATTATAATCTAAAAGTTATCATCTTTTTGTATATATTTCACAATACAGAAATAACTGAAACTATGGCACTGTAATCCATAAACTTCTTTGAAATTTCCTATATAACTGCTTGTTAAATCATACTTTGAAAGTTATCACCTTTTTGCATATGTTATATTTCACAATAAGGAAATAACTGAAACTGTGGTACTGTAACCCATAATATTCTTTGAAAATTGTTCTCTAACAACTTGTTAAATTGCACTTGCTAAGTTTTCACTTCTATGTAAATATCTTATATTCCACAATAAAAAAAGAGACAAAAACACAAACTAAACAAAAAAAAAATACAAAAAACTGTGAGCTAATAAATTCCCTTCGTTTAAGCCAATCCATTGCATGTTATTTGCCTGAGCAATCAAGGAAACAAACAGGGTATTTTCTACATTTTCTTATAGAAGTTTTATAGTTTCATTGTTTATATTTAGGCTCATGATTCATCTAGAATTAATTTTTATGTAAAAAGTATAGGTCATGTATCATTTTTAATCTTGTATAAACATCCAGTTGTTTCAGCATTATTTACTGAAAAAGCTATCTTGCCCACATTACATGACATTGATACCTTTGTCAAGAATCAAATGACCCTAAGTGTTGGTGTAGTTACGAACTCTGTATTCTTTTCCATTAATCTATTTGTCTACCTCAACACCAGTACAACACTGTCTTAATTATGGTACCTTCATAATTTTTGGAATCTGGTAGTGTAGTCATCTAAATTTGTTCTTCAAGACTGTTTTGGCTAGTCTATTTTTTTTTTTTTTTGCATTTTCATATAAAATTTAGAATCTGTTTGTCACTATCTAAAATAAATAAAGTAGTTCTTAAGGATTTTGATTGATATCTCATTGACTTTATGGATCAGTTTTGGGGAACTGACATCTTATTATTGAAATAGACTCCCAAGCCATAAGTATAACATATCTTATCTTTTTACTTATTTAGGTCTTCTCTAATTTCTTTCAGCAATGTTTTGTAACAAGTTTTCAATGAGAAATCTTGTATCTCTTCTGTTAAATTTACTTGTAGGTATTTGACTTTTTATTTTTTGAGCCTATTGCTATTTTACTTTAAATTGTAACCATTCTGGTGGAGGTATGATCTCATTGTGTTTTCAATTTGTATTTCCCTGATGACCAATGAGTCAGCACCTTCTCAAGTTTATTGGCCATTTGGATATACAGTTTTTGTAACCTGCTTATGTTTAGGATATTTAAAAATAAATGGTCTGCCTTTTTCTTATTTATTTGTAGTGGTTCATTATATATTTTAAATATAAGCCCTTTTTAGGTCATAGGTGTCTTAAATATCTTCTTTCACTCTGTGGCTTGCCTTTTTTCTTTCTTAATGGTGTCTTTTGATGAACATAAATGCCAACCTACCACTTCACCCTGTGTTTAACTGCAGAAACATAGATTCCTTCCAGTGCTAGAGGAAAACCTGTTGTATTGAATTCACTGAAAGGCAGAATATCTATTTAGTGTATTTTATGGGCAATTTCAGAGATCTTTTCCAAGAGTAACTGCTTATATCCAATTTTCACCTTAAGCACTGCTGTAGAATCCATACCTTAAATTAGGAGTCTACTGAGGTGTCCTAGATTTTGTGATAGAATCAAAGGATGAGGTGCAATCCTCATTCTTCAGATGCTCAAAATTCCTCCAAAGACCACACATTACAGCACCACAGAGCTATTAGCATTTCCAGAATATAACCTGCCTTTAAAAAGTTATTACAGCAGTTGTACGTTTATAAAAAATCAATGTAGAAAACACAGAGTTCTCATATATTCCCATTCTTATTATTAATACCTTTACTTAGTGTGATACATTTGTTACAACTGATGAAAGAATATTATTATAGTTGTAACATTGACTATCCATGCTTTTTAAATACTTATTCTGCCTTTTCTTGTACTATTTCCTCTGTCTGCAATGTCCTTTACCACTCGATCCCTACTTCTCCTTCAAAATTCAGCTCAAATATAATTTGTCACTGACTTTGGGATCGGGCCAGCACCTTCCAACCTAGAGAAACTAGGACTTCCTTCTCTCCTGGCCAGCCTCATCTAGAGAACTTATTCTTCCATCACTGTGGCTTTCACCCCTAGAATCTTCCTACTGCCTTTAGCCAGGTGACACAGAGGCAGCAAATGCTTAAACCTGGCCCTGCTGTATACTTGTATAAAATGGTTGGAAATGAGATAAAAACAAGCCCCAGATACACCAGCTCCCTTAAAGGTAATTGTCTGAGGTCTTCCTACTTCTTTCCTGTTCCTGTGTTTCTGATTGTACTTGGTTCCTGGCTTTTCTAGCTTTTACTCCTCGTTCTGTCCTTGAGACTAGCTCATGTACTCCATTTAGGCTTTTTCCGCCTTCAGGGACCCCGCTGGTATTTGTCCTCTGGCTCTTTGGTCTCTGGGTAACCATCTTTACCCTGGACTCCAACCCAATATTAGGCCTGCAGGGTTTGTCCTGGGCCTCTCGAGGGAGCACAGAACAAATGATTCTTCAATACATGTTAGAAATCACCTGGTAGACCTGATTCATGCAGACTTTAATCACATTTGGTGCCTTGGACAATAAATGTGTGTGTGGGTTTCTGTGACACGGCAAAGGAGGCGGCGGCTGTGCTGGGCTCCGGGAAGCCTCGGTTGTGGCTGTCGGCTGTGGGACGGAGGTGCTCGTGGGGTGGGGAAGGCAACTCAGGTCTGGGTTCAGACACCGCTCAGCTTTCCCCATCTAAAAGTTGGTTTTAATTGGTTGCCCACACAATTGACTTGGCCTCTACTTTTGTTAAGAAAATACATCCCTTGTGTCATCAGGTGCATATGGTTTCAGCACAGCATGGCTGTAGTCATCCGTTTGCGAGGTCTCCCAGTTTTGACAGGGATCATGGACATTTGCTGGTTCTTCTCTGGACTGACCCTCCCTGCTGGGTGCGTGCATTTTGCAGGGGGTGAACTGGGTGAGGCTTTCACTGCTTTTGACACTGATGAAGAAGCAAGGCTTTGTATGATGCACACAGGTGATAAAATTAAAGGGCCGAAGGAACACTATTGTTGAGTAGCAAAACAAAAATGCAATATATGACTGGATTAAGTTGTAGGCATTTTGAAACTGCCAACTTAGGCCACCTGCAAATGCTAGTAAATCAGAACTAGTACCTAGTCAGGAATGAGTGGCAGGGTAAACTCGCCTACAACGATACCTAACTTTAATAATGCTTCACCCAATGCAGTTACTGCTGCCACTTCTGTTCATGAAAGCAACAAAAGCACACAGACATCTTCCACAGCCAGCATAGGAACAGCCCCTCCAAATATGGGGTCTTCTTTTGGGACCCCAACATTTAGCTCACCTATTCCAGACACAGCCTCTCCAATGGACACCGTCCACTGCCACCAATTCTTCCAATCCCAGTGATGCTGTCTTTGCCACAAATGCCTTCCATTCCCCCAATACCAGTTCCTCCTCCAGTACCTACAATGCCTCCCATGCGTCTGGTGCCCCCAACCCCTCCAGGCCCTTCGATGCCACCTATGACCCTGCTGACAACCATGTTGGACATGCTGCCATTGAATCGCCACCCATGTGCCTCTACCTGCCAGAATGAATGGCTCTGGAGCACCAATGCATATGAACAGTAAGCTGAACCCTATGTCTCTGGTCCTTCAAATCCTTTTAATCCTATCTTGATAAACTCTCCAAGCAGTGTGAACCTACTTCCTATCAACCCTGAATCTGTATGTCAGTGTGCATGCAATGCCCTTTTCGGCAATGGAAAATGGTGTCAGGGACTTTTTTTATGAGATCTATGTTGATGCAGTGCATTTGCTGAAAGAACATATAGGTCAAAATAATGGGAATGGATTGGTTACATTTCTCTCCCCTCAAGTTTCACTTGTAGCTTTGAAATGAATCAGAATGCTAATTATCCAAGACTAGGTGGAAGTTACCCTTGCCACAGAGAGACAATGGGTAGCTGCTGTAGGCCGTATCACTTTTAAGCAAAATATTGAACCTTCTGGAAAAACCCATCCACTTCCTCAGATGCTTCCCAGGTCAAAATTGCCCAGTTGGCAGAAAAGGTCAAGGTCAAGATCACCACATGAGGCTGGTTTTTGTGTTTACTTGAAAGGGCTGCCATTTGAAGCAGAAAACAAATATTCCATTGATTTTTTTTTTTTAAGTTAGACATTGTGGAAGACAGTATTTTTATAGCTTATAGACCCAATGGGAAAGAAACTGGTGAAGACTTTGCAGAGTTCAGGAATGAAGCTAACTGTAAGGTTGCTTTATGCTATCATAAACAATACATGGGCAATCGCTTTATTCAAGTTCACTCAGTTACTAAGAAAGGTATGCTGGAAGAGACTGACACAATTCAAAAAAGACTACAGAACTGCCACTATGACCAATGGGAAATGGCATTAAATCTGGAGGGGGAGGTCAATTCTGCCAAAGTCTGTGCCCACATAACAAATATTCCATGCAGCATTACCAGCAGTTCCTAGAGGGAATTGCAGTGGATGAAAATGCTGTACATGTTCTTGTTGATAACAATGGGCAAGGTCTAGGAAAGGCATTGGTTCAGTTTAAGAATGAAGATGAATACAAGTCTTCATGCTCACACCATAAAAAACCTAATGGGGACAGCAGGGGGCAAGATGGTGGACTAGTGAGGTGTATGTTTTAGTTACTCCTCCAGGAAAGTAGGTAGAAAGCCAGGAACTGAGTGGACTGGACACCGCAGAGCAATTTGATTTTGGGCATACTTCATACAACACTCATGAACACGTCGAACTGCTGAGATCAGCGAAATCTGTAAGTTTATGCGGCCAGGGGACCCGCGCCCCTCCCTACCAGGCTCAGTCCCATGGGAGGAGGGGCTGTCAGCTCCGGGAAGGAGAAGGGAGAACTGCAGTAGCAGCCCTTATCGGAAACTCATTCTACTGATCCAAACTCCAACCATAGATAGACTGAGACCAGACACCAGAGAATCTGAGAGCAGCCAGCCCAGCAGAGAGGAGACAGGCAAAGAAAAAAACAGCAAGACAAACTCCAAAATAAAAGCAGAGGGTTTTTGGAGTTCTGGTGAACATAGAAAGGGGAAGGGCAGAGCTCAGGCCCTGAGGCTCATTTGCAAATCCCGAAGAAAAACTGATCTCTCTGCCCCCTGGATCTTTCCTTAATAGCCCTAATTGTTTTCTCTCTTAGCATTTCAATAACCCATTAGATCTGTGAGGAGGGCCTTTTTTTTTTTTTTAATCCTTTTTTCTTTTTCTAAAACAATTACTCTAAGAAGCCCAATACTGAAAGCTTCAAAGACTTGCAATTTGGGCAGGTCAAGCCAAGAGCAGAACTAAGAGAGCTCTGAGACAAAAGGCAATAATCCAGTGGCTGAGAAATTTCACTAAACACCACAACTTCCCAAGAAAAGGGGTGCATCTGCTCACAGCCATCATCCTGGTGGACAGGAAACACTCCTGCCCGTCGCCAGCCCCATAGCCCAGAGCTGCCCCAGACAACCGACTGTGACGGAAGTGCTTCAGATAACAGGCACACACCACAAAACTGGGCGTGGACATTAGCCTTTCCTGCACCCTCAGCTGGTTGTCCCAGAGTTGGGAAGGTGGAGCAGTGTGAATTAACAAAGCCCCATTCAGCCATCATTTCAGCAGACTGGGAGCCTCCCTACATAGACTGGCAGCTCAGAACCGCCCTGGGGGGATGGCACTCACCTGTGACATAGCACAGTCATCCCTCAACAGAGGACCCGGGGGTGCAAGGCCTGGAAGAGGGACCCACTCGTAAGTCTCAGGGACCACACGCCAATACCAAGGACTTGTGGGTCAGTGGCAGAGACAAACTGTGGCAGGACTGAACTGAAGGATTAGACTATTGCAGCAGCTTTAAAACTCCAGGAAACCAGGGAGATTTGGTTGTTAGAACCGCCCCCCTCCCTGACCGCCCAGACACACGCCCCTTATACGGGGGGGCAACATCAACTACACAAGCAAGCTTGGTACACCAATTGGACCCCACAAGACTTACTCCCCCACTCACCACAGAGGCAAAGCAGGGGAGAACTGGCTTGAGAGGAACAGGTGGCTCGTGGATGCCACCTGCTGGTTAGTCAGAGAAAGTGTACTCCACAAAGCTGTGGATCTGACAAATTAGAGATTAGGATTTCAATTGGTCTACAAATCCTAAAGGAACCCTATCAAGTTCAGCAAATGCCAAGAGGCCAAAAACAACAGAAAATTTTAAAGCATAAGAAAAAAACAGAAGATATGGATAACCCAAGCCCAAGCACCCAAATCAAAAGATCAGAAGAGACACATCACCTAGAGCAACTAATCAAAGAACTAACGATGAACGACAAGACCATGGCACGGGATATAAAGGACATCAAGAAGAGCATGGAACAGGATATAAAGGACATCAAGAAGACCCTAGAAGAGCATAAAGAAGACATCGCAAGACTAAATAAAAAAATAGATGATCTTATGGAAATTAAAGAAACTATTGACCAAATTAAAAAGATTCTGGATACTCATAGTACAAGACTCGAGGAAGGTGAACAACGAATCAGTGACCTGGAAGATGACAGAATGGAAAATGAAAGCACAAAAGAAAGAATGGGGAAAAAAATCGAAAAAATCGAAATGGACCTCAGGGATATGATAGATAATATAAAACGTCTGAATATAAGACTCATTGGTGTCCCAGAAGGGGAAGAAAAGGGTAAAGGTCTAGGAAGTGTATTCAAAGAAATTGTTGCGGAAAGCTTCCCAAATCTTCTAAACACCATAAATACACAAATCATAAATGCCCAGCAAACTCCAAATAGAATAAATCCAAATAAACCCACTCTGAGACATATTCTGATCACACTGTCAAATACGGAAGAGAAGGAGCAAGTTCTGAAAGCAGCAGGAGAAAAGCAATTCACCACATACAAAGAAAACAGCATAAGACTAAGTAGTGACTACTCAGCAGCCACCATGGAGGCAAAAAGGCAGTGGCACGACATATTTAAAATTCTGAGTGAGAAAAGTTTTCAACCAAGAATACTTTATCCAGCAAAGCTCTCCTTCAAATTTGAGGGAGAGCTTAAATGTTTCACAGACAAACAAATGCTGAGAGAATTTGCTAACAAGAGACCTGCCCTACTGGAGATACTAAAGGGAGCCCTACAGACAGAGAAACAAAGAAAGGAGAGAGAGACATGGAGAAAGGTTCAGTACTAAAGAGATTCGGTATGAGTACATTAATGGATATTAATAGAGAGAGGGAAAAATATATACAACAAACATAAACCAAAGGATAAGATGGCTGATTCAAGAAATGCCTTTGTGGTTATAACGTTGAATGTAAATGGATTAAACTCCCCAATTAAAAGATATAGATTCGCAGAATGGATCAAAAAAAAATGAACCATCAATAATGCTGCATACAAGAGACTCATCTTAGACATAGGGTCACAAAAAATTTGAAAGTGAAAGGATGGAAAAAAATATTTCATGCAAGCTACAGCCAAAAGAAAGCAGGTGTAGCAATATTAATCTCAGATAAAATGGACTTTAAATGCAGGGATGTTTTGAGAGCCAAAGAAGGTCACTACATACTAATAAAAGGGGCAATCCAACAAGAAGAAATAACAATCATAAAAGTCTATGCACCCAATCAAGGTGCCACAAAATACATGAGAGAAACACTGGCAAAACTAAAGGAAGCAATTGATGTTTCCACAATAATTGTGGGAGACTTCAACACATCACTCTCTCCTGTAGATAGATCAACCAGACAGAAGACCAATAAGGAAATTGAAAACCTAAACAATCTGATAAATGAATTAGATTTAACAGACATGTATAGAACATTACATCCCAAATCACCAGGATACACATTCTTCTCTAGTCCTCATGGAACTTTCTCCAGAATAGCTCATATGCTGGGACATAAAACAAGCCTCAATAAATTTAAAAAGATTGAAATTATTCAAAGCACATTCTCTGACCACAATGGAATACAATTAGAAGTCAATAACCATCAGAGACTTAGAAAATTCACAAATACCTGGAGGTTAAACAACACACTCCTGAACAATCAGTGGGTTAAAGAAGAAATAGCAAGAGAAATTGCTAAATATATAGAGAAGAATGAAAATGAGAACACAACATACCAAAACCTATGGGATGCAGCAAAAGCGGTACTGAGGGGTAAATTTATAACATTGAATGCATATATTAAAAAGGAAGAAAGAGCCAAAATCAAAGAACTAATGGATCAACTGAAGAAGCTAGAAAATGAACAGCAAACCAATCCTAAACCAAGTAGAAGAAAAGAAATAACAAGGATTAAAGCAGAAATAAATGACATAGAGAACAAAAAACAACAGAGAGGATAAAGAACACCAAAAGTTGGTTCTTTGAGAAGATCAACAAGATTGACAAGCCCCTCGCTAGACTGACAAAATAAAAAAAGAGAGAAGACCCATAAAAACAAAATAATGAATGAGAAAGGTGACATTACTGCAGATCCTGAGGAAATTAAAAAAATTATAAGAGGATATTATGAACAACTGTATGCCAACAAACTGGATAATGTAGAGGAAACGGACAATTTCCTGGAATCATATGAACAACCTAGACTGACCAGAGAAGAAATAGAAGACCTCAACCAACCCATCACAAGCAAAGAGATCTAATCAGTCATCAAAAAGCTTCCCACAAATAAATGCCCAGGGCCAGATGGCTTCACAAGGGAATTCTACCAAACATACTAAAAAGAATTGACACCAATCTTACATAAACTCTTTCGAAACACTGAAGAAAATGGAACACTACCTAACACATTTTATGAAGCTAACATCAATCTGATACCAAAACCAGGCATAGATGCTACAAAAAAGGAAAACTACCGGCCAATCTCCCTAATGAATATAGATGCAAAAGTCCTCAACAAAATACTTGCAAATCGAATCCAAAGACACATTAAAAATATCATACACCATGACCAAGTGGGGTTCATTCCAGGCATGCAAGGATGGTTCAACATAAGAAAATCAGTCAATGTTTTACAACACATTAACAAATCAAAAGGGAAAAATCAAATGATCATCTCAATAGATGCTGAAAAAGCATTCTATAAAATCGAACATCCCTTTTTGATAAAAACACTTCAAAAGGTAAGAATTGAAGGAAACTTCCTCCTTATGATAAAGAGCATATATGAAAAACCCACAGCCAGCATAGTACTCAATGATGAGAGACTGAAAGCCTTCCCTCTAAGATCAGGAACAAGACAAGGATGCCCGCTATCACCACTGTTATTCAACATTGTGCTGGAAGTGCTACCCCAGGGAAATCTGGCAAGACAAAGAAATAAAGGCATCCAAATTGGAAAGGAAGAAGTAAAACTGTCATTGTTTGCAGATGATATGATCTTATATCTGGAAAACCCCGAGAAATCGACGATACACCTACTAGAGCTAATAAACAAATTTAGCAAAGTAGCGGGATACAAGATTAATGCACATAACTCAGTAATGTTTCTGTATGCTAGAAATGAACAAACTGAAGAGACACTCAAGAAAAAGATACCATTTTCAATAGCAACTAAAAAAATCAAGTACCTAGGAATAAACTTCACCAAAGATGTAAAAGACCTATACAAAGAAAATTACATAACTCTATTAAAAGAAATAGAAGGGGACCTTAAAAGATCGAAAAATATTTCATGTTCATGGATAGGAAGGCTAAATGTCATTAAGATGTCAATTCTACCCAAACTCATCTACAGATTCAATGCAATCCCAATCAAAATTCCAACAACCTACTTTGCAGACTTGGAAAAGCTAGTTATCAAATTTATTTGGAAAGGGAAGATGCCTCGAATTGCTAAAGACACTCTAAAAAAGAAAAACAAAGTGGGAAGACTTACACTCCCTGACTTTGAAGCTTATTATAAAGCCACAGTTGTCAAAACAGCATGGCACTGGCACAAAGATAGACATATAGATCAATGGAATCGAATTGAGAATTCGGAGATAGACCCCCAGATCTATGGCCGACTGATCTTTGATAAGGCCCCCAAAGTCACTGAACTGGGTCATAATGGTCTTTTCAACAAATGGGGCTGGGAGAGTTGGATATCCATATCCAAAAGAATGAAAGAGGACCCCTACCTCACACCCTACACAAAAATTAACTGAAAATGGACCAAAGATCTCAATATGAAAGAAAGTACCATAAAACTCCTAGAAGATAATGTAGGAAAACATCTTCAAGACCTTGTATTAGGCGGCCACTTCCTAGACTTAACACCCAAAGCACAAGCAACAAAAGAAAAAATAGATAAATGGGAACTCCTCAAGCTTAGAAGTTTCTGCACCTCAAAGGAATTTCTCAAAAAGGTGAAGAGGCAGCGAACTCAATGGGAAAAAATTTTTGGAAACCATGTATCTGACAAAAGACTGATATCTTGCATATATAAAGAAATCCTACAACTCAGTGACAATAGTACAGACAGCCCAATTATAAAATGGGAAAAGGTATGAAAAGACAGTTCTCTGAAGAGGAAATACAAATGGCCAAGAAACACATGAAAAAATGTTCAGCTTCACTAGCTATTAGAGAGATGCAAATTAAGACCACAATGAGATACCATCTAACACCGGTTAGAATGGCTGCCATTAAACAAACAGGAAACTACAAATGCTGGAGGGGATGTGGAGAAATTGGAACTCTTATTCATTGTTGGTGGGACTGTATAATGGTTCAGCCACTCTGGAAGTCAGTCTGGCAGTTCCTTAGAAAACTAGATATAGAGTTACCATTCAATCCATCGATTGCACTTCTCGGTATATACCTGGAAGATCGGAGAGCAGTGACACGAACAGATATCTGCACGCCAATGTTCACAGCAGCATTATTCACAATTGCCAAGAGATGGAAACAACCCAAATGTCCTTCAACAGATGAGTGGATAAATAAAATGTGGTATATACACATGATGGAATACTACACAGCAGTAAGAAGAAATGATGTCGTGAAACATATGACAACATGGATGAACCTTGAAGACATAATGCTGAGCGAAATAAGCCAGGCACAAAAAGAGAAATATTATATTCTACCACTAATGTGAACTTTGAAAAATGTAAAACAAATGGTTTATAATGTAGAATGTAGGGGAACTAGCAATAGAGAGCAATTAAGGAAGGGGGAACAATAATCCAAGAACAGATAAGCTATCGTGGGTAAATTCAACATTCTGGGAATGCCCAGGAATGACTATGGTCTGTTAATTTCTGATGGGTATAGTAGGAACAAGTTCACAGAAATGTTGCTATATTAGGTTACTTTCTTGGGGTAGAGTAGGATCATGCTGGAAGTAAAGTAGTTATCTTAGGTTAGTTGTCTTTTTCTTACTTCCTTATTACGGTCTCTTTGAAATGTTCTTTTATTGTATGTTTTTTTTTAAATTTTTTTTAAATTTTTTTATTTTTCATACAGTTGATTAAGGAAAAAAAAAGTGAAAAAAAAAAAAAAAAAACAAGAAAAAATGTATGTAGTGCCCCCTTGAGGAGCCTATGGAGAATGCAGGGGTATTGGCCTGCCCCACCTCGATGGTTGCTAACATGCCCACAGACATAGGGGACTGGTGGTTTGATGGATTGAACCCTCTACTACGGCATTTGCCCTTGGGAAGACTGTTGCTGCAAAGGAAAGGCTAGGCCTCCCTATGGTTGTGCCTAAGAGCCTCCTCCCGAATGCCTCTTTGTTGCTCAGATGTGGCCCTCTCTCTCTGGCTAAGCCAACTTGAAAGGTGAAATCACTGCCCTCCCCCCTACGTGGGATCAGACACCCAGGGGAGTGAATCTCCCTGGCAACATGGAATATGACTCCTGGGGAGGAATGTAGACCTGGCATTGTGGTACGGAGAACATCTTGACCAAAAGGGGGATGTGAAAGGAAATGAAATAAGCTTCAGTGGCAGAGAGATTCCAAAAGGAGCCGAGAGGTCACTCTGGTGGGCACTTTTATGCACAATATAGACAACCCTTTTTTAGGTTCTAATGAATTGGGGTAGCTGGTGGGAGATACCTGAAACTATCAAACTATAACCCAGAACCCATGAATCTTGAAGACAATTGTATAAAAATGTGGCTCATGAGAGGGGACAGTGGGATTGGGGGGGCCATGGGGATCACACTCCCTTTTGTCTAGTTTGTGGATGGATGAGTGGAAAGGTGGGGGAAGGAAACAAACAAACAGACAAGGGCGCCCAGTGTTCTTTTCTACTTTAGTTGCTCTTTTTCACTTTAATTATTATTCTTGTTATTTTTGTGTGTGTGCTAATGAAGTTGTCAGGGATTGATTTGGGTGATGAATGTACAACTATGTAATGGTACTGTGAACAATCGAATGTACGATTTGTTTTGTATGACTGCGTGGTATGTGAATATATCACAATAAAATGAATATTAAATAAAAAATCAAAAAAAAACTTAATGGGAGAAAAGCTTTTGTTCATATAGATACACTAGAAGACATGGGAGAGATTGAGAAAAATCCCTATCCAAGGAAAAAAAGGGGTTAAAGATACCTGTGCCAGGTAATCCTCCAGTTCTGAGAGTGCCCAGTGCAGGAGGGCGCAATGTGGGAAGGCCCAGTGCAGGAGGTGAAGAGCATGCCCTCCTGACTACAGGATCAAAGGAGGCCAACAATGAGCCTCCATTTAACTTTCCTGGTAATTTTGGTGGGTCTAATGCCTTTGGGCCACCACTCCCTCCTCCAGGATTAAGAAAGACCCTTGGTGATGCTAGACCTCGTATGCAGTCAGTTGGAAACAGTGGCTTGCCTGTTCTAGGACTGGATGTCCAGGTTTTGGAAGTGGACCAAATAATTTAAGTGAGCCATCAGGATTTGGAGGTGGCCCTCAGAATTTTGGGAATGGCCCTGGTAGTTTGGAAATGCCTGCTATCTTTGGAAGTGGCCTCCTGGTCTTGGAAATGTTCCTGGCCCTGGCCCAATCCACACTGGGAATCCCCCTGGCTTTGGATCTAGTTTTGGAAAACCAGGACTAACAGTCATTAAAGTAAGGAAAATGCCATTCACTGTGTGTACTGATGAGATTTTAGATTTCTTTTATGGCTACCACGTAACCAGAGGCTCAGTATGTTTAAAAATACAACGAAAAATGTATGCCAACAGGCAAAGCCATGGTGTCCTTCAAAGCTCAGGATGAAGCCACAGCTGCTGTCACTTACTTAAATGGCAGGCCAATAGGCTTAAGGAAAGTAAAAGTTGTATTAGGGTAGCTGTTCACTTCAATTCTTTGTGTAGGGTAGATCTTCACAGTGCTGCGATTAATGCAACCAGATTGCTTTCCTAGTATTCCCAGGTTAGAACCTGTGGGTTGTTCCCATTGCAAATAGATTGGTTTCATAACACAGAGTATTGGTTGACTGTTTACAGATGCTTGCTACCAGGATAAACACTGCTGTATGTTACAATGGAGCTGTCTGGAAAGAACACCAAAAATGATTTTGTATACCATTAGAGAAGCCAGATGTAAAACGTAAATGAGCACATAAAGCTTATCAAGGAGTCTCAACTGGTTTTTTTTTTTTGAATACCAAATGCGATGAACAAAAGAGAAATGTCAGTAGAGCTCATTAAGGGTGCTCTTGCCAGCTGCTGAAAAATAGGAGTTGGCTACTATTGGAATTTAGTTTAAAGCTGGACATATGTGCTTAGTTATAGGGTCAACGCTTTGAATAAAGTCCTTGTTTTCTTTTAAAATTGAATAAAATTTTTGTATACAGATTCACTGTATGTACCTTTATTACTTTTTGAGGGTTCTTGCTGTATAGACAGTGCACTGTTGAAGATGCTGCTTTGTTCGCCTTAGTGACTCATTTGTAAAGGAACAGAACTGTTTTTATTTTCTTTTTTAAAATATAAAACTCCACACATAGTTTGTGCTATAACCCTGAACTTTGATTTCTGATGTCACACTTACAACTGTGTGGAATAAGACTTTTGCCACAAAAATAAACCATGGATCCCTCTACCTACGAGCACGTTTTTGGTTTGCCTGACAAGTTTTGTTTAGTCAGTTTAAAAATTGTTCATGTTGTTTGAATGGTGTATTAGTTAGGGTTCTCTTGGGAAACAGAATCAATGAGAGATGTCTCTGATTATCAAACTGTAAAAGTGACTAACGCAACCGTGGGTATGCACGAGTCCAAATTCTGTAGAGCCATCAACAAACTGTCAACTCCAAGGAAGATGTCCAATGAACTCCTTGGGAAACGAACCGACAACTTCGACCAACTCCTCAGGAAACGAACCGGCAACTTCGACCAACTGCTCAGGAAACAAACCGGCAACTTCGACGAGCTCCCCAGGAAATGCTTCACTGAGCAGCCGAAGAAGAAGTGAAGGTTCTCTAATCGTCCCGCTTATAAGCCTTCAACTGATCACCCGGACCAAATCCAGCCAATTGCATTCTCTCATTGTGGAAGGCACGCCCCTTGATGAGTCATCAGTCAGCTGCAGTCAACTGACTGATGATCCAAGAAACCGGCTGATCACCCGGACCAAATCCAGCCAATTGCATTCTCTCATTGTGGCAGCACGCCCCTTGATGAGTCATCAGTCAGCAGCAGTCAATTGACTGATGATCCAACAAACCAGCCCGTTGGTTTATTAACGAGCTTCAAATATCCTCACAGCAATCCTCAGGCCAGTGCCCGCTTGACCAGACAGCTGGGTCACCTAGCCAAGTTGACACATGAACCCAACCATCACAAATGGCATCAAAAACCAGGACGCCATTAAATCAATGTTCAAATGCTTGATCTGAAGTCCTACCCATGATGGACTAATTGTTCTGGCAATTTCCTTCTGTTTATGTGAAATTTTGTCCTGTAAGTAAATAAAGACAGCATTACTAGATCCAGGTTTTTAAAACGGAAGTTGAAATTGTTAGCTTTGGTAGCAACAGTAGTAAAAGATTCATAAACTGGTCCATAGATTGATAGGCATATAATCCTGTTACTGGGAGGCTTTTTGGTGCAGTTGTTTGATCAACAGCCTGTTTACAGAAATTCTTCCTACAGACTACAAAAGCAGAGGGGAGAGAACTGATGCTCCTCGCCCTTTCATAGTCCTTTCTTTGGCATCCAGGACACTGAGGCAGGAGGACTGCATAGGCTTTGGTTAAGCTCATAGGTTAACTTTCCTTCTTGGTTAAAATTCCCTACAGGTGTATCACATTAGATTATAAACATGCAGCATGGGAGAATGTTGAGATACCATTAAATCAAATTTTGTCTTTTACATGACCCTCTTGTCTTGGTTTGAAACATCTCCAACGTATACTCCAAATCACTGTACTTACAACAGGGGCAGCGTTTTAAAAGATGTATTTCCTATTAAAAAATGTATGGTGACTTTTTGGTGTTGCAAGTTAGTGGAATGCTGAAAAACAGGGTTGTGTAATTTACAGGTAAAAGTGGCAACTGTTTCATTTATGTTGTAAGATTTGGAAAGCCTTTTCATCACTACCCTCTTGAAGGATTGACAGTACAGGATTTTGTTTAGAGAAAGGATTGTTTGGATTGTCTAAGAAGAGGTGGCTGCTGTTTTAATAATTCATGAATACAAATTTGCTTTGACAGATCACTAGATACCATCTCCTCAATTTGAAAAACGATATGATGTTTGTATATGCTGTTCAATTTAAGTTTTCTGTTAAGTAATTACTTCTCACTCCAAAGACAGCACAAAAAACTTCAGCATTGCTTGGGAGTCTTATTTTTTTTCCCTCATAGGAAAGCTATTTTCATTTCAGAAATACGGGTTGATTGAGGATGAAAGTCTTTTACCTTTTTTCACAATTTGTTTTGATTCTGTGTTTGCACATTCGTATTATTTCATATGCTTTACTGCAAGAAAGCGTGTATGTGTATGCATATATAATGTTTAAGAAATATTTATTTTGACACTTATAGTGCAGTCTTAGGCAACATATAATCTTCCCAAATTTATGCTAAAAATGAACACTACAATGCTTACAAATCTCTTCTGATGCAAACCTGTGTTCAATTTATCCCCTTCAAAGAAAATCTAGGTCATCATATTTTTAATTCTCTGCTTTTATTATGGTGATACTTGTATATTGAAATACCTAAGTTATCATCCCCCAAAGGAGGCTTTTAAATCAATCTCTTTATGATATTCCCTTACATTCTTTTTTAATTTCCTTGTTCTACAATTTTTCTTTTACCTAGAGCCAGGAACATCTGCTTGTCAGCTGTCCCAAAATGATAAGATTATTCAGTCTGCTGGAGTTATCCCAGGAGATGGCTCCAGATACAAAATATCACTGCAAAGACCTCACACATTCTACAGTTATGGAGCACCTACTGTGTGAAATGCATTGAACATAATGCTCAGGGAGTGAAAGCAGAGGGTACATCTCTATTTCATCAATATGTGTGCAATGACACGAGAGAGATATTTACATGAAATTAAATGAAATAATGTATGCAAAAGCACTTAATACACCCTGAAGAGTTAGGCAAAAATAAAACATGGTTATTAAATAGCTTTGAATCACAGAGAGTTTTTAAAGATTGGTAAGTGAACACAGAAAAAGTGATTAATTCCAGTTGGGGGCATCTGAGAAAGTGCAGCTGATGAATAGGCAGCAATAAAGGGAAACAAACTATCGATACATGCAACAACTGGATGAATCTCCAGGCAATGAAGACAAGAGTAAAAAGCCAATCTCAGAAGGTTACACACTGTATAGTTCCATTTATATAATATTTTTGAAATGTCAAAAATTTAGAAATGGAGAACGGATTAGGGGTTGCCAGGGGTTAGGGAAGTGGGTGGGGAGAGAAGTGGAGGTGGTTATAAAAGGGCAATATGAGGGATCCTCGTGGTGACAGGCCTGTTAGTGGCTATGGTGGTAGATACACGAACCTACATGTGGTAAAATTATATACAGCTAAACACACACACACACAAACTAACACAAATGTGTGCAAGTAAAACTGGGGAAATCTGAATAAGATCAGTGAATTATACCAATGTCCATATCCTGGCTGTAATATTATACCATAGTTTTGCAAGATGTTACCACTCATGGAATTGGGTAAAGGGTATATGGGACCTCTCTGTTTCTTAGGACTGCATGTGAATTCACAATTGTTTCAATAAATTTTTCCATTAAAAAAACAGATGAGTAGGATTTAACAGGTACTGAGTTGGGTGGGGGTGGAGTGAGGAGGGAAGGCTTCAAGACAGAGGAAGCAGCCTGGTTAGAGATGAATGAAATTGAAAGTTGTGGTCAAGAAACATTAATAATAAAGACAGTCTCAGCAGCAGAAATAACACTGTCCATTTAAGGAACATTACAAAGGCCAAACATAACCCTTCTCATATATTAACTCATTTAATACTGTAAGAGCCCCATGTTGTTATTATCCCCAGTCGGCAGGTGACTCAGTCGCTGGGAGAGTAGCTAGGACCATGCAGTTAGCAAGTGGAGCTCAGGGATTTCATCCCAGGGCCGACAGTCTGGAGACTATGCTCTTAATCATCATACTTCACATCACCCGGCAGAGCTACGTAGTTCTATGTAAGGATAGAAAAGGGTGTCTGAGGCTGTGGGGCAAGATGAAAATGGAGAGGCAGGCTGCTGCTAAACCTTATAAGACTAGCAGTGAGTACTGTGCTGAATAATTTTGACTATAATTTCTGTGCTATGAAGACAAAGAAGGTCTTTCTGAAGAGAAATAGCATGACGAGCACTGCTCTTCCGGAAAATAACTTTGTTGGAATTACAGAAGGTGAATTGAAAAGACAGGACCCTGAGGTTATGGAAATGGCAGTCATCCCGGTGACTGATTAGTCCAGGGCTAGAAAAGCCTTAAGCAGTGTGGCAGATTGCCTTGTCGCTTTAAATACTACCTGCCCTTCCTTAAGAAGGGTTATACCTCCTTGCCCACTGACATCAAGCACAACCATGGGACTCGGAGTGCCCCTTCTAGGGGAGAAGTACACTCTTGAATACACAGACTCAAGAGTGGTCCTGTGGTTTGCTTTGGCCATTGAATTGCGGAGGAAGTAACACATTTCTCAGAGGGGGCTACTCCGTCAGCCTGGGTACTGCAAGAAGATGAGGTAGATCAGACAGCTCAAGCCCACCTGAAAGGAACATGGGGTAGGAGTAAGAAACAAACCTATATTGATGTTAAAGCTGTTGAGATTTGGGGATCATTTGTTACCTCAGCATAAACTAGCCATTCTTGACCAATACAAGCAGGATAATATGAGGTAAAAAGAAAGGACCTAGCTGAGCAGATCAGGTGTGAGGTTATACACTGTGAGTGGTATTGGGCTAACCGCTTGACACTGTATCCAGCACGTGTGTGGGTGGTGGTGGGGGGTGGGTGGACATGGTGGACAGAGGAGACACACCAGATTATCTGGGACATTCCTTGTTCCGGTTTGCTAATGCTGCCTTTTCAAAAAACACCAAAAATGGATCAGCTTTTATAAAGGGGTTTTATTTGGTTACAAAGTTACAGTCTTACGGCCATAAAGTATCCAAGGTAAGTCATCAACAATCAGGTACCTTCACCGGAGGATGGCCAATGGCATCTGGAAAACCTGTTAGCTGGGAAGGCACATGGCTGGTGTCTGTGCCAGAGTTCTGGTTTCAAAATGGCTTTCTCCCAGGTCATTCCTCTCTAGGCTGCAGTTCCTCAGAAATGTCACTCTTTGTTGCTCTTGGGGCATTTTTCCTCTCTTACCTTCTCCGGAGCAAGTCTGCTTTCAGCGTCTGTTTTCAAACTGTCTCTCATCTGCAGCTCCTCTCTTTTCAGCTCCTGTGGATTCTAAGTGTCCCTCTTGGCTGTAGCAAGCTCGCTCCTTCTGTCTGAGCTTTTATAGGGCTCCAGTCAACTAATCAAGGCCTACAATGAATGGGCGGGGCCACACCTACATGGAAATTATCCAATCAGAGTTATCACCTGTAGTTGGATGGGTCACATTTCCATGGAAACACTCAATCAAAGAATTACAATCTAATCAACACTAATATGTCTGCCTACATAAGACTGCACCAAAGATAATGGTGTTTTGGTGGACATAATACATCCAAACTGGCACATTCCTGCATATAAATTTCAAATACAAAACACATTGCCACCTTGAAGGTTACCAGAACAGAGCTGAGAAAAACAGTGCATGCAACACATGCATGTACATGTGTACGCATACACTGCACACACACACACACACACACACACACACACACACACACACAGTCTCCACCATCAGAATTTTTAGCTTTATTTTTCCTCTAGAATTCTCCCTCATGTCCACTCTCTCTGTTTTCATTACTTCCTCGTATGCATATTGCGTTACCTCTAGGGTTAGTACAATTTATTTCTACTTCTAGGGGAGGAAGAGGTTCTTGGGTTGGTGAGGGAAGAGGAAGTAGAAAACTGAACTTGACAGTTTTCCCCAAACTTTCTTTATTTACCTTCAGATGAGTACTAACTGCAAGAAGATGACAGCATTTGAGAGTAATTGTGAATTCTGAGTCTTGGAAAAAATGCTCTCCGTTACTGCCCCACCGAACAGGACTAGATTACGTAGGGAGCACTGAGGAACCGTCTAGTAGCTTGCTGCCCCATGGGAGGCTTCCAGACATTTGACATGGGGACTGCATTATTTGTCTGAGTATCCTAGTGCCTACCTCAGTGGCTGGAATACAGTAAGTGTTCAAAGTTGGTAAAATGAGTCCTGAAGGTGCTAGATAGGCAAGTATTAAGACCACGCTCTTAACCTACATCTCTGCTCTGAGCTCTGTCCCCTGTGATGACATCAAATACCGGAAGTCAAGCTCACAGATGGCTAACCTCCAGAAACCACAGTCTCAGATACCAATGTCAAGTGACCAAACATTCCTGGCACCCACCTGGTGGCTTAGCTAACTCAAATCACCAAGGCAAATCAATGAAGAACTGAATACTTCAAACCAAGTGCTCTCAACTCACAGCTATAAAAGCCTCTCACCTGGGTCAGTTATGCTGACCTCTTGCTGAAGCTTTTGGATCCAGAGGTGGCAGTCCCAATATAAGTTCTGAGCTCTTCTCTAGCATTCTCAGTTTCCCTTCCCCAATCCCCCCCCCAGAGGTAGTAAAGATTAACTTGTAAACCACGGGACTAGAAATCAAGGCTTGATACTATTAGTAGTACCATAATATTTTTTTTAATGTCCACATGGTTCAAAATATGAAGCTGATACCTATTTGAAGTTGGATTTTCCAACCCTATTATGGAAATATTGCTATACACATCTGTTTATAGATTTAAATCTCATCTCTGATAAACATGATGTGGGGCATACAGCCTTATGAAAGAAGAAGGAGGATAACTAGTCAGAAACAAAGGTTTGTGATATATCTTAACAAATGAATGCTGTTGACTATTCTGAAAATCCATGATTACTGTAAGAATAATGTTAAAGTTGACACTAATCTATTTAACTATTAAGACTTTTAACTATCATCAAACTTACTAAGCAGCTGACGCTTCCAGGTATCTCTTCAAAAATGCTATGTTAAGGAAGATTATGATGAAAATAAGACGACCAAAAATCAGACCAAACCCTCCTCTGCTTTGAACTTTTCTACTGAAGAGCTGTGAACAATGGTTAAGTTTCAAATGTTTAAATTTCTAAGTTTTCCTATGTAACATCCCATGCTTGAATCCAGAGACCAAATTTTAGCAAATTCCTTGAAAATCATATTAAGACACATATAGATAAAACACTGTAAAGCATTTGACAGAATTTATTAGATTTAGTAAGTTGCCAGGTAAATGTTTGAAGGACCTTTGATTACGAACAGAGTTGACCAGCATTTCAAGCAGGACTGAGTAGAGAGATAAAGACTCGAGTTTCTCACAGCGAGGTGGCCTGGAGAGAACTCCTGGGCTGATTCACACAAACCATGGTGTTATAGATTGAATCATGTCCCCCATAAAGACATATTCAAGTCCTAACCCCTGGTCCTGTGGATGTGAGCACATCTGTAAAGAGGGTCTTTGAAGATGGTATTCCTTCAGGTGAGGCCACACTGAATCAGGTGGGTCTTAATCCAATACAGCTGGAGTCCTTATGAGCAGAGGAGATTTGGACACAGTTAGGAGTAGGAGACAGAAGGAGACAGATGACCATGTGACAGAGGCAGAGACTGAGTTCTGGACTGCCAACAAGCCACCACCAGAATGCCACAGACTTCAGAGGAAATGTGATTCTGCCAACACTTTGATTTTGGATTTCTAGCCTCCAAAGTCGCAAGGCAGTAAACTCCTGTTGTTTAAGCCCACCAGCCTGTGGCATTTGTTCCAGCAGTCCTGGGAAACTAAGACACATGGGTAGATCCCAACTCTGCCCCTCTCTGGCTGAGGGGAAGGATACCAGTTTCTGCTCTGAGTTTCAGGTTCTTTCTCAGTAAAATGAGACTAATTACGTCTGCCAGGCCAGGTGTGATCTCTTGTATTCTTGGGGAATTGGGATCCCAGAGGTACAGAGTAAAATGGTTACTTTCAGCAAGAACAGCTTTGTGTCCCCTTGTATTTGTGTGCTTGACTGTGCTTTGCAATCAGAGGGAAAACAGTGTAGGAGGTCCTAAAGGCTCAGAGGATTCAAATGCATGTGCACACATGCTGAGCACAGTTCCTGGATGACAGCAGATGCCCAGCCAGTGCTAGCTGATCTGTTATCATCATCATCATCATCATCATTCTTATTCCCAGAAAAAAAGTGACTTCACTATAAACTGTTATAGTTACACTGACATCCAAATACCTTAACACTGGGAAGATATTTCAATTTTGTTTTCATTCCACAAGAAAGGGGAACCCTGAATTCCATTCAAAGGCAAGAAGAATACAAATTGACAGCCAAGATGTCTTTTTTATTGCTTCAATTTTATCTGTAACTCAGAGAGGCCACCTAAATGTACCATTCCAGCTGTGGTCCTCCCTGCCCGCTGCTGGAAAAAATGGAATTCTACTCTTGGCCCAGTTTCATAAGGCAGATCCAGAACTGTCTCCTCTGCAACCTTGAAGTCAGCTCCCCCCACACCTACTAACCCAGGCTGAAGTGCTAAAAACCCTACAGTGAGGCTTCTACTTGATAAACCTTTACAAGTTCAGGGCTAGGACTTCTAACAATGGCAGCCAGCCAGTTACAGGCTAACCCACAGAAGCAAATAATCATTTTGCTCTTTAAATTGTTGGAGCACTGGATGTGTGTGGGGGTGTGTGCATGGGAGGAAAATGTGGCTGTGCATGTTGCTGAACAATGGAAGTTTGTTTCTTATATAGTAGATAGCTATGCTATTTTCAGCTCCTTATCTGTTACCTTCTAATTCTTTTAACTCTTCTGTTCATATCCTTACCCACAATGCTAGCTAGTTCAGGTATTCCAGTCAAAACAGAGTGTAGTAGTTAATCATCTAACATAAACGTCTGGAAGAAGATTATTTCTACTAGGGGTGCATATGAGATGATCTACTGATTGGACAAAAGGTCACATAGGAAGTAACGGAGACTAATTTTCCCTTCAGCTCAGCACAGCTGAAAGGTTTTATTTCTCTACATCAGAAGTTTAGTATGATGCCGTTGTAAAAAAGGGAAATGTCTATCCTGCTTCTAACCCATCATGCTATTCTATACTTTTTTTTTTTTAATAACTGATTAGTAATAGGTTGGTACAAGCCAGATTTTTTCATGGTTAATTTTTTTGTTTTTTTCCCATCCCTGACATTAGGTCAGCTAAGAGATTTTGTTTTAACCCTTTAGGAGAAAACAAATTGACCATGAATCGTGAGGCTCTGTGGGGTTGTACAAAGGGTATAGGATCAGTGTTCAAAGCCTGGGCAGTAGATTGTTTTTGTGTCTGGTGCATTGTTTTATTGTTCACCAATATTCACTCCCCTCTTCTCTGAACATATATTCAAGTCACAGCCATGTGACTTCTGTAACTCTTGTGGGAGAGCATAGGTCCCCATCCCTGTGACTTCGAGTCCCACCAGGGGTGTGCTGCGGTTGGTGTACAGGGATGTAACGCGCCACATCTGAGCAGAAACTTCCAGGGGTAGTGTGAGTTTCTGTCAGCTCTCGTTTCTGCTCTCTGCAGCAAAGCAAACCAATACAGGATGAGTTAGACAATTCACTCAAACTTACCCAGCTTCATTTTTATCACTGGAAAACTACTCTGAGAATAAATATTGTTCACCTCTAATTAAAGGAGAAGCAAGCTCATATCCTGAAATGGGCTATAAGTCACAAGGGTTGGTTCTAGTTCCAGTTCCTCCCAAGTATTATTGTGTGAACTTTTTGGGCAAGTCACTGAACCTCCATGAGCCTCACTTGCCTCATTTTAAAAATGGGTATAAGAATTTTTCCTCTGCTTATCGTACATAGCTACTAAGGGGATTTCATAGAACCTGGGCTGACAAACATTTTCTGTAAAGGGTCAGATAGTAAATATTTTAGGCGTTATGGTACATCTTCTTCTAAACAACCCTTAAAAAAATGTAAAAACCACCCTTAGCTTGATGGCCATGTAAAAGCAGACTTCAGGCCAAATATGACCTGCTGAAACAGATGTACATTTGGAAGGATTATTAACGAGTTAAAAATTTAGATGCAGGGTGGTGTGTTGGTGGGTGTGGAAATCAGGTGTAAACGCATCATACAAAACGTATGCGCCCAGTCTTTACCTGGTGTCAGCAGAAATCTGGGATAAGAAGTATATTAGGACAAGCACAGACCAAGTAACACTGAGTCAAGATGATATTCAGTTTATTAATTTTAATACACACATGATGTATTAAAGTTTCTTCATAATGACACATGAAGTGGTCACTAGGCATAATTATTATTTTATCTTTTGGAAAACTAAATAGTCTTTAATTAAAAAAAGAAAATAGCCAGCAGTTTCAATCGAGTTTAGGTATCCCATGACTCACCACATCCTGGTATAATGGAATGAACTCTGAATTTGAAGGTGGATTAGGGCTTCTCTCGGGGGGAGCATATGTCACTGTTTCCTGTGGTTCCTTGTCTATTGTATTGAGGTCATACATGCACGAAATCCTTCAAACCAGGGGCAGACACCTGAATTTAGCCCTCAGACAGAGGTAAGCCCAACAAAGTGATACTCAGTCCCTACTCTTTGAGGAACCCAGAAATTTTAGAGGTTAGAATGCATAGATCAAGTAAAGGAGAAATATGAATGACCTTTCTAATACTGGATTTGTTTTATTTTGTTTTTGTTGACAAGAATAAGGGTAGGTAATAAAGAAGCATTCTACCTCTGTATGTTAAGTGTTTTAAATCTGAAGTAATCTCAGTAGCCCTCAGGTCCTGTTTCTCTATATCACCCTCCACAAAATAAACCAGGGCTCCTTGGAGAAATTGTTGCTTCCATGCTGAAGCTAAGAATGTGCAAGATAAGCCTGGAACATCTTCTAGTACTAGAAAGTAAAAAAGTGCTCAAAGAATGATGGGGATATGTCAGAAGGACAGAAAAGTTGACTTTGAAGGGCTTTGTTAACCAAATTTGGGACAATTTGCACATCAAAATAAAAAATGATAGTAAAAGGCTATAATCCATATAATAAAATAAGAATCCATGGACTCACACAGATAAAAACAAACAAATAAATAAATAATGGAGGAGAAGAGAATGTTCTTTCTTAAAGTAGAAAGCCCGTATAGAGGGAATGATGAAGTTGGAAAAACTACCACTTGGCAAAGGCCATAATAATATTTGTTTTGGACATGAATTATCAATGGATGCTAAAACTCGTGGAAAGCTTGATGACAAACAGGATATTGACTGTGTCTCCATGTATCTTCTTTTAGCATATTTATTAATTACAAAGGTGAAAAAGTAAGTCTATAATAGAGAAACCTGGTAGACACCACCTTAACCAAGTGATCAATATCATCACTGCCAGTGTCTCTTGATACGATGCACTGAGAAGTTTATGCATTTTGTCAGAAATACCACTGTGGTATTTCTGACAAAATGCACAAACTGAATATAATAATAAGGAAATATCATCCAAGTCCAAATTGAGAGACTTTCTACAAAATAAATGGCTTGTATTCTTAAAAAAATGTCAAGGCCATGAAAGACAAAGAAAGATGGAGGAACTGTTTAAGATTGGAGGAGATGAAAGAGATGTGACGACTAATTTTGGATTAGATCCTGGACCAGACAAAACATTGTTTTGTTTTGCTGTGAAGGACATTAGTAGGTCAATTGGTGAATTTCGAATAGGTATGTAGATTAGAGCATAGTATTGTATCAGTCACCTGATTTTGATAAAAATATTATGGTTATTCAAGACAATGGCCTCATTTTCAAGAAATACACACTGAGATATTTAGAGGTAAAGGAAAAGGAGCATAATGTCTGTAACTTATTCTCAAATGGTTCAGAAAAGAGGGAGAATAAAAAAGCAACTGTGGTAAAATGTTAAAATTTGGGGAACTTAGTGTTATGGAAATTATTTTACTATTTTTGAAACTTTTCTCTATGTCTGCAATTATTTCAAAATAAAAAGTTAAAAATGGAAATTGGGGGTTAGTGAGTAGATCCTCAGTTTGCCTTTTTCTCAGTATTTGGATGAGAGGAGCATGTGGTATTGTAAGGCAATAAATGGGGGACCTATGCCCTGAGACAAGATGAGAAGTCAGGGGCTAGAACAGTAGTGAAGCAGTCCTCAGGAAAGACTTTAGTTTGACAGCAATCAAAAAAAATAAAAGGCAAGCAATTTTGAGTCTCCTTAGGCAGCCCAAATAAATGTGTACAAAGGGATCAGAGGAGAAAGAAAGACATAAGATCAAGCCACAGATTCCAAAAGAACTACAACTTCAGGCATATACATAAGCCAGACATTACGGGAAGCAGTGGTTAAAAGGGGCAGAGATATAAAAGTAAAAAGTGGGGTTGGTAGCCAGAAAGCTACCTGGGACCAAGCAAACTATGAGATCCTCTAAAGGCAGAGAGAAACTTGGGACATCAAGATTCTTCCGGGAGATTCTTACACACTTCCTTACTGAGGCAGAAACCACCGCGAACATTTAGGCAGCCAAAACTCACAAGCAAGAGCAGGTAATACGAACACATTTCTCCGAAGGGTCATGAAGCCTGGGCAACTGAAGGCTCTGACAACTCCTCTACTTTTGACCTATTTATTTCACAGACCATATGAATACTTTCCTATCATGTTTTTGTATTAACTTGGTACCTATTCCTCCTTTGAAGTTCTTTTTCTAAGAGAAACGACATGTAGCCAGATTCACACCACATCTTCTAAGCTTTAAATCAATCCATTTCCAAATACTGTTTTAAAACAAAAGAAGTCGTTCTTAAAAGACATTCCTTTAGCACCATCTTGTGTCTACACTTTATATGATGGAAAATTCTTTTTCCTAACTCTCCAAATGTCAAATAATGGGGCAATCCCTTCTCATTCCAGACTAAAAAATTTCTAAGTTTTAAAATCTCTCATTCTGAGACCAGAAATGTTTTTTTTTTTTTTAAAACACATTAAAACTGTCAGATCTATAGTCTCAGTAAATAAGGACATTATGTTTAATGCCTACTGCACATGAACTGAAGGGTAGATTTATGGTTCCATCCAGAGTAGAGAACAAAATCAAATCAGTCATGGATCACACGTATTTTAAGTTTCACATAGTATTTTGCAATTTTTTCCCCTCTAACTAATAGATCTCCATCTACAAGGAACCTCTCATAAATATGTCAGCTTACAATTAAATATTGTATGTTACATTTAAAGGATCAAATAAGTAATCTTTTAAATTTTTTTACCTAAGAATTATAAGCCTCTCACAGAAATTCAAGCACAATTTTTCAAACTTGCTTTCCTTTCACAACTTAAGCAAAAACGCAATATATTTCCACCAGCAATAAATAAACATTATATTACCTTTTAAAATAACAGTAGAAATCTACTAATGGCATGCGGCAGTGTGCTTGAGTTAGCTCGCTGGCTCACAAGGGTATTTTGTGCATTTTCCCCACCTCTTCCCAACTCCCCATTCAGTAACCTCACATTGTGGTCTGATATCAGCCGTGGTGGGAGTTTTTACACCACAGACATTGGCAAATGGTACAAATCAGGGCTTCTCCTACCTCCTCGTGGAGAGCTGGTTGTTAAACATTTACTAGCATGCCACTTGTAAGGCAGATAAAAGAACATCTGTTTCAGAATTTTCCTGCTTTGGTGAGAAGTTTCTAACATGTCACCATGTGCCATGAAGTATAACTAAATCCAAAAAAGAGAGAGGCTTCATTTTAAAGCATCCTATAATTAAACAAGTAAACACACATCTTTAATCACAATTATACCCTCTTACGTATTTACACATGTAAACTCCTTCCCATTCTAGCTTTTCTTCTTAAAATTTCTCATAAATTTAGAGTCCATAAATATTATCCTGTAGTGAGTATATTCAGAGCTTCATCCCAAAGACAAATTTCCTGGGAAGGAAAGCAAAAAGCAAAGATCTCCAGAGGCACTACCAGGTTTTCACTTGCTCTATCCTGATTCTGTGTTCTAGGTCAAAAGCCAAGTGCCTATTTTGATGACTATGACAGTTTAATTTGCCACTGGACTGAGAAGATAAATGTGAGAATCATCAGTTGGCTCCTAAGCTTTCTTTGCTTCCCTCAGAAACTTTAAGCATGGCAGATATAGTTATTCTTGGAACCAGCCATTAAGAAGTCAAGTCATACACTTCTCCAAAAGATCAGGCAGCATTTCCAATTGTAATGTAAGAGAGTAGTTGCTTGAGATTGTTTTTGGAAATAGGAGGTAGAAGATAAATTATGATACATGATTTAAGTGAGAGAAAAGGGGGAGCAAGGTGTTCTGTGCATTGTGTTAATCACAGGACTAAGCTACTGTGTGCCCTAAATACAGATTTAAGCAGGACAACATGGCAAGGATGAGAGAAGCTCTGAGGTGCTGCAGAAAGGACTCGCCTGGCGTTTAACTCGCCCAGCTCCATTTCTCCTCTGAGCTATTCCTCGTGCACTCGTCTATACAGTGGTCCTGATGGGGATTCCATGGGACATGGAGAGACAAGCTCAGCCTTTCCCCTAAATGATTCACTATGTCCTCACAGCCCTGTCTTATTGTTTTTAAAAAGAGACTTTTTCTTTGAGTAATTCTCAGGTTTCTCCATTTCTCATCGTTTTGCCTTTACCTGTTGAAATTCTTGCCTCAAGGCTGCTGTTAAAACCATGGTCTCCATCACTTTGGAGGGATTGGATTTACAGTGCCTTCTGGAATCAGCAGGGGGAGCACAGATCTCACAGTGCAGAGCCTCTGTAGCTACCACTCATCAGAAAGCCGCTTTCATAAAGCATGGAAGCCTTTTCACTAACAAATTCACACAAGTCCAGGTTAACCCAGATTAGGAGCTACAGTTCAAAAGCTAAATTCATTCTCTATTAAAAACAAACAACAACAGTGTTTTTTTTTCCCTTTGATCATATATAAAAGAAACATGTAACACTGTCTTCCTTAAACTTTTCTCTATTTCCTAAGTTTTCTATAATAAGGTTCTAAAATCATACCATCCAGAGATAACCACTATTAACATAATTGAGCTTATACTAGATTTTCATATGATTATAAACATAAGGATCCTTCTCTGCAACTGTTAAGTACATACAGAGTTCTATTGTATGGATATACCTTGACTTGATCGATACCCTATTTAAATTGTCTAAATTTTTTTTTTATTATAGCAAAAGATTTTTCTGTAGTTAGGATTATTTCCTCAGGACAAATTGCTAGAAGTGGATTAATGTGTCAAAGGATGAGGTCTTATATGGCTAAAAGCTCTTGCAATTTATGGTCTCATCAGCTGTGGAGGAGACTGTTTGCTTTTTTCATAGCAACCTTCCCAGCACTTTCACACTAATTTTTTTTTAATCAAAGAATAGTATATGGTTATTGTATTTTACATTCCTTTGATTACTAGATAGAATTTATATTTTTCTTTATACATTAATTATATATTCACAAATCCATCCATTCTATCCAATTGATTACTGAATTCCTACTATGTACAAGGCATGTGTTAAGAGCCAACACTTAATCCCAAACCCAAATCTCCACAGCACCTGCCCCAGGGCAGCATCTCTCCCGGACATGGCTGTTTCTGTCAGTACCTCCTGTCAGCTCAAGTGCTGTTGTTGTCTTTTTCAATTATCACATTCTATGAAAGCCACCTTGGAAATGTCTCTAAGAGTCATCCTCTTCTTTCTATTCACACAGCAACCAACTCTTGTTCAGGCATCCAAAAGCTCTTGAAGGGTTTTGGGATTTAGCAGTTGTCCTACTATCTAGCCAACCCATAACCTGATGCTCGAATATTCTTTTTTCTACTCAGAAACCTTTTCTCTCTACCTTCTCCTCAAATTCCCTAACTTGAGTAACTGGGCCTCTGAGCTTCCAGTGCCATCTTACCTTTCCAGTCTTATTCCCATCCCTTTCCTATGCCTTATGCCTGCAAACTGGAGCTAGTTGCCATTCTCTGAACAGTTGCTACATTTTCCAGTGAGCGCCCCTCTGGCCATGCCCTCTCTCCATAGCTCTGCCCACCTTCTTCACCAAGAAGCTATCCCTGGCCCCACGGAGCAGATGCCTGCTGACTTCAGAGCCCATTTGATTTCCACCATACCGTCCCCAGGGCTCCTGGAGTCCCTTGTCCACTCCTCCCTTGTAGCACTTCCCTCCCTGTGTACTTTCTCTCTGGGCCATCTTTGAGAGTCAGACAATGACTTGCTTATTTTTTATCTCCAAGGCCTAGCATAGTCCCAGCACACAGTACTCCCTCCCTAAATGCTTATTAGGATGAAGAACAAATGGGGAAGTATGCAAATAAGTAAAGGTGAAACGTGTGCAATGCAAGTGTTGCTAGCAGCCAGGTGGAGAAATCAATCTGTAAGAAGAACACCAACTGCAGAGAGAAGCAGGGATGAGGGATGGAAACAGAGACTTCCAGTATCATTCAACTCCAGTTCCCAGGGATGCCTGAGGCCCAGCTGCCTTCCCACCCTCCGGCCACATTGAGATGAGCTGCACACCTCTTCAGAACGATGCACCTGCTCCTATGTTCTTTCATTGAGACTAGTACCTCCAAACCATGTCCAAGGGTATTACAGCTTAAACTTATGGGCCCTAATGCAAACATTCCAGAAAGGCCCTCTACACTCTCTATTCCTAGCCACTCTCTAAAATTCCTCCTGCCCTAAAACTCTAAAGAAAGAGAACTTTAGCAGGGAGTGTTCTTTTCTTCCACAAGCCCCTAGATAATATGAGAAATTCCTGATCCTGGCCCCAAGCCAAGGGTTTGACTTACTCCTACTGCAAGTAATGTTTGCACAAAGATGATTGCTCACAGCAGTTCCCCTTCTGTAAAGAAATCCCATGTGGGTGTGTGAGGCTGCTTCATCCACTGTTCAGAGCAGAATAACTTTCACGAGGAGTAGATTGCTCCTCATGAGATTTCTGACAGGCATTTCAAACCCTTGTTGGGCAAGAGGCTCTGCCAGGGCACATGCTACCCGATAACCAATCCATAGCATCCATAAATGACTGGAACCTGTGCCCACAAGTGTAGTAACTGCTACAGCAATCACTCATGGGAGATTTATACCTGGGCTATGAAAGAGAGAGATTTAGAGAAATAAAAACTGCAGCATTATAAAGAGCAGCCAGGGACCTCACTAGTTTTCCCTCCTTTGTTTAAAAAAAAAAAAATGCAACTGCTTTTTCTAGACATAATGTGAGGTTTTATTGGAAATGATCAATATTTTTAATTAAAGATTAGGAACGACAATACCCTATTTCAGTAAAAAATAGCATTTTAGCTGGCTCTTTCTTGGGGAGTTTATGCTTATCATGCACCACATTTAGACCTAGGAGAAAAGAAAGAGAACTCCAGGCACTGCTAATCGCAAATAGGTCACGCCTGGCAAGCGTCCATGTAAGAAAGTCAGATTTTCTAAATATTGTGTGTAGGGAAAGTATAGTGCTCAGTCTAGTCATATTTACTTATAATTTGTACTTTGGCTGCTTATATGAATAAAAGAATGGAAGAGAAATAGTTTTATTGCTTCCTTATTGAGTATCAAAACCTATGCAAGCTGCTTTCTTAGGCTTTCTCATTTAATTTGTAAAATGATTTTGTAGACGAGGAAACCAAGGCTCAGAGAATTTAAATAAATTGACTGAAGCCATATAGTTGAAATAAATAGAGCTGGAATTGAACCCAACACTACGTAAATAGAAGGTCTGTGTTCCTTCTATTCTACTGTGCTTAATTTAAGTCATGAACAATACTGATTTGATTATGATGCTTTCCACTGTAGATGACAATACCTAATGTGGTAGATTAGATTATTAGTCCCAATTCTTTAATCCCCTGTAATAGGATTATACAGACACCCTTTTGAATGCAATTTTGCAGGGCCATCCTCACTGTGGGTGGAACATACTTTGCTGACGTATTGAAATATGCTGGGTTTGCCTATTGACTTGCTTCGCTGTTAGAATAGACTAGGGTGGCCACTGCTCCAACGATGTGAAGCAAGTGGAGCTCAGCGGAACCCAATCCATAGCCTACAGCCAAGGCCAGATGATTGATAGCCTGAAACAGGCAATCAGTCAGGCCCAGCAGGCCCAGATCTGCCAACCTGCAGACCCTTGAGTGAGAATAAATCTATTGTTGTTGTAAGGCACTGAGATTTTGAGGTTGTTTGTTAAATTATTAATAAGTATTAATGCTATAAAAAGAATTATTGTGTTACTGTTAACCAATGTACCTGATTAAATGTGGCTTAGACAATCTCTAGTGATAAGAAGTACAGAGTTTCAGAGTTCGTAATAGTTTGAGGGTTGGTTTGGTGGATCCATGATGTTATCAAAACCCAGCAGTCTTATTCTTTCTGCAACTCTGCCAACCTCAGTGTCTCAGCAATGTTTCCCCCTAAAGGTGCCCAATGCCTGTAATAGCTCCATGCATTATATCTTTAAATGACAGCATTCCAAGGAGAAAGGAAAGAGGTAATGTAAAAGGGGCTTCTCTTTGCATTGCTATTATCTTATTATCATGGAGGAAAATCCTTCCCAGAAGTCCCCAGCAGTCTCCTACTCCAGACCCCATTGCCCAAAACTAGGTCACAAGACCACTGAAGATAATTACCTAGGATTGGGAATACTGCTGCCCAAAGAAATTCAGGGTGCATATCTTCAGAATGAGTTAGGGTATACTGTGGTCACAGATCACATCAAAATCTCAGTGGCTTATAACAACAAAGGCTTATCTCATACTCATGTGACATATCTACCAATCTTCTACCATAGATTGGCTATAATTTCCTCATTCTGGAACGTAGGATGACGGAACATCTTTAACTGGCACAAGACTGGTCTCATGGCTGTGGGAAAAGAGAACAGGATGAATGACAGCTCGCTCTAAGTGACAGGCATCATCATCTCCAATCATATTGCATTAGCTAGGATAAATCTCATGGCCCATCTCGAGGACAACGGGGCAGGGAAGTACATTCTTCCCCCAGGGTGAGGCAGCAAATCTTTGTGAATGATAATAATATAATCTATCACAGTTTGCCTCTGTCTTCCTGGTCACAAATATTCCCTTCTCTTCCCACATACAAAACACTCTCATCTCCTCCCCAAAATAGATAATCCAAAAATCCCATCCAGTCACTGTCCAGCTCAAAGTCAGGAATCTTTGAGTGACACCTGGTAGTATCTTCCAAGAGGTGGAGACTGTGAACTCTCATCACCAACTCCAAATCCAGTATGCAATGGTGAATAACTGCTGCATAATCAGATAACCACACACAAAAATCACCCATTTAGATAGGGAAAGATTTGCACAAAAAATAACCACCGATCCATAGTGATTCTGAAGTCTCAGAGAGCAGATTTTGTGAGTAGTGCCAACCCCAGGGATAGAAAATCTTCCTTGATTAGACCCTCATCTTACTTCTTGGGAAGAACTCCCTCAGTCTATTGTTCTCCTTGGCCATTGACTCCATCCTCTGAGGAGGCCGTTTTTTTCCACTATCCTCCTTGGCCAGATTTGAAGAGAGCATTGGAGAGCATTCCCTCTTTCTACCTGCTTTCTACCTGCTTTTCTACCTGTTTTGGCTTTATTTGTGTCCTCCCCAAAATATATATGTTGAAATCCAACCCCCAGTACATCAGAACATGGTCTCGTTTGGAAATTGGGTCACTGCAGATGGAAATAGTTAAATTAAGGTGAGGGAGGATGGGCCCCTAATCCAATAGGGCTAGTGACCTTTTAAGAAGGTGGAAGGAGGCAGACACAGAGAGGTGGACCGGAGAGGATGGAGGCAGAGCCCGAAGTGCTATAGCTACAAGCCAAGGAACGCCAAGGACTGCTGGCAGATACCAGAAGCTAGGAAGAGGCAAGGAAGAATTCTCTCCAACAGGTTTCAGAGGGAGCAAGGCCCTGCTGACATCTTGTTTTCAGACTTCTAGCCTCCAGAACTGAGACAATAAATTTGTTACTTTCAGCCACCTAGTTTGTGGTTATGTTACAGCAGCCCTAAGAAACAGATATACTACTATAGAAGGTTTGGAGGTCCAAGGGCTGTTTCATTTCTTGAATGGCAGAGTTTCCTTCAGTCCAAGCTGGTGATTCTTTTGTCAGTATCACTCTCTGAATGTGTAGTCATATTTTTATCTGTTTTATTCTAGTCAGTTCCATGCTCCAGCAACCATGTCCACATTTTGAGAGACATACTCTCTCTCTGAACTTAACTGATGTACCTAGAGCCTACCCATGGTACAGCCATGTCCTTAGTCTCTTTTCCTTAAACCATTTTCCCAAGGAAAAGATTTACTAGTGGGTACCTTAATCAATCCAGAGGTTTTAACAAAGGGCATTATGGCCATATCATTGACATGATAAAACTCAAACACAGAGTTGGGTTTTAATTGGCTATTGTCATTCAAAAGGCCTACTCAGTTTTATCTTTTATCTGTTGCATCTTCTATTCCTACAAGTCTCTAAATTTCTGAATTCTCTCTATTCCCTTTAAACCCTGTTTTCAGACAGAGCAGTTCTTTTCCTGTAGTTTCTTTCTTGTAGTTCCTTGCTAATTATACCCAAGAACAACCGAATCTTACAATTAACATTTTGTTTTCCTACCTTTTTGCTTAAAGTTACAGACTAATTAGGAACATTATCTGCCTTCCAAATTATCACAAGTGATAGTTTCACCCAAATTTTCACTGGTGCATAACATGGGTTGCCCTCCTAGCCTCTGGTAGTATTTCCTCCTTGTTCATTTCCCACAACCAAAGCCAATGTCATATATGTTCTGGGTCAATTTGGGGGACAGGCAAGGTTATGCTGGAGAATTAAAATATCACAAGTCTCAGTGGCAAGCAAAAATAATGTTTGAGTTTTTGCTCCTGTGACATGTTTGTCGTGGGTCAGCCAGAACCTTGCTCCATGACTTCTTCCTGGGACCCAGGCTGATAGAACTTCTTTAGCTGGAAACCTGTTCATCTCATGGCAGAGGGAAGAGAGAGTTACACGCAGCCTCTGAATGCTTCTGCTCAGAAGTAACATGCATCACTTTCACTCATATTTTATGGGCCGTAGGAAGTTCCTGTCCAAGCAGACATGGATGAGTGTGTGTGCTGGTTTGCATATTTATGTCCCCGAGAAAAAGCCATATTCTTTGATGCATTCTTATGGGAGCAGATGTATTAGTGTGGATTGGGCTGGAACCTATTGGTTCAGTGTCCATGGAGATGTGATCCACCCAACTGTAGGTGATAACTTTGACTGGATAATTTCCACGGAGGTGTGGCCCCGCCCATTCAGCATGAGCCTTGTTTAGTTTACTGGATCACTATATAAGCTCAGACAGAAGAAGATCATATTGAGCTGGAGCTGAGACAGACATTTTGAAGACGGTTGTTGGGAGCTGATGCAGACATTTTGGAGAATGCCATTTTGAAACACAACCTAGGGGCAAGCAGACGCCAGCCACGTGCCTTCCCAGTTAACAGAGGTTTTTCGGACACCATTGGCCATCCTCCAGTGAAGGTACCCTTTGTTGATGGACACTATGGCCTTAAGACTGTAACTATGTAACCAAATAAACCCTCTTTATAAAAGCCAGTCCATCTCTGGTATTTTGCATTCTGGCAACATTAGCAAACCAGAATAGTGGGGAAGTAGAGTCCTTTTCCAAGGAGAGGCAATGACAACTTGGGGACAGTAATGCAGTCTAATACAGGGTCATTGAGTTAACCAAAGAGAGGGAAGAGCTATTGTGTAGGGAAATCAAAGAATCTGTCTCAGACAGGAGAGCCATCCTTAGGTAGAGATTTGAGCCCCATCTTTCAGCTTGGATTGGAATCATTAAAAGTTATTACTTTTTGCAACTGTTCCTATAACTTTGAATTTATTTCAAAATAAAATAAAATAAAATAAAAAGTTACAAACCAAAAAAAAAAAAGTTATTACTAAAACCCCCAAAGTATGACGTACCCCACTATGGTGTGGGCCATCCCATGTTGTACCCTATCTGTGGTCAGGACCCAGCCTGAGGATGCTAATGTTTACTGGCACGGAGGTCTCACTGCTCAGAAGGCAGGGTCTTTGAGAACTTTAGCTCATGCACAGCCCCGAGGACCAGGCCACTCACCTTCACCACCCACACCAGGTCCCTTGGTCTCTGAGGGTGGCCTTGAAGGCCAGATGTATTTGTGGTTGGAGGCAGATGCTCAGATGCAGTGCATTTCTCTTATGAATAATAATGAAATAGAATTGCCAAGGCAACATCAGGGAAGCATTGGGATCGGTGGGCGTGGGGAGTAATCAAGGCAGACAGATCTTCATTCTTTCATTAGTCACCTTTCCATAGACAGTCAGGCTGAACCTTAACTCTGCACTTCCTCTCTCTCTCTCTCTCTCTCTCTCGTATAGGCCTTTAGACTATGTTCCAAATTTTGCCCACGAAGTTACATTAGTCTTTTTTGCCCCTGCCACCAAGTTCCATCTATTTATAGTGAGTCTAATCTTAAATTTATATTTTATGTTTTTTCCAAAAGCACTTGAATGTCTGTGTAGTGTGACATTTAACTTTGTATAATGTTAACGTGATAAGCAGACAATACTAATGTCAATGAATTTTCCCATGCTCTGTTCTCTTCACTTTTATTTCTTTCTCCTCTTTGTTTAGCTTCTATTTCAGTTACAAGTAGATAAATTAGCTTGTTTGGCCATCTGTATGTGTTCCTTGCCAAATACGTTTTCAGAAGTTCAGCTTTCAGCTGCTGTGGTTTAGAAATCTTCATGTGGAAAGTCAGCAGCTGCTTGAGCAGCTTGACTCTTGTGCTTGTTTAATGGGTCTTTAATTGCAGAAGGAATAAGACGGAAGATGGAGAAAGCTTAAGTTGTTATGTAAGAGATAGCAGTCACAGTTTGGATGATATTTTGGGTTTCTGATGCTTTTCACCCGTTTGATTCTCCTCTCTTGGGCAACGAAACATCGCAAAGCACAAGCATTAATTCATTTCCCTTTTTACCCACTATGGGAAAGACATAATGTTCACAATTTACAGATTCAGAAATCCCCAGGGCCGAAAGGTTGACTCCTGGGCTTTTTTGAAAAGGGACTCACATCTCTTTCCTTGCTAAGACAGTCAAGGACACAGCTCCCAATCTTGCTTTTCTGTCTTCTCCAAAACAAAGTAGACAGATAAAACAACACCTCCCAAACAACCCCGATTCAGATGTGAATTTAGTCTGAGAGTCTATTCTCAAGGTTTCAAGAGTACAGTGGTAGATCTGGGTGTAAACTCAAGCTGTTATCAGAGCACTGCTTTCCTGAAGTGGACACAGGGAGTGGAGGGTAAGAGGTGCCTCTTCTCTTCCCATGTGGAGAGATGAGTAAATTCCTTCTCTGTAGCCACTGGACCTGATACTTCTGTGAAAGGTGATATGCAGAATCCAGAAATGCCTGCAGCCAGTTATGTGTGGCAAGGCAGCCCCCTGCTCCTCCAGTTGTAACCCGTGTGGGCACGGAAGCATCCTCCCCTCTGCTGTCAAAAGGGTCTCTCCCCACCCACGCTTCAGGCTTCTTGAATCTGAGGCAGAACATGCATATGGCCTATTTTAAGTTTATCTGGGTACTGCTACAATGAAAACCAATAATCAATTCTTAAGGAAGAAAAATCTTTCCTTGAGTTTTTCTCCTAGCCATTATTTGACCTTTGAGCCTTCCAATGCCTTTTCTGTCTTAATGATGCAGAAAGAGAAGATGCATTGTTTGCCTCATTTTCACACAGTGCTCCCAACCCCAACCATCATGCCTATGAATTCTAGGCACAAAATGACCAGGAGGAGTGTGGGTGCTGTCAGGAAAGTAACCATTTATTGAGCACTTACAGTGTGCCCAGAACTATTCTAAGCATACTTTATAATTTAATCCTCAAAACAACACATATAAATTCAGGGTAATTTTACTAAGAACAGAACCTGCTTCCTCACTCCCCAAGTTTACTCGATTTGGTAGTAGACCAACTGCAGACATAACAGGTGGGACGCTGGCAGGACACTGGCTTCAGCCGGGCCATGGTGCTATTGTATTCTCCATCTTACTCCAGTTCTCGGTGCATCTGAGTAAGGACATGATGCCATGCTTCATTCATTCATTCAATCAACAATAAATATGCATTGAATAAGGATTTCTGACTGAGAAAGGGCAGGCTCTCTGCCCTCATGGAGTTTCCAGAATGTAAAAGAAGATAGATGCAACCAATTAATGAAAAACCCGTGAGGTGAGTGCGAGGAAAGTACAGAGGACAGAGTCTGTGAACACAACAGGCTGCCTGACCTGGTTTGGTGGCTCAGGGACATCTACCCTGAGCCTGAATGAGGAGGAGGAGTTGACTCATTTGGGATAGGAAGGTTAGACTGTCAAGCAATCCAAGCACAGGGAAAGGCATGGTGGGCAGGGTGGGGGAGGACCACGTGGCGGGAAGGAGCTTGTGTTCTAGGGTTTGAAAGCAGACCTGAGTGGTTCAAGTGTAGTTGGCGAAATGAAGAGTGATGAGAGAGGAGGCTAAGGAGAACACTCTAAGGGGACGTAACTTAGAGCTGAGGTTTGAATTGGATCTCCCCCCAAAAATATGTTGAGTCCTAATCCCCAGTAGCTCAGAATGGGACCGTATTTGGAAATCAGGTCCTTGGTAGATGTAAGTAGTTAAGATGACGTCATCCTGGAGCAGGGTGGGCCCTGGATCCAGTATGACTAGTGTCTTCATAAGAAGAGAAGAGATGCAGAAACACACAGAGACAAAAGCCATTTAATGATGGAAGCAGAGACTGAAGTGTTGTAGCTGCAAGCCAAGGAACACCAAGAAGCTGGAAGAGGCAAGGAGGATCCTCCCCTACAGGTTTTAAAAGGAGCATGGCCCTGCTGACACCGTGATTTTGCTCTTCTGGCCTCCAGAACTGTGAGACAATAAAGTTATGCTGTTTTAAGCCACCCAATATGTGGTAATTTGTCACAGCAACCTTAGGAAACTAATACAGCAACAAAAAGCCTGGATAACAAAATGGTTTAGCTAGGATCCCTGCACAGTCCAGGAATAGCTCTTTCTGGCAGAAGTTATATACACTGTGGAAAGAAACACATACTGCACCTCCTGCACTAGACACCAATTTTGGCTTCACGGTGAGGACATGTTTGAGCTCCTTGGCTTAGGCCTAGATGGAAGGCGTCCTTCCTTCCTTCTCTTCCTTCCTGTCTCCCTCCCACTAAGCAGAAATATGCATATGTGTGTCCACACTTTCAATCTATTTATTTCCAAGTTAGGTTGCCAAGTTGTTCCAGGACTGTTTAGATTCATTCCAACAACAAGCACAACTGGGGAAGATTCTGCACATTTCCTTGGAAAATACATAGAGGAACTGACCAAAGTTGCCCAGGGATTCTAAAAGAGAATGCTCACTGGTTGACTTTATTCTATTAATTTTTTTTTTATTAGAGAAGTTGTAGGTCTGCAGAAATATCATGTATAAAATACATAAAACAGAGTTCACATATATTCACCAGTCATTTTTGATTACCTGTTTACAAGGCAACACAAGCTTCTTGGTTGATCCTCTTCTTTTTATAGTGGGTTCCACACAAAAATATCACTTATGGAACACAGGTAGACATTAAGAGAGGTTGATATAGGTGCATATAAATAATTGCTATTAGAACCATTACTGGAGATATTGTGGCAGAGGCCAAAGGACTGTTCCAAGATATTGGAGAAACAAGTATCTGCTAAGTATCTTTCTACAAAGGTTTCATTCAGAATATTTATCAAAAGTTAGTTGCTGTTAGAGGAAGAGGGGGCAGGGAGTGATAATGTTAATGGTATTTATTTGTCTTCATTTTTTTTCACTTCTTTTGAGTAGTTAATTTAGCTGTCATATTTTTTGAACACTACAAGACCTAATTTATATTTATTTGATTAACAAGTAAGGTTCACAGCAACTAATCACTCAGAACATCCTGCATGTTAATGTCCACTACTGCCACCATGTAGCATATAAATGTAGTATATAAACTCATTGCTATTTAAAGCTCATTGTCACTCCAAACACTTTCTTTGACTGTTAATGGAATTATATGATGCTCTGGGCTATAACTTTAACAAATGCTTCTAAACCAGGCTTGAGATAACAAACATCAATTCGAAGGTATAGAATCTTTCCATTTTACATTCCACAATCTTTATTTCCCATTAGTTCCTTCAATCATCCAATAGTTATCAACATCATATTTGTTCCATAAACTGTGCTGCATGCATCATACCTGGAGAAGATACACTATTTGTGACAGCAGGTATGTTAGATTGCAACTCTGTGTTTTCATTGTGTTGCTCTTTGATTAACTGTGCAATGTGTCTTGGCAAAACCTGCTTCAAAGTAAGATTTTGGTTTTTCATGTGTCTCAAGTTTGTCTCAAGAAGAGCCTAACCATTACTACCCCAAATCTTAATACATTTGTTGTCTATTGCTCCCCAGAAAGCCACAGCTAAATACACTGTGATGGATTCAGTTTCAGCTTGCCTGTTACAACAAAGACTGCAAATGTTGTGTGTATGATATGATTCCTGCATTTTCTGGCAATATTATCTCCCTTAATACCAGGAAAAAAGTATGAAAATATTATAACAATAATTGATTGCCACTCCAATTTGCATTGCTTCTCTGCAGCTGCTACTATGACTGTTGCTATCACCATCACTACCACCACCACTTCTATTGCTATCACTTCTACCACCATCACCACCACACCACCTCCATCACCACCACCCCCACCATACCTATCACCATCACTACCACTACCCTCCATCATCACAACTACCACCATCATCACCATGATCCCACCACACCTATCACCACTGCTACCCCTCCATCATTAGCACTACCACCACCACCACCATCTCATCACATCTATTACCACCATCACCACTACCACCCCATCACCATCCCACCACATCCATCATCGTCACCATCACATCACATCACATCCAACACCACCATCACCACCACCACCCCCTCCATCCTTACCACAAGCAGCACCATCACAACACCTCCAGTGAGGCACTACTAGTCTCTTTATGTCTTCTACATAAGCAAACTTATCTCCCCCAAACCTGTGTCATCTGCCATGGTCTGTACTTGTAAATTTACCACTATTCACCATTCAGACAAGCCAAAACTCTGGGATTCATCCTGGATCCCTTATTCTTCACTTCTTCTACCTCAAATCCAATCATCAATCCTGTCATTTCTATTTCCTCCTCTCAATTCCCACTGCCATTGACTTAATTCTGGTTCCATAACTTCTCCCCCAGCATAGAGAGACTCACTGTAGTAGGCCAAAAATGAACATGGGGTTCAAATCCAAGTTCTGACACTGTGTGATCCCTTAAACTCTCCAATGGGGGCACAGTGATAACTACTGGTCTCAGTTGTTGTTAGACTTAGTTGAGGAAATTTTGGGTACCAAGTGCTTAGTAAAAGGTAGCTGCTCAACAAATGCAAGAAGGCTTTTCTATCACTGTAAATGAGGTAATTGAAGCAGTTTTGTAATTGGTCTCCCTGCCTTATTCAGGCTAACCACCCTCAAATCCATCTACCTCACTATTGTGAGAATGACCTTCCTAAGAACAAAATCTAATCATTCGACATGTCAGCACAAAATTCTTCAATGATGTCTATATTTTCAGGCTTAAGGGTCTGGTCCCCACCAACCTCTCAGGCGTTGCCTCATACCACTGGCCTGGGGCCCTTGGCTCCAGCCATGCAGGGCAATTTGTAGCTCCTCAAACATTCCACAGATAAAGATATTAGTGTTCTGCTGTGGAGATCTTCAAAACTATCAAGGTAAATATGGAACTGCCTCCAATGAAGAACTGACAGAGTAAACACTGACAATGAAATAAAAGTGAAGGGGTGCCTTCTGCGGCATGTGACCAGAGCTACAAACTGTAGCTTTATTCCTGGATCGCTCTCCAAGAAGAGCTTTACAACTGGTTCTTAATCTGTAGCAAAACTGAGGAAGAAACTGGCTGATTTCCAGGAGAAACTGGCAGGTGCAAGGTGGGAGTGTATCATGGGAAAAGAGAACCAGACATTTTGCTAATGTTTTCTGATTCCTTACGAGACAAATGGGTTCAGGAAAAAAACAGGGTGGTAAGGGTTGTGGAAGGAACATTGAAAGGGGGAAAGGAAATATTTACATGGAATTTCAATGAATAAAATTGTCAAAAGAAAAGAAGGTACCCAAGGCTTGCTTTCATAAAGATAAACTGCTTGCTATGTGTACAGCTAGCCTAGGTTGGGCTAGAAACTATCTTGTTGCTTAGGGAGACACAAACATACAACAAAAAAAGAAGCCTAAGCAAGATCTCCCACCTATTTCAGATGGATGTGGGACTAAAACTCCTTAGCTACACAGTATGAATGTATTCATTAATAACAATGATAGTGAAAACTAAATGAGGATTTACGACGTACCAGGCACTTTTCCACATACTTTACATACAGGAACTCATTCATCCTCACCACCTCCCTACAAGAGATACTATTATTATCCCCATTTTACAGATGATAAAACTTAACCTGCCAAAATTCTCCCAGCATTTAAGTGGCAGAGCTGTGATTTGAACCCAGGCAGTTCGGTTCCAGGGATGACACTGCTAACTACAATATGCTGCTTTTTAGGATACAGATTCACATGTTATTAAGAATTAAATAATCTCTTATTTAAGTGGAATTTGACTTTCTACGAAATTCATATAGTCCCCAAATGACTAGTTTTGAACTTGCAAGTGGCCATGATTGAATCACACACTCAGGTCAAGTCATACGACTTCCCTTGACTCAGACCTGCTGATCTTTCCAGCTGTCCACAATCCATTCCCCTTTCATGTCCTCTCTTCCCTCGTCATCCAGCTTGGACCACATGGCCCATCATTATAATCACTTTCTGGCATGTACCCCCAATTCCATTACCCCTTCTCCCTCCTTCATACTGCTTGGGAAAAATCCCAAATCTGCTTAAATTCAACTCACCACCACTTCTATGATTTCCCACGCAACCAACTGTGGCTGGAAAAACACACAATCATGCTGACTGGCTTCAATTTCAATTAGGGATCATTAACTTAGAGTGGGCCTGGGTGCTATTCAGAAATCTTACTGTATTTCCCAGGCCTTGTGATTTGCTCTCCTCTTCTCCTGGGGTAATTTTACATCCAGTAGCAAAAGTTAATGGGAAACTACAGCAACCAAAATGAGGCTTCAAACCTTTCAGGAATGAAGATTTGAATCACCCATAAGATGAAGAACTCATCCAAATGAGCACCTGGATGAAGGTAAAGGTAAAATGGAATAGTTAGTGAGAGAAGACGTTATAAATATCAACAATGGCATCATGAATAGCTACAAAAATGAGAACTATAGCAGGTAGATATATTTTCTTCCTTTACCTTTCTACATGTATGTTTATATATGGAAACTGTGTGTGTGTGTGTGTGTGTGTGTAAATGCAGGGAAAGAGAAAGAGAGCATGAGAAAGAGCACAAGAGAGCGCAAGAGAGAGAGCATCATGGACCCCTCTTCCTACTTTAAGCCATCACTGCCTATTCCTGCCCCCTTCAGATAAAAATCTGCTTCCACAATTGCCAGAGGGGCCACCAAAGGCCCCCACCAAGCCTCCTTAACACTTCTTCACCCCTCACTCTCATGCTGCCATAAAGTTCAGAAACTATTGAAATAAGAGAGGGATTTGGAAATCAGAAGCCCTCAGACCTGGGGCTCAGTGTCAGCTCTTAGTTTCACTAAGGGTTAGGCAGGGCTGACTTGGAAAATGAATCATCAATTACATACTGTTTCTATGGAAACAGCTAGCTAAAAGACTTACAGAACACAATCAGGCATAAACCAGGGCTTGCCTGCAGTCACCAAGAGGGCCTCTCTGATAAGTCTGTCAACTCCTCTGATACAGGCCTTGGCTTAAGAAATTGCCACAAGCATGCAGTGCTCTTGCTATCTGCAGCTCAGCTTCAAATAATTCATTGCATGGAGCATGAAGTCAGAAGATTTAAAAAGCAAATCAATTTCCTACCAGTTCCAGTTGGATTCTGAAGCCGAATATCATTTAGTTGGTCTCCCTCCAGATATGGAGGTAGAGGGTCAACCAGCATAGATTCCTTCATCTGTCTCCAAGACAACAAACTTCTAAAACTTCTCTCTAAATTGATGCAACCGATGGAAACAGACCGAACCAAATTCTGGGCAAGAACTTAGTCCCCAGAGGCCAAGGCAAGTTCGCTCTGCCAGGTCCTGATCCGTAGGAGACACTGGTTTGTGGCCAGTCCTCCCAGAGGTTAGATCTGACACCTGCGTGCCCAGGAACTGCAGCCCAGGTGCTGAGAAGGTCTGCTGCCCAGGCTTGCTGGGTGGTCTGCTCAAGACCAAGCACTGTCTTTGGCCAACATGTTTACATCTGGCAAAAATATCATCACAGCTGCGGATTCCCCCCTCTAACAGTGTTCCAATTTTTCTTGCACATCCCAGCCCATTTGGATCATCTTGTCACCATGTGCAAAAGGGAAATGGCAAAATGCAGGCTAACTTGTCCTTGCTTCTGCCCAGAACATATTTAAGAGATGGGCATTTGCTTTCCCAGCTGGGCTGGTTCTTCCTTTTGAGCTGGGCAGGAGGTGCCCTGGTAGGGCCCAGTTCCAGAGAAGTGAGGATCTTGCCACTTCCACCAAGGTGCCATGGGATGCTGCTAATCCAGGGACGTCTGCCTCATGTGCAGCTTTGGGGGTGGGGTGGGGCGGAATATGGAACAAAAAAGGCTCAGTCTTTGTCCTTCAAATGACTGCAAGCAATCACAGAGAGATGCTGGAGGAAATAAGCTCAAGGTAGGGCAATGGCAACTCAAGATTGGGGGGATGAAGTAACGACTAGGTCAGATTATAGAAGCTGACAAATCACAGTACTTTTCCTTTTGCAGAGTACTTTTGTATATATCAGAATAGGGTAGGACTAAGTGAGGAAAGTTATCTTGGAGTAAATAAACTCCAAAGGGAGTCCTATAAAGCCTTTTATTATGAACTGTGTGTTTTGGCATTGGGGTGGTGTCAGGAGGCATGTTGTGAAGAATAGAATTAAATGGTTGGGCTTTATAGTTTACAAGGGCTGATCTATATATTATCTCAGGCTAACTTCACATAAAAACCTGAGAAACTTTTCACAAACTAGGAAACCAAGTCTCAAAGATGTTGAGTTCCCTGTGACCTAAATATTTTATGTATGACAAAGCCAAGCCACAATATCTGACTTTATCCACAGGGAAGCAAACTCAAGTGCCTGTAGAGATTAGCTTGGGATAATAAACGGATGAACAGATCCACTTAAGACACGGAGTGGCGGAAACTCTGCAAGCTGGAGAGCACAGATGCTTCTGAAGTGATTGGCGTTCATTTTTATTTGCAGCATTTTGCATTCCAAATAAAACAGATCTGTAGCCTAGACCTCAAGTGTTTTCACAATACCGTGCTGGTTCAAAACACTATTTTCTGTAACAACAGGGTCCCCTCAGGTGTTCAGAAATGGCCAAATACTTCCATGGGGTCTTCCTTCAACTCTACAATAGCCTGGTCTACGAGAGCTCCAATGGGAGCAAAAGAAAGAAAGGATGACAGTAAAAACAACATTCAACTCCCTCTTAAAACCTTATTACACTGATTTCATAAAGTCTTATCTACGTTCCTCCCCAGGAACTCGTAGCTAAAGCAAGGCTGAGAGAAGCTGGCAGAATGGAAATCCTGTAACCTAAGAGAATGTTCTTAGATCTTACATCTCAAGGAGGAGCTTCCCTGCGGGAGTGTCCCGTCTGCTCAAGGTGGGCACTGACCTCTTTTTTTCACAAGGCTTGGCTGTCTCCACACCTCCGGAAGTGGGATTTAAAACAGTAAATGCTGAGCCCTTCAGTGTCATGTCATCAGGACATGAAATAATAGCTTGAGCTTAGCATTAATGGAACAGGCACTTTGCTTCTCAAAATGAAAGCAAGCCCAGTGAAGCACTTCCCTGTGGCAAGCTCAGGGCAGAGAGTGTTGGGGACAACGACACTAATGCTGCTCAAAGCAAACAATGTGCTGATACTAAGTGAGGCAGGGTCAGCTCAACCACAGCACATTCCATGGAATACGAATACAGCAGTTTAAGACAACTATGCAGAGACATGGAAATCTAAGACATTACACAAAAAAAGTAAGTTATCAAATGATGCATGATGAATAATCCCATTTATATATAAACCCACACATACCCAAAGAATCCACATATTTCTGGATGTACGTAAGTGATATATGTATATAGAAAAAAGGGCTAGGAGATCATAAACCAAATTAAATAATTAAATAACTTGTTATTTCTGAGAAGGAGTGGGGGTTTGGGTAGTAGGAATGAATAAAGGGAACTTTTGCTTTTTGTTCCACGCACTTGTGTAGTGATTGAATTTTTTACTATGTAAATACATTCATATATTACTCATGTGATTAAAAAAAAAAAAAACAAAATAAACAAAGTGATGTCAGTATTGTACATTGAACATTCCAGTGCCTGAATAGCTCTGTGGCATGTCAGACACTCTTAGAAGACAATCTCTCGTTCCCCTCATTGTGCCAGAATTGTATGCAGCTCTTTTATAGCTCTTATCCCACTCTAAGACAAAGGTTTATCTACCTGCCTGTCTCTGCTAAACCATGAGTTTGCTGTGGGCAAGGAGCAAGAATAATTCATATTTGTACCTCCAGCACAAAGCACATAGTGCCCAGAATGTAGCAATAATGACTGAATGAATGAATGACACAAAGCAATGTTTAACTCTTGTAGATTACTCAGAGAGGACAAAGGACAAAGAGTCAACAACCTAATAATGCCCTCTCTGGTTGACAGCATATCGCCAAAATGTCAGACAAAGGGGCCTTGTTTATAGTTTATCAGCTGCTTCATGTCTAGGCTCTTCAAACAAGATCTTATAGCACCCTACCTTTCCATATAATTAAAAATATATATGATCTACAAAGCAAGGCATTCTTTCAAAAGGAGTTCTCCTCGTTTCCAAGGCCTGAACACTTAGAATTAATTTTAATGTACCTTTTATCTTTAACACTTTCATACCTAGTAAGTCAGGCAATCTCCTTTCCTTTTCTTTATTTCCATACTCTACACCAAGGCTTTCCAAATCCCTGATATGTTCACGTGGGTTACCAGGGTACCAAAATATTGATCCTTAGATAGTGGGGGGCCTAGACAGTCAGAGACCCAGCTAGTTGTCTTTAGTGGCAAGCAGCTTCTCCTCTGACCAGTGTACCTACACATGCCATAAGCTTCTATGTCTTCCATGGCCTGAAAAATGCTGGGAAGCTCTGCCCCTACCAAGACTTGATCACCCAGTCACTTCAGCCCTCCCCTGCTCCTCTGGGGCTTCCTGCCCACCATGGCAGAAGAACCTTCTGAAAAGCTGCTTTTGTCTCATGCATGAGCCCACTGCCTTCTCCAAACACTTTTATGACTGGTGTGATGACATATTCAAGGCCCTTCACCTTCTCTTTCATTTACCCTCAGTACCTACAGCCTGAATTACCTGGCCTGCCTGGTTGGCCAATGTGTTCATTCCTCCTGCTTCAACTTGCATGTGTTGTTACCCATCAGGAATCCCCTCACTTCTCTATTTCCATGAAACCTTCCTTAGTTACTTCCTTCATAATAAGCTCTACCTTCTCTCAATCCCACATGGACTTCCGGATGAAGTGAACTCAAATGCCTGTACGGTCTGGCCAGGCAATTTAAATGAGTGAAATAGTCAGGTAATTATGCAAAAAAGGAGGGGCTGGGACTACGATGTGTGAGAAAATGCACTACATCCTGCATGAAGACATTCAAATTCTTAATTTAAAAAAATACTGTGCTGATTAATCAAACAACTTTGGCTTGCAGGCCACCACTTATCCATCCCTGGTCCATTTACATGAACAATCACTTGGAAGACTCACTGTTCTACAATGTTAACTGTTTGATAACATCTTCTTTCCTTAATGAACTTGTAAGTTCCTTATGAACAGAGACTCTGCTACATAGTTCTCTGCTAACCCTTACAATGTGTAGAATACTGAAAAGCACATAATACTTGCTAAAAAAAAATACTAGATAAACTGAACTGAAAAAGTTTAGCCTTGGAGCTTCTACTAATGTACTAAATAAATTGAAATAACAAATTTTGAAGAAACTTTAAAATAAACCGATTCCTTCATTTATTCAACAATATTTATTCAGCATCTTCTATGTACCAGTTGTAGGTCTAGAAAACCAATGGTAAAGAAGAGATAAAGCCCATTCAGGGAGCTTACATTCTACTGGGAGGAAGAACGCAAATACAAAGACACAAATATAGAATGTGATATGTCAGAATAAGGAGACTAAGGTGGAAGGATGTGGAGGGGATATTTTAGAAAGTTCAAGGAAGGGATCTCTGAACAATGAACGAAGTAAAAAGGCCATGTAACACCTGTGACAAGTGCCGTCCAGGAAGAAGGCTGTGTGCGAAGGCCTGGACACAGAAATGACCCTGAGAGCGTCCAGTCACCAAGTATCTCGGGTCACCCATGGCTGTAACAGAGTGGGCTAGAAGAGCAGTGGGAGATAGGTTGGAGAGGTGGACGAGGGCCATATCTCATGGAATGTAGAATGTAAAGAATTTGGATTTGCTTCTAGGTAGGTTGAGTAGCCACTGGAGGGTTTTGAACAGAAGAGTGATCCAGTTTGGTTTGTACTTTGAAAGGTCCACCACAGCTGATGTCTGATGAATAGAATGAAGAAAGCATGGAGAAGCAGAAGGGCCCAGGGGTAAGGTCAAGAATCCCTGGGGCCAGTCCTGGTTCATTCACTAACTACTGGGAAACACTGGACAGGACACATCGCTGAGCAACCCCGACCTTCCTGTCCCAACATTCTGAATCTCAGTATTGAGCATTTAGCCACACATAACAGAAATGCCACCACAAAGCAAGTGTTCCATCACTGTCACAGACAGCTGCCATGTGGCGGGGGCAGACTTCTGAAAGCTCTAAAGGTGGGCAAGAAATCTTTCTTTTGTTTGATTGACTGTGAAAAGAGGGGTCCCTCCCCACACAAGCACGGCATACACAAGGGTTTGGAGGCAACAATGGTGGTGATGGTGAAGGTGGCCAGAAAGGGACAGAAAAGGAGAGAAACTTCCTTTTATTTGTACTTTTGTCAAGAACCTGCTCTGCCCAGAAGTTCAAACGGGGTCATGTTAGGTTCACAGTCCAGTCTAGAAAACTTTCCAAAGAGCTAGGCATATGAAATGGCAATGATTAGGAGGAGAAGCAATTTATTACATCTAGAGAAATCTGATTAATAATGCCTGTCAGGAGTCTATCTCACTTTTTGACAATGCTGTGACAATAGGTCAGAACTTACTGCTGAGCAGGAGCAAGCTGCTGAGCAGGCATAACAAGGGTCACAGTGTAAATCTCTAAATGTCCTCCATCTAGCTTTGCCATTTTCTAGCAGCTCCCAGTGGTTTCTCCTAAAACATCATCACCCACCTTAATAGTCATGACATGTTTGACAGTTTCCTAGCAACAACAGCCAACCACTCTTGAGGTGAAATACATACATACAACCTGGATAAACTCCTTTTTATCTACAAATACATCTTAATGAAGAAAACCCAGTAATCAGGCAAACTACAATTATTAATCATGTATAATCAAACTTATACTGTGTTATGCAAATGATTTTGCAGGATTGAATGCACATAAATTATTTCTTTTTTAGACATAAAAATACATCTCTCTTTTCAATATTAGCATTCTGTCCATCAAGGTAAGAATAAATACATATTTTTTTAATTTTAAACTTTTTATTTTGAAATGTTTTCAAACTTAGAGGACAGTTACGGAGAACTTCAACATAACCCTATCCTCCCAGAGACCTGGTTCCACCAATTTTAACATTTGCCACATTTGCTGTATCATTCTATGTATCAATCAATCTATCCATCCATCTATCTATCCATCTATCTGCCTATCTATTTATCAATACATTCTTGAACACTTCAGTGTAACCATTGTTTTCCTTTAAACCCAAATTTATTCAGGCAATTCCTCTGCTTAAAAACTCAATGATAACTCTGAGTTGACTATGGAATAAGGTCCAAACTCTTGGTCATGACTCTCAAGTCCCTTCACAAACTAACTCCAACATTCAGTCCTGACCAATTTCTCCCCATTGACTGACACACACCATATGCTCAAAGTAAACAGGGCAACTTGTCATTTCCAGGGCACAGCTGATGTGAAATGAAGAGTCATATTCTGATGTTTAGGAAGTGGATGCAACATATAAGGATACATTCATATTTTGAGTTGGCCATGGGCAATTCAAATGAGCAGTAAATTCATTCATTCTTTCATTCACTCCTTTCTCCAATGACTTTACTAGGTGCTGTGTTATGATGTCATGATGGTAGGAAGTCATAAACAAAAATTAGCTAGGAAGATGGCAGCTAGGAGAGACAGAGCAAAAAAACACCTCTGTGAAAAATACTAGATAAAAGCCAGAAAGTGACCCAGAACACCAGTTCCAGCAATGCACCAGCTGGACAAGGTCTGCTAAATTCACAGGGACCGTGCACTTGGTGAACCCGGGAGTCTGCATTCTGAAACGAGTGAATGAGCCTGTTGAATGTCCAGCAGCCACACTGCGGTGTGGGGAAAACATGGGTTGACGTTTGGAGGTGGACTAGTTCTTTTTTAAAAAACCCAAAAGCAGCTGCAGATATGGCAGAGAGAACCACACAGTGAAGTGCGGCAGGAACAGGCTGTGTGAATGCCTCAATATCTGGCGTGGAAGATAGACTTTTGCGCACCCGCCGCTAATGTCTCCGAGTGAGGAGGGCAAAGGTGAGCCAAAAGGGGGAAAAAACCACGCCTCTTGCAGCCATCTTCCCAGCGGGCTGGGAACGCTACTTCCCAGCACCACAGCCACAGCCCAGAGCCACGCCAAGTGACCCAGTGTGACAGAAAGTGTTCCTAGCAACACTGCGCACACGCCACAATATTGGGCATGGACAATAGCCTTTCGCGCACCCACAGCTAATTGTTCCAGAGCTGGGAATGTGGAGCTGTGCGAAAAGGGGGAAATTAACACGCCCCATTCAGCCATCTTTACAGCAGGCTGGGAACGCCCCTGCACAGCCCGGCAGCCCAGGGCTTCCCTTGAGGGCCGGTGCGCACTTGTGACATAGCACAGCCTTCCCTCAGCAGAGGTCCTAGAAGGGCACGGCTGGGAAGAGGGACCCACTAGGAAATCCCAGGGACCCTACGACAATACTAAGGACTTGTGGGTCAGCAACAGAGACAATCTGTGGCAAGACTGAAATGAAGGTTTAGATTCTTGCAACAGCCTTAAATCTCCAGGAACACCTTGGAGGGTTGATTATTAAAGCTGCCCTGCTTCCCTAACTGCTCAGACACACACACGCCCCACATTCAGGGCGGACAGCAACAACACACCCAAACATGGTGCACCAATTGGACCCCACAAGAACCAGACACCCACACACCACAAAGACAAAGTTGGGGTGAACTGACTTGAAGGGAATAGGTGACTCATGGATGCCATCTGCTGGTTAGTTAGAGAAAGTGTACACCACCAAGCTGTAGATCTGACAAATTAGGGATCTGTCTTTGAATAATCCTACATATCCTAAAAGAACCCTATCAAGTAAAGCAAATGCCAAGAGGCCAAAAACAACAGAAACTTTCAAAGCACATGATAAAACCAGATGATATGAATAACCCAAACCCAAACACCCAAATCAAAAGATCAGAGGAGACACAGTACTTGGAGCAATTGGATGACAGAATGGAAAATGAAAGAACAAAAGAAAGAATGGGGAAAAAAAATAAAAAAAATTGAAATGGGTCTCAGGGATATGATAGATAAAACAAAACGTCCAAATTTAAGACTCACTGGTGTCCCAGAAGGGGAAGAGAAGGGTAAAGGTCTAGAAAGTGTATTCAAAGAAATTGTTGGGGGAAACATCCCTAACCTTCTACACAATATAAATACAAAAAGCATAAATGCCCAGCAAACTCCAAATAGAATAAATCCAAATAAACCCACTCCAAGACATATTCTGATCAGACTGTCAAATACTGAAGAGAAGGAGCAAGTTCTGAAAGCAGCAAGAGAAAAGCAATTCACCACATACAAAGGAAACAACATAAGACTACTCAGCAGCCACCATGGAGGCAAGAAGTAGGTGGCATGACATATTTAAAATTCCGAGAGAGAAAAATCTCCAACCCAGAATACTTTATCCAGAAAAACTCTCCTTCAAATTTGAGGGAGAGCCTAAATTTTTCACAGACAAACAAATGCTGAGAGATTTTGCTAATAAAGGACCTGCCCTACTTCAGATACTAAAGCAAGCCCTACCAACAGAGAAACAAAGAAAGGAGAGAGAGAGAGAGAGAAATTTAAAAGACATATATAGAACATTACATCCCAAATCACCAGGACACACATTCTTCTCTAGTGATCATGGATCTTTCTCCAGAATAGACCATATGCTGGGACATAAAACAAGTCTCAATAAATTTAAAAAAATTGAAATTATTCAAAGCACATTCTCTGACCACAATGGAATACAAATAGAAGTCAGTAACCATCAGAGACTTAGAAAATTCACAAACACATGGAGGTTAAAAATGAGGGGGAGATGAAAACATTCCCGGAAAACCAAAAGCTAAGGGACTTCCTCACCAGTAGATCAGTACTATAAGAAATGCTAAAGAGAATTGTGCAGGCTGAAAGGAAGGGACACTAAACAATTGACTGAAACCACATGAAGAAATAAAGATTTCCAGTAAAGATCACATGGTAAATATAAATACCAATACTACTGTATTTTTGATTTGTAACTCCACTATTCCTACAGGATCTAAAATACATAAAGTGTAATGATAAATCAGTGGTTTTGGACTCAATGTAAAATGTGAAATTTTGACAAGAACTACATAAAGGTGGGGGAATGGAGGAGTGTAGGAACATAGTTTATATGTCCTATAAAGTTAAGTTGGTTTCAAAGAAAACAAGATTGTTATAGACTTAAGACATGAAATTTAAGCCCCACAGTAAACACAAAGAAAGTACCAGAGAATATGACCATAGAGATGAAAAGTAGAGTATGTGTTACGAGAATTGGGGGAAGGGGCAATGAGGAGTTAATAAGAAATGAGTGTAGGGTTTCTGTTTGGGGTGAAGGGAAATTTCTAGTAATGGATAGTGGGAAGGTGACGGCATTGCAACATTGTGAATGTGATGAATCCCACTAATGGAATGCTTGGGAGGGGTTGGAATGGGAAGACTTATGCTGTATATATGTTTCCACAATTGAAAAAAAAGTCGAAATAGATAATGACAATTAAATGCCACAGATGATCCTGGATGAGATCTAAGAATACAGCAGAAAAGACTCAAAAGGACACAATTAGGACATAAGAAAAAGAATGAAATATAGAATGTAAGCTTTATATCAATCAAATTTCTTGAACCTCTTAATTATACTTAATGTGATTACATAAATGAATATTCTTGTTCACAGAAAATGTATATATGAATTATATTATTTTATACTATTTGTTCAAGGATGTGTGCAACTTGCTCTCATATGTTCAGAAGACAGAGCAATAGATGATGGACAGGGAGGGAGGCAGGGAAAGAAAGAACAGGTAAAGTGAAAAAATATTAAAGTTGGTAGATCGGGGTATCGGTGGAGGGGGGTTGGGTATGCTGGAGTCTGTGTATGGGGTTTGTATTATTTTTGCAACTATTCCTGTAAGTTTGAATTTATTTCAAAATAAAAAAACAAAAATGAGCCAGATACCTTCTGATCTCAAGGACCTTACAACCTCTCCCATTTAAAACATACAAAATTGCTGATATTTGACTCTTTTTGACCCATGAAACAGGTGTTCTCATATGGCTCAACCTTATAATTATGCTAACCACCAACTATTCCCATGTGATTTCTCACCTAAGGCCAGAAAATGTCCCTGCTTAGCATCAGAGAGCACCTGAAATTCCCCAAAGAGCAGTCAAAATCAAAATGGATTTTATATTATCTCCATTATCCACAACCTCCTTACAGGACAGCCAAGACTTCATACTAAAATTGACATGAAAAATTTTAATAACATAATCACTGACCTTCCTAAGTTATGGGGGTGTAGGAGAGAGAGACTAGACTCAAGGGAATGTCATTGGTAGGGGTCTAAATGATTCATGATCTTTATATCCTAAAATGAAAGAAATCTCTAAATGGTGGTGGCATTTAGGTCTTGCTTGCCATAACTGGTCCAACCACAAATTGAAATGATAATATCCCATTCCTATTAAGACCAGAGGGAAATAACGGATATACCACAACGATTGTTGAGGGAATATTTCTCTCCAAGTCTGGCTGGTTGAACATCCCATTAAGACTTGGAAAACAACAATCAATTAAAGGCCCAAGGAAATCATAAATATCTGGGCACTGGTAAACTCTAATTATCATCAGTGGGCGAGGAAATCCTCTAAAGCTCCTCTACTTTTCTGTGCTGATATATCTAATGGATACTGAAGCGTTCCTCTGCCAAAGATTCATGGGGAGAAACTGACAATCTGTTTGGACTCAGCTCACAAGGCATTTGTTAGTAACACATGAATCATTTAGAAACTAGGAAAGGGGAGTCAGGATGGAATCTTTTGTTTTGGTTAGACTGAATTGGAGTAAAATTAAATTGGAAGAAGGCACAGCCAGCAGACTCAGGTAACATTCTTTACAGTAACTAATTATTGGGACGAGGGGAGAACTGAGGGAAACATGGCACAACTCATGAGGCTTTCTTAGGAATATCAGAGGTAGAGGAGTCTACATAAATCAAGAGCCTAGGCTGTCAAGGTTCAAACAAAGGCACTACCTCAGAATGTTCCAGCCCTAGCTTAAAAGAGAGACAGTATTTTGAACCTCAGGAGCAGACTTTGGTGACAGTGGCACTTCAAAAGTGGGGAGCCCAATTTATCCTTCTCATTTATCCTTCCTGAAAAAACGTCTTCAGGAGAAGTAGAGATTGGTGAGTGTGACCAAATATTTAGTTATTCATTGGGATCTTCATAAATTCCAGTTGTCTCATGGGAGTTGAATAGGATACCACGATCTTGTCCTATCCCAATCCCCCATCTGAAGAGGAGAACTTCTAAAATTGGGTGGGGAGAGGGATGCAATCTCATCCCATTGACCATTTCACGTTAATGTTGAGCAGTATATTCGGCTCAGCTTGCAGAAGAGCCCTAATTCTGTAACTTATTACACTGGGATTTCCATAGCTTTGTGAAGACTTATCATCTAACAGAATCCCTTGTGGGACTGGAGAGAATCAGGGACAAGAATAGAATAAAATATTGATTCAGGGACTATATTTAAACTGTAAGAACCAGCACAGTACACACAATGGCTAATTAGAATGGACACCAGTCAGAAATGACTGGTATGGCTAAGGCAGTGCATATGTGCAGAAGAGAATGTCAGACCTGCCTTCATCCTCCTAACCTGGGATCCAATGACAGGCACCCTTTTAAACAGTGATTGGAAGAGGGAGTTCTTTTCAATACAATTTATGCTGCCCAGCACAGCCTGGGCAAACTTCATTAGCAGCACAGAATTAGGCTCTTCTGCGAGATACAGCCAGAAGCCTGAGGTTACTGGTGTTCTGTACTCTGCCCTATAGTTCCTCTAACCACTTCTAATGCTGCCCTTTAGCCCTGCTATGGGTGAAGGTCTCCCCCAACCCCCCAATCCCACCCACCACCACCACCACCCCCCAAAAATGAATCCAGGAATGTGCTCCCATCTGAAGATGCCACGATATGTCTGAGCTGTGCCAGGGAAAACCAGGCCCTGGGTCAGGCAGTATGTTCTTTCTGAAATTCATTTCCCACCTAACTTCCTTAAGATTTTAGAACCATGAAAACCCCTGTTCCGGTTTGCTAATGCTACCTTTATGCAAAATACCAGAAATGGATTGGCTTTTATAAAGGGGATTTATTAGGTTACAACTTTACAGTTCTAATGACATAAAAGTGTCCAAACTAAGGCATCAATAAGAGGATACATTCACAGAAGAAAGGCCCGATGGTGTCCAGAACACCTCTGTCAGCTGGGAAGGCACGTGGCTGGTGTCTGCTAGTGCTTTGCTCTCGGGTTGCATTTCAAAATGGCTTTCTCCCAAATATATCCAGGCTTCTGTCTCTCTTGACTTCTCTCAGCTGTCTGCTTGGTTCTCCTGGAGCGTATTTTTCTAAGCGTCTGGGATCCCTCTGAGCTTCTCCAGGGCAAACTCTGGGCGTCATCTCTTTGCTTAGCATCTCCAAACGTCCTTCTGTCTGCATCTCCCAGTGTCTCCAAGTATCTGGGTCCGTGTGGGCTCTCAGCTCTCTTAAGGACTCCAGTGAACTAATCACTAGATGGGTGGGGTCACACTTCCATGGAAATGATTTAATCAAAAGGTCTCGTCTACAGTTGGTAGAACACATCTCCATGGAAACAACCTAATCAAACATCCCACCCTAATCAAAAGACTAATGAAGTCTGCCCCCACAAGATTGCATTAAAGGACATGGCTTTTGTGGGGGACATAATAGGTTCAAACCAGCACAACCCCTTTGTACTCCAATAGAACAGAATAGCTAGAATTGAGAGGTTGAGTCTGGCCACTGGGGGTTCCCTTAGTAGTCAGGATATTCCCTCTATTCTTTGCCAATTTTCCTGGCATGAGCTTCCTAAAATGTTCTCTGGCACCCTTTTATAACACATAATTTCTTTACAGTGGTTTCTTTAAAAAATTATGCACGCGCCAAAGGCCATGTTCCTTACGCTGAAAAAGCTAGTTGGTTCCAAGCATGGAAAATACATTGCTTTTTACTGTGCAGACTGGACTTCTGACTGGATTGATTCAGCTCAGGATTCTGTGCCTTATATTTATTTGGAATTGGGCGCAACTGAATGGAATCAAGCAGTAGGCCCAGCCACACAGGCACACTGAAAGTCTCCAAGATAAAATCTGTGAACAACTTGCTCTCTTCTTCACCCCCACACTTTTTTCTTGCCATTGCTCAGCAACAACTGTGACTGACAGAGCAAAAGGCTCATTAGAGTGATAATCATTTATTTTAAATTGTTGTTCATACTAGAGAGCTATGTCACCTCTTGCCTCACAATGATTTTCCCACTCAAAATGTAAATCCACAGTGAGCTCAAAGTAGGCAGCTATTCTGATGACAAGAATGCAGCGACTGCTTCTGGAGCAAAGACATAAATGTGCAATTTCTAGGAAGAAGTCCAAAGCTTATTCAATCATTCATAAGAAATTACTGGAGATCTGATGTTGGCCCAGCCTCATAAGCACTCTGGAACAAAGGCAATGAGATCACAGAAGATTCTTGGACAGAAAGCAGTGACTCAGTCATCACCGAGTACATTTTGTATATAATTCTGTATTAGAGACTGTGTACGACATATCTGGGTACAGTAGAATGGGATGATCCAACAGAAAGCAGGCCAACACAATTGCCACTTAAAAACATACCAATACAGCTCCAGCCCCCATATGAGAAAAAAATATTAAGAAGTACAAAGTAGAGGTGACAGAAAATCAGTATATAAGACCCTAGGCAAGAAAACAGCCAAACCAGGACTCTTCAGAATGATCCACTCTATCTAGGGATGCTCTGAAAATTAGCATCCCGGCTTTACATAAACTCATGAATTCCAGATAATCATTGGAAGCTAGCCGCCAGGTTAGAGGCTGCACAAGACAACAGATGTGTGTGCCTCAAACCAACACTGTCATTAATATGCCACTGAAAAAGAAAAGATAAAGGAGACAGGAAATGCATCTTTTTTATCTCAACTCGTCCTCCCACCCAATAGGTAATTTAAGCAAAAAAAAAAAAAAAAAAAAAAAAAAAACCCTTAGATAAGTTTCCAAAGGTTGTATGATTTTTTCATAGTCATGAGGCAAGAGAAGGGTTAACAGGCCAGTTGGGAAGCCCCCTGAGGTGCAAATCTCTAGGTAAATTAGAATATCACTGGAATAAATTTTACCAAAAGGTGTCCAGTGAATTCAGGTTTGCATATGTACCTCTTAACATAGAAATGACAAGGCAGTGCATTTGATTGAGAATTAAAGGTAAACAAAGCAATTGCAAAACCAAAAACACAAGTAAACACTCTTCAAGGTGCTACTCTTAGTTAAGAATCTTTGTGACACAGGTATTTAGTTTGAGGTCTAGGCAATCAATCAGCTGAAATTCTGGAATCAAATAATGCATAAAGTAGTGGCATTTACAGCAATTCTTTAATTACATACAAAATCATTTAAGAGACTTCTCCAAGAAGTTGTCTTTGTTATGAAATTACAGAAGAAATCTGGAGAGAACAAGAACTGCAGAAAAGTGAGCTACAATTTACCAATTTTTAGAAAAACACTTCTTATAAGAACAATGACAGGCATGAATTACGCTATGGATTTGTTTTGTGTGCTCATATAAAAATGAGCTTCTCCCTGACCTCACTGAACAAAGACAGCAAACACTGCTTTGAAGGGGTGCCAAAATACCAGCTTGCCCCCGTGGTCCAGTTCTAGATGGAATAGAAGCTTTGATGGTGTGTTCTGCTTTATAATGTACCAGAGTGAGGAGAGAAACCCTGGTTAGAAGCACCAAGAAATGGCAGTGGAGAGAGAAGCAATGATCTGGTTTGAAGCATAGGTAACCCCTCCAGAGAAGGTTCCTGTTATTATAATGGAAGGATGTTCACCCACCCAAAGCGACTCACCGCAGCCAACCCAGAATCCTTTCCCACTACACCCTCCTTACAAGTCCTGACTTTCGACATGGGAAACAAATCCAGCAGCTTGAACAGGGGAGTACAAATTAGAAAGCTGTGCTTATTTTCCTGCAAAAACACTGCTTCCCAATGATTAGGTTCTCTAGTCCTATTCAAACAAACTGAGAGTTATCTGAAGATAAAACATGCTATCATGAGTTGCCTGGAGACTGAACTTCTACTAACAACATGGTTTCTATGGTAAAATGTGCTCTTCTTTCCAGCCAATCATGGTATAAATGGACTTTTGGCCTGTGTGTCATTTGTAAATTGGTCACCACCTATAACATTTTGGCAGAGATATGGGTTCATACAGGGTTTGAAAACTTCTGGGGAAAAGTTGTAGAAGGATACATTTGGCTGGAATGTTTGGTGAGAGACAAGAGGTTGAGGAAGGGAGACCAGTTAGAAGGCTATTACTAAATGTGTGGCAGTAGGAATGGAAAGAAAAGAAAACTTTTAAGATGTTGCCAAGTAAGCCTAGAACAGTATGATTCAATAATAGTAGGGGGTGGGGACAAGAGAGAGGTAGAATTAAATAATATTTTGAAACTCTCTTTTTTACAATTTTTTATTGAGATAAAATTCACATAACATAGAAGTCACCATTTTAAAGTGTACAAGTCAGTGGTTTGTAGTAATATTTACAATGTTGTGTAACCATCATCACTATCTAATTCCAGAATATTTCAATCACGCCTAAACGAAACCCTGTACCTGTTGGAAGTCACTCTGAATTTCCCCTTCCACCATTCCCTGGCAACAACTAATTTACTTTCTATCGCTTTAAATTTACCTATTCTGAATATATCATAAAAATGGAATTCACGTGTATGTGGCCTTGGTATCTGGCCTCTTTTACCTCACATAAAATTCTTGGCTAGTATGAATAATGCTATGAATATTTGTGTACAAGTTTTTGTGTGAAAATGCGTTTTTCAATTATCCTGGATATACTCGAGTGGAATTGCTGAGTCATATGGAAACTCCAAGTTAACTTTTGAGGAACTGCCAAAATGTTTCCCAGAGGGTCTGCACAATTTTACATTCCCATCAGCATATTTCTCCACATTTTTGTCAAAACTTATTATTTTTTTAAATTAATATTATTTTATTATATTCATCCTATGGGATCTGTAGTGGTATCTCATTGTGGTTTTATTTTTTTTATTTTTATTTTTTTTTTCATTTTTATTGAGATTGTTCAGATACCATACAATTATCCAAAGATCCAAAGTGTACAATCACTTGCCGCTGGGTACCCTCATACAGCTGTGCATCCATCACACTTAATTTTTGTTCAATTTTTAGAAACTTTTCATTACTCCAGACAAGAAATAAAGTGAAAGATGAAAAAAGAAAAAAAGAAAAGGAAACTCTAATCCTCTCCTATCCCTAACCAACCCCCTCAATTGTTGACTCCTAGTATTGATATAGTACGTTTGTTACTGTTTATGAAAAAATGTTGAAATACTACTAACTGTCGTATATAGTTTGCAATAGGTATATAGTTCTTCCCTATATGCCCCTCTATTACTAACTTCTAATTGTATCGTCATACATTTGTTCTGGTTCATGGAAGTGAATTCTAGTATTTGTACAGTTGATCATGGACATTGCCCACCATAGGATTCAGTTTTATACATTCCCATCTTTTGACCTTCAGCTTTCCTTCTGGTGACATATATGACTCTGAGCTTCCCCTTTCCACCTCATTCACACACCATTCGGCGCTGTTAGTTATTCTCACATCTTGCTACCAACACCCCTGTTCATTTCCAAACATTTAAGTTCATCCTAATTGAACATTCTGCTCATACTAAGCAACCACTCCCCATTCTTAAGCCTCGTCCTATATCTTGGTACCTTGTATTTCATGTCTATGAGTTTATATATTATAGTTAGTGCCTATCAATGAGACCCTGCAATAATTGTCCTTATGTGTCTGGCTTATTTCACTCAGTATATTGTCATCAACCCATTTTTTTTTAATATGGTTTTGTTCACTCACCATACATTCCATCCCAAGTAAACAATCGATGGTTCTCTGCATGGTCATACATTTATGTGTTCACCACCTTCACCACTATCTATATAAGGGCATCTACATTTCTTCCACAAGGCAAGACGGAGAGTCAAAGAAGGTAGAGAGGAAAAAGAAAGAGGAAAAAAAATGACAGCTAGGAAGCAGCAAAAGGAAAAATAACCTTATATGAAAGTAGAATAAGGAATCAGACAATACCACCAATGTCAAGTGTCTAACATGCCTCCCCTATCACCCCCTCTTATCTGCATTTACCTTGGTATATCATCTTTGTTACATTAAAGGAAGCATAATACAATGATTCTATTAGTTACAGTCTCTAGTTTATGCTGATTGCATCCCTCCCCCAATGCCTCCCCATTTTTAACACCTTGCAAGGTTGACATTTGCTTGTTCTCCCTCATAAAAGAACATATTTGTACATTTTATCACAATTGTTGAATACTCTAGATTTCACCAAGCTACACAGTCCCAATCTTTATCTTTCCTCCTTTCTTGTGGTGTCTCACATGCTACCCACCTTCCTCTCTCAACCGTATTCATAGTTATCTTTGTTCAGTGTACTTACATTGTTGTGCTACCATCTCCCAAGATTGTGTTCCAAACCACGCACTCCTGTCTTCTATCACCCTGTAGTGCTCCTTTTAGTATTTCCTGTAGGGCACGTGTCTTGTTCACAAAGTCTCTCATTGTCTGTTTGTCAGAAAATATTTTGAGCTCTCTCTCATATTTGAAGGACAGCTTTGCTGGATATAGGATTCTTGGTTGGCGATTTTTCTCTTTCAGTATCTTAAATATATCACACCACTTCCTTCTTATCTCCATGGTTTCTGCTGAGAGATCCACACATAGTCTTATTAAGCTTCCTTTGTATGTAATGGATTGCTTTTCTCTTGCTGCTTTCAGGATTCTCTCTTTGTCTTTGACATTTGATAATCTGATTATTAAGTGTCTTGGCGAAGGCCTATTCATATCTCTTCTGTTTGGAGTACACTGCGCTTCTTGGATCTGTAATTTTATGTCTTTCATAAGAGATGGGAAATTTTCATTAATTATTTCCTCTATTATTGCTTCTGCCCCCTTTCCCTTCTCTTCTCCTTCTGGGACACCAATGATACGTACATTATTGTACTTTGTTTCATCCTTGAGTTCCCGGAGACGTTGCTCATATTTTTTCATTCTTTTCTCCATCTGCTCCTTTGCGTGTAGGCTTTCAGGTATTTTGTTCTCCAGTTCCTGAGTGTTTTCTTCTGCCTCTTGAGATCTGCTGTTGTATGTTTCCATTGTGTCTTTCATCTCTTGTGTTGTGCCTTTCACTTCCATAGATTCTACTAGTTGTTTTTTTGAACTTTTGATTTCTGCTGTATATATGCCCAGTGTTTCCTTTACAGCCTCTATCTCTTTTGCAATATCTTCTTTAAACTTTTTGATTTGATTTAGCATTAGTTGTTTAAATTCCTGTATCTCAGTTGAAGTGTACATTTGTTCCTTTGACTGGGCCATAACTTTGTTTTTCTTAGTGTAGGTTGTAATTCTCTGTTGTCTAGGCATGGTTTCCTTGGTTATCCAAATCAGGTTTTCCCAGACCAGAACAGGCTCAGGTCCCAGAGGGAAGATATATTCAGTATCTGGTTTCCCTGTGGGTGTGTCTTAGAAAATTGCTCCACCCTTTGATGCCTCAGGTCACTGTGCTTTTCTGCCCAGCAGGTGATGCCTGTTAGCCTATAATTCTTGACTGGTGTGAAGAGGTGTGGCCGTGTTCCCCCAGGCTCTGGGGTCTGGTTCTGAATGGAAAGGGCCCCGCCCCTTTCCTCCTAGAGAAGACAGACCCCGAGGTGGAGGTCATTAGCATTTCAATGGTCTTGCTCTCTGCTTGTGCTGTCTCCACCCTTCCCGGAGTCACAGCCCTGGAAACTGAGTATGACTGGGGCTTTCTCCACTGAGCCAAAAAAGAAACAGATAGTCCCCTTCAGACCCAGTTCAAGGCGACCCTCCGGCTCTCCAAGGTCAGTCATCACCCAAAGCCTCTGTTTTTTGGGGATGCGTACCTGTAGTGAGCAGTTCACACTCACTACTTAAAACCCCAGTTGGAGCTCAGCTGAGCTATTGAGCTATATTCGCTTGCTGGGAGAGAGCTTCTCTCTGGCACCATGAGGCTTTGCAGCTCCGGCTATGGGGGAGGGGGTCTCATGACTTGGATCCGCAGGTTTTACTTACAGATTTTATGCTGTGTTCTCGGGCATTCCTCCCAATTCAGGTTGGTGTACGATGAGTGGATGGTCTCGTTTGTCCCCCCGCAGTTATTCTGGATTATTTACTAGTTGTTTCTGGTTTTTTGTAGTTTTTCCAGGGGGACTACTTAGCTTCCACTCCTCTCTATGCCGCCATCTTGCCCCGCCTCCTCCTCTCATTGTGGTTTTAATTTGTATTTCCCTGATTATTAATGATGTGGAGCATCATTTCATGCTTATTAGTCATTTGTATATCTTCTTTGGAGAAATATTTCATCAGATCCTTTATTCATTTTTTAATTGGGTTGTTCGTCTATCATTGTTGAGATGTAAAGTTCTTTATATATTTTGGATACTACACCCTTATCAGATATACGATTTGCAAATATTGTCTCCGATTCTGTAGGTTGTATTTTCACTGTCTTGATTAGTATCTTTTGATGCCAAAATATTTTTAATTTTGATGAAGCCTAATGAATCTGTTTTCTTCCTTGGTTGCTTGTGCTCTGGGTGCCATATTTAAGAAATCATTGCCTAACCCAAGATCATGCAGATTTTGATCTATGTTTCCTTCAACATAGATCACGCGTCAATGTGGCTAGCTTATGGTGTCTAGTTATTTGGTCAAGCAAGTAGTAGCCTGGTTGTTAATCTGAGGATATTTTATGAATTTAAATTATCAGTAAGTTGATTGCATCTATGGCTGATTACATCTACAATTAACAAAGGAGACTGCCTTCAACAATGAGAGAAGTCTCATCCAATCAGTTGAAAGCCTTAAAGGAGAACTGATGATTTCAGCAGTCAGAAGAAATAATTTCCATCTCTACTTCAGCCAGCCAGCTTCTCCTGGGGAATTCACTGAAAACCTTCATTGGAGTTCCCAGCTTGTAGCCTGCCCGATGGAATTTGGACTTCCCATTGCCACAGTCAAGTGAATCAATTCCTATAATATAGGAATATATCCTGTCAATTCTGTTTCCCTGAGGAACACTGCCTAAAACAGTTTTGGTACCAGGAGTGGGGTGCTGCTATTACAAATACCTAAAACGTGGAAATAGTCTTGCCATTGGGTAATAAGTAGAGGCTGGAAGAAATGTGAGGGCTCAAAAATGAGGGAGAGATGTAGAAAAGTTTGTATCATCTTAAAAAATACATAATTCATCATGAATAGAATGCTGGTAGAAATATGGACATTAAAGATACTTCTGGCAAGGACTTAGAAAGAAATGATGAATATGTTATTAGAAATTGGAATAAAGGATATCCTTGTTATAAAGTGGCAGAGAACTTGGTAAAATTGAGTTCTGATGGAAAGCAGGACTTGAAAGCAATAAATCTGGATATTTAGCTAAGTGTGGAAGATGCAACTTTCCTTGCAGTTTATAGTGAAATGTGAAAGAAAAGGGAAAAACTAAGAACTGAACTCTTAAGCACAAAGAAACCAAAACTGTTGATTTGGAAAATTCTGAGCATATCCAGATAGTGTGCTCTGAGACTAAGCAGTTTTATCAGGGACTTCTCAAAAGCAGTTTTATCAGGGACTTCTCTGAGCTTCTGGAAAGTGAGTCTCCAGAGAATAGGGCTCCATGTGAGGGTTTAACTGAACAACCCTTTACTAAAGACGGTGTGGTTGAACATGGACCCAGTCAGCCATTTTAGTGGAAGTCAGGATTGGAAGTGTAGTTATCCAGGAAGAACCTGTGGAAAGTCCTTCTGTCTGATGGTTTGGACCCCTATGAACAGCATGCAAAGCCAACAAAGTTTTTGTGAAATTTGTATGAGCAGACCCACTGCCAGTCTGGACTGAAAGGGAAAGAGCAGGGGTGAACTGAAGGAAGAATGACTTCAAGGGCAGAACTGTGGAAGCTGAGGTCTGGACCAAAGTTATCTCCGTAGGCCAACAGAAATGGGCCACTATAAATGGGCCACTCGTGTATGGAAAGGACAGGGCCACCCCTGCGTTTGGAAGGGAGGGACATCTGCCCCAGCACTTGGCGGGGGGGGGGGAGGACTTGCACTCCATTTTTCAGGAAGAGTGCAGCTACCCCAATGCTCAGAGATGGTGGGGCTTGTGCCCCAGCATTCACAGAGAACCTGAGCATGACCCCAATGCTTGGAGAGGATGGAGCCTGTGTCCTGGTGTTTGTGGAGAGACCAGCCACAATTCTGATGGCTTGAGAGGGTGGGGCCATCACCCCATGGTTGGGGAGCACACAGCCACTGCACAAGCACTAGGAGAGGGTGGGGCTTCCTCTGCATTAGGCCTGGAAGACAAAACATCTATCCATAGATGACTCTCAGAAGTTGAGATCTGATAATGTTTGCCCTGCTGGGTTTCAGAATTGTTTAGGACCTGTGATTCATTTTCTCCTTCCAATTTCTCCCTTCTGGAATTGGAATGTCTGCCCTATGTCTGCCCCTCCGTTGTATATTGGAAGCATATTATTTGTTTTCTATGGTTCACAGATCCACAGGCAGAGGGCAATTGTGCCACAGGACAGTCCGCGCCCATGACTGATTTTGATGAGACTTTGTACTTAGCATTGTTACAAAACTACCTTAAGGCTTTTGGGATGTTGTGACGGAATGAATGTATTTTGCATATGGAAAGAACATGCCTTTTTGGGGTCCAGAGGCAGACTGTGATGGCTTGAAGCTCTGTACCCCAGAAAAACATTTTCTTAAACATAATCCATTCCTATAGGTGTGAACCCTTGTAAATAAGACCTTTTGATGAGGTTACTTCAGTTAAGGTGTGGCCCACCTGAAATCAGGATGAGTCTTAATCTTATTACTGGAGTTCTTTATAAGCAGAATGAAATTCAGATAGCCAGAGGAGCAGCATCAGCCAGAAGTCAACAGAACCTAGAAGCCTGGAGAGGCCACTATGCATGCTGTCATGTGACAGAAAAGCCAAGGACCAAGGACCCCCAGAAGCCAACCCAGAATGCTACCTTCTGAAAGAAAGCACTGCCTTGATGACGCCTTCATTTTGGACTTCTCATAGCCTCAAAACTGCAAGCCAATAAAATCCTGTGGCTTAAGCCAACCCATTGCATGTTATTTGTTTTAGCAGCTAGGAAACTAAAACAGTCTCCTTCTAAGAGTTTATAGATTTGGCTCTTAAATATAGGTCTTTGATATATTTTGATTTAATTTTTATATATGGTGTAAGGTGGAGGTTCAAATTCATTCTTTTACATTTGGATATTCAATTGTCCCAGCACCATTTTTTGGAGGCTATTATTTCTCCGCTTGATTGGGCTTGGAACCCTTGTCAAAAAGCAGTTGACTATAGGTACTTGGGTTTATTTCTGGACTCTCAATTCTATTCCACTGATTTATATTCTATCTTTAAGCCAGTAACACACCACTCTCTTGATGACTGTAGCTTTGTAGTAAGTTTTGAAATTTTGAAGTGTGAGTCTCCCTACTCTTTTTTCTTCTTTGTCAAGACTGTTTTGGCTATTCTGGATCCCTTGAATTTCCATATGAATGTTAGGATCAGCTTGTCTATTTCTGCAAAACAGAGGTAATAGGAATTTGATACCTTTTTAAAACCCTCTGTGCAGATCAGATATCTGACCTGTGAGATATTCTTTCTTTGTATAAAGTAAAAGGTTGGACTGGGAAATCTAGCATTCTAAGAGAAATGTAAATTAATTAACTATAGAAAAAATTTTAAACAGCTATTTTGAAAGTTAGCCATGGAAAGAACACAGAGTAAGAGAATGACTTAATCTAGAGTCCCATAGAACTCTAATTTTTAATAGATTGAGAAGAAAGATCCACCAAAGGATTCTGAGCAGATTCTAAAGAGACAGAAAGAAAACCAGAGAAGTGTTGAGTGAAAGAGGCCAATGGATGAGGTTGCTTCAGAATGAAGGGAATGGTCAACAGGGCCTACTGTTCCTAATGATGGGGTAAAATGAAGACTGAAAAATGTCTATAGTTAAACTTATCAAAATAGATGTCTCTTGTGACTAGTGAGAGTAGTTTTGGTGGAATAACAGGGTCAGAAGCCAGACTGAAGTGGATTGAAGAATGAGTAGGAGGTGAGGAAATGGAGGTGTTGCATGTAAGTAACTATTTTGAGAAATTTGGAGATAAATAATCTTAGCTGGAGGAAGAGTCAAGAGAGGCTTATATTTTGTTTAGGTTTTTAATAAAAGAAAGACTTGAGCATTATTTCTACGCTAATGGAAAGAAGCCAGTAGGGGGGAAAGTTAATGACACAGGGTAGAGAGAGGATGAAGAAACATAAGATGAATTAAAAGATGGACAGGGATCCAATTCAAACCAGAAGTGAAGGAATTGGGCTTAGATGGGGATGCCTATTCCTCTGCAATAGGAGGAAAGGAGGAAATGTTAGGTGTGGTGGCTAATTCCATGCATCAACTTGGACAGGTTATGGTGTTCAGTTGTTCGGTCAAACACTGGCCTAGAAGTTGCTGTGCAGTATTTTGGAGATGTGATTAGCATCTACAGTCAGTCGAATTTAAGTAAAGAGATCTTCGATAATGTGGGTGGGCCTCATCCAACCAGTTGAAGGCCTTAAGAGCAAATAACTGAGGTTTCCAGAAGAAGGAAATTTGGCCTTAAAACTACAGCATCTACTCTTCTATGCATTTCCAGTCTGCTGGCATACCCAACATATTTCAGACTCAAGACCACAACTGCACTCTTACCATAATTTCTAGCCTGCTAAACCTTCCTTACCTGCCTTTCAGATCTCGGACTCATAAGCTCCCACAATTTCATGATCCAATTCCTTAAAATAAATCTATTATTGAATTTGAGAGCATAGGTTATCAGGGGATAGAACATGGACAGAGATTAGGCAATTGTTGATACAGGAGTGCGGAGTGTTCAATGAGTCTTGCTGTAAAGGTTCATAGACTATAAGCCCTTTCAGCAGTCACATCTATTCCTGAGTTATGACTGTTATTTAAGAGATGTTTATTTGGTACAAAATTTATATGCCTCTGTAGTATACTTTCTAATATAACCTGTATGGTCAGTTTATCTAAACAACATGGTCACATGGAACCTAGACTGGGGAATGAGATCTTGTTATTATGTACAGGTTAATGTGATACCCCAATGCACCCCAGAGTATTCAGGGCAGAAAATAAAAAGTATCTGCAAAGTCCCCTCAAGGGACTCAGGGAAAAATGTGGAAATATTAAACTTCACCTGGAGAATTCTTGATATTACCGCAAACATCAGGGAATCCCAATTTAATAAGTCAAGCCCTTGATCTTGGGGCCTGCCCTTATGAAACTTATTCCTGCAAAGGAGAAGTGAAGCCTACTTTTAATTAGGCCTAAGAGTCACCCCCAGATAACCTCTTTTGTTGCTCAGATGTGGCTCTTTCTCTAATACAATACTGCAAATAAACTCACTACCCTCCCCCATACAGGGGACATGACTCCCAGGGGTTTAAGTCTCTCTAGCAACATGAGACATGACCCCCAGGGATGAGCCTGGACCTGGCATTGTAGGATTGAGAATGTCATCTTGACCAAAAGGGGAAAAAAAAACAAAACAAATAAAGCTTCAGTGGCTGAGAGATTTCAAGTAGAGTCAAGGTCAATCTGGAGGTTATTCTTATGCATTATATAGATATTCCTTTTTAGTTTCTAGTGCATTAGAACAGCTAGAAGGAAATACCTGAATCTGCTGAATGGTAATCAAGTAGATTTGATTCTTGATGATAATTGTATAACTATATGGCTTTTATCATGTGACTGTGTGATGGTGAAAACCTGGTGACTGACACTCCCTTTACCCAGTGTATGGGCAGATCAATAATAAAATAACAACAAAAAATATATTAATAATAGGGGGGATAAGGAGTATGGGTTGGTTCTGGTGTTCATTTTTATTTTTTTCTTTACTTTGGAGTAATGAAAATGTTCTAAAATCGATTGTGGCGATGAATGCACAGCTAAATGGTGATAGCATGAGCCACTGATTGTGCACTTTGGATGGATTATATGGTGTGTGAGTATATCTCAATAAAAATGCATTTAAAAGGGAAAAAAATAACCAATCTCTTAATATATACATATATATATAAGCATAGACACACATATCCTTTGGGTTCTGTTTCTCTGGAGAACACCTACTAATACAGCAGGTGAAGATACAAGTAGTTTATCGACTTAATGGTAGAATGCTAAAGTAATTTCTCTCTGACACCTTTCATGTTCTCTGAGAAGAAACAGGCCATGTCATTTGCAGGGAAAGAGGGAGAACGGGAGAAAGGGGAGCTTGTGAATAGACTCTGGAGAGAGGGAACCAGCTGAACTGAGAAACCCTGGAGGAGTGCCAGGCACTGCTGCGGCCTGAACGAGGCTAATGCTCATGAATTTACCACAGCCACAATGTACTTGGCTGGGACCTCCTAACCAGCTGGACTCCATGGCCTGGTGCAGGCCGTGCAAGCCCATCCTCTGGCAGAAGCTCAGTGGACCTCTGAAGCGTGCTGATCCACTGGCAGCCACTCGACCAGCCAGCTCCATGTCTTATACCTATCACTAAAGATTTTTTGATAACGCCCTGGCAGCTCTGCATCTCACTGCATGATTCATCACTGTCAGACTCTCTCCCCTTGGGTGGCACACTTTGTTAACCGAATACAATTGCAGAACTACTACTTTTCTAAGAAAATGCCCTTTGAGTCCAAATCTTTCTGTCAGAGTTAACAATGCTGCCACTTTGATAATATATTTAAAATGTTGGTAGAACATTGGTACCACTTGGCAAAAGATGATATATGCAATTTCATAGCTTTTTTTTATTTTGCTTATCAAAGAATAAAATCAAGTAGTGAATTATTGAAATTACTACCATTCCAATCTTTTTTCAACATTCTCCAGATTCCACCCACTGCCATCTATAATAGATATTCTATTTCACTTAATCCTTTGCTGCTGTACAATGTGGAGAGCTTGGTACTCATTTCCAATGTCCTCAGTTGTACCTCAGAGTGGAATGGAATTACTGAAGGTTTCCTACACATTTTTTGGGGAGACTTCTAAAGATAACTGCTCTTATTTTATCACTTTTACCAGCATGATGTACTTAACCTGCAAGATATTACTTTGCACTAAAGACATGTTTCTTTGTAAATATTCCCATATGTGTGTATGAGTATTAAAATGTGTGCTGTTAGTAAGAAGTAAAGATCTTAGAGACCACTTCCTTTAACCCACCCTACAATGAGGTAAAGGGCTTTGCACAAATGAAGTCACCAATGTTGCTGACTTACTTTCCTCGAAACGATTTGTGTGTTTTCTTTACTGAAGTATTTCTTCAACCAAGGTCCAATATTAGTTCATTCTTTTGCCGAAATCACCTGACTCTATTTTTAGCTACAAATCTGAAGCATAAATCTCTCAGATTGATATCACTAACTTCTCAATTTCTCTCTCATCATCTAATTTTTATGTTTTAAATAATGTATCTCACTACAATGTAAAATTAAACTTTTCAAATTGCATTCATCACCTTCTTCTTGATCCCCACATCCTCATCACCACTATTCCCCCAGATTCCAGGGTAATAACTTCCTTTCTCTCTGTGGTCCCAGCATCAACAAACTCAGGTGCCACAGCCCAAGTCCAGATTCTTAGTCAATGTCTCCATTTGACTTTTCTGATCTGAGCCTCAGCTCATCCACAAACTACTCCAGATGTAGCGGCAGAAGCTTCTCTACCAGTGTCATCGTATTTATTTCATTTCTGAGACTCCCACAGTGGCTTTTTTTTTCCATTTTATAACTTACTTAATATATATTTTTTTAAATTTTATTTTGAAATAAATTCAAACTTACAGAAACAGTTGCAAAAACAATCCAAACCCCATACACAGAATTCCATCATACCCTGACCCCCCTCCCCCAATCCACCAACTTTAACATCCTATCACACCACCATTTCTTTCTTTCCCTCCATCCCTTCCTCCTTATCATCCATCATCTATTGCTCTGTCTTCTGAACATGAGAGCAAGGTGCACACATTCTTAAACAAACAATATAATTCACATATACATTTCCCATGAACAAGAACATTCTTTTATGCAATCCCATTAAGCGCAGCTAAGCAGCTCAAGAAATTCAACATTGATACAAAGCTTACATTCTATATTTCCTTTGTTTCGTTTCTTTTGTCCCAACTGTGTCCCTTTGAGCCTCCTCTCCTCCATCCTCAGATCCCATCCAGGATCATCCTTGGTATTTAATTGTCATTATCTATTTAGACTGTTTTTTTTTTTTTCGATTGTGGAAACATATATACAGCCTAAATCTTCCCATTCCAACCCCTCCCTAGCATTCCATTAGGGGGATTAATCACATTTAGAATGTTGCAATGCTATCACCTTCCCACCATCCATTACTAGAAATTTCCCTTCACCCCAAACAGAAACCCTACACTCATTTCTTAACTCCCGATTGCCCCTTCCCCCACTTCTCGTAACCCATACTCTATTTTTCATCTCTATGGTCGTATTCTCTGATACTTTCTTTGTGTTTACCATGGGGCTTAAATTTAACACCTTAAATCTATAACAATCTTGTTTTTCTTTGATACCAACTTAACTTCAATAGGACACGTAAACTATGTTCCTATACTCCTCTATTCCCCCACCTTTATGTAGTTCTTGCCAAAAATTACATGTTTTACACTGAGTCCAAAACCACTGATTTATTATTACACTTTACGTATTTTAGATCCTGTAGGAAGTAAATAGTGGAGTTACAAATCAAAAATACAGTATACTGGTGTTTATATTTACCATGTGATCTTTACTGGAAATCTTTATTTCTTCATGTGGTTTCAGTCAATTGTTTAAATTGTTTAGTGTCCCTTCCTTTCAGCCTGCACAATTCCTTTAGCATTTCTTATAGGACTGATCTACTGGTGAAGAAGTCCCTTAGCTTTTGGTTATCCAGGAATGTTTTCATCTCCCCCTCATTTTTAACCTCCATGTGTTTGTGAATTTTCTAAGTCTCTGATGGTTATTGACTTCTATTTGTATTCCATTGTGATCAGAGAATATGCTTTGAATATATTCAATTTTTTAAAAAAATTTATTGAGGCTTGTTTTACGTCCCAGTATATGGTTTATTCTGGAGAAAGATCCGTGATCACTAGAGAAGAATGTGTGTCCTGGTGATTTGGGATGTAATGTTCTATATATGTCTGTTAAATTTCTCTATAGCTCTCTCTCCTTTCTTTGTTTCTGTGTCAGTAGGGCTCCCTTTAGTATCCGAAGTAGGGCAGGTCTTTTATTAGCAAAATCTCTCAGCATTTGTTTGTCTGTGAAAAATTTAAGTTCTCCCTCAAATTTGAAGGAGAGTTTTGCTGGACAGAGTATTCTGAGTTGGAAATTTTCCTCTCTCAGAATTTTAAATATGCCATGCCACTGCCTTCTCACCTCCATGGTAGCCGCTGAGTAGTCACTACTTAGTCTTATGTTGTTTCCTTTGTATGTGGTGAATTGCTTTTCTCTTGCTGCTTTCAGAACTTGCTCCTTCTCTTCAGTATTTGACAGTCTGATCAGAATATGTCTCAGAGTGGGTTTATTTGGATTTATTCTATTTGGAGTTGGCTGGGCATTTATGCTTCGCGTATTTATATTGTGTGGAAGATCTGGGAAGTTTTCCCCAACAATTTCTTTGAATACTCTTTCTAGACCTTTACCCTTCTCTTCCCCTTCTGGGACACCAATGAGTCTTAAATTTGGACATTTTATTTTATCTATCATAACCCTGAGATCCATTTCAATTTTTTCCCCATTCTTTCTTTTGTTCTTTCATTTTCCATTCTGTGGTCCTCGAGGAGGCTGAGTCACTGTTAAACTTCCTCTGATCTTGTATTACTAGTGTACAGAGTCTTTTCAATTTGGCCAACAGTTTCTTTTATTTCCATAAGATCTTCTATTTTTTTATTTACTCTTGCAATTTCTTCTTTATGCTCTTCTAGCGTCTTCTTTATGTCCTTTATATCCTGTGCCATGCTCTCGCTGTTTGTCCTTAGTTCTTTGATTAATTGCACCAAGTCTTGTGTCTCTTCTGATCTTTTCATTTGGGTGTTTGGGTTTGGGTTCTCCATATTGTCTGGTTTTATCATATGCTTTAAGATTTTCTGTTGTTTTTGGCCTCTTGGCATTTGCTTTACTTGACAGGGTTCTTTCTGGATATAAAAAAATACCGATCTCTAATTTGTCAGATCTACAGCTTGGTGGTGTACACTTTCTCTAACTAACCAGCAGATGGCGTCCACAAGTCACCTATTCCCCGCAAGTCAGTTGTCCCCAACTTTGTCTTTGTGGTGTGTGGGGAAATGATTCTTGTGGGGTTCAACTGGTGCACTAAGTTTGGGTGTGTTGTTGGTGCTGTCCACCCTGAATGTGGGGCATGTGTCTGGGTGGTTAGGGAGGCAGGGCAGCTTTAATAATCAAACCTCCCAGGTGTTTCCAGAGATTTAAGGCTGTTGCAAGAGTCTAAGCCTTCATTTCAGTCTTGCCACAGATTGTCTCTGCCAGTGACCCACAAGTCCTTGGTATTGGAGTAGGGTCCCTGGGGTTTCCAAGTGGGCCCCCCTTCCCAGTAGTGCTCTTCCAGGACCTCTGCTAAGGGAAGGCTGTGCTATATCACAACTGTGCACCAGCACTCCAGGGAAGCCCTGGGCCACAGGGCCACGCAGGGGCGTTCCCAGCCTGCTGTAAAGATGGTTGAATGCGGCGTGTTACTTTCCCCCTTTTTGCACAGCTCCACCTTCCCAGCTCCGGGACAATCAGCCATGGGTGTATTAAAGGCCACTGTCCCCGGCCAATATTGTGGCGTATGTGCGGTGCTGCAGGAAACACTCCCCATCACACTGGGTTTCTTGGCACAGCTCTGGGCTATGTGTCAGACTCCGGGCAGGAACGTCCCCCGCCCGCTGGGGAGATGGCTGCAAGGGGCGGGGTTTCTTTCTCCTTTTGGCTCCCCTCTGCCCCACTGGCCCTGAGACAATCGGCAGCGGGCTGTCCTCCACGCCAGACACTGAGATGTTGGCACAGTCCACTCCTGCCGTGCTTCACTGCGCAGTTCTCACCACTGTAACCGCAGCTGCAATTGGGTTTTTTTTTTTTTTTTTTTCAAAGGAACTAGTCCGCCTCCATATGCCAACCCACGGTTTCCCCACACTGCAGCGCGGCTGCTGGACTTTCACCCAGCTCGCTCACTCGTTTCAGAATGCAGACTCCCGGTTCACCAGATGCACAGTCCCTGTTGATTTAGCAGACCTTGTCCGGCTGGTGATAGCTGAAACTGGTGTTCTGGGTCACTTTCTGGCTTTTATCTAGTCTTTTTCATGGAAGTGTTTTTTTTTTTTGCCCTGTCTCACCTAGCCGCCATCTTAGGTTCTCCCCCACAGTGCCTTTTTGGATTGACTTATCCACTACATGAAACTCTAAACATGTACTTTAAATGTCTTTGTCTTATCCTCACTCAGCTGCCAAAAACTTTTGCTATATACTCTCCAATGCAATTAGATAAAATGGCATGCCATCCAATTATGGATTTTGCTGTCTTTGCTTTCTCTAAACTCTCTGAACTTTCTCCATTTCTCTGAAAAAGATCATCTCCTGACTCTGAGAAATTGTTAGCATCAACTCCTCTAAAATTCTGTTTGAGCTTCCCTCTCTCTTACCTGCCTCTTCTGTTTAGTCCCATCGGGGCTCCAATGCCTACAAAAATCACCCATACCCACCATCCTTCATCTTCCTACAAATTTAGATACTCAAATTCACGTATGAGTATCTTCACAGGTTGAGTTGGTTGTGTCTATGAGTACAGAGTCTATCATCTGTTCTTTAAGTATTATGCCTATATGTCTGGACCCCTCTATTGCTTGACAAACTCCTTTAAGGCAGTTGCCTCCTCTGGCATTGATTTTGGAAGTTCCCAGAGTTCAATCATTGCTAACTAACAATAAATTCAATTCAAAAGAGAAAATGTTTGACCTGTGCAAAGGAGTAATTCCAGAAGAAATAACAGAGGGTGGGGGAAAGAGAAATGCCTCCAGCCATTCATGTGACCCTGACCTACATTTTAAAAGGAAAACTGAAAGAGTGGGGACATTTACTTGCAGAGAACAGGACACTAATACCTGTGGAGAGAGGGTGACATGGCACAAGAAGGAAGCTTCTTAAAATATAGCACCAAGGACATTAATAGGAGAACAAGAGATGGCTAGATGAAGAATTTTGCTAGCCAAGAATTCAGTATTGCTCTCAGGCCTGTCAGACTCACCAGAAAACAGGGAAAAAAAAAAAAAAAAAAAAAGCAAGTAACAACATCAATAACAGCATCAGTGGGACTTTTTTCATTTTTTTAGAGGTATGCACCATGCAAAGAGTGAAGATGAAGGAAAAAAAACAGACTAGGCGGCCAGTGATTTTCACTATTCGTTGGATTTACATGATCCCTACCATCAACATTGAAAACAAAAGTGGTATGTAACATATTTATTGTACTAGATAAAATGATCTAAATTGGTCTGGTTCAGAGAATTTCAAAATAATATTCTAGTAGTTTTAAAGACAAGAGGAATTAGGTGAAGGATATCCTAATCCATCTTCTTCCCATCAATGCTATTTTGTTTTGTTTCATTTGTCTGTCTATGCCAGGTGCTTATGGAAGTACTGAAGAACCAGAACATAGCATACCTGCCCATCTAGCATTTACATTCTGGTGGGGAAAGTGGAAACAAATCCACAGATAGTAAATGGAATCATTTCTTACTGCCTCTAATGCTACCACCATTGTCCCCTGAATTATCACAGCAGTTCCCTAAGTGGTCCCCAGCGTCCACTGTTGTCCTCCTACCTTCTCTCTTTCCATATAACTACCAAAGTGATTCTTTTAAAATGTTCAAGTCACTCCTCTAATCAAAACCTTCCAGGGTCTTCCAGCGCTCTCTCAGCAAGGCCAATGTCCTTCGAGACCCTCCATGACCTGGCCCATTGCCCTTACACCTCATGCCCCTCTTTCCTGACTTGCTCTGCCTCATCCACACTGGCTTCCTTTCTGTCATTAGAACCCTTCAAGCACAGGCCCATCGCAGGCCCTCTGCATTGGCTTTCCCCTCTGCTGGAACACTTTCCTTCCCAGTATCTAAATGGCTTCCGTTTCAGTTTGCTAAAGCTACTGGAATGTAATATACCAGAAATGGGTTGGCTTTTTCAATGGGGATTTATTAGTTTGCAAAGCTACAGTTCTAAGGCCATGAAAATGTCCAAATTAAGGCATCAAGAGGAAGATGCCTTCTCTGAGGAAAGGCTACTGACATCCAGGGTTCCTGTGTCACATGGGAAGGCACATGGCGATGTCTGCTGGCTCTTCACTCCTGGTTCTGGTTTCAATCGCTGTCTCCAAAATGTCTCTGAGTGTTTCTCCCTCTCCCTGAGCTCTCTTAAAGGACTCCAGTAAAGGATTAAGACCCACCCTGAATGGGCTGGGTCACATCTCAATTGAACCAAAAGGTCCCACCCACAATAGGGCTACCCCCACAGGGATGGATTAAAAGAACATGGCCTTTTGTGGACGATGTCCAAACCAGCACAGCTCCCCTTCCCTTTCTTCAGATCTCTGCATAGTTATCATCCTATCAGGGTTATTTCCCTGACCATCCTATATAAAAGAACAAGCTCCCCTACTCATTTCACATCCCTTCCTATCTTGCTTAACACGATGTATACGGGAAGGAATTTGGCCTCTGAAAAAGAGGTCTGGCCTTTATCTTGGCTCCTTCTTATTTGTATCTTTTTGCTACAGTAAAACTGTAAGTATAGATCTTTCTTGAGTTCTGTGAGTCATTCTAGAGAAATGTTGAACCTGAGGAAGTAGTGTGAACCCGTGAATTTGTAGCCAGTTGGTTTGTCATGAGGATGGTCTTGAGAACCCCCAAACTTGAAGCTGGTGTCTGAAGTGAGGGTACTTTTGTGGAGACTGAGGCTTTAACCTGGAAGCTGCACTAACTCTGAGCAGTCAGTGTCAAAATTGCACCTGGCTTCCTTTTTCTCCATATTACTAAATGCTATCTAAGATAGTATATATTTCATTGCATATTTGCATAGTACCCCACTCCCTTCACTAATAAAGGGAGGAACTTTGTTTTGTTCACTGCATTATTTCCAACAATGTCTGATGGGTACTCAGAAAATATCTGTTCAATGAACTCAGAGCCCAAATGACTGATAAAGGCAATTGTAACTAACAGAAATTCTATGTTGGATCTGAATAAAGACAGAAGGGAGCATATAACCACAGCAAGTTCCTCGTATTATATGAAACCTTCTTCTGAGATAAATAAATGCAAATTCAGAGCACAGCTATTTAGACAAGACAAGAAAAAAAAAAATAGCACTGTTAAGCTTGTCCTATTAGTCCAGAAGTCTTTGGAGTTCACAAAAGGACATAAAGCACTCAAGTTCCCTGTAATACCCACCATTGGTGAATTAATTTCAGCAGTCACTTGCATAAATCTGACTCTAAAAACAATTATTTCCGCTCAGATAGAGTGTCAGTCACAATACAGACAACTGCACTTTCATTAGCCTCATGATTCCTTTTCCTGCCCAAGGCCATAAATTGCACCCTTCGTAATATAATGAAACTTTATTGACTGAAGATAGTAGAGCCTTTTAATCCCCATAATTTAGACAACTAGAGTAGAATTTAAAGTGTGGAAAAGTGGAAAAGGTAAGCATCTCTTTTTCCTCTCAAAACTCCATCTATTCAATGAAAACCTCCACAGTGTGTCACGTGAAATGTTTATGAAATATTCCTAAAAATATTAACTATTGCAACTATCATGGTAGGCATCATAGTCCCAGATCTATTAAACCCAGATCTATTTGTTCCCTAAAGGCGCGCTACTCTTACTAGAGGTAAGAGAAATGGCAAAGCTTTGGAAACACGTGCACTTGATCATTTAAGGACAGTTCGTTCACGCCCAGGCTCTCTGCCGAGTATGGTGCATACTGCAGAGTGAGATGATCTTCGTCTTCCCTCATGGAGCCCTGACAGAAATGTCGGTAACGAAGATGAGTCTAAGGAAAGGGCACAAGGGTAGAGATGTGTGATTGGTTTTGTTCTCTGGGGTATCCCAAGCAATTTGAATTGTGCCCAACACATGGGTTCTCAATAAATATTTGTGGCATGAATAAAGAAAGCATTTAATCAGCACCTACTGACAAGTTAGCTGTCATATCGATGGATTTCTTGATTTATAATGTCCCCGAGTCCTGCCACGTCTGCTTTCCAGTTCCCTTTGAACACAGAGGCAGAGTCCTGACAGCTCCATTCAAAGGAAACCCTGAAGGTATCTGTTGTGTATACAATAGGATAGGCTCTATCTGATAGAGTTGTGCATGCCTGTTGGATATTTGGAAGAGGAGCTTCTCTGTGAGACAGGTCACCTCTCTGGATTTATTTCCTCTTCTCCCCAGATGAGGAGGCTCCAGTGCAAGCTCTTAGCTCCTTCACAACTTCTCCACAGAAGATGCAGAGGAGCATTAACTGGTTCTTTTTAGGCAGCCGTCACATAAAACTTCTACAGTGAACTGATTGGTCATGCAGTAACATAAAAAAGATGTCAATTATAACATAACAAAACAACTACAGGAAATAGACAAGTTCTTTCCATATGGAAAATAGAAAAAGATGTTAGCTAAAGTGGACTGTTAGAGCAAATTCTATGGACCTGATTACGTAAAAATACACATGGAAACTATCTATAAAGTGAATTAAAGTAAAATCGGGGACACACCCAACATTCTGTTATATTTGTCCATGGGAGAGAGGGATAATATGGATATGGTGACCATATTTTCCAAACCAGAAATCAGTCAACATGATCTGCAACCAGGACAAAATGTTTGGAACATGGATTTTATTTTTTAAAATCTGGACTATATGGTTGGCATACACATGGATAAGTTCCTCAGAGAAAAGGAGAAATAAAACATTTTATAGGCTACTGCAAAGTTAAGGTGTAGAGAACATGTTTTCCACTTTGGGGTGCTGTGCTTTCATCTAAGGGGCGTTTTGCCCGCATCAGGTCTCACCCAGCGAGAGGGGGCAGGCAGGCCTTCCAGGAACCTATTTGCATGAAGGAACGTCCCAGCCTTCTGGGAAATGAATTCTAATTCATTCTTACACAAGAGGACGCTGATGCATGCACGCAGGTCCAAGGAGGTTAGGTCAGGGTCAGACGGGCAAAAAGAGGTGGTTTTGAGCCCAGCAGGGCCCATGCTGCTCAAGTTGTTCTCTGGCTCCACATATTCCCTTCCAGTGATTTAAGCTAAAATCCTGGTGGAGAACTGGATACAGCTCTATATGGCATTGGGAGCACAGGCCTGCTGCTGGGCTGCGTTAAGCCTTACATTCGGTTATTATACAGGATAGCCAGAGGGAGAAAGAAGGTGTCCTTCCCGCTCAGGCTGGAGGCTGGCAGAGCCAATCCGGGCATAAAGTGTGGCAGCCAGGAAGCCACACAAGCTGAGCAGAACCAGCTTGGTCTGCAAGGAGATCGAGACCGAAGCGAGGATGGTGTCCGTCAGGAACAGATGAGGACGCCAGAGCTGCCAAGAAGAGGGATGGGAACGGCAGGGAAACAAGGCTGCAGTGGGATTGCCTCGGGGGAAGCCAAGAGGTGAATGCCAGCCAGGGCCTTGGGAACAGGTCCTGTGCAGTGGGAGGCGAGCTGGGCTCCCCCAAGCCTGAATACCCCACTTTTAGTTCTTGCTGCTTGTCCCCAACAACTGGTTCTCAGCACAGCAGAGAGAGCCTCTGAAAATGTAAATCTGCCCTGTTTTCCCATCTTACTCACAACAAAAGCCACAAGGGCATTTATAGTGGCCTGCAGGATTTACCTGATCTGCACATTCACCTCTCATGGTACACACACATGCATGCATGCACACGCACACGCACACACCTCTGACTCACTGCAACCACCTTGGCCTCTGTATTTCTCAAACACCCCTGGCATGCTTGCGGCTCAGGACCTTTGTACTTGTGGTTCCCGCTGCCTGGACTACTCTTCCCTCAGATATCTGCCTGGCTCAAACCCTCACCTCCTTCATGGCTTTGCTAAAATGTCTCCTTAGTGAGGCCTTTCCTGACTTTACCATTTAAAATTGCACCCCTCACCCTAAAGAACTTCTCATTCCCCTTCCCTGCTTTATTTTTCTCCATAGCGGTTATCACCAGATATAAATTTAACTTATTTAGTAGTTTATTATCTGTCTTCCTCTACTAAATTAATGTGTCTTTAGCGGCTAGAACACTGCCTGGCATGCATGTGTCACTCAAACATATTTGTTAAGTGAATGGATGAATGTATAGAGATCTTTGGGCCTTTTCTTTAACCAGTGGAAATGAACTATTTGATATTCACTGTGATAACTATAATCAAGTTTGATGCCAGAAACAAGTTTACTTTTAAAATCTGAAGATATTTAATTCATGCTGATCACAATTCCAAGAAAGTATCCTCGGTTTATGCAGTAATTTTCACTGGTAGAACCTTGGCCCCTTCCTGTCGATAGGTGTAGTGGGTTGAATTGTGTCCCTCAAAAAGATACGTTCAAGTTCTAACCCCTGGTACCTGTGAACGTGACCTTATTTGGATACAGGGTCTTTGCAGTTGTAACCAAGTTAAGATGAGGTCATACTGGATTAGGCTGGGCCCTATATCAATGATGGGTATCTTTATAAGACGAAGGAGACAGAGAGACAGAGGGGACAAGGGCCACATGAAGACTGAGGCAGAAGTTGGAGTCATGCACTTACAAGCCAAGGAACACCAAGGATCGCTAGGCACCACCAGAAGCTAGGAGGGATTCTCCCCTAAAGCTTCCCAAGGGAGCATGGCCCAGCTGACACTTGATTTTGGACTTCCAGCCTCCAGAACTGAGAACATAAATCTGTTTTGTTTTAAGCCACCCAGTTATGGTGATTTGTTATGGTAATGCCAGGAAACTAATAAGTGGCAAAGGAGACCAACAGCCCTATCATGCTCTGGGTTGTTTGGCTGTAATTTTCCAGTCCTGAGGCTTGGGCTGAAACATAGGAGGGGAAGAGGAATAGAATAATAGAAAGAAGGCATTAGAAGGTCAAAAGGAATATTCTCACAAGCACTGGAGGCTAACAATTTAGAATGACAAGCCCTCGATCTTGGAGCTTGTCCTTATGAAACTTGTTACTGCAAAGGAGAGGCTAAGCCTACTTATAATTGTGCCTGAGAGTCTCCCCCTGAGTGCCTCTTTTGTTTCTCAGATGTGGCCTCTCTCTCTTGAAGCCAACTCTGTAGGTAAATCACTGCCCTCCCCACTAGGTGGGACATGACTCTCAGGGATGTAAATCTCCCTGGAAATGTGGGACATGACTCCCAGGGATGAGAATGGACCCAGCACTGAGGGACTGAGAAAGAATCCCTGACCAAAAGGGGAAGTGAAATGAAACAAAATAAAGTTTCAGTGGCTGAGAGATTTCAAATGGAGTCAAGAGGTCATTCTGGAGGTTATTCTTATGCATTATAAAGATATCCCTTTTCAGTTTTCAGTGTATTAGAATAGACAGAAGGAAATACCTGAAACTGTTGAACTGCAATCCAGCAGCCTTGAAGATGACTGTATAACTACACAGCTTATACTGTGTGACTGTGAAACCCTGCAACTGACACTGTTTATCCAGTGTATGGACTGGATAAAATAAAGTAAGAAAATAAAGACAACAAATAAATAAATAAATGATGGGGGGATAAGGGGTATGGAATGCTTTGAGTGTTCTTTTTTATTTTTCTTCTTTTTTTTTTTTTTTGAGTAATGAAAATGTTCAAAAATTGATTGTGGTGATGAATGCAGAACTATATGATGCTACTGTGAACCACTGATTGCACACTTTGGATGATTATCTGGTATGTGAATATATCTCAATAAAATTGCATTAAAAAAAGAAGAAGGATGGAAGGACTTCATTCATCAAACCTAATCCCCTCACGGGCTTCAACAGCTTCTATAACTTGGTCAAGAAGGCTGGTGGGGGTGGAGGTGAGGGGTTGAGGTGGTGGGAAACAAGGGGCTACATTTGTGTGGCCCTGAGATAAAAGTCTCCTCTGTAATCCAATATTTAACTTCAGTCCTGGTGGGGGGCTGGGGATTGATTAGTGACATCTATATAGCAATGGACCTGACTTTCCAACAGAGGTTTCTCTACAAAGAGCTTGAACCAAACTTTGTCTTTGTTCTTTAGCCCCCCAGGCAATCAATTACTCCCTTGTTTCCAGCTAGATTTTGAGATGGCAAGCAGGCTGTTTTGGTCTGGGAGATCTTTGCAATCATTAAATTTAGGCTTGGCTGTGCAGACTATGGGCTCTTGTTGACTCTTGGGGCCTTGAGCAGGGAGGCTCTGATCTGAAATCTGATCAGCTATGAGGAAGCCTTATTAACTGAGCAAGTGAGACTGGCTGTGGGGTGGGATGCAGGGCAAAGAGGCAGTAGAAGATTGAGGCCCTGGAATCCCTCATTGCCCCTCCCTGGAGAAACTTATTATTGGGTCTTTTGTGTTTCTAAAGCACTCTGTTCCTACTTCTGTTATAGCTCCAATTTGTGCTTACTCCTGTTACAGGGACAACTATTATGGCTTCTAATAACACTAAGGACAGTTTTAGTTGTTAATATGTGAGTCTCCCATTAGAGGCTGCGAATTAGATGAGGGGAAGGGCTAATGTACTCATTTTTGCATCCTTCACAGCCCATCTGATTGCACCTAGTCCACAGTATTTTGTTGAACTTTTCTTAATATGCATGTTTCAAGAGGGAGCTATAGTCCAGAGGCAGGGACATGAGAATATTCACTATTTCGGAAAGTTTGGTATGCATATAATTTTTCCAGTTGAATCTGATGTTCGCAATGGCTTACCTTACAAATCTAGAGACATTTCATTTTCATATCTGATTAAGCTTCAGTTGGCAGAAGCTCTTAGAGCTTTTAAGCACACGTCTCTCTTCCAATCTCACAATCAAATTAATTACCCATAAAATTCTTAAGCATCCCCAGAACCATGAGATTTTTTCATGTGAGAAAATGTCACTTAGTTAGCATCCTCTCAGTTACCTGAAACCAAGCCCAGAATTTGGGAATAAGCGAAGTCCATCTCTGGCAGCTAGGTATTTCAAAGATCTTGCACTAAAACTTGAGTACTTAATTTTCAGGTAAATGGCAGAAGCCATGTGAATCAGTTATCTATTGCTTCATAACAAACCACCCCAACAATGAGTGGCTTCTAACACCAAGCATTTTGTTTGTCCATGATTGTACAGGTAAGCAATTTGGGTCGGACTCAGCTGGGCAGTTCTGCTGCTGGTTTCGCCTGGGGCCTTGCATGCAACTGCAGTCATCTGGCAGCTCAACTGGGGCTAGTCTAAGATATCCTCATTCACAAGTCTGACCATTGGTGCTGGCTATTGGCTGGGCCTCTCTGTCCACATGATTCCTCATTCTCCAAGAGGATAGCCCAAGCTTTTCACATGCTGATCTCAGAGTCCCAAGAGCATAAGAACAGAAGCTAGAAGGCCCCCTAAGCCTAGGCTCAAAAATTTCACAATGTCACTTCTGTCATATTAGCCCAAGCAAGTCATCGGATCAGGATCAGAACCACTGTGGGGAAGACTACTCATGGGTGTGCATATTGGAAGAGGTGTGGGGGCTGCGTCGCGAACAATATACTAGACCCTCATTCAGAGTCCACTGATTAGTGTGTTAGATGACATTCTCATAAGCTTTTTATTGTTTTTTTTTTAAACCTGTGTCATATTATTCTAATATAGCAAATTAGAATTGCAAATAGGCATTGACAGCTAGAGGCAAATAAGCTGGGAACTGAAAATTTCAGAACAAGAAAAAAATGAGGCAATTATAAAAACCTAAATTGAGATCTCAAGCCTAAAAGTCCATTGTCATTTGTAGTATGTAAGTAAAGAAATCACACCTGCCCTTGCAATATCATTATGCTCACATTAAAACAGGATATAAAAAATAATGATCACAGTGATGAGTTTGACAGTCAAAAGTTATAAGAAAGCAGAGTAGCATAGCATACAATTAGATTTTCATTGTAAGAGTTACTTATAAAAATGTTTGATGCTTCAAGGGGCCAGCATTATTCATACAAAAATTAACTCATATGGAATTAGGTATTCCCTAATGATCTGCATAAATGAGGTAACAATACAAATTCTGATCTATTTTGTGTGTGTGTGTGGTGACTGACTGCGATTCTTTGCCTCATTCCAGACCCCACTGAAAAAGTGGGGCAGTGGCCACGGTTTTATCTTCAGGGGTATGGAGGTAGAGAGGGAGGGTAAGACAAGAGGGTAATGGAAGGCACCCCTCCTACTCAAAGTGGGGCTGCAAGGAAGATAGATCCTCCACATCTCCAGTGTTCTCCCAGCCCTACCTCCCTGGATTGCTAATAAAACAGACACCACCAACCACATAGGATCCAGGACTCGCTGATGCTGTGTGGGGTCCCAGCCAGTGAGTCTGGTGGGACTGAGGAATAACAAAGAGGCCAGTGTGGCTGGGACAGAATGAGCAAGAGAGGGAATGGTACAAAGTGAGGCCAGAAGGTGCTGGTGCAGGGAGGACAGCAAACCTGTGAGATGGGAGCCAGTGCAGCAGAGGACTGACCTCACCTGATTTATATTGTAAGGGATCAGACAAGCTACTGTGCTGAGAAAAGACATGGGGAACAGGCACCTAGAGTTAAAACCAGGGTCCTATAATTCACAGTGGTTCTCTTAGCCCCTGAAAAAGAATTGGGGAAACTCCAATCCCTCAGGATTATAAATACAACTAAAAATATTTTTTAAAGCCAATCAAAGGACCTCAAATCATTTTCATTGTTTTGAGCCAGAGAAGAAAATTGTACCAGGTGGTGCCAAGACAAAGCCAGGATGGGATAGATTTGGATCTTGCTTCTGTATTACTCACCTCCCACTGGCTGGCTGTGTAGGCTCACCACAGTCATTTCATTGACCTCACAGCAACGTAACCACGCATTTTACACATACTCAAACTGCTGGACTCCATGTATACTGAGCTTTTACTATATAAACTTATTTTTTTACTATTAATTTTCATTAATTGGATTTTCTTAAACCGAAGCACACTCATCTAACCTCTGATTTTTCTAGAGAAATCATCAATTTGTAAATAAAAGGTTATGTTCATCTAGAGCTGCGACTGTTGTTAAGACATGGTCAAGTCAGAAACCAGAAATGCTTTTTTTTTAAAAGGTCATATATACTATTTTTAAACCTTTACGTTAATATTCACATGCCCACACAAGGAGGAAATGATCTATTTTTCTCATAGCGCTCATGGCAGATTCATATGTTATGATATATAAGCCTTATTTTTAAAAAAACATCAGTGAGAGAATATATGTATAAAAGCCAGTTTTCCATTCTCAGGTCCTAAATCTTCCTAGATATAGACCTGAAATTGTAAACGTCAAACTAGAAGCCAATTTCTTTTTAAAAAATAAGCAGGTTTTATCAGCCAATCTCACATCCCTTTCTGTATCCTCCCTTTCTGCTTCCACAACTGTCAGCACTTTAATTGTAAATAAACCTTTCAAAGACACACACCAACTGTGCCAATAAAGTTTGTCTCATCAGAGGCACTTTCCATGTTTTGTTATTTTCAGATTACTTGAAGCAATTGGCACTATTTTTGCTGTCTTCTTTTTAAGCTACTCAAATAAAATAAAACAAAAGAAAATAAAAGTACTAGTATTTTGATACCGAATCTTCTAAAATCTTAGTCTGGTCAACTTTTAGTGTCTACTGCTTAAACTGATGGGACCAAAGCACCAATGAGCTGTTGCTGCAAGAGAAGAAACAAATAATCCATGTCCCCAGAGTCTATAATGCCTAAACTATATTCGATTTACCCTGGGATCTGTTTGGACATGGTTTTCTAAGGCAGTTAAATCAAACAATTATCATGTTTTAACTTGATTTAATAGCACACACTAAATTCTATGGAATTAATTATATAAAATAAGCACAATTAACCACAGCACAACCATTATACAGAAATAGCTGTGATTAGGTGTGTTCAGGATGAGCCACAGGTCCTTGGGAGAGTATCTCCACTTATGTGGCCAAAATCCACAGGGGGAAAACATCTAGGACCTGCTAATAATCTTAGCAAGATCATGGTGATTTTACTGAATCACGGAATATAACAGCTACAAGAGATACTAGAGGAAACTTTTACACCAACGCTAAAGAAATGAAAATTAAAACAAGACAACTTTTTTTTTTGTCTAGTAGATATTAAATTAACTCCTGAATAAAGCCCTTCTTATTCTGGCTTCGGAGGTCCAATGTCCAACAGCCAACTTTCCAATCAAAAGTCATACTCAAGAGACACCTAGCTGGAAAACTGAAAATGAAATCCACTGGAATTACCAGCCCTAAAGATGAATGTAAACTAATTATCAGCAGGTAAATGACAGGACCTAGGATCATGAATGAATAACTCCAAGACAAAGAGAAAAAAAATCCACCCCCAACCCCAGATGTTTGGAGATCTACATCTGGAATGACAGCATGAGGACCTGATCCATGGACCTACTGCCTACTGAAAGAGTTTGTTGTAAATAAACAACCACAAAACCCACAACCATTTAAAGCTTCTGAAAATGATCTGTAAGGGCAAACAACAAAAGAAACTATGATTGAAGAAAATCTACTAAAATTCAGTAAGACCAACTAGAGTCTGTGGAATTGGAACCAAGATTGCTCCCAGCTCAGTGAGATGGAAACCCCACTCCAGATTGGTGCAGTAAAGAATACAGGGTCCCCTTTCCCCTCAGCTCTCAGGTGGAGGACTGTCTCCCCAGGAGGTGCAGGATGTCAGCAGGCCTTCTTCTGCTCCTTGCTACCATTTGCGGAGGCTAATTTATGGGCCAGGCAGGACAAAGGCTCTACATGGGCACAGCACAGCTCATAAGGTAGGAGCTCCAGCTCCGGAAAGGTGAGCCAAGATAGTCTGAAACCACTGTTCCCCTCTCCACCCAGCAGTCAGCTCCAAACAATATACTGTCTAAAATGCCCAGTTTCCAACAAAAAAAAAATCTTACGAGGCATGTAAAGAAAAGAGACTATTTGACCCATACACCAAAAAATAAAGGAGACAATAGAAACTGCCTGTGAGAGCAAGGAGATTCCAGACTATAAATATGTTCAAAGGACTACAGGAAATCATGATTACAGAAGTAAAGAAAGGTCTGATGACAATGCTGCATCAAAGAGAGGATATCAATAAAAAGAGAGAATTTTTTTTAAAAGAACCTAATGGCATTTCTGAAGTCAAAAAGCACAAATGAAATGAAAAAATTCACTAAAAGGACTCAACAGTAGATTTGAACTGGCAGAAGAAAGAATCAGTGAACTTGAAGATAGATCAAAAGATACTTTGCAATCAAAGAACAGAGAGATAAAAGAATGAGGAAAAATGAGCAGAGTTTCAGAAAAATGTGGGACACCATTGAGCACACCAGCAAATGCATAATGAGAGTAATGGAGAGGAGAGAGAAAGGAACAGGAAAAAAAATTTTGAAGAAATAATGGATAAAAACATCCCCCAAATCTTCAAAAACAATAATCTACACATCCAGGAAGCTCAACAAACTCCAAATAGGATAAATCCAGAGATCTACAAGGAGACACTTCATAGCAACATTGCTGAAGTCAAAGAAAAGGAGAAAATTTTAAAAGGAACAAAAGAAAATTAACTTCGGAAAGGATATTTGGGAAACCAGAGGTTGTCTTTCCTGTTGGAAACGGCAATCTCTAGGGAAGCCCAGATGTGGAAGGTGAAAGTGCCAAAATGCCTACAAGTCAGAATGTTTCTCCATCCCAGAGAGATGAAGGGATTCAGTGGCTGGCCAAACTCAAGTACCAGTTCAACCTTTACCCAGAAATAGCTGCCCTGGCTAGCAGCAGTCTTTTGGACAGGTTTTTAGTTACTGTGAAGGCTCACCCAAAATACTTGAGTTGTATTGCAATCAGCTGTTTTTTCCTAGCTGCCAAGACTTTGAGGAGGATGAGAGAATTCCAGTGCTGAAGGTGTTGGCAAGAGACAGTTTCTGTGGATGTTCTTCCTTTGAAATTCTGAGAATGGAGAGAATTATTCTGGATAAGTTCAATTGGGATCTGCACACAGCTACACCATTGGATTTTCTTCACATCTTCCATGCCATTGCAGTGTAAACTAGGACTCAGTTACTCTTCAGTTTGTCCAAACTGAGCCCACCCTAACATTTGGCAGTCCTTACCAAGCAACTACTTAAGTGTAAGGCAACGAACTTCTGCATTTCAAAGGATCTATGCTTGCTCTGGCCATGGTCAGTTTGGAAATGGAGAAACTCATTCCCGATTGGCTTTCTGTTACAACTGAACTGCTTCAGAAACCATGGATGGATAGCTCCCAGATGATCCACTGTCGGGAGTTTGTGGTACGTCACCTTTGTACTCTGCAGTCTTCTCGGCCTGTAAACTCTGTTTATGTCTACTGTCCCCTCAAGCACACCCTGGAGACCTGTGACAAAGGAGTGTTCAGATTACATCCCTCCTCTGTCCCAGGCCCAGACTTCTCCAAGGACAACAGCAAACCACAAGTGCCAGTCAGAAGTACAGCAGCCTTCTACCATCATCTCCCAGCTGCAGTGGGTGCAAACATATCTCTGCTAAACGCAAAGTAGAGGAAATGGAAGTGGATGATTTCTATGATGGAATCAAATGGCTCTATAATGAAGACAGTACTTCAAAAAATGTAGGTTCTGTGTGTGGCACAGATTTATCAAGACAAGAGGGATATGGTTCTCATTGCCCACCTCTGCAACCTGTTTCCGTCATGTAGTTTCAACAGGTGTTACCTTCAAGTGCAAATTAAGGTAGTCTACTCTGGGAATGGGACCATGTAAAACCAGGAAAGAGGCTATAAAAGGATATAAATCTTAACAGGCTAAATTGAAGTGAGCCAGAAAAAAACTCTTGTTTACTTGTGCAGCTAATTATAATTAAACATTATTTAAGCACTTGAAGACCAAAAAAAGGACAACATTTTCAAAAAACCCAAAAACTAAAAAAAAAAAAAAAAAAAGGCAAAAAATGTATTTGTAGTATCTGTCAGTTCCACTGTTTTCTCCACTAAAATGTTACTTACCCCTATAAATTCATTTAATGTTAAAAAAAAAAAGTTCCAAAATTTATAGCTAGCAAACCTTGTCCCCAGCATCCTGATTTAATTTTCCTCTTGTTTTTGCTTGTTCCTTCATTGAATACTTAATGAATTTTATGCATGTTGATCTATTATTCCCTGACCTCCAATGAAGGAAACCCCCAAAATGATTTTTTAGTAATTTAGTAAAAGAATTATTTCAGCATGACAGCTATGTTTAATCCATGATTCATATTCAAATTGGTCTCAGAAGGGTACTTCAAAACTGCCCCATATGAATCAGAGGTGGTAAAATAGAAAAAGGAGCCACATTACATTGATTTTTCATGTTTGTCTCATTTTGATCTTCAGAGTTTAGAGACAAAATTACTGTTGTCATTTTTGTTTATCTTAAGGTAAAACTTAGTGGCAGGTAATTAGGACACTCTTAGATTTGTGGAAAGCATTTTTGACATTTGCGTAAAAAAATTGTGATAAAGTTAATATAAATCTAGGTGTTCAACAAAGAAGCATGTAACATCTAAAATTAAATTTTGTAACTTACCAGAACTTTCACTCATTTATAATCAGTAGGAAATGTTGGGACAGTTCTATGATTTGAGTCTGTAACATGTAATAACTGAATTCAGTACCCAAGTTTTATGTTAAGCTAAACCATTAGGATTTTTCTTGATAAAAGCTGGATAAATTCTGTAGATGAGAGACACACTTAATATTCAAAGATACAAACAGCTTTAAAGTAAAATGATGGGAATAGATATATCATGCAAACAGCGACCAGAAGAAAGTTGGAATACCTATACTAATATCAGACAAAACTGACTTAAAACAAAAAAAGTTACTATAGATAAAGGATATTTTATAATGATAATATAGTCAATCCACCATAAATACGTAATAATTATGAACATATGTTGTTATATGCTAGTCCATAAAACCCTTGATAAAATTTAAATAACTTAAATAATACAAAGAATTTTCTCTGACCACAAGAGAATGAAATTAGAAATCAATAATGGAAAAAAATTGGGAGACATAAAAATATGATGTTGAAATTAAACAATACACTCTTAACCAATAGGACAAAGGAGAAATCAAAAATGAAATCAGAAAATACTTTGAGATGAATAATAATGAAGACACAGCATTGAAATGCAGCTAAAACAGTGCTTGGAGGGAAATATATAGCTGCAAATGCTTACATTAAGAAAGCTCTCACATCAATAACCAAAACTTCCTTCTTAAGATATTGGATAAATAAGAGCAACATAAACCTAAAGCAAGCACAAAAGGAAGGAAATAATAAAGATAAGAACAGAAATTAATGAAATAGAGAACAGAAAAGTGAGAGAAATATGAGTGAAACCAAAACCTGGTTCTTGGAAAAATCAACAAAATTGATAAACATTTAGCTACACTAACGAAATTAAAAAAAGAGAGCAATTCAAATTATTAGAATCAGAAATAAAAGAGGGGACATTACTACTGACCTTACAGAAATAAGAAAAGATTATAAATGAATACTATAAACAACTGTATGCCAATATATTAGATAGCATAGATGAAATGGACAAATTTCTAGGAAGACACAAAGTACCAAAACTGACTTAAGAAGAAATAAACAATCTGAATAGACCTGTAACAAAGAGATTGAATTAGTAATTTTAAAAAAACTACATATAATGAAATCCCAAACTCAGATGGCTTCAATGTTGAATTCTACCAAATACTTAAAGAATTAATACAATTGTTCACAAACTCTTCCAAAAAATAGAAGAGGAGGGAACACTTCCCACATCATTTTATGAGTCCAATATTAACCTGATACCAAAATCAGACCAAGACATCACAAGAAAAGAAAACTAAAGATGAAACATTTCTATGACTATGGATGCAAAATGCTCCACAGAATATTAGTAAATGAATTCAGCAACATATAAAAAGAATTATATCCACGATCAAGTGGAATTTATCCCAGGAATGCATGGTTTGTTTAACACCTGAAAATCAATTAATGTAATACACATGTCAACAGAGTAAAAAGTAAGAACCACATGATAACCCTAATAGGTGCAGAAAAAGCATTTGATGAAATCCAACACCATTTTATGATATAAATGCTCAACAAATTAGGCATACAGTGTGACCACATCATCCTTATAAAGGTTATCTACAAAGCTCCATCAGCTAACAACATACCTAATGTTATAGGAGTGGATGTTCTCTCCTTAAGATCAGGAACAAGACAAGGAAGTCTATTCTTACCACACCTATTCAACGTTGTACTGAAGGTTCTAGCTAGGACAATTAGGGAGGAAAAAGAAATAAAAGGCATCCAGGTTGGAAAGGAAGACGCAATACTATCTTTATTTGCAAACGATGTGATAGTATATGCAGAAAATCTTAAGGAATACATGAAAACACTATTAGAACTAATAAATGAATTCAGTAAGGTTTCTGGATACAGGATCAACACACACAAAAGTCAATTTCATTTCCACACACTTGCAAAGAACAATCCCAACAAAAAGTTAAGAAAATAATTCCATTTACAAGATCAAAGAGAATAAAATACTTAAGAATAAATTTAGCCAAGGAATGCAACATGTACTCTGAAACAGCAAAACACTGTTGAAAGAAATTTTTTAAAAATATCCAAATGAATGTAAAAACATCTCATGTTCCTGGATTGGAAAAGACTTAATAATATCATTAAGATGGTCATACATCCTAAATTGTCTATAGATTCAATACAATCCCTATCAGAATCCCAGCAGACATCTTTGAAGAAATCGACAATCCATGTAGCATTTCAAGGGACCCAGAATAGCCAAAATAATCTTGAAAAAGAACAAAATAGGAGGATTCATACTTCCCAATTTCAAAACTTACTACAAATAACAGTAATCAAGATAGTGTGGCGCTGGCATAAGGATGTACATAAAAAATCAAAAGTATAGAATTGAAAGTTCAGAAATAAGCCCTAATATATATTGCCAATTGATTGTAGACAAGGATGTCAAGTCAGTCAATGGGAAAAACTGACTTTTTAACAAATGGTGCTTGGACAATTGAATAGCCATATCCATATCATAAACAAAAATTAACTCAAAATGGATCAAAACCCAAATGTAAGAGCTAAAACTATAAAGTTCTTAGATTAAAACACAGGGGGAAATCTTCATGGTCATGGATTTGATGAGTGGATTCTTAGATAGGATATCAAAAGCATTAACAACAAAAGAAAAAATTAATAAATTGGACTTCACTCAAAATTTAAAATTCATTTGCTTCAAAAAATCAAAGTGAAAAAACAAGCAACAGAATGGGACAAAATATTCACAAACCATGTTTCTGATAAAGGACTTGTATCTAGAATATATTAAAACAAACTTTAAAACTCAATAATAAAAAAAGAAAAATAACCCAATTAAAAATGGGCAAAGGATGTGAACAAACATTTCTCCAAAGAAGAAAGTATTATTCATACAAATGACCAATAAGCACATGAAAATACACTTGACATTATTAGTCATCACGACAATGCAAATCAAAAGCACAATGAGATATGTCACAGCCACTAGGATGGTTAGAATCAAAAAGTCAGATAACAGTAAATGTTGTTGAGAACATGGAGAAATGGGTAGCTTTATAGTCTGCTGGCAGAAATGAAAAATAGTGCAGTCACTTTGGAAAATTGTCTGGCATCTGCTAAAACCATTATACATAGAGTTACTATATGGCCCAGCAAAACTATTCATAGATATAAATTCAATAGAAATGAAAACATATTTCTATACAAAAACTGGTACATGAATGTTCATAGCAGTATTATTCATAATAGCAAAAAGGTGGAAACAACTCAAATGTCCATCAACTGATGAGCAGATAAACAAAATGTGGTGTATACATACCCTAGAATATTATTTGGCCATAAAAAGGAATGAAGTACTGAAACTTGAGACAACATGAACCTTGAAAACATGCTGTGAAAGAAGCCATTCACAACAGGCCATGCATTATATGATTCCATTTATATGAAATGTCCAGAATAGACAAATCTATAGAGTAAGAAAGTATTAGGGCTGAAGAGAATGGGGACATAGGAGACTGATAGCTAAAGGGTACAATGTTTGTTTTTGAGGTGACAAAAATTTTCTAAAGTTGACTGTGACAATGGCTGCACATATTTGTGAATATACTAAAAACATTGAATTGTTCGTCTTATATGGATGAATTTTATGGTATCTGAATTAATGTCAATAAAGCTGTTAAGAAAATATGTTTCAAGAAACAGAATAAAATTAAAAAAAATAAACTGCAAACAATACTCAGAGACAAACAAACTGAGAGATTCAGAGAGATTATATCCATAAAATAAGAACACATTATAAAAAACAAAGAAAAAAAATTTTAGAAAGTAAAAAATTAATAAAGTGACTGAAAAATAAATAAAGGAATACTGCTGGAATCTTGGGCAAACACAAAGGTAAGGAAACAAGAACAAAACGAAAAGAGATGTATGAATCAATTCAGAAGCAAAATGAACTAACAGCAGTCAGAAAGTGAAAGAACAGAGAATACAGAGGGGAAAAAAAAAAAAGTAGAACATCCCACCCTCCCCTGCCCGGAGATGAACTACATAAATCTTTTGACTAATAGGCCCACTGAAATCCCAGCACAATGACTGCAACAAATAAATAAAACCACCCCCCCCCCCAAAAAAAAAAACATTACCTTTAATTCAAGATAGGCTTACAAAATTTTGTCAGATTGGCAAGGGCAGAAGATCCTACAAAGCTTCCAGAGAGAAAATATAGGTTACTTCAGAGGGACAAAGATCATATTGGGGTCTATAATACTGAATGCCAGAAAAAAAGTGGCCAAAAGCCTTCAAAGTTTGAAAGAAAATTATTTTCTAACCAAAATTCTATATCCAAATTATTAGTCATGGTAAGGTTAGAAAAAAGATACTTTCAGACATGAAGAATACGCTTTTTCTTTCTGGTATCTTAGTCCTAATCTTCTGCAGCTTTGCTCTGATTTGCCTAGGTGTGGCTGTTCAGTAGTGAGTGGCATTTTCAATCTGAGAACACTTCTGTCTTCAACCCTTAAATTTGTAACTATTATCTCTTTTAATACTGCTTCCATGTGATTCCCCTTATTCTGTTCTTTTGGAACTCCTATTTAGGTCTAAGTGATGAATTTTCTTTCAATCAATGCTCCTGTCTATTAACGATTATCTCCAATTTTAAAAATTGCTTTCTCTCTCTGAGCTGCCCTCTAGACGAATTCCTCAGTGCCATCTCCCAGATTACTAACCATTTAGTCAATTACATCTAGTAGAGAGATTTTACTGTCTCCTGAATTTTTTATTTCCTATGACAGAATTTTTCATTTCTAAGATTTCTAATTACATATCTACCCATTCTTGTTTCATTTCTCCCCATACTCCCCTATAACTTCTTATGCTCTTTCAGTGGAAGTCCTGTCTTCATTAATTTCTTTAAATGTCTTTAAATTTATTTTAAAGTCTTTGTCTTTCTGCCCTACAAAATCAATTTGAACTGAAGTAAATTCATATGCTTTCTTCTTTGCTTTCCCTTCTAGCATAGGTTTCTCCATTTATTTTGCAGTTTTGGTTGACTTACTCATTTTGAAATGATGGGACTTTCCCTTATTTTTTGTTTGTTTTTAATTTTTGCATTTTGTTTTCCTTTCTGTCTTCTTTCTTGTGTTGTAATGAGCCGGTTTATGGTTTCTCTGCCCCTTTGGCATCCAATCCATAATCAAGTTTTATAAATGGCATTTCAGAGTTCCTGTTCCACTGTAATCTGGCGCATATCTCAGATATAGGGCACAATCAACATAGGGCTTGGGTCAGCTACTGTTCACGAGGTGAAGAATTTGCCTGAACACTCCAACCCTCAGATTCCTGACCCCTGAAGTACAAGAGTTCAGTAAGTTTCCTGGATGTAAAAACAAACATATAAACATTCAGAAGCATTTCTCTGCACTGGTAACATCAATTACAAACTATTGTCTTTTTTAAAGTCCCACTCACAATAGCAACAAAATCCAAAGTAACTAGGAATATACCTAATAAAAGATGAGTAAAGTATTTATCCAAAAACATCAACAACTAAACAAACAGTAATAAATAGTATTAAAGGATATAAAGGAAGAACTCAGAAAATGAATATAGGTTCATTTATTTGAAGACTCAATATGATAAATTTGTCAGTTTTCCCCCCAAATAACCTTAAAAATCAAGGCACGTTTAAATGAAAATATCAACAAGGTTGTCCATGGAACATGACAAAATGATCCTAAAATTAAAGTTAAAAAAATCAGTGGACAAGTATATTTGACACAATTAAGAAGACCAAGGTGGGGGGTTTGACTTAGGGAGTAAGGCTTACAATAATGCTATAGAACTTAAAATGATGTGGTTTTCAATTGCAGATATATCAGTAGATAAGAAAAGAAATAAATCTATGTGTATGTGAAGAATTGAAAACTGACAGAGGAGGCATTACAATTATTGGGACTAAGTAATAAATGGTTCTAGGAATATATGCATGGGGGAGAAAGAAGATTAGATCTCTTCTTCACACTATACAAAAGATAAATTTTAGGGATAAACTTTAGGGATTAAAGGATTATTACAAAAAGGAAATATTTGAAATTTTCAAAATATGTAGAAGAATATCCTTATAATCTCAGATTAAAGAAGTGTTTCTTAAATAAGAAATATGTATATATGAGAAAAGTATAAATCATAAATAAAAGTATTCATAAATATAAACTTACATAAATAATAAAGACCCCATAACAAAGTACAAAGAAAAATCACTGCCTAGAAGATTTCTTAATGCAGATAACTGACAAAGGATTTAGTATCCAGAGCATATAATGAATTATAAATCGATATGTATGTATATCCGTATTAACAATCAAGACTCAATTGAAAAATAGGCAAACACTATAAGCAGCAATTTGCCAAAGAGGGTATTTGAATGGTCAATAAGCAATGAAAATATGGTCACTCTGATTAATGAGCAAGAAATTGAAAATTAAAACTATAAAAACGATACCACCTATTTCATATTCATCAAAATATTTAAAGTCTTCAATATCAGACATTGGCAAGGATTTAAAATAATGAAACTGTATACACTTCCTGTGCTTTTTCAATGCAAATTTAAATTGGTGCAAACACTTTGAAGTGACATCGGTAACATCTTTTTTACAGCTGAATATGCTTGTAATTTATGAGGCAAGTATATCCTAAAGAAACGGTTACACACACACAAGGAGAGCTATGCAAAATGTTTCCTGCAGTGTTAAATGGCCTAAATGTCTGTCAACAGCAAAAGGAATAAACAAAGCATATTACTAGCTGGAATGGAGTGGAATACCATATAGCAGATACCCATGTATCAACATGAATAAATACACACAAGACTATTAGTTGAGCAAGCAGGTTACTGAATGTTACTGCAGTTTTGTGACAGATATAAATTGTGAAAATGTATAAAACAAGGCTATATATTTTTTATGGATCCACAGACAAGTGGTAAAGCATAAAAATATGCATGGAAATGATAAGTATTCAATTTGCAAGAGTAATTACATTTGGAGATATAAGAAGGCCTCAACTGTATCTCTTATTTCTTTAAGAATACTTGAAATGAAAATGTCAAAATGTTAGGTTTTGATCAAGCTGGGCGGTGGGTATCTGCATTTATGATGTTATTATCTACTTTTCTCTGCATGTTGTCCTAGGGGTATTGAATAGTGATGAAGAATGAAAGCCTCTGGAGCTAGACAGCCTGCTTTATAATCCTGGGTCTTCCATTTGAGAGCTGTGTGACCTTAGGGAAGTAACTTGGGTTCTCTGTTCTTCCATTTCTTCACTTCCAAAACAAGGATAAAAATACTACCTGTTCAGAGGACCACTGTGAATATTGAGTTAATTAATATAAATTGCTTAGCCCAGTGCCTAGCGTATCCAGTTTTCAGTATATATTAACTATCATTATGACATTTGAAATACCTTAAAAATTTGACTAAAAATGCAAGTTGCAGAATGATAAGTACAATCTGATTCTATTTATGTAAACTTTATTGTTTGTAAAATGTATACCCCCAAGGTAAATAAAGGAAAACAAACTGTGAGGCTACAGACCTCCTTAACCTACTGGTTATCTCTGGAGAGGGAGAGGGAATTAAGATGTAGAAGCATGACAATAAATGCTTCAAATATTTGTAATAATAGCAAACATATACAAAACACATACTAAGTGCCAGGCACTATTTAAATGCTTTCCATATGTAAACTCCTTTTAAGTCTCAGGGCAACCCCTAAACACAAAGAGATCAAGTAACCCCCTAAGATCAGGCATGAGTAAAGATTCTGCAATGCAGATAATTCATAGTGGATTTAGTATTCAGATACATAAAGAATTACAAATCAAGATTGGAACCTAGGCAGTTTTAATCTCTATACTGCCTCTCAAATAAATAAGTTTCATTTATGTAAACATGTAATGCTTTCATGGTCAACAAAGGATTGGAAATCTGAATTTTAAAGAGCTCTTTCAAATTCATAGGAAAATGATTAATAATCCAACTGAAAAAATGGGCAAATGAAATGCACAGGAAATTCAGAGATGAGAAAACAGAAATGGCCAATAAATATATTAGCAATCCAGGACGTGCAAATTAAAACAATAATGAGATATGATTTTATACCCATAAAACTGGCCAAAAATGGAATATGTGATAATAACAAGTGTCAACTATGTGGAAAAGCAGGAACTCTCATATAGCTGGTAGATGTATAAATTTGCATGGCCACTTGGGAGGGTAATTTGGCAATATCTAGAATTGTCAACAGGATAATTCTTCACCTAACTCCCTTCACTGCAAAAACTTACAAAAAGACAGGGGCAAGAATGTTCATTGCAACTTTCCTGGTAACAAGGGAAAAATTAAAAACAATTCAAATAGCTACCAACAAAAGACCAGAAAAATCATGGCATTCATAGAATTATATACTATACAATAGTTAAATTAATTTGAGCTTATGCTGCAAGTTCATAACATAAAAAAACAATGTTGAGAGAATAAAGCAAATTTACCAATAGGTACTGAACAATATTTATATAAAATTGGAAAACCAGTAAATAATTTTATATTGTGTACGATTATAGTTGTATACAGATGGCATAAAATAATGGTTCTCAAAGAGTCCCCAAAACCTTTTCATAAGCTCTATGAAGTCAAAACTAATTTCATAATGATATTAAGATATTACTACTTTTAATTCTTATTCTCTCGTGAGTGTACAACAGGATTTCCACAGGCTACCTGATGTGACATCACATCAATTTAATGTAGAAGCAGACATGAAAATCCTGCTGACTTTTATTAAGCCAGACATTAAAGAAATTTGCAAAAAAATGTGAAACCCATGTCACTCTCATTTTTCTCTTTAGGAAAGTAAAGTTATTATTCCTTAAAATGTTATTTACATTAATTTGTAATGAGTTTATTATTTAAAATAAACCAATAAATATTCCTAAAATTTCTCAGTCTTAATTTTTAACACTTTAAATACTGAATAGCTATAATCACTTAAAGAAAATTATTTTGGAGTCCTCAATTTTTAAGAATGTAAAGGGATCCTGAAACCAAAATGTTTGAGAACTACGGATATGCAAACCTATTTGGGAAACATGAATATGAATTACAAGGTAATGGTAACCCCTGGGAAAGAGAGAGAGAAATAAAGTGAAGGGATTGGGGAGGAGAACCCAATAGGGGTTCAACTATATCTGCAACATTTTTTTTCTTAAAAAACTGAAACAAAGAACATCAAAATACCGAATTCAATACTTTTGGCTGGTGGTTATATTGTATTTTAGGATGTTTTGGTGTATTTAAAATTGTTTGTAATAGAAAAGAAGTCAAGTTATAAGCATATTATTTAGACTTATGGAAGTAATTACCAGAAATATTAATAACCAAAGTAGTAAAAAAGTTTCCTCTGGGGTGTGAGATTACAGGTGGGTGAGTGAGGGTGGAAGATGACTGTTCTTTACAACAAGTTCTTTTGTACCTGTAAAGTTCTTTTTTAAAGTGGATTTGTTACTACATCCACCCACTATACCTTCATAAAAATAGAAACTTGAAAAGAGTAAACAAAAGAAAAAAAGGGGGAAATACATGAACTATACTTAGATCTCTGCCAAACATAAAGATGAGAATGAAACCTGGAAGGAAATGAAGTAAAATTATAATAACGATTATGTTAGCATGTTGGGATTATGGTAACTTTTATTTTCTTTCATTTCTGTATTTTCTGTATTGTGATTGCATTGCTTATATGATATAAAATTATTTTTTAAATTAGCAATGTATCAAAAAAGATATATAATTATTTTTTTCTCCTGGGGAAAAATTGGATATGGCTGTTATTTGGATTCTTTTTATTATTTTGGTTCTTTTTACAGCTGCAGTTGCCAACCTTTTATACTTTAAAGACTATGATCATATTCTTTTTTTATCTTGTAATCGTAGGAGTCTCTCTTTAGAGATACAATTAACTTCTCTGAATAATACAAAATTGGAACCATATCATCAGAATATATTAACCACACCACTGTTTTTTTCAATGTTCTCTCACCATCATGCTAAATCAAATACTAATTTTTATATAAATGGCTTGATAATGATCTACATTGGCAGTCCAAATGGACTCTTTATGGTACCCTTTGTTATGTACCATTTCCTCTGACTCCATCAGTGACAGCTGTTTGCTGGATAGAAGCAGGACTTCTAGAGTTGGCAATCAAGGAGGGTGATTTACTGGGCTGCCTGGCCTCACTTTATATACATGGCTGGAGAAAAGCAGTCAGGGATGGGCAAGCATGTGCATAAAAATGTTGGCTTGAGATCAGAGGGCTTGGACCAGGGTTCTTTCTCCTGTATTATAAGAAGCCCAGGGACCAAGGAAAGGTTTAGGAGGTATCAGTTTTGCTTTGTTTATAATGTGGAGTATCTGAAGAATCACTTCCAGTGTGTGATACAAACTCCAGGAAGGCAGTTTCGTGGAAGCCCAAAAAGGATGGTGAAAGGTTTTAATTAGGCAAAGCTTAAAAGGACTGGATTTGGTTGCCAGGTTAAATTGAGAGAATTAATTAGGGAATTCCCACATAGGTAATTAGAAGTAATGAATTTTTTAGAAAAAATAGAAAGAAAATTCCAGCGGGTGAGTAAGGGGTGTATTCATCTCCTAGAGCCACCATAATGAATTACCACAGACTGGGTGTCTTAGAACAACAGAAATTTATTCTCTCATAGTTCAGGAGGCCACAAACCCAAAATCGAGGTGTCAGCAGAGCTGGTTCCTTCTGGAGGCTGAGAAGCTGTTCCATTCCTCCTAGCTTCCGGTGTTGCAGCAATTCTTGGTATTTCCAGCTTACAGACACAACACTGCAACCTCTGCCCCTATCTTCCCATGGCCGCCTTCTCCGTGGCCTCTCCTCTTCTAAGTACACCAGCCATTGGACTTAGGGCCCACTCTAAATCCAGGTTGATTTTATCTTGTGATCCTCAACTAATTACCTCTGTAAAGACCTTATTTCCAAATAAGATCACATTTGGATGTTCCTGATTGACATGAATTTTGGGAAGGCATGATCAATCCCATACAAGGCGCCAAGCAAAACAAAGTATTAAAGGCACATGGCCACTGCAGCCAATTCTTGCTGCAAGGAAGCATGCATATAATAATATGCTTTGTTTATTCCCTTTCCTGTTGATAGACATTTAGGCTATTTCCAATGTTTTGCTGTTAAAAACAATACCACAGGAAACATTTTGTGTAGGTCTCCTTGTGCATGGGTAATAGAGTTTCTCCAGGGTACATACCTCAAAGTAGAATTTAAGTGAACTCAATAGCAGCAGCACTGACCACAGAGGAAGCTGAATAACTCTTCCAAACAAGAAGAAAAATGATTCCTGATTTGGTCCATTCATCCATCCATCATTCATCCATCCAAGAATCTACTCATTGATATGGTTATGGAATACCAATGTATTTTTGCACTGCACTCAAGACTATGCATCTATAATGGAAACTGAGCCTTGACAATAATCATCAAATAGAATAGATTATAATCTCATTCACTATGCAGCTTTGTTTTGCAAACAGAACCTTTGCTATAAAATGGGCAAGGGACTAAAAGAGTGTTCATAAGAACAATTATGAAACATGCTACACTTATACTATTTCTATTTAGATCTGCCATGTGTGTGTATAATAGATGATAAATGATGGAGAGAGAGAGAGAGAGATGGATGCATGGATACACAAACTAGATGGATAGCTGGATACATGTTCTCAAATCCCTTTTTCTCTTTCTGGATAAACAAGAAGATTACATTTCATATTTCATAGCCTCCTATGCAGTCAGGTTTGGTCCATGTGAGTGGAATCCGGCCAGTGGAATTGGGTAGTAGTGATGTGCATTACATCCAGATATGGAAAAAAATTCCTCCATATCTTTTTCCCTTTCTAGGGAGATCAAGGTGGCCACGTGCCAGAGGTGGCTGCAGTACAAGGTAGAAGGATTGTGGATCACTGAGTTACCACTTGGAAGAGAAAGACCCAGGAGAGCCACTGGGCTCACATCAGACTGCTGAGGGAGTAATAAACAAACCTTTAATATGTTAAGCCACTGAGATTTTTTTTTCATAGAAGTGTTACTTATCCTGTGTCCCACAATTAATTACAGAAGATTTCAACTGCTCTTAGGCTAGTGACAATGATAAGGCTATTACTAAAGAAGGAGATTCTGTGTCATGAAGACAAAAGCTAAAGATCAGGTTCTCTCTATAGAGAGAGCACATAGTTTTCTACCCATGAAACATTATTCATGCTTCAAAAGGTCTTAAAGTCAGACAGCTCTCCTACTGGACACTTCAAGTGATCAGTAACATTACTCATCTGTTCACAGTTAAAGAGTCAGGTTGAATTAATAACTTCTGAGTGTCTTCTCTGTGACAGGCCCAGACACTATTTCACCGATCTTTTCTTTCCAGAACAGAGTGGGTTCCCTAGGATGTCTGAACCTGCTTTGATCTTCCTAGTCTCTGACCACTTTGCAGGTCCATCTTGCCCCATTCTCAGGAGGTGTCAAAGGCCCAGAAGTCCCATGCTGTCCTACCTTCCAGGTTTGAACCAGAACCACAATTGTGAGGATACATGGTCCCAACCCATGACCGGCAACATGTGCCTCAGCTAAAACCACAAAGAAAAAGCCTTGAAGTTAGAGGCTATGTGGATGCATGTATCTTTTCCCAATGCTTCCTTCACCTAAATTGCAACTTCCTAGCTGTCAGGCTGTGATCACCAGCAGAAGACTCACAGCCCCATGCCTGTGTCATACGTCTCAGTGACTCTGTCTCAGTGACTCTGCCTCCGTACTCGCCGTTTCCTCTGCGTGCAATGCCCACACCTCACTTTTTCATTGAACAAAATCTAATATCAATTCCATGAAGCCTCTCCCCACTTCTTTGGAGAGTGTTAGAGTTTCTTCTTCAGGGCTCCCACAGCATTTGATTCAAATTCTGTTTTAGTATTTGTCAACTTGTATTTTCATTTATGTTTAGAAGTCATCTCCCCAACCAGATTGAATTCCTCATGAGCAGAGATTGTGCTTCATTTTTCTTTTTGAAAGACTTTATTCCTTGACTTCCAGGACAGTCCACTCTCCAGATTTTCTTTATATCTTTAGCTGCTCCTTTTCAGTCTTCTTTAAATATCCCAGGGCTCATTCGTCTTCTCTTTTTTCTCCAAATTCACTCCACAGATGACTTCACCTATCTTATGACTTCGAAAACCTTCTAAAACTGATGACTGCCAAATTTAAATCTCCAGTGCAAACCTCTTCCCTGAACTTCAGGCTCCAATATCCACAGAGTCATACATCTCCACTTAACGTCGAATAAATGGTTCAGTACAAAACTGAGCTCCTTATCTCCGTCTCTCCCTACAACTTACTCCTCTCATAGTCTTCCCATCTTAGAATCAAAACTCTTCTTAAATTTTTCCAGCCTCCAAGCTTGTCATTCTTGACGCCAGTCCTTCATACCATGTTTCCAATCCATGAGAAAGTTCTGTGGGCACTACCTTCAAATATGTCCAGAACCTAATAATTCTCATCACTTCCACATCTACCCCTCTAGCTCAAGGCACCAACATCTGTTGCTTGGACTATTGTAACAGCCACAAAACAGAGCTCCAGAGGGCAGCCAGAATAGTCCTTTTAATACTTAAGCCTGATCTCGTCACTACCCTACTCAAAACCCTTAATGGTTTCCCATAAAATTTTGAATAAAACCCACAATGCTTATTTTGGCCTGCAAACCTTGCATGGCTAGCTCTTTGATCTCATCTCCTACCACTCTTTTCTGATACAGTAGCTTCCTTTCTGTCCTTTAAATATGCCAAGCACACTCCAGCTCCAGGAATTTTGTGCCTACAGTTCCCTTTGCTGGGAAAGCCTCCTCCAGACATGTGCAAGACCCATTTTCATGCTACATTCAAATAATTAGTCAAGTATTTACCTCATCAGAGAGGATTTTTCTGGAAAAGTCAGGGAAAAAATGACAAATTCCTACACTGCTATTTATCTTTCTTATCTAGCTTTATTTTTCTCTCCATACCTATCTGACATTACATTATCCATCTTCTAGTTAGTTCTCTGGAGTATAAGCTACATAAATGAATGCTCACTAGATAATAACCTTCATGAGGAAGGAACATTTTCTGTTTTATTCACTTACCCATAGTTAAGAGTATCTAGCACAGAGTAGGTGCTCTATAAATATGTGTCTAAACAATGAAGTCTTAGACCCTAACCCATTGTCTATGAGTTGTGATCAATAGGTGCTTGATGAATAAATAAATGAATCAATGAACTAATAATTAAGCAAACAGAATAGGAAGTCAGGAACCTAAGAGCCAAGGTAAACCCGGGGATGAAACGGAGGAGACCTCCAGACAAAGACGGTGGACTGGAGACATGCATCTACTTCCTCTCCCTCCCAAAGCTCTACAAATTTGCAAGAAGAGGGATGCTTCAAAAAATATAAACCAACAAAGATAGAAAAAAACAGGAGAGGAAACAACAGAAACATTTTTTTTGTAAGATGGAAAGCAACTGATTCATAATAAATGACTTAGCTGATCTGAGAAAAATGAATCCTAGGTCAGTAGTGGGAAAACTACAGGATCCTAAAAGGGCTCATAAAACGATGGCACTGGACACCCTTAGAAGGGAGGGTGAAGGAGGTGGCACAAATAATGAGGATTGGTGGAAAGTCTGTTTACGGAGCAGTTATTCCTTCATTTCTCCACTACCCATAGTAATCAGGATACTGTCCCTCCATGATGCTGCCAAAGACTGGAGGGTAACTGTTGTGAGAGGATAAAAGAAGGGATCTCCGAACTAGAGGATGCAGTCACAGCTGCACAGGAGAATGCCATACAGAAAAGAGGGACACTGATTGCTGGTATGCTCACTAGATGTCGATACTCCAGTCCTCTTCCCCCTCTCAGTTTCTAAGAAGCTCTCCATGAAAGAGACTGAAAGAGTCTCCTCTGGGAAATCTGACCAGATCAAGAGGAAGGACCTAAAGATATGGACCCTGGGAGTTCCCCTACTAAACAGCCCAAAGAAGTAACCCCACTGTTTGAAGTTTCAAGTCCAACTTACAAGGTTAGGGTTTCCAATCAATGTTATAGTATCCTGCTCTTCAATATGAGCAGACAACCAAGGATAACTATCAACCTTTGGAAATCCTTTAATTTGAAATATTGAGGCAGAAACAAAGAAAAACACCTCGGTGAAAACAGATTATTTAAGGAGAATAAAGTTCAAAGATCTATTATGTCTTCAAGGAGGTAAGAGAACATATTGCAACCATGAAACAAAAAAAATGTTATATTAAAAAAGAGTATTTAAAGAAAACAAAAGAATTCTTGTAAGTACAAATATGAAAACTCGGTAGAAAGGTTGGAAAATAAAGCTGAGAAACCGAGAAAGTAGAGTAAACGTACAAAACAGGGGGAAACGGGAAAAAGCAAAGATAATTAGAGAACCAGGACCAGGCCAGGAGACCCAGTATTCAAATAATAGGAGTTCCAGAAAAGAGAAATGGAGGGGAAGAAATTATCTGACACAATCCCCCCAAAATTTACTAGAATGGAAAGGCATGAGTTCTTGAGTGCTCAGTACAAGGAATGAAAAGAAACCTGCATCAAAGCCAATCATTCAGAAATTACAGAAGATACTATATGCTTCCAGAGAGGACAAAATAAAAGCTAAGTTCAAAGGCTCAGGAATTAAATTGGCTCCAGATTTAAACAACAGAAAATGTGGAAGCTAGAAGATACAAGAGCAAGACATTTAAACTTCTCAAGGATCATTATTTTCAAGTCTAGTCATGTTATCAATTAAATGTCAAAATAGATTAAAGACATTTTCAGAAATACAAGGTCCCAAAATTTATTTCTCATGCACCATCTCTCTTTATGCTCCTAGATGACTGTCTTACCAGGTAACAGAATAATCCAAGGAAGAGGAAAATACAGGATGCAGGAATCAGAAGAGCAAGGAGTCAAAGCCAAAATGGGATGACAAGATTGCAGCAATGCATTAGGCAGAGAGATCAATCTCTGAGAGGGATTTTTCTAAGAAGACATTGTTGAAATACTTTATGCACCCGAATTCTTAAGCAAATTTTAAGAAATTGATGGAGAGTTTGAAGTTGAATTTGATAGGTTTACAGAAAATGAAGCAAACAAAAATATAATAATTAGCTTCAAGGAAAGTAAGAGGTAGCCCAGGAAAGAAATAGCAATAAAAAATTTACTACAAGTTCAACGGTGAAAAAGGTTTATAAATAGTATAAAGAGGAATGATGATCTATAAAATTACAATATAAATGATTGAGGTGAATGGATGGCTGAGAAGGGTGCTTATGTGTTGTAGGAAAAGATTTTATAGTACAAAATCAATAGATGATGCCTGAAGCTGAACAATCAAGAAGTAGGAATGCAGGCATTATTATTTAGAAATATAAAATTAAATAACAATCAGTCAGCTAAAAGAAGTGAAACAGGTTGCTTTTAGGGGCGGTACATTGAATTGGAGGTGTTCAATGGGCTGCTGGTTTTCTCTACAAACTTGATAAAACTATTTGGCTTATGTGCATTCACACATGAAATACACATTTTAAAAAGCAGGGAGATGGTACCAGGCTTTGTCTAGATAGCGATGGCAAAGATGATGTTTGTGTTCAAGGTGGATCTGGGGGTCAGGAGAAGCAGCCTGTGGTGCTTGGAGTTATGCACTGCAGAGAATCATGCCCTTAATCTTGATCCAATTGTGTGGGTGTGAACCCATTATAAATGGAACCTTTGGATGAGGTTACTTCAGTTAAGGTGCAGGCATGTCCCAACTGAATCAGGATAGCCTTAATCCTATTACCAGAGGCCTTATAAACAAGACCACAGAACAAGAAGCCATGGAAAGCAGCCAGGAGCTGGAAGTTGACAGAACTCAAAAGAGAGAAGATGCCACCATGTGTGCTGCCATGTGACAGAAAAGCCAAGGAACCCCAAAGATTGCTGGCCAGCCAGAAGACACTCACCCCAGAAGAAAGCAAGCCTTCCAGACGCAAACCATGAGCCAATACATTCCTGTTGTTAAGCCAACCCACTGGGTGGTATTTGTTTTAGCAGCCAGGAAACTAAGATACAGCCTGAACAACAGATAGGAGACCTTAAAATAGACACAACTTTTATCTAAGAAAGAAACTCCTTTATTTGCTTCTGTTGGGACCAAAACCAATTCTGGGATGTAGATAATATAGGATCTATAGGTCAAAAAAAAAAAAAAATGAGTCTTATTAAGAAGGTGGCAAGTGAGTTATCCTGAATGGAGCAGGAATTTTAGGGTCAGAAAAGAAAAAGGCTCGTCCTGGCAGTTGCTCACCTGGTGGGCTGCATGTTACTATGCTATGGCATCAGCAGTCATACAGGTAATTCACTGATACCGAGCCTGAAATTGAAAATGAGGCTCAACTGATTCAGAGAAGATCTGGGCACTTTTTGAGTTCAGACACTGGCAGTAGCATGAAGGACTTATTATCCTCTCCAAAAGAATGATGAAAAACAAGAGTATGGAATGAGAACCTGATCTTTTGAACACAATGGGTTCTTAATGAGTGTTCACTATATGACTGAGATCAAGAATAGGACAGTGAGGGAAGGACCATCTGTACCAAGAAAGTGGGTGGGCCTGTAAGGAATAAAAGAGGGGACCAGCAAAAGAGGCCATCTGTCTACAGATCTTTTAAGTGTAAATGGCGTAAATTCCCAGCCAACTCTTCTATACATTTTGGCTACAGTCTGGGAAAGCAAGCACACTTATATAATCTATTCCCCCCTATATACTCAGAAAGCTGGCAGAGTAATAAGATTTAATTTGCCTTGTTTCCAATTTGAGTTCAGGTATACAATTTCTTAGACCTAAAAGTGGCACATGTTAAAAACAATGTCTAGCATAGAGTAACTCTTAAAACCCATTTTCCGTCTTCCCCAATTTTCTCTTTCAAAATGCAAAAAATATGTACGGTTTTACACATGATGCTATAAACGTTACAATTATATGGTGCTACATGGATTACAACCATATTTATGTAGCAGCTGAGCTACATGAAATTGCCCTTTTCTGTAGGTTAAAAAAATAGATATGTATGAGCAATATCATACGATACAACCTAGAACATAATCTCATTTTATTTTTATGCCAACCTCTGAAGTAGGTATGCTAATCTCTATTTCATAGGTAAAAAACAAGCTTTGGAGGAGTTAATGCTTTTGTAACTGTGTTCTCCTAAGGGAATATAACTGACTGGCCCCAAAGAAAAAAGTTAAAGATTTTCTGAGCTTCTCCAGAAGCAATGAATTCTTCTCCTAGTCTATGACTAAAGAACAGGGCAGAAAAAATTAATCCTTAAAAAAATGGAAAGAAAGGGATAAAGGAAGAAATTGAACACAAAATATGAACTCAAAAAGAATGGTACAGCCCAAGGAAGTAGGTAAAAAAAGAGGGGGGTGGGGAGGGGAGCTTTTAAATTTTCAGACTGATCTCAATTACTGCATTTATGCCATTTAAAATAAAGGCATATGGGCTTCAACTGTTTGAACTTTACTCTTCAAAAATCATACGTGGCATTCTGAAAGAACAGTATCTATGGTCCTAGGATACCTGGCATTCTAAACTGGCACTGCAGGTGGGACAAGCCCAGAAGATGCAAGTTTATACCTGGCACATCCAAAACGGCAGATAAGTTGATTCACCATTGGCATGTCCTCAAAAGCAAGATTCTCTATTATATTTCAGAGGCCAGCCTCTTTCACACCTGTGTCTTATATGCTACTCCATCTGCTAGAGTGCTCATCCATTTGATGAACTTCTTTAGAAGTCAGTTTAATCATCAACTTTCTTGAGGTCCCTCAAGCAGTCAAGCACTTTGTCCTCTTTGCTCCTAAGATCCCAAGTCCATAGCTCTGCAATCATTCTTCTTCCAGAACTGAGATTATTTATTGCATGTCTGTTTCCCCTCTAGCCTCTTTACAAGACTGAAGACTGGTGTCTTTTTATTGTTATTTGCCCACTCCCAAGCACAAGAGGTCCAACAAGTTTCTTGAGTGAATGAAAGAGGAAAAATTTATCAAAATATTACTTATAAGTAAATTTGCAGAAGCAACCAATTATAAAGAAGAAGACGCATCCAATACTCCCATTTAAGTCTCTCACGTCTTGTACTTGTTTGCGGGTCTTTCCTCTCTCAACCTCCACAGCAGTTTATCGAACCCATCTCCAGGCGACTTCAGCTCCTGACTGTAGTCTCTCACTTCCCTCTGAGCAAACAGGCTTCCCACTTCACAGAAAAATTTGTGGTGATGTGGTGTGAACTCTCTCCCCTTTCTGTCCTCATGCTGACAAACTCCATGTGGTTCCATTCTAACAGGAAAAGCAGCCCCTTCTGTTTAGAGCTAGTTCCTTCACCTGGCAGTCTGGATCCCACGACTTCGTCAGGGTCACTGCTTCATCAAGTGGGCTCCCTCCTCTACAGAATCTATATTATTTCTTCCCCTTTGGTATATTAACATTCTCAAGCCTTCCCTTCTTAAAACAAACCCCCACCCGCACCCCCAATTCTCCTGGGTGATGGTAGACTGGGGGAGCTTTGCTTGCTCCACTCTCCAGCCTACTTACATAAAACAACAGCACAGTGACCTTCCACTTTCACCAATCCTTGGATCCATTCCAATAGGGATCCTAGTGAATTGAAAAGGCAAGACAATGTGGATGTGCAAGTACAGGATTTTTACGCATCACCAACTTGACCACAGTCAGGGAGAATTGTAGCACCCAGAAACTCTCTACAACTCACAGGCTAAAATTAATTCTTTTATCCATCAAACTTTTCTCAACTTCTCCCCAGGCCACCAACCAACATAGAGCTACCTAGGCCACCCAGCAGTTCCACTTCTAGGTATTGCTTACTTCACTTGCATAAAGTGTTTCTGGTGATAATGCCTTATGATCAGGAGCTGGGGGTGAGGGAGGTCCATGGCCAGTGCAACCAGAGGTGGGGGATGAGTGCTGGGCTTTGACCTAGACCTGTGGTCTCTTAGGTTGCAGGACTCCTTGGTGTCCCTCACTTCTGTGGTCAGGAGAATGCACCCCATTCCACAGCTCTGCCTGCTGCATCTTTTTGTGATGTCTCTTTCCATGAGAACTAGTTGACCTCTCCAGTTTTACTTGAATTTATTAACTTAATTCCTTCCTTCCCTCCAGACATACTGATACCTTTATCTACTTCCATGAAACAGATTCCTCTCCCAAATTCCTCTTTTGATCAATATTGCTCACTCAACATGTTTGCTATCACCATCTGAAATTATCTTGCTTTTAGAAGGTAGAGCCCTGAGAGTAGAATCAGCTGAATTCCAGTGCTAAAACATAGTAAAGTCTTAATAAATTTTTGTTGGATGAATGAAAAAATAATAAACAAAATTTCCTTTTCTTCATCCAAACAACTTTCACCAAATTTTACCAATTTTATTTCCTTAATACTTCTCACATCATTCATTTCTCCCCATTCTTCAGTGATCACTTTAGTTCAGGCCCTCATTTATTTTTTGCTTAGATTAGAGAAAATTCTTCTTGTCTGTCTATTGCTAGTCTAATACCCCATCTATTCTTCAAGCCACTACCAGATGGATTAAAATATAAAGATAATCACATCACTGCTCTGCTTAAAATCTTTTCATGGTCCCCCTTTCGCCCATAGTGGGAAAATTGAAGCTCCTGAGCTTGGAACATTTTAAATATAAGGTCCTTCCATAACATAGGCCTATTCTTGTTCTCTGCATCCTCCCTCTCTACTTCCCAACTCACTCTCTCTGCTCCAGCCAAATCAAACTATTTGCAGTTTACCTAATGCTTCAGGCTTTTTATTGTTTTTAGTAACCTTTTAATTTCAGAATAATATAGGTTTAAAAAAAAAAACTTGCACTGACAGTACAGAGGGTTCCCATATACTCCACACGCGGTTTCCCTCATATTAACATCTTACATTAGCAGGATATATTCGTTACCACTAATGAATTAACACTGATATGTTATTATTAACTAAGGTCCATACTACTATTTGATTTCCTTAGTTTTTAATCTAATGTCCTTTTGTGGTTCCAAGAACCTCAGTCAGGATGCCACATTACATTTAATTGTCATGTCCCCTTAGGCAACTCGGGGCTATGACAGTTTCTCAGGCTTGCCTTGTTTTTGATGGCCTTGACAGTTTTGAGGAACACTGGTTTATTGTGCAGAATGTCCCTCAAATGGGATTTGTCTGGTGTTTCTTCATAATACTGGGGATTATCGGTTATTGGGAGGAAGACCACAGAAGCGAAGTATCCTTTTCACATTCATATCAAGGGCACATACCATCAACATGACTTATTAGTGTGGATATTAACCTGAATCACCTGCTGAGATCGTGTTCATCAGGTTTCTCCACCGCAAAGTTACTCTTTGTCCCATTCCATACTGTGCTCACTGGAAGGAAGTCACCATGCATAGCCACATTTCAGGAAGGGGGGAGTTAAATGTTCTACCTCTTTGACAGTGACTATTTAATAAATTATATGGAATAATTCTTCAGAGAAGATTTGTCTGTTCTGTCCCATTTATGTATCTGTTCCTTTATTGAAATCAGTAGGGATTCATGGATATTTATTTTATACTTCCTCTTATAATCCAGTATTATGTTATTTATTTTGTTGGGCAATTTTCCCAGCTTTTTCCATTGGGAATTCTGCCATTTAGCTCCCATATCTCTTTGACACACCTAAATCATTGTGTGCAAGTGTGTGTGTGTGTGGTGTGTGTGTGTGTTTCGAGCACTTCCTTACTCTCTGACACTAAAGGATTCTCCAGTCTCATCTGAACATTCCTGCCCCAGCCCTAGAACCAGCCATTTCTCCAAGGAGCCCTCGTTCCTTTAATGGAGAATGATATTAGAAACCAAGATCTGGGCACTGGGTGCACACTGTTGTTTTTTACGTCTGTGTCTCCCCAATGGACTGCCTCTAGTTGAAACCTCCTCTCCTCCTCTATCCCTCTTTCTTGCCAAAATAATTCCTCATTGTCTTCAAAACTCAGCTGAGAATCCCAACAGCCTTCTTTTCAGAAATGGAAAAGCTAATCATCAAATTTATATGGAAGGGTAAGGGACCATGAATATCCAAAACCATCTGAAAAAAGAAGAACAAAATTGGAGGGCTCACATTTCCCAATTTCAAAACTTATTACAAGGCACAGTAATCAAAACAGCATGGTACTGGCACAAAAATAGACATATAGACAAGTGGAATCAAATTGAGGGTTAGAAATAAACCCCACATCTATGGACAACTGATTTTTAACAAGGGTGCCAAGTGGGAAAGAAACAACAAATGGTGCTAGGAAAACTGGTTACCATACACAAAAGAAGGAAAGTGGACCCCTACCTCACACCATATATAAAAATTAACTCACAATGGATTAAAGACCTAAACATAGGAACCAAATGTATAAAACACCCAGAAGAAAACACAGGGAAACATCTTCAGGACCCTGTGTGTGGCAATGGTTTCTTAGACTTTACACCAAAAGTACAAGTAACAAAAGGAAAAGTAGATATATGGGAGTTCATCAAAATTAAAGACTTCTGTGCATCACTGTACTTCATAATAAAAGTAAAAAGATAATCTACAGAATGGGAGAAAATATTCACAAACCACACATTCAATAAGTATTAATGTCCAGAATACCTAAAGAAATCCTACAATTCAGCAACAGAAAAACAAACATCTCAATTTAAAAATGGGCAAAAGGCATGAGAAGACATTTCTTCAATAAATATACACAAATGGCCAATAAGCACACAAAAAGACATTCAACATCATTAGACATTAGGAAAAGACAAACCAAACCACAATAAGATACCATTTCATGCTCACTAGAATTGATACTATTTCATAAAAAAAAAAGGAAGTTAACAAGTGTTGGAAAGGATATGGAGAAACAGTAACATTCACTCATTGTTGGTAGGAATGTAAAATAGTGCAGCTTGTGTGGAAAACATTCCTCAGAAATTTAAGTATACAATTACCACATAACCCAGCTGTATTAGTTAGGGTTCTCTAGGGAAACAGAATCAATGAGAGATATCTATGAATATAAGATTTATAAAAGTGTCTCACGTAACTGTGGGTATGTACAAGTCCAAATTCAGTAGGGCAGGCAGCAAACTGGCAACTCCAATGAAGATGCTCGATGAGCTCCTCAGGAAGCCAACTGGCAACTTTGACAAATTCCTCAGGAAACAAACTGGCAACTCTGATGAACTCCTCAGGAAATGCTTCGCTGGTCAGCCAAAGAAGAAGTGAAGGTCCTCTACCTGTCTCACGTAAAAGTCTTCAACTGATTGATTGGATTAAATCCAGTCAACTGCATTCTCTCGTTGTGGAAGACACGCCCTTCATTGATGTAATCAGTCACAGGTGCAGCCAATTGACTGATGATTTAATAAATCTGCCTGTTGGTTTATTAACCAGCCACAAACATCCTCACAGCAACAGTTAGGCCAGTGTTTGCTTCACCAGACAGGTGGGTACCATCACCTGGCCAAGTTGATACATGAACCTGACCATCACACCAGCAACCCCACCTTTAGGTATATACCCAAAAGAATCGAAAAGTAGTGACTAAAATAGAAATTAGTACACCGATGTTCATAACAGCATTATTCACAATTGCCACAAGACAGAAGTAATTCAAGTATCCATCCACAGATGAATGGATAAACAAAATGTGGTACATACATGCAATGGAATATTATTCAGCCATAAAAAGGAATGAAGTTCTGATACATGCTACAACATGGATGAACCTTGAAGACACCACATGGAGTGAAATAAGCCAGACGCAAAAGGACAAACATTGCATGATCTCTGGTACAAAATAATTAGAATAAGCAAATTCATACAGTAAGAAACTAGAATATAGGTCAACGGGTCAGGGTATGGACAGGGAATGGGGAGTTAATTAGTTTCTGTTTGGAGTGATGCAAAAAGTTTGATAGTTGATGATGGTGATGGTAGCACAAAATTGTGAATGTAATTAACAACCACCACTGAATAATATAATTGAATGTAGTTGAAAGGTGAAATTTTAACTTGTATATATATTATTTGAATAATTTTTTAAAAAACAATAGGATTATACAACACAGTGAACCTTAATGTAAACTTTGGACTATAGATAGCAATGTAATTACAGTAATATTGTTTTACCAATGGTAACAAAGTTACCAGACTAATGCAAAGAGTTAATAGTAGGGAAAACTGTGTGTGATGGGAGCTACAGGAGAACTCTGTATTTTATGGGTTTTCTATAAATCTACAACAACTCTAATTTTTTTTAAAAGTTACTTTAAAAAAATCCAAAACCCTGAACTCTCTACACTGGTGGGGAGTTGCGAGCTGACAAGTGCCAACTGCTGGGCAGGACAGGAAAAGCACAGAATCTAGAGGCTTCACAGGGTGGTCTGATAACCTGCAGGGTCTCATTCTCAGGGTAACTTCATATGGATTACAACCTACTCCTGAGATCTAGGCCTGTCTAGACTGGAAAATTCTCACTGGGATTTCTCATATCTGGGGAGACCGTCACCCAAAAAGTTTATATAGAGGCAAGGCAAGGATCAGAAAAACAAGACCTGAAAAATCCTCATCAACTAAACAGAAGCTATGTTAGAGGTATAGAATAAGTTGAATTGAACACCAAAGAAGAAATAGAGAACAAAGCCAACCAACAATAAAACCTAGGTAAAAGAGTGAAAACAAGCTCCAGAATAAACTAATCAAGAAAATCAGATGCCTAGACAGCCAAAAATCACAAGCCATACTAGGTAATATGAAAATATGGACCAGCCTAAGGAACAAACAAACAATTCAAGTGAGATACAGGAATCAAAACAACTAATTAAGATGTTCAAACAAATCTTCTAAATCAAATCAATAAGCTGAAGGAAAATGTGGCAAAAGAAATGAAGGATATAATGAAGACACTGGGTGCCCATAAAGAAGAATTCGTAAGCTTGAAAAAACAAATGGCAGAAATTATGGGAATGAAAGACACAATAGAAGAGATGAAAAACATAATGAAAACATACAACAGCAGATTTGAAGAGGCAGAAGAAAGGAAGACAAGACATCTGAAATCCTACACACAAAGGAACGGATAGGGAAAAGAATGGGAAAATACAAGCAGGGTCTTTGGGCACTGACTGACAAGATGAAGTGCATGAATATAGGTGTTATGGGTGTCCCAGAAGGAGAAGAAAAGGGAAAAGGGGCAGAAAGAATAATAGAAGAAGTAATCACAGAAAATTCCCCAACTCTTCTGAAATTCAGATAATTACAGATTCAAGAAGTTGTAGCATACCCCAAACAGAATAGATCCCAATAGACCTACCCCAAGACACATACTGATCAGATCGCCCAATGTCAAAGACAGAGAGAATTCTGAAAGCAGCAAGAGAAAAGTAATCCATCACATACAAGCGAAGCTCAATAAGACTATGTACAGATTTCTCCACAGAAACCATGGAGGCAAGAAGGCAATGGAATGATATATATCAGATACTGAAGGAGAAAAACTGCCAACCAAGAATTCTATATCCGGCAAAACTGTCCTTCAAAAATGAGGGAGAGATTAAAATATTTTCAGACAAACAGACACTGAGAGAGTTTGTGAATAAGAGACTTGTGCTACAAGAAATACTAAAGGAAGTGCTATAGGCTAATAGGAAAAGACAGGAGGGAGAGGACTGGAGAAGAGTGTAGAAATGAAGACTACCAGGAAGGGTAAAAGGAGAGAGAGAAAAACACGAGCTATGACACATAAAATCCAAAAGACAAATGGCAGAAGAAAGTACTGCCCTTACAGTAATAACACTAAATGTTAATAGATTCACCAATAAAAAAAGACATAAACTGGCAGAATGGATTAAATAACAGGATCCATATATATCCTGTCTACAAGAGACTCACTTTAGACACAAAGACAAAAACAGATTGAAAGTGAAAGATTGGAAAAAGATATTCCAAACAAACAACGAGAAAAGAGCAGAGGTAGCTATATTAATCTCAGACAAATCAGACATCAAAAGTAAAACAAATAAAGAAGGATATTATATATTAATAAAACAAACAATTCATCAAGAAGACATAACAATTATAAATATTTATGCACTGAGCCAGAGTGCCCCAAAATACATGAGGCAAACATTGACAGTACTGAAGGGAGAAGTAGACACCTCTACATAATAGCTGGAGATTTGGTACCCCACTCTCATCAAAGGACAGAACATCTAGACAGAGAATCAATCAAGAAACTGAGATGTTGAACTGTATGATAAATGCACTAGACTTGACAGACATTTATAGAACATTACACCCACAACAGCAGGATGCACATTTTTCTTGAGTGCTACAGATCATTTTCTAGGATAGACCATATGTTGGGTCACAAAACAAGTTTCAAGAAATTTAAAAATATTGATATTATACAAAACACTTTCTCAGATAATAATGGAATGAAGTTGAAAATCAATAACAGGCAGAAGATCAGAAAATTCACAAATAAATGGAGGCTAAACAATACATTCTTAAACAAACAGTGGGTAAAGGAAGAAATTACAAGAGAAATTAGTAAATATCTCAAGGCAAATGAAAATGAAAACACAACATATCAAAACTGATGGGATGCAGCAAAGACAGTACTGACAGGGAAATTTATTGCCCTAAATGCCTATATTAAAAAAAGAAGAAAGGAAAAATAGAGGAATTAACTGTCCACCTGGAGAAACTAGAGAAAGAACAGCAAACTAACCCTAAAGCAAACAGAAGGAACAAAATGACAAAAATTGGAGCAGAAATAAATGAAACAGAGAACATGAAAACAATAGGGAGAATCAACAAAACCAGAAATTAGTTCTTTGAGAAAATCTATAAAATCAATGGACCCTTACCTAGGCTAACAAAGGGGGGGCGGTGGAGGGAAGAAAGAAGGGAGGAGGAAAGAGAGAGAAAGTGCGCAGATGCAAACAAATATAATCAGAAATGGGAAAGGGGACAAAACTACTGACCCCACAGAAAAGAAGAAAATGAAAGGATACTACAAGCAACTATATTCTTATAAACTAAACAACTTAGATGAAATGGACTTCTTAGAAAAGCATGAACAACGAACGCTGACTCAAGAAGAAACAGATGACCTCAACAAACCTATTACAAGTAAAGAGATTGAGTCAGTCATCAAAAGGTTCCCAAAAAAGAAAAGCACAAGACCAGATAGCTTGACATGTGAATTCTACCAAGCATTCAAGAAAGAATTGGTACCAATCCTGTTCAAATTCTTCAAAAAGGAAAAAAGTGAAGAGGAGGGAACGCTACCTATCTCATTCTATGAAGCCAACATCAACCTAATTCAAAGTCAGACAAAGATAGTACAAATAAAGAAAATTATGGACCAATCTCTTTAATGAATATAGATGCAAAGATCCTCAACAAAATACTCACAAATTGAATCCAGCAGCACATTAAAAGAATGTATATATCATGACCAAGTGGGATTCATTCCAGGTATGAAAGGCTGGTTCAACACAAGAAAATCAGTTAATGTAATACACCACATCAATAAATCAAAGCAAAATAACCACACGATTATCTCAATCAATGCAGAAAAAGCATTTGACAAAATTCACCATCCTTTCTTGATGAAAACCTTCAAAAGGACAGGAAAAGAAGGAATATTTCTCAATATGACAAAGGTAATATATGAAAAACCCACCGCTAACATCATACTCAATGGAAAAAGACAGAAAGCTTTCCCTCTAAGATCAGGAAGAAGACAGGGATGTCCACTGTCACCATCACTATTCAACATTGTGCTGGAAGTTCTAGCTAGAGCAATTAGGCAAGAAAAAGAAATAAAAGTATCCAGATTGGAGAGGAAGAAGTAAAATGTTCAGTGTTTGCAGATGACATGATCCTATACGTAGAAAATCCAGAAAAATCTACAGCAAAGCTACCAGAGCTAATAAATGAATCTAGCAAAGTGGCAGGGTACAAGATCAACATGCAAAAATTAGTAGTGTTTCTATACACAAGTAATGAGTAACAGAAGGAGGAAATCAAGAAGAAAATTCCATATACAATAGCAACCAAAAGAATCAAGTATTTAGGAGTAAACTTAACCAAGGTCAAAAAAAGACCTATACACAGAAAACTATAAGAAACTGCTAAAAGAAATCAAACAGGACCTTAAAAAATGGAAGAACATACCATGTTCATGGATTGGAAGACTAGATACAGTTAAGATGTCAATTCTACCTAAACTAATTTATAGATTCAATGCAACACCAATTAAAAGCCCAACAACTTATTTTGAAGAAATAGAAAAACCAATAACCAAATTTATTTGGAAAGGCAGGGTGCCCAGAATATCTTGAGAAAGAGGAACGAAGTGGGAGGTCTCACACTACCTGACTTTAAAGCATACTACAAAGCTACAGTGGTCAAAACAGCACGATACTGGTATAAAGATAGATATACTGACCAACGGAATCAAATTGAGTATTCAGAAATAGACCCTCTCATCTTCAGACAATTGACCTTTGACAAGGCAGTCAGGTCAATGAACTGGGACAGAGCAGCCTCTTCAATAAACGGTGTTTGGAGAACTGGATATCCATATCCAAAAGAATGAAAGAGGACTCCTTTCTCACACCTTATGCAAAAATTAACTTGAAATGGATCAAAGACCCAATCATTAGAGCTAAGACCATAAGATTTTTAGAAGAAAATGTAGAGAAGTATTCTAAAGAGCTTGTGATAGGAGGTGGTTTCCTAGACCTTACACCCAAAGTGCGGCAATGAAAGAAGAAATAGATAAATGGGATCTCCTCAAAACTAAACACTTTTGTGTATCAAAGGACTCTGTCAGAAAAGTAAAAAGGCAGCCTATGCAATGGGAGACAGTATTTGGAAACCACATATCAGATAAGTGTTAAATATCCAGAACATACAAAGATCCTACAACTCAACAACAGAAAGACAAACAATCCAATTTAAAAATGGGCAAAAGACATGGACAGACACTTTTTTGAAGAGGAAATACAAATGGCTCAAAAACAATATGAAAAGATGCTCAACTTCACTGGATATTAGGGAAATGCAATTCAAAACCACAATGAGATATCATCTCACACCTACCAGAATGGCCATTAACAAAAAGATAGAAAATTACAAGTGCTGGAGAGAATATGGAGAAAGAAGCACACTTACTTACTATTGGTGGGAATGCAGAATGGTGCAGCCACTCTGGAAGGCAGTGTGGCAGTTCCTTAGGAAGGTAAGTTCAGAACTGCCATATGATCCAGCAATTCCATTACTAGGTATGTCGGTTTGAGTGTATTGTGTCCCCCAAATGCCATTATCTTTGTGGTCTTGTGTGGGGCAGACATTTTTGGTGCTGGTTAGATTTGCTTGGAATGTGCCCCACTCAGCTGTGGGTAATGATCATTTCGATGAGATGTTCCCATGGAGGCGTGGCCCCACCCATTCGGGGTGGGCCTTGATTGGTGGAGCTATATAAATGAGCTGACTCAAAGAGAGAAAACTGAGTGTGCAGCTGGGAGTGATGTTTTGAAGAGAAGCAAGCTTGCTAGAAAGGAACGTCCTGGGAGAAAGCCGTTTTGAGGCCGGAGCTTTGGAGCAGATGCCAGCTGCCTTCCCAGCTAACAGAGGTTTTCTGGACGCTTTGTGGCCTTAAGACTGTAATTGTGTACTGTAATTGTGTAGTGAAATAAACCCCTGTTTTATAAAAGCCTATCCATCTCTGGTGTTTTGCATTCTGCAGCATTAGCAAACTAAGACAGATTTTGGTACCAGAGAAGTGGGGTGCTTTTGCTGCTGAGTTTGCAAATACCAAACATGTTAGAACGGCTTTTTAAATGGATAAGGGGGAGTTTCTGGAAGAGTTGTGAGGAGCTTGATAGAAAAGGCCAAAACTGCTTTAAAGAGACTGTTTGTGGAAATATGGACTCTAAAGATACTTCTGATGAGGACTTGAGCAGAAATGATGAATGTGTTGTTGCAAACTGGAAGAACGGTGATCCTTGTTTTAAAGTGGCACAAAATTTGGCAAAATTGAGTCCTGGTGTCAGATGGAAGGAAGAATCTGGAAGCAACAACCTGGAATACTTAGCTGAGGAGATCTCCAGACTACGTGTGGAGGACATATCCTGGCTTCTCCTTGCAGCTTATAGTAAAATGCGAGCAGAGAGAGATAAACTTAGAACTGAACTCTTGGGTTCAAAGAAACCAGAAGTTGATCGCTTGGAAAATTATGAGCTTCCAGGGGGTGGAATCCCTGAAGCTACAGCCCAACATGAGGATGTAACCAAACATGGAAGCCAGCCGCCATTTCAGTACAAGCCAAGATTGGAAAAGGAGTTAAGCAGAAAGGATTTGTGGAAAGTCCTATTGTCTGATGGCTTTGACCCCTGCATGCTTCATGCAAAACCAACAGAATTTTTGCGAGAGCTTTATAGACAGAGCCATTGCTGGTCTGGACTGGAGGAGACAGACAAGGAAAAAATTAAAGGAAAAATCTCTTCAAAGACAGAGCCATGGAGGTTGAGGTCCGGAGTCAGGAGGTCTCGGGCTGGGAGAGCGGAGCAGCCCACATGCATGGAAAGGGTGAGTTTGCCCTGGAGGTCGAGGACGGGCTTTTCGCCTCGATGCTCTGGAAGAGTTTTGCCACCTCAGGTCCCAAAGAGGTTGGAGCACATTTCCAGGGAATTGGGGAGAGCCTGGCTGCCACCACACTGTTCTGAAGGGGTTGAGCGTGTGCCCCGGAGATGGAAGGGAATCCGGGAGCTGCCCCGAGGTTTGAGGAGGGTGGGGCCGAGAAGGTGGTCTCCCCAATGTGTGGATATGTTGGAGCACTCACCCAAGCATTTGGAGAGAAAAGGGCTGCCAAGAAGGCCCTTGGGAAGGGTTAGGCTCCCGCTCTCTCAAGCCCCAAGGATGCAACATTGTTCTGTTAATGACTCTCAGACTTTGAAATCTAATGGAGTTTGTCCTGTGGCTTTTAGGAACTGTTTTGTGCCTGTTAACCCTGTTTTCCTTATTGTTTCTCCTTATGGCAATGGAAATGTTTATCCTATGAATGTCTCTCCTTTGTATATTGGGAGCACATAACTTGTTCTAAGTTCACAGATCCACAGCTAAAGAAAGATTGTGCCTTGGGACTGACCACGCCTAAATTGATTTTGATGGGGTTTTGTATTTAACTTTTGTTACTGAATTTATTTAAGTTTTTGTGATATTGTGATGAAATGAATGTATTTTGTATTTGGAAAGATGATGTCATTTTGGGGTCCAGGGGGTGGAATGTGTTGGTTTGAGTGTATTGTGTCCCCCAAATGCCATTATCTTTGTGGTCTTGTGTGGGGCAGACATTTTTGGTGCTGGTTAGATTTGCTTGGAATGTGCCCCACTCAGCTGTGGGTAATGATCATTTCGATGAGATGTTCCCATGGAGGCGTGGCCCCACCCATTCGGGGTGGGCCTTGATTGGTGGAGCTATATAAATGAGCTGACTCAAAGAGAGAAAACTGAGTGTGCAGCTGGGAGTGATGTTTTGAAGAGAAGCAAGCTTGCTAGAAAGGAACGTCCTGGGAGAAAGCCGTTTTGAGGCCGGAGCTTTGGAGCAGATGCCAGCTGCCTTCCCAGCTAACAGAGGTTTTCTGGACGCTTTGTGGCCTTAAGACTGTAATTGTGTACTGTAATTGTGTAGTGAAATAAACCCCTGTTTTATAAAAGCCTATCCATCTCTGGTGTTTTGCATTCTGCAGCATTAGCAAACTAAGACACTAGGTATATACTCAGAGGAACTGAAAGTTAAGACACAACGGACATTTGTAAACCAATGTTTATCGTGGCATTATTTACAACTGCCAAGAGACACAAACAGCCCAAATGTCCATCAATGGATGAGTGGCTAAACAAACTGTGGTATATACACATGATGGAATACTACACAGTTGTAAGACAGAACAAAGTCAAGGAACATATAAGAAGCAGACGATACTTGAGGATGTTGAGTGAAATTAGCCAGAAACAAAAGGACAAATACTATATGGTCTCACTGATATGAACTAACATTAATGAGCAAACTTTGAGAGTTAAAGTGGAGAATACAGGTTATCAGGAGGACAGAAAAAAAGGTAGAGATAGGGCATTTGATGCTGAAGGAGTACAGAATGTTCAACAGGATTGATTGTATAGATCCAGAAATGGATAGCACAATACTGCACGATGGTAGCACAATATTATAAGTACACTGAACAAAGACATCTGTGAGAAAAGTTGAAAGAGGAAGGCTAGAGGCATGTATGACACAAGAAGGAAAGATAGACAATAAAGACTGAGACTGTATAACTTAGTGAAACCTAGAGTTGCCAATGATGGTGACTAAATGTACAAATACAAAAATGTTGTATATGTAGGAGAACAAACGAATGTCAACCTTGCAAGGTATTGAAAAGGGATGGTATTGGGGAAAAAATACAATCAATGCAAACTAGAGTCTATAGTTAATAGTAACACTGAAATATGCTAATATGCTTCCATTAAATGTAACAAAGGCAAAATAAAAAACAAAAAAACCACAACAAAAAAACCTCTGCTGAGGCATCTCCTAATCCTAGTAAACTTCTGATTTCCCTCTAAGTCCATGTTTGCTGTGGCTGTTTTGTGGCCCCCCACTACCTAACCTCTATATACTGTACTAATTTATTCACTTGTTTGACTCCCAAAGTAGACTGAGCCAGTCACTTCAGGTTAGGGACTGTGTTTTCAGCTTCCAGAAAGAGCCTGGCACAAGACGGAAACTCAGTAAATATTTCTTTTGGTAAATTCAGCAATACATTTCTAACTAAATAACTTGTTTTAAAATATTTTGATGTTCTCCTTTGACTTTTTGAGAATAATGAATGCTATTATTCCTGGAGGTAGCTCTCAGAAATGTCTGAGCCAACAGCTGACTGATATGTTCATCATAAGGATTAAGGTCTGGATCCACCTCAGTGCTGTCTTAAGGGTGGGAAGTTGAGCATAATCTGCATCCTCAGGACGGTATAAAACCTGAGGCTACTTACATTACATGTCACCAGCTCCATCCTTCATTTTTTCCTTCGTAGATAAAAGTTTGAGAAAAAAAAAAAAATTACAGGTGGCCCTAAATGTGGGAAACACAACCAAAACTAAAAATCTGAACAGAATGGCAAGACCAGAGCTGACCAAAAATAGGTTCCTAGATCCTACAGCTTAATAAGGTAGCAACAACAATCCCCAGCCTCTTCCTATATTTCAAACAGCCTGACCTACTTCGTGACCTAATGGAAACATCTTGTGCCTGTGTTTGGCTGGGTTATATCACTCGTGGTAGGTCTGGTTATCATGCCAATCAATATTTCTAAAAAGTTATTATGTAGGCTTTGATGAATGAAAAATGAGACAATGATTAATCACTTAATAAATACGGATTGGTAAATAAAATATTTCACAATTTCAGGCCCTTGGGAAAGCTCTTTGACTTTTTCATTTCAAAGAAGAGATCAAATGCAGGAAATTGCTGGGCTAAGGGCTTTGCATTAGTGATGGTGCCTGTGTGTATCCAGAAGACCATGGAATCTATTTTAGAACCCAAGAGTAGAACCCCTTCCTTGGACCTAGTTGCCTGCTTCCTTCCATTTCTGCCAGCCTCAGGTACACATATTTCCAGAGCACCAACCTAGGTGATTTGCCAGCCTCAGTGGTGACCTGGATGCCCAAAGTCCTAAAAGCACTATGGGTAAGGCAGTGTCTTATAGGGTAAGAAGTTCAATCTCAGCTTCAGAAGACCTGTGTGCAAGGTCTGCTCTCCTTGCAGGCCAGGTAATCTGAAGAGTTGACTCCCTGGGCCTCAACTTCCTTGCTGCAAAATCAGAAGGTGGACAGGTGCCTATGGTTCTTTCCAACATCTAAAATTTCCCTTGTGAGATGCCTTTATGAGGCTTTCTGAGAACCAGCTGCTCATTTTCCACATCAATCTTGCATTTCTAGGATCCCATAATAGCCATGAATGCTCAGGAACCATTTGTTAAATGGTACTTTTAAAAAGTGAACTATGAAGTGCCTTTATTCAGTGAAAGGGCAAGCCTAGGAACAGTGCGGCAAATTTACAAGACTGGAGGAAGAGTGGGTGTTGGAGACTTGTGCTTGGTTTTGAAGCCATTTCCCAGCCTTCAATCCTGGGCTCTCACTCTTCTCAGAAGAAAGAAAATAATTCACAATAAAAAACAAAACAAAACAAAACAAAAACACTCTGTAGCACTGAAAGAAATGCTGCTAATTAGAATCTCCTCAAAGCTAATGTTCCTATGAGTTACTGAAAGAGAAATAACAAATTCCATAGAATAGTTTGAATTCAAACAAACTTCTGGCAAGCAAATCCTCCTAATACCAGTTTAGAATCCAGGAAAAGCACAAGTTTAAAGAGTGATGAGAAGGAAAGGAAAGAAGAGAGGGAAATAGGGAGGGAGGGAGAAAGAAAGGGAGGAAAGGAGACAGAGAAGGGGCGGGGGCAGAAGGAACAAAGGGAGAAAGAAAAGGAAAAGGTAATGTATTTTCTGTATATTTGATTTTTACTTCAGGAAGAGTAAGGACTTTATAATAACAACCTGCCTCTGACTATGGTTTTACCTAGATTTCTAAATACAAAGAGAGCAATTTGTTATGATGGAAATGGAAATATATCATACTAAGGAATTTACCCAAGGGTAAGTAAATAAAAACTACAGAGGAAAATAAAATCTTTGAAAGCCAATAAATAATGAGTAGGAACAAAAAATATTGAAAATTAGGTCAGAATGACTAACACTACAACAAGACGAAATTTCCCAAAATAAGAAGGTAAATATGCCCTTAAAACCGTATTTCTAACTTCTGGGGTGGAATAGAGCACAAGAGCTCACCCAAGTGTCCTCAGGAATGTCCTAGTAACACAGACTCTCATCCTCAGTGCCACTGTTTAACTCTCGAGTGCCATGCTCACCAGCACGTCAAGACCGCAGACACACCCGGACCCACAATGTGGTTTCTTGTTCGTAGGCTTTCCAGAAAAAGTTAACAGGCCACACTGCAACTCAACTTATCTTGAATGGATCATCAGAATGTTGATTAATGCCCCTGTTAACACCCTGGTCCTTGGCATTCACATATATCATCTATACTTTCAACCAGCCAACCCTGCAAAGGACACTGAATGCTGAAGGCAGGGTGGATCAGTTTCCTAGGACTGCTGTAACAAGTTATCACAAACTGGGTGGCTTAAAACAACAGAAATTTGTTCTTTCTCAGTTCTAGAGGCTAGAGGTCTGGAATCAAGCAGAGCCGTGCTCCTCCGGAAGCCTCTAGGAAAGAAGACTTCCACGTCTCTTCCCACTTCTGGGGGCCCCAGGTGCTCCTTGGCTTATAGGAGCCTCATGCCACTCTGCTTCTTATAGCTGTCTCCTCTGTGTGCCTCTGTGTTCTGTCCTCTTCTAATAAGGACACCAGTCATTGGATTTAGGGCCCATCCTAACCTGGTATAACCTCATCTTAACTTAATTGCTTCTGCAAAGACCTTCTTTCCAATTAAGGTCACATTCTGAGGTTCCAGGTAAGCATATGGTGTACATGGTGGAAATGTGTTCTTTCTCTGAGACTTGAATTTTAATCACATATGCTGAGCCATCAGTGATGGGGCCAAAGAGTGACCCCAGACCTCACCTCCTCAATCCTGCGACTAAACACTTCAGGAGACCACATCATTCCTGACACATGACCATCCTCACCTCTGCCAGGAAACCTCAGTAGCAGAGAAGTCACCACCTTGAGAAGGCAGCTAGAGCTTAATTGCAGAAGCAATTAAGTTAAGATGAGGTTATGCCAGGTTAGGATGGGCCCTAAATCCAATGACTGGTGTCCTTATTAGAAGAGGAGAGAACACAGAGGCACACAGAGGAGACAGCTATAAGAAGCAGAGAGTGGCATGAGGCTCCTATAAGCCTCTTGGCCTCTCTGTTATTTAACCCTGATTATGACCCACCTGACACAAGGGACAGAGCCTCTGGCCCAAATCAAAGCATGTTTCAACCTGGTTGAGTTTGAACATGTGTCAGACAGAAGTTTGTTTGAGTCTTCTTTCATCTTCAAATATCTAGCTGCTCTTTCTTGAATTATAAATGCAAGTGATGAATGCAATTTATTCATCTTCAAAAAGACAGCATGTAATCACTGCAGACAACCAACAAGGAAATTATATCAGAGAGAAAAAAAAATAGATGTTTAAAGAAATTTATAGGAAAATTAAAGAATTTCCCAAATGACACCCTTGTCTATATTGCCAAGATGAGTATTATGTCAAAGAAATGGAAATGAGTTTTTGGTGGAGATGCTTGAATCATTGCTTCTTATGAATAAGCCTAATTAACCAGCACAGGAAGGCAAGTTGGTAGGCTATATACTAGAGTTCACTGGCCAGATTCAGCAACGTGTTCACACTGTTTACAAGGTACATCAGTCAGGGTTCTCTAGGGAAACCGAACCAACAGGAGATGCCTCTAAATATGAGATTCTATAAAAGTCTCACACAACTGTGGGGATGCACTAGTCCAAATTCCGTAGGGCAGGCCATGAACTGGCAATGCCGATGAAGGTCTTTGATGAACTCCCCAGGAGAGGCTGGATGACTAAAGAAGTGAAAATTTTCTCTTCTCCCTTAAAAGTTTTCAACTGATTGGATTAAATCCAACGGATTGGATTCTCTCATTGAGGAAGACACTCCATTAGTTGATTGTAGATGTAATCAGCTACAGATGTAATCAATTGACCAATGATTTAATAAACCAGTTTTCTGGTTTATTAACCAGCCACCAAATGTTCTTGCAGTAACAGGCCAGTGCTTGCTTGACCAGACACCTGGGCACCATAACCTGGCCAGGTGGACACATGAACCTAACCATCACACATGGCACCTGGTGTTTTGTGATATATCTGCTCGTCTTATCTCCCCAGTACATGATGGTGTAAGCTCCTTGAGGGCAGGGGCTACCACTTACAGCATGATATACATTATCACACTAAGCCAGACCCTTGAGCATAGTTAGAACTGTGGAAGAACAAAAGAAGGAAGGAGAAGATGAAGAGTGTATGGGAAATGTACAGGAAAGAGAGACGACAGTCAGCAAAGGGAAATCCAGGAATGAGCCCTTCCCCACAGCTTCTTGTGTTCCTGACACACATCACTGGGAGCCAGCAGGATGGAGGTGAGGCAACAGGGCTGTGTCCTTCCCTTCCCTGTCTTTTTCTGGTAGCTTCAAGCAATAATAATAACAGTAGACATTTTCCAGAAATTATTACATGTCAGGTGTTTTACTTATTATTTTTTAATCTGATTGGTAACCCTGTAAGGTACGGACTATTATTATTTCCACTTGATAGTTGAGGACATGAGGTTTGCAGGGATTAGGTGACTCACCCAAGGTCATTACAGAGCTGTAACTGTTGGGGCCAGGATTCAAACCCAGGCAATCCGACTCTAGATCCCAGGCATGTACCCTCTATGCTATACCACCTGCCATCTACCCATCCACTCCTCCTGGGAAAAGGCTGGTGCACTGTTGCAGAGGAGATTCTATACCAGGGGTTCTTAACCTTTGTGTGCCATGGACACTTTAGTCTGACTGGTGAAGCCTGTGGACACCTTTCCAGAAAAATGTCTTTAAAGTCTTTAAAATAAAGCACATAGGATTATAAAAGAAATCAGTTTTGCTGAAATAATCTGTCAAATTATGCAAAGTTCTGTGGTACAATATTATTGTGCCTCTTTATTAATGTATTAAATATTAAGACCTAGCACAGGATCTAATAAGTACTATAATTTTGGAGTACTGATCAGTGTAAACAATATTTTAAGATATGAACTACTATAATGCTATATGAAAGTATTATTTCTGTTAATGACAAAGTCACAGGATCTATAAATACCAATTGATTGAAATGCTAAAATTCAGGTAGAGTTATGCAAAAATATAACCTTCCCCTTCCCACCCCCAATCCACATTCCCTTTCCCCATGAGCTCTTTCCATGGATGCCACGGTTAAGAATCCTCTCACCAACCAGGGCCAGGCTGGACTGAGGAGGCTAAAAGGGGAGTATGCCAGTTTAAATGTATTGTGTCCCCCAAAACACCATTATCTTTGATGCAGTCTTGTATAGGCAAATGTATTAGTGTTGATTAGATTGTAATTCTTTCATTGAGTGTTTCCATGGAGATGTGACCCGTCCAACTGTAGGTGATAACTCTGATTAGGTAATTTCCATGGAGATGTGGCCCTGCCCATTCAGCTTGGGCCTTGATTAGTTTACTGGAGCACTATATAAGCTCAGACAGAAGGACTGAGCTTGCTACAGCCAAGAGGGACACTTTGAAGAGCACACAGGAGCTGAGAGAGGAGCTGCAGATGAGACATATTTTGAAGACGGCCGTTGAAAGCAGACTCTTGCTCCGGAGGAGCTAAGAGACGACAAATGCCCCTACAGCAACTGAGAGTGGCAATTTGAAGAGGAGCTGCGGTCTAGAGAGGAATGTCCTGGGAGAAAGCCATTTTGAAACCAGAACTTGGAGCAGATGCCAGCCATGTACCTTCCCAGCTAACAGAGGTTTTCTGGACACCATTGGCCATCCTCCAGTGAAGGCACCTGATTGTTGATGTGTTGTTACTTTGGACACTTTATGGCCTTAAGACTGTAACTGCATAACCAAATAAACCCCCTTTTATAAAAGCCAATCCATTTCTGGTGTTTTTCATACCGGCAGCATTAGCAAACCAGAACAGTGAGGGAGGATTTTTTTTTTTTTTCCTGCTTAGAAACCATTTTTTTTCTGTCTTAATTAGTCCATCAGGGATTAAAACAATTTTCACCCAGCACCCTCTTATTCCCATGTCTCTTAATTCATTCCATAAGGTGTAAAACAATAAAATGGCTTAGGAGTGCATGGGTTGGGGGCTTATCCTACATATTTAAAATTTAGAATCTGTGAAGGATTTCCAAAATAATACAGAATGTGTCTGTGCTAAATTCCTCTTTCCTTTACCTGGGGGTAAGGTGGGAATACCACCTCAGGACTGGACACATATAATTCACAGTGTTAAGAATATCTACAAGCAAACCCTTGAAAAACAAAAACAGGAACAAACAACAGCTGTGCTGATGGCCTTGTCTCACTATGGTGACCCCAGGTTCTTACTGAATTCTCACAGTAAATAGTAAATATTTAGGAAATAGTGATTTCCTAAACCATGCACTGCTAACAAATATAACTGAATAGCAATCAGAGTCACATGGGTTTTTCACATATTTGAACCCTGCAAATTAAAGACTGTTCGGTAACTGCCCAATTCTGGTGTTCACTTGGATATTATTCAGCAAAGCTGAGTGAGGCGGTCTGCAGGCGTGCTATACCCCAAGGCAGGACTGGGAAACAAGCTCTGATCGAAAAGGCAGAAAACAATCTTAGAGTGGGATAAGCAGATTAAAGAAAATTTTGGTTTAGAGGAACCCTGTGTGATTAAATGTCATCCTTCGAGCCAAGGTGAGAGCAGTCACAAACTTAATGGAATTATGAGCACGGCACTTGAATCACCTTGAATGTGAAATAAATTGATAACTAGTATCCAAGAAAATTAAATTCCAAAAGCATCTGCAAACACAGAGCTGCCAGTGCCATCTACCATGGAACCCTGGAGTGTTTTGCAAAACATATCTAAAAAAAGAGAGAGAAAAGAGAAAGCCTCTCTTCATTTTCTAATCAAATGCCTCTCCTTCCTTAAAAAATTAAATTGGATAGTGCTAGTCTAATCAAATGCCTCTCCTTCCTTAAAAAATTAAATTGGATAGTGCTGGTAGGCTTATATTCAATAGTCAGGAATTTGGGAGAAATAGAAATAGATCCACCTACGTTTCAGTGATTCTTAGCAGCATGCAATATATGGTGATGTTAAAACAAAAAACATACATTTTAGAATATTTATTTTATATAAACAGTGTAGGTGAGTGATATAACATCCAAACAACAAACTTTTGCCCTTCACCGCCATAAAGAAGGAAAAGAGAAACACGCGACTCTAACTGAGAACTTAATAAAGATTTAGTTCCCATCCCAGTCCTCCTCCTCCAATCACAAAGGGGGAACAGAAATAAGCCAGGCAGCGTCCCTGGAGTCTGGAGTCACTGCCTGGAGACGACTGGGAACAGAAGTGAAGAAGAATCCCGAGGAGCTGAATGACAGCCAGCAGTAAGTAATTGAGGAAACAAGTGCCATCCAGGGACCAGAGACGGAAGTGAACCAGGACGGAGCTATGATGAGACGCTCCTCCAAGATACACTGTACTTGGAAACTCTTTCTAGAGCGGAGTATCTCTATTTAATTAAGAATATTGTTGCAGCCTGAGCGAGAGCTCAGAGGATAGCCGTGGAGATGAATAAAGCATTTTACCACAGATGAAGGACTGACTTTCTGTAGCCCAGAGAAAAGGAGACTGTACAGTGGGTTGGTCTTCATAAACAAATGACTTTAACCCAGGGAACGAAGAGGAGAGAACACGAATAAAGAGGGAGAGAACAACCTGCAAACCCTGTGCAGAGAAGGGCTGGGAAAAGTTGTTCTCTTACATTCAGAGTGTACAATCCTAAAACAGGGGCACATTTCAAGGGAAAACATGAAGGGATAGCATCAGGTCAAGTGATGGAGCATCATGAATAAGTATCTGAAACAATATTTTGGGTTCAGGACACCCAGCTCCTGACAGCACATTCATCTTCCCTGACTCTCTACTCCTGGAGCCACACAATCCCTCACCAGTGTTTACTGAGTGAATGCTAGAATGGGATCTCTGGAGGGCTGGGAGCTGTTTAGGGGAGAAATTGAATAGATGACTGACAAAGGGCATGGGAGAAGAGACTAAAGGGCATTCTCAGTCAGAACATACCGGCATATTTCAGGTTCAAAAGCTTGCGTGACCACAGGGGCCCCAAAGTATCTGTTCCTAGAACTATGGAATCTGGAATACAAGAAAATAAACCTTATCAATTTTTAATTACTAAACCTGATATTTTCTTAAATGCATTAATTTATTTAGTCTTAATATGGGAATGTTCCTACATGCCTCACATCCCCAAAAGGAATTCCTCATAAAAGCAACACGTAAGAATGTATGTTACGGGGCAATGTTTGTCAAACAGGAATCTGTGGACTTATTCCTGGGCATCCGTGAGCTCTCTGTGACAGACTTTCAACATTTTTCTATTTTCATTTTTCTAATAATCTGTAAGACGTTAACGAAAGCATATTCAGATCATCGAAATGACCTCCCATTAACCACAAACTTCAAAGTGCTGCCTTTACGTCTGAATTTACAGTCCTATTGGTGCCAAGCTGTGCTACTTTAATAGTTAGTAGCTAAAGGGGAAAAGAACCAAAATGATGAGCAAATATGCAAATGATTCATTGCACAAGTGAAGGTCAAAGGATACCTACAGTGGCTCTCCATTTCATTCAGAGTAAAAGCAAAATCCCTTACAAGGTGTTCTCTCCTGGCCCTCGCTCCTGCCTGTCTGATCTCCATTTCCACTCCCCACTTCCTCATCCTGTAGGACCACGCGGGCCTTCTCAGCCACACTAGACGCTGTTCCAAAGTAGGGCTGTTCTCCTCAGCCAGCCACATGGCTCCCTTGCCTTCTTCAAGACTGCTCAAGTCTACCTTCTTAGCCTATTAAAATTGCAGCCCTCATCCCTTCAGCACTCCCAGTCACCCTTCCCCTGCTCGATGTTTTCTTTTTCCATAGCACTTATCTTCTAACTATGATATGTTGCCCTTTTATTAGGTTATTGTCTTCAACAGGAGTCAGCAAACTACAGCCCTCTAGCCAAATCTGGTCCTTCACCTGTTATTGTAAAAAAAAGTTTTACTGGAACACAGCCAGGGCCATTCATCTATGACTGCACTGTCTATGGGCAATGCAGTGTCTTCCTGGCACTACAGTGGGAGAGTTTATTGGTGACAGAGGCTGTATGGCCTGCAAAGCTGAAAATATTTACTAGTTGGTCCCTTACAGAAAAAGTGTGCCAAGTCGTTATCCAGAAGATAAGTTGCACGAGACAAGAAACAGATTTGTTCACTGATGTATCCCAAATGCCTGTCATATAGTAAGTGTTCAATAAATATTTTTAGAAGGAATAAATGAATGATTCCTTCCAGGAACACTTTGTTTAGTTTGGTTTAGTTTTGGTAGCTTAAGTACAGAAAAGTGGAAGAAATGAGTCATCACACTGCATATCTTAATAAATGCACAAGGAAAACAAAAGCTCCATGTGGTAGTAGTGAGCACTTCTTATGTGTGTATCTACTAAGTCAAGACTGGATGTTAATGTAATATTTCCCCCCATTGAAAGGGCTTTATACATTCCTCAAGTTTGGGAAGCACAGGTATAGGGAGATTGATCTGTGGAGGAGGTAAACACAGATTGTTCTTGGTCGCTATGAAACAGGTGAAGCAACACAAATCTCCTTTATCCCCTGGATTTTGCAGGATGCTCATAATCCAAGGAGTCTGTCCCTTTGTTCCCATAAGCTTATGTGTCTCAATTCCTGGATCACAGAAAATGTTTTCCAGGGGAAAAGAGTCTCCAGAAGAGGGATGTCATTGCCCCAGCCTCAAGCAGAGAGAGAAAAGGGCTGGTTCCAGTAGATTCAAACCTCTCCCATACCTTGAATCCAAGGGAATAACCAGGAAAATGCCCTAATTCCATTTATTTCCAAGTATCAAGGATACCTCTTCAAATATTAAAGAATCGAGGAATTATCCTAGAACATTATGGCAGGAAGGGATCATGGACATCATGTAAGCCAATGTGCTCATCTCCCACAAACAAAAAGTGAGGTTCAAAGACTTACCCAAAGTTGTGAGATTGGGTTGGTGGTGGAGTCAGGATGAGTACCCAGTCTTTTGGCTTTTGAGCCAGTGTTCTGCCTATGATGCTTCTCAATCTTCCCATATGAACCATCAAGATTTATCCAGTAACCAATGTCTAGATATCATTTTCAGGTTCAGGGCATTAGACATGGGAACTACAATTCCTGTAAGTCTCAGTTCAAGAATCAGTGTAGGAGTCCTCCTGCCCATTAAGGTCCTGTAGCATATGGCAACAGCTTAGATGCACACCCAAATTAGCATATGCTTATGGAGAAACTTTCATATCACTAAATAGTTACAAAGGGGATTTTTGTTTTTTAAAATCACCACTGCTGCCACGATCATCATTATCAAATTATCACAGCAGCAGCCATTGCTTTAATGGTGGTTAATTTTCACTTCACCAAGTGAATTAATAAGAATTAGATTTGCAGGAGCCAGGGAAATAATCCTCCAAGTACATGATGACCTGGGAAAAACACTCGACTAAAACTAAGGAAACTAAGATTATAACTTGATTATGCATCGAACTAACTGTGCTCCCATTGGCTAATCACTCAACATCTGTGGGCTTCTGTGGTTGGACAGGTAGATTTCTTAAGTCTTTCAAATTCCTACCATTTTAATAAATACACTAGATAGGAGGCAGAACTCAAGAAAATAATATTTAAATTAGAATTTTAAAATGTCTCCTTTATTATCAGGACTATTTAGTCTTAGAACATACTGATACTCTTAAGTCTTTCCTCCCAGATACCTACAAAGTGTCTTATATGATTTGGGTTTACTTTTGGCAGAGGCTGAAATGGTTGATCTCTTGAGGTTCCATTCCAGGATAGGAGGAACCAACAAGTAACACAAATTGACCTTTAAACTTCTTTTTTTTTATCTGAAATATTTCAAGGCTGTTCATTTCTCGTATTTTATTCTTTAATTCAAGACTAAAAAAGTCTTTAATATCCTGCTAAAGATTTCTTCCTTAGAATCCTCTTAAATAGATTCCTTTTATTTAAAGGTTATTGCGTCTGTGATTAATGAATTTCCATCTTAATACATTTTGAACAAATTGTAAATTTATGAGAGGATAATTTGGGGATTATAAGATAGAAAGCCTTCTGAAAATGAGGAAGAAAGGAAAGTTATCATGACTCATGTACTAGAGACATGAAACAGGTGCATGGATCAGAAAATTACCTGATTTCTAACCCAGCAAGCTATTTTCTCTTCAGCAATAAATGGCAGCTCCTGGAACTACGGGAAACATGGTTAGAAAAACACATTTCCCTTTATTATGAATTAAAATTTGATCCTTTCCTTTTCTGTAACTTCTCTTTGTAAAAGATATAGGATGTTACTTCTTTTCAAAATGAAATTTTAATTTCACCATTTATATACGGATCTGTTCTTCCTATTAAAAATTAAAGCATCAAAATATATTTTGTTCCGCATGCCCAATCCCAGTTCCCTTCATTAACACCAATTATAAATGGCATTATGAGATTTTGAGTGTTATTCCCCACCTTTTAAAAATGATTATATATTCAATAGATATACACATAGAAAATACACTGTATTCTTCTGTATTTTAACGCATTTAGAGTTAATATTGTGTTTCATTCTGCAACTTTTTTTTAACTGAGAAATATTTTGAGATAAATCCATTTTGAGTCACAGAGACAGTCAATATAAAGACAAATTTTGCTCATTCCTTTTGAATGCTGTTTGAATGTTTCCAGTACAAACATCATCTACATTGTATTTATTCATGATTCTATCGATGAACATGGGGTTGTTTCTAATTTGGGGCTGTTATAATGCTGTAAGGATCATTCTTATTAGTCATAAACACATGAACCCATGTTTCTATTTCTCTAGGACATATATTGAGGAGCTAAGTTTCAAGGTCATAAGCACATTAGTTTTATTAGGTTTACCATTTATAACCCCACCAGCAGTGTATGATAAGTACTCTTTTCCCTAATCTTGCCAGTTCTTCATATTTTACACTGCTAAATTCTTTGACAATCTGAGAAATTTTATTATTATTTATTATTATTGTTTTGATATACATTTCCCTGTTATTGGTGAGGTGGAGCATCACTTCATTTATTTCTTGACCATCTGATTCTCCTCTTTGGCTAATTGAATGTTTCCATTTCTCATTTTTCCATTTCTAGGTATATCTTTTTACTGAGTTGTAGGATTAATTTATATATTCTTCCACTATACTTTCTCCCAGACTTTTAAATTTGTTGATGTTGTCTTTCTGTCATGCAAGTTTTAAATTTGATGGAGTAATAGTTAAAAATGATTTCCCTTTATATTTTTTGCTTTTTTGTGTGTTTTGTTTACAAAGTCTGCCTTATTCCAAGGTTAGTCAGATACTCTCCCACAATATTTTCCCTAATAAATTTAAAGTTTCATTTTTTTAATGTTTGAGACTTTAATTCATCTGGAATATGTATACTGATTGTGAAAGAGGTCTAATTTTACTATTTCATCCAATCCCATTTACTGAATCATCTATTCTTTCCCAAAAGTTAGAAAAACTGTTTTCTCCCATAGGGAAAAACAAAATGAAACAAAAAACTCCTATGCTCTTCCACTGACTATTTACGTGAGCTCTCTGTGACGGTAACATAATCTATCCAGACCGCAGGTTTTAATATGAAGAACAGAGAGATTAAATTTCTGCATGGTCCCTTGAAGCTTTAACAGACTATAAAGGCAAATGTCATAATCTTTGTCTGATTCTTTTCTTCATTCACCATAAATATTTTACTGCTAAAAATGGAGAGATTCACCCATATCTTGGCTTCTAATGCCATTCTTGAATAAAAGGGATCTGGACTTCTTGAAGAAATGCCTGATGCTAGGACTGGGCAGGAAATATACAAGTTGAGACTGGAGCATCCTGAAGGGCTAGAAAGTAAGGAAGTATTCAAAACAAAACATCACACCCTCTCACACTCAATGATGGAAGTTAAGACCAAGAGATACAGAAGCCAAATGACGCCCCCAGTGATAAAACTGTGATAAAACTGGAACAATCTGAGCAACAAAGTCAATAAAGTAGTGTTGAATTATAACTCAAAGTATGAAATAAATGTCCATGACATTTATTCAAATTATTCAAATGATTGAATAAACAATAAATGGGAAAGAACAGACAAATCTTCCATGAATAAAAATTCCAAATAATTTATTTAGATACTATGCCCTAAAAGAGGTGGAGCATAACTCCCCAATTCTTAAACTCGGGCTATACATGGTAACTTTCTTCCACGAAGTACAGAATAAAAAGGGGGGGAAAGAGTAACTTTATAGCGAAGAAACCTGACAAACACCACCTCAGCCAGGTATTCAAGGTCAACATCAGCAGTGATGAGTCATGTTGAGAGAATGTAGCCTGATATGATGTGACAAGCATGTCACCTTACCTCTGTGGTCTTCCTTGTCTAAACTCATTACCCCAAACTAATTATGAGGAAAACATCAGAAAAATCCAAATTGAGGGACATTCTGCATAATACCTGACGAGTGCTCCTCAAAACTGTCAAGGTCATCAAAAACAAGGTAAGTCTGAGAAACCATCACAGCCAAGAGAAGACATGATGACTAAAGGTCAAGTAATACCTTGGATGGGATCCTGGGAAAGAAAAAGGATATGAGCTAAAACTTGAGGAAATCCAAATACAATATGGTCTTAAGTTAATCATAATGTATTAACATTGATTCATTAATTGTAACAAAAGTACCATACTAATGTAAGACATTAATAATAGGGGAAACTTGGTGTTGGGTACATGGGCTCTCTGTACTATCTTCCCAAGTTCTAAAACTATTCTAAAATTAAAAGTTTACTTTAAAAACTGAAGAGATACAAAATGATCTTCTCATGGAATAACATAACTAACAAACATGCATCTGTAAAACCTTAAAGCCAGGAGCACAACTCGTCCCCAGACAGAGGCTGGCCCTCCTACAGGATGAGTCAGTGGACACTTTCCAGTACTTGCAGCAAAAACACTTATTTAAACCAGCTCCCCATTCTTCCATTGCTCTTACCAAGTGTTCTAGTTTGCTAATGCTGCCTTTTTGCAAAACACCAGAAATGGATCGGCTTTTATAAAGGGGGTTTATTTGGTTACAAAGTTACAGTCTTCAGGCCATAAAATGTTCAAGGTAAGTCATCAACAATCAGGTACCCTCACTGGAGGATGGCCAATGGTGTCCGGAAAACCTCTGTTAGCTGGGAAGGCATGTTGGCTGGTGTCTGCTCCAAAGTTCTGGTTTCAAAATGGCTTTCTCCCAGGACATTCCTCTCTAGGATGCTGTGCCAGTTTGAATGTATTGTGTCCCCCAAATGCCATTATCTTTGATGTAGTCTTGTGGGGCAGACATTTTGGTGCTGATTAGATTTGCTTGGAATGTGCCCCACCCAGCTGTGGGTGATGACTCTGATGAGATACTCCCATGGAGGCATGGCCCCACCCATTCAGGGTGGGCCTTGATTAGTGGAGCCATATAAACGAGCTGACTCAAAGAGAAGGAACTCAGTGCAGCTGTGAGTGATGTTTTGAAGAGGAGCAAGCTTGCTAGAGAGGAATGTCCTGGGAGAAAGCCATTTTGAAACCAGAACTTTGGAGCAGATGCCAGCCACGTGCCTGCCAGGTTAACAGAGGTTTTCTGGACGCCATTGGCCATCCTCCAGTGAAGGTACCCGATTGTTGATGCATTACCTTGGACACTTTATGGCCTTAAGACTGTAACTGTGTAACCAAATAAACCCCCTTTTTATAAAAGCCAATCCATTTCTGGTGTTTTGCATTCCGCAGCATTAGTAAACTAGAACAGATGCAGTTCCTCAAAAATGTCACTCTTCGTTGCTCTTGGGGCATTTTTCCTCTCTTAGCTTCTCCGGAGCAAAAGTCTGCTTTCAACGGCTGTTTTCAAACTGTCTCTCATCCACAGCTCCTCTCTTCTCAGCTCCTGTGGGTTCTTCAAAGTGTCCCTCTTGGCTATAGCAAACTCACCCCTTCTGTCTGAGCTTATATAGTGCCCCAGTGACCCAATCAAAGCCCATGCTGAATGGGCAGGGCCACAACTCCATGGAAATTACCCAGTGAAAGATCTCACCCACAGCTGAGTGATCACATCTCCATGGAAACATCCAATCAAAAGTCTCCAACCCAATCCACACCAATTTCCTGCCCACACAAGAATGCATCAAAGATAATGGTGTTTTGGGGGACATAACACATCCAAACCAGCACATCAAGTGTTATGGGTTGAACCGTGCCCTCTAAAGCAGTATGCTGAAGTGCTAACCCCCAGCACTTAGAAAATGATCCTATTTGGAAATAAGGTCATTGCAGATGGAATTAGTTAAATTAATATGAAGTCACTCTGGAGTAGGGCAGACTTTTAGTGCAATATGATTTGCGTCCTTGTAAGAAGGGGAGAGGAGACACAGACACATGAGGGGAAAGTGCCACGTGACAGAGGACGAGACTGGAATGATGCACCTAAGGGACACCACGGATTGCCATCAACACCAGAAGCTAGGAATAGGTAAGGCAGGATTCTTCCTCACAGGTTTCAAAGGGAACGTGGCCCTGCTGACACCTTGATTTAAGACTTCTGGCATCCAGAACTATGAGACAATATATTTGTTGTTTTAAGCCATGCAGTTTGTGGTGCTATGTTTCAGCAGCCCTAGGAAACCAATTTATGAAGACTTGGGAAATTTAGGGCAGCCCACTGATGAGAGCACAATGGGCAGACGATGGATATAGCAAAAAAGGAGGAACATTCGATATTTATTTCCCCCAAGGTGGGGAACAGGGGACGCATTCAGGTAGTTTCACAGACAAGTCGTGGCATGCTGAGTGTGGAATCAATCTTCGGTTCTGCCAGCTTCCTTGCTAAACTGTTTCTTTTTCCACAGAATGGGAAAAACAATTTCTTAAATGTTAGGACCTAGAAATAATTGACTATCAACAGTAATAATATCCCCACCCCATCAATAATAATCCTGGAAACCTTAGTTTCCTTAAGTGTAAAATGAGGATGGCACCCACCCTAAGTACCTGTGAGGGTTATTATCAGGATCCAGAGGGAACATTTAGATAAAAACACCTGGAGTCTTATAAAGCACAACACAAATGAAAACTCTCATCGACAAGACTGGTAACAATTATGACTACAGCCATTCATTCAACATCAGAAATCCAATTTCCAATATTTGCCTCATGAATAAATGAACAGCAAGTACTATAACCATAGTCATATTTTCTGCAGCTTATTCTGTAAGTACTGCTTGTTTATCAAGTGGTATCTGAGAATAACAATATCACCCTTGCATTACAGGCTTTCCCTGTTGCATTAAGACAATACTTCATACACTAAGGTCTGATCTGTCACGGAACATGATAAAATCTCTGACATGCAAACACTTTGAGGTTGGCAGACTCTGCTTTGCTGCTCATCCCTAGCCCATGAGGCCACCCATAAGCATCATGTCCCAGAAAGAAAACAGCCTTTTCCAGGGTTTATCATGAGGGTGCAGAGATTATAAGACCAAACTTCCCAGGCTGGGCTCTCTTTTCAAGAAGCTAACCTCTGCAAGAGATCAAGTTCTTTTTGTACTCTTGCCTCCTGACTTCACACTTGTTCCTTCTCTTGTGTTTTCGTAAATTAAAGTATTAGCCCTCAAGGGGAATGTCATTGTCACTGTCAAACAGTAACATCCATCCTCCCTTGATGCCAATTACAGCAACAACAGCCGGAGGTAGCAAAGCTCACCATCAATAAAGAAATTAGCTTCCCAAACAACTCCTCATTCATTCTGGCCCATCCTCCACAAGCTCTGACAAAGGTCTAAGTGCGAAGCCTCATTTAGAAGCTTGATAATTCAGCAATTCGCTTTTCAACTATAAAGATCAGAAACAGCTGGATTTTTAAATCTCCATCTGCAACAAATTCAGACTTTTTTTTAGCTTCTGTTCTTTTACTGTTTTTGGTCACAGAGGGGCACTCAATAGTTGCTTTTGTAGTCTAATCCGGAAATCAGTAGCATTCCTTGTACACAGTAATGGCTTATAAAATCATCTCTGTGTTTGATGTGTTGAATGTCACCATGTTCTTAATAATTCTCCATGGCATCTAGTTCTGGACCATGCACATCAGGATGTCCAATAAATATATTACCCATTTCAGATAGCCTTGCTAACCAGCAGCATGCCCCTTGCCTTGCTGAAAACTGGGAAGAAAGGTGGCATTTTTTCATATAAATGTCAATGCCAAACCTAAATCTAAGACTTCCATCTTTAGCTTCTGAGTTGGACTGCAATCCTAACTAACTTCATGTATGCATATTAAACCAGGAATAGGAAGCTGTTTTCACCAACATAATGAAAAGCAACCTGTGTTTTCTATTTGCATAAATTCTTTTCTGCATTAGAACTGTATTGTCCACTGTAAATGTTCATATTCCCTTTTAAAATCTTCAAATATCCTTGTTACATAAAGACTAGAGTATTTATGGTTAAGAGACTGTATTTTGTGATTTTTATAGGCAAAGGGCTTTGCTAGTAAAATTGTTACACTGTGCATGTGTAGGGATTATTCTTATTGTGAAAGGACTAATTTAAAAGGGGGAATCACATGCTAAATATCGAAATGCTTTCATTAATTTATTCCTTCATTTTAACAAGTATTTAACATCTGCCATGTTTGGGATAGTGATATTGTGAGGCATACAGAGTTAAAGACACCATTCCTGTCTTTGTGGATGTTAAAGTCTAGAAAGGAAATGAATGTCAACAAATCTACCGTAAGACAGTGTGCCAGCTTGGATGTATTATGTCCCCTAAAACATGATTACTTTTGATGCAATCTCGTGAGAGCAGATGTATTAGTGTTCATTAGGTTGGAACCTATGATTGAGTGTTTCCATGGAGATGTGACTCAATCAACTATGGGCAAGACCTTTGATTGGATAATTTCCATGGAGGTGTTACCCCGCCCATTGAGGGTGGGTGTTAATTGGATCACTGGAGTTGTATAAAGGAGTTCGCAGACAGAAGGAGGAAAGCAACTGAGAGTGACATTTTGAAGAGGAGCCACAGCTAAGAGAGGACAAAACGCACCAACAGCAACATTTTGGAGAACACCATTTTCAAACGCAACCTGGGAGCAAGCAGACACCAGTCACATGCCTTTTGAGCTAACAGACGTTTTCCGGATGCCACTGGCCATCCTTCATTGAAGGTTCCCTATTATTGATGCCTTACCTTGGACACTTTATAGCCTTAAGACTATAATTTTGTAACCAAATAAACCCCCTTTATAAAAGCCAATCCATTCCTGGTATTTTGCATTCTGGCAGCATTAGTAAAAAGGAATAGGCAGTACCAACACAAAAACAGAGGTATGAATGAGTGCAGCAGAAGATCCCAGGAGGATTGGGTCACTTACATGGGAGAAGCAGCTTTTCAGCTGGGTGTTGGGGGACAGAATCTCAATGGGCCTTGAGGGATGGGTGATGGGCAACCCCGAGCTGGACAGGTAGGGCCATGTGCAGCCATTCCAGACAGGAAGTAGAACAAGCAAAGGCACAGGGTGGGAAAACTGAAGGTGTGTTTAAATGACAGCAAACAGACCTGGTGAATTAGCAGAATGTGCAATCGCAGGAGACAAGCCTGGGATGGAATCAAATGCCCATATAAGGAATCTAGACTTTGACCTACAAGAAATAAGGAGCTCCTACAGGAGCAGAGCAGCAAAAGAGCAAGCCTATGGCTGTGCTTTGGGGTAATTACTCTTGTGATATGCTGAATGGACAGGCAAGAGCCTAGATACAGGGAGACACATCCTGAGATCCTTGAGAAAGAAGATCAAGAAGGAATGAGAGAGTTAAGAATATCTGCCATGAAGGATCATCCCAATTTGGTGCTCAAATATTTGGGAGTTCATAATCTAGGGCAGTGGGTAAATAGAATTCTGAGTGCAAAAAGCAGAATTACCTTCAACTTGTCTCAGGAACACACCTCCATTAACAGGGTGCATGTAGATTGCATCTGTACTATGTCTCCTCAGACTTGAGGCCAAGAATGATAACTCATATCCAAATCCCCAGTCCCACTGTATAATAATAATGATAATAATGAGACAACTAGCATCTGCCTTCTTTAATGAGCATGAGGCCCCAAAAAAAAGGCTTTGTATATATTATATTATTTAACTCTACACATAACCCTATAAAGTAGATACTATGGGCCCCATTCAATAGATGAAAAATTATCTGGCATTCATTAGGCTGTTGGAGAGACAGGGAAAATTCAAAAATGATTTTCCACCCAAAGGATTTTACAGCCCAGTAGAGGAAGAAAAAACATATTAATTGTAATTGGTGCTGCCATATTTTCAACACAAATGTCAAATTACTGAAAACAAAATATTGAAGGCCTAGGAAGCTACCTAAGTAGGAGAACGAATGAATTGTGGTATATTCACAGGATAGAATACTATTCATAGGATAGGAGCAGTTTAAATGATTGAACCACAACTACATATGTCAATATGAATAGACAGCAAAATCAGTAATATTGAGGGAAACAAATTAAAGAACAATGTTAATCGTGTGATATGTTAACATTTAAAAACAGAACAATACTATATGCTATTTATGGACAAACACCTATCTATAATGCTTTAGTTTTTCAATTAAAAATACATTTGAAACAAATATGAATATGTTAGCAATTCATTCCCACTCACTCAGAAAATTATATTTCTCAAAACAAAAAAAAAGAAGTGAAGGAGCATGGGGAAAAATAAAAAGAAAATAATCAATGTTATAGTGGAAATAGGAACGGTGTACACTCAGGGCAAGGAGGGGGAAGTGAATTGTGAGGGGAGAAGGGTCAAGAAACACATCCAAGAAGAGTTGACACTAGACATGTCATGAAAGACATGTAGCATCTTCATGGCAGAGGAAACACCAAGAGCAAAGACACAGAAGTATGAAGCAGCATGGTGTTTTGGAAAGCCCCAAAGCAGTTCAGTCCTGCTAGAAGCAAAGGAGAGAGGTAGATGTGATGGAAGATACCGCAAAGACAGTTAGCAGGTGGCTCATTGGTAGTCTTAAATGCTACCCTAAAAATTTGGTCCTTTAGCCTGTGGGCAATGGGAAGCTACTGAAGGGTTTTAGGCTGTGGGCCAGCATGACAATTAAAGATCATTCTGCTACAGAATCCTGAAACACAGTAGTGATAGTCATCTCTCTGCTTTGCTGACAGCAGTCAAAAAACAGATAGACTAGCTGGAAAGTCAGAAAGTCTAGAGCAGATATAATAAGGAAAGCTACATGCTTAGTGAATTTCTTCAAGGTCCCACTCAAATGTCACCATGAAACTTTCCCTAAATTCCCCATTCCTGGAGTAATTACCCTCTATCCATTTATTGCTTCTCAACTTCAAATTCACCCTTCAATATGTGCTCTGTGCTCATGGAGGATGGAATTTCCTCAAGCATTTCTCCTTTACAATGTTAAGCTTTCTCAGTGGCAGGTGCTAGAGAGACACTGCAGAGGGAAGGGGCTTCTCTTGCTAGCTCCAGTGGCTGCATGCTTGATCAGTGGTGCAAGTGGGGGAGCATCAGTGGTGCTCTGCCCAGAACATGACATCCCTCTTCCTCCTCGCAGCCCTGGCCCAGCCTGGCCATCACTTTCCTGCGGACCTCTCCACACAGACATTGCCACGTGCTCTAGGCATACCGCCAAAACTGGCACCCTGACTTTCTCTGCACACCTACGTATCAACCCTGCAGATCTGCCTCTCACGACCCTCCCATCACAGGCACTGGGTGATCTAGGTTTCCCACTGTTCTAGTTTGCTAATGCTGCCATTATGCAAAGTACCGGAAAGGGATTGGCTTTTATAAAGGGGATTTATCAGGTTACAAATTTAGAGTTCTAAGTCCATAAAAGTGTCCAAACTAAGGCATCAACAAATGGATACCTTCACTGAAGGAAGACCGATGGCGCCAAAGGCTGACCTGGCCACAGCCACTGCTGAGTGCCCAATCTGTCAGCAGCAGAGACCCACACTCAGTCCCCAATATGGCACCATTCCCCAAAGTGATCAGCCTGTTACCTGGTGGCAGGTTGATTACACTGGACCACTTCCATCATGGAAGGGGCAGCAATTTGTTCTTACCGGAATGGACACATACTCTGGATATGTGTTTGCCTTCCCTGCACGCAATGCTTCTGCCAAAACTATGATCCGTGGACTTACAGAATGCCTTATATACCATCATGGTATTCCACACAGCATTGCCTCTGACCAAGGAATCCACTTCACAGCAAATGAAGTGAGGGGATGCGCACATGCTCATGGAATTCTCTGGTCTTACCATGTTTCCCAACATCCAGGGGCAGCTGTGTTAATGGAACAGTGGAATGGCCTGTTGAAGACTCAATTATGGCATCAACTAGGTGGCAATATCTTGCAGGGTTGGGGCAGTGTTCTCCAGGAGGCTGTGTATGCTCTGAATCAGCGTCCACTCTGTGGAGCTGTTTCTCCCATAGACAGAATTCACAGGTTCAGAAATCAAGAGGTAGAAATGGGAGTGCCACCACTCCTAGTGTTCCACTAGGAAAATTTTTGCTTCCTGTCCCTGCAACCTTAAGCTCTGCTGGTCTACAAGCCTTAGTTCCAAAAGGAGGAGTGTTCCCACCAGGAGACACAACAATAATTCCATTGAACTGGAAGTTAAGACTGCCACCTGGCCACCTTGGGCTTCTCATGCCCCTGAATCAACATGGAAAGAAGGGGATTACTGTACTGGCTGGGGTGATTGATTCTGACTATCAAGAGGAAATAGCACTGCAACCACACAATGGAAGTAAAGAAGAGTTTTCCTGGAATACAGGAGATCCCCTAGGGTGTCTCTTAGTACTGCCACGCCCTGTGATTAAAGTCAATGGAAAACTTCAACAACCCAATCCAGGCAGGACTGCCAAAGGCCCAGAAACTTCAGGGATGAAGGCTTGGGTCACCCCACCAGGCAAAGAACCACGGCCAGCTGAAGTGCTTACTGAGGGTAAAGGGAACATGGAATGGGTAGTGGAAGAAGGTCGTGATAAATATGAACTATGGCCACGTGACCAGTTACAGAAACGACTGTAATGGCATGAATATTACCTCCTTTTTTGTCATGAGTATGTTTGTATTTATACATAAAGCAAATATCTTTGTTTTCTTCTCTATCTTATCCCCTTCTCAGGTGACATAAGTTGTGCTGCTCATTTCATAGTATTTAAGTCATAGGATATCAAGTTTAAGAGTGAATTTTAGGACTTGCACCTTATTCTGGAAAAATTCAGAGTGTTTCCAATTGTACACAGGACAGCTGAGTATTGTTAGGTGAAATATATGTCTATTATTGTGCTCTACTTAGAGATAAAGTACGGTTTAAGGTGCTGTGTATAGCTGCCAAGTTGACAAGGGTAGACTGTGATGACTAGGTTCACGCATCAACTTGGCCGGTTGTTCGTGCCCAGGTGTCTGCTCAAGCAAGCACTGGCCTAACCGTTCCTGTAAGGACTCTTGTGGCTGGTTAATAAACCAGAAGGGTGGTTTATTAAATCATCAGTCAATTGATTACATCTGTGGCTGATTACATCAAGAAGGGAGTGACTTCTGCAAGGAGAGAATTCAATCAGCTAGATTTAACCCAATCAGTTGAAGACTTTTAAGGGAGAAGAGAGAGAACTCTCATTTCTTCAGCCAGCCAGCCTCTCCTGGGAGTTCACTGAAGACCCTCATCGGAGTTGTCAGCTCGCTGCCTGTCTTATGGAATTTGGACTTGAGCATCCCCACAGTTGCATGAGACACTTTTATAAAATATTTACAGAAATTTCATTTGGTTCCATTTCCCTAGAGAACCCAACCTAACACACCCACACACCCACACACACTAATGCCACCACCACTTTCTCTGCGGCCACTGGTTGTGGCTTGCGTGTGCCCCAAAGGCTTGCTTCCTGCTTGCCCAGCAACTGCTGACCATCTGTGGCCGTAGAAAACCAGCATACTTCTCTGCCATCCAGTGGGCTGCAACTAAACCTTCTCCATGAGGTATGAATCTCAACCTTGGGGATGGGGCCCTCCTTCCCTCCAACTTTGTCCTTCCTCTGAGCCCTAAGATATGCAATACAGTTCTCCTATATCTTATAGCTATTCTTTTATCAGAGCTTAATAACTGTTTATATTAATCTTCCCTTACCTAAATAACTACGTTCTGTCTCTTGCTTGGACCAGACTGACAAAATATTTTTTTAAATTATACTTTTATATAACAATATTTATTTTGATGCCATTTGCTCCTTGAGGACAGGGACAAACTTCTATTCTAGCAGCATAGCAAAGGGAAGGCATGGGGCAGGTGGGTCTCTGATACCAATCAAAGGAGGTGTAACAAGGACACTGGTCTTGGCAAAAGTTAGCCCTGTACAGTATACTGGAAGAGAGGACACTAATACATTAATTTATCTTGGAAGTAATTTATTCTGCTATGTCATTATCTTATTCATTTTGGAGGCAGTGTGCCTGGTGCAGTACCTGGTTCATAGCAAATGCTTAATAAAGCTTTATTCCGAAAGATTAGTGTGCTTTACATACGATGGAACCTACAAAAAAAAAAAAAAAAAAAAATGCCCTTCTTTATATGAGTGACTGGGTTTCCCAAGAAAGAAAATCACTGAGAAGCTAAGTAATTGTACATAAATGTTTTTCTTCTTCTGTGTATGCCTAAAATTTACATAGGGTTTTGTAATTTAAGTAGTTGCAGTAAATGTAGCTGAAAGAATAAAACAACACCAAGGCCCCACAAGATTAGGGAATGCTCCTGACTAGGAGGAGCAGAACCTCAACCCCAAGCAGGCAGCAGAGCCTAGAGACGGGAGCTGGGTTACAGCATCGCCTGACATGGGGTCAAACCCCCGTTCTGCCAATTCCCAGGTATTTCACTTTAAGCAAATTCCTTATCCAAAATTTCTGAGCTGTTACCTATTAAAAGAGGATAAGAATACCTGCTTGATGTGAGATCAAATGAGAGAATGAAAACAAGTGTCACTCAGCACAGTCTAGCCCCTGGTAAGCCCCAAGGATGCTCAATTATTGTTATTCACCATCTAGCGGGAATATTCCCAGACAAATCATATGTATGCATGAAAATAACACTCAACACTTGAGTAAATAAATGCCTTCTTTCCCCTTGAGTCTCTCTCCTACGTCACCTTTCTTCAACTGAACTGACTACCCTTCTAAATTCACATTTGAAGGACTGAGCACCAAGGTAATACATGTAATTGACAAATGCCCACAGGTAAGGACAATTCAGTTCAGTTCAGCTGATAATTCTGTGTCAGGCATTCAGAATAGGATACAGATAGGAACAATGTCATCTGCCTTCCTTTTGGCTCAGGCTATGCTATTCCTAAAGTGCCCAGAAAGAAAAGCTAGAAAAATGTGCAAGAATGGGTGTTTGTCAAGAGGCTGCAGAGGTTAAAGATTAACTGGTAGGCACAGGCCCCATCTCCCTGCTGCTGCAGGCCCCCTTGCTGGGAAATGGAAGCAGTCACAGCCGAAGCCCCTCTCATGACTCATGGATTATGCAAGGCTGGTGAAACTGTAAGCAATGGGATGTTGCAGCTGCTTGCTGTTAGAGGTGTGCTATTTACCAAGATAATCAGGGAAACTTTAAATCCCTCTTCTCTTCCTTTATTAGTACACTGAGAGTTGTAAAAGAAAAGCTTCCTTTCTTAGGATTTCAGAAAGTATTTGAAAATGATTTGGATGGTGATCACCTGGCTGACTTGATGACAGATCAAAGCAATTTCCCCATCGAAGATCAGCAATCAGTCTTAGCACAAGTAGGAGGTTTCAGAGATACTCGATACTTCATTTAAAATAAATGTCACTGCCATGAATATGCAGGCAGAAACTCCAGCCAGGCATGAGTTTAACCATCTCACCAGCAGCTCCCACACTCCCACACCCACAGTGTTCAATCATGCTGTTATTCACTACCTTTCCACCAAATCATTTCCCTCTCTCACTTAAAAAAACTAGTTTCACCTTCAGGACTCTGCTCACCAACAAAAATGTTGAATGACCAGCAAGATCTAGCAGAAACATTTTCTCAAAGCTCAAAAAAATAAAGACTGCAGTAAGAGAGAAGGCACCAAATCAAGAAAAGGCTACTTAAAAGTAGTAGGATCTTGTGGTGCCCTGTTGGCCCTTCCCCCAGCCCTCACTGGCTTAGCAGACTGGCTGGTGCTCCCAGTGCAGATCCCTGGTGCTAGTTCTGGAGGGAGCAGAGAAACCCGAGTGCACATATTGGGAGCACGTATGTCTGGCTGAACCTGTCTGGAGATGGCCTTAGAGGTTCACTGTCCCAGAACTTGCCCTGCACGTAGAAGGCAGCTCACCAACTCACCTACAGAATGCTGTGGGAGAGAAGTCAAGTTGTCCTGCCTGGGACAAGGGATGGCTGGCTGTAGGACATACATTCAGTGCTGAACCCTGAAGAAACTATTTCCTAAGGAAAAGGGAACATTTGGAAAAAAGTAAACAGGGGAATTCCTAGGGATATACAAGCATGCCCAAGACAAGATGCATGTGCAGAAAGGAACAGGGAGGCCCCTACATTTTGGCCTGCAACTATTTTCTAAACTCATCATATGCAAAAGCCATGAGGAAGAGCACTTGCACAGATCAATCTGCAAAGACCATGAAAGGTGTTTTCTTCTTTTTTTCCTGTTAGCTCCCAGCTTTCAAGGAAAGATCTGTCATAACACTGGCTGGATTTAAACTTAAAGAACAGATGCCTCAGAGTTTAAATTCCAGTAATAACACATTAAAATATCAAAATGTCCCAGTTTCAACAAAAGATTACAAAATATACAATGAAACAGAAAGTGAAGGCCCAGGCAAAGGATAAAAATAAAGCATTAGAAACTATCAATGTGGAGAAACAGATCGGCAACATACCAGACAAAGACTTTTTAAAAATGGTCCCTCTCTCTCTAGCTAAGCCAAATTGGCAGGTGAAATCACTGACCCCACCCCCACCCCCGCTACGTGGGATTTGACACCCAGGGAAGAATCTAGACCCGGCATTGTGGGATGGAGAACATCTTCTTGACCAAAAGGGGGATGTGAAAGGAAATGAAATAAGCTTCAGTGGCAGAGAGATTCCAAAACGAGCCGGGAGATCACTCTGGTGGGCACTCTTACGCACAATATAGACAACCCTTTCTAGGTTCTAATGAATTGGAATAACTAGCAGCAAATACCTGAAACTATCAAACTACAACCCAGAACCCTTGAATCTTGAAGAAGATTGTATAAAAATGTAGCTTATGAGGGGTGACAATATGATTAGAAAAGCCATATGGACCGCACTCCCCTTTGTCCAGTGTATGGATGGATGAGTAGAAAAATGGGGGTAAAAAAAAAAAGGCACCCAGTGTTCTTTTTTACTTTAATTGTTCTTTTTCACTTTATTTTTGTGTGTGTGGAAATTAAAATGTTCAAAAATTAATTTTGGTGATGAACACACAACTATATAATGGTACTGTGAACAACTGATTGTACACTTTGTATGACTGCATGGTATGTATGGTATGTGAAACTATCTCAATAAAATTGAATTAAAAAAAAAAAATGGTCCCAATTGTGCTGAAAGAGCTAAAGGAAAACACAGACAAAGAACTAAAAGAAAATATGAAAACATAATTATGAAGAACTTGAAAGTAACACAATTGAAATCATCCAATCTGAGCTGCAGAAGGAGAAAAGAATGAGGAAAAGTGAACAGAGCCTGAGGAACCTGGGGGACACTATCAAGCCTACCAACGTATGTATGTGAAAATCCCAGAGGAGAAGAGAGAGAGAAAGGGGCAGAGAGAATATTCAAAGGAATAATGACTGAAAACTTTCCAAATATAAGGAAAGAAATGAATATTCAAATCTAAGATGCTCAACAAACTCCAAGCAGGGTAAACCCAAATAAATGCAAGCTGAGACATATTATAATCAAGCTGTCAAATTGCCAAAGATAAAGAGAGAATTCTGAAAGCCACAAGAGAGAAGCAACATATCACATACAAGGGAGTCTCAAAAAGATTAAGTGTCAATTTCTCATCAGAAACCACATAGGCAAGAAGGCAGTGGGATGTCATATTTAAAGTGCCGAAAGCAAAAAACTGCCAACCCAAAATTCTATATCTGTCAAAACCATCCATCAGAAATGAGGGAGAGATTAAGACATTTCCAGATAAACAAAAGCTGAGGGAGTTCATCACCACTAGACTGTCCCTATAGGAGATGCTGAAGAGAAATCTGTAGATTTAAAGGAAAGGACAATAGATAAGAGATCAAAGTCACATGAGGAAATCAAGATCTGGGTTAAAAATAAATGTCAATACTATTGTATTTTTGGTTTATAATCCTACTTTTTACTTCCTAGAGGATCTAAAAGGCAAATGAATAAAATGTAATGAGAAATCAGTTGTTTTAAATGCATAGAGTATAAACACGTCATTTGTGACAAGAATTCCATAAAGGTGGGGGGAATGGAGGAACAGAGGAACATAGCTCATATACACTATTGAAGTTAAGGTGGAATCAAAGCAAACAAGATTGTTCAAGATTTAGGATGTTAAATTTGAGCCCCACGGTAACTACAAAGTAAATATCGACAAATACACAATCTCACAGGGACATAAATTAGAATACAGGTTGCTGGGGCAGAGGGAAGAGGGAGTTAATGCAAATACAAAATGGGTGTAGGGTTTCTGATTGGGGAGATTGAAAAGTTTTAGTAATGGAATGTGGTGAGAGGCTGGCTACATAGTAAATGTGATTAATCCCAGTGAATGGTATGCTTAGGAGTAACTGAGATGGGAAAGTTTATGTTGTGTATATGTTCCCACAATTAAAAAAAAAGAAAGAACAAATAAAGGGATAATGACAATTAAAGGCAATACATGATACTGGACAGGATCTAACAAGGGAGAAGAGAAGAATCAAAGGGACATTATTGGGACATATGGAAATAATATAGACTAAAAGTTTTCTATCAATGCTAGATTTCTTGAACTTGACAATTATACTTAAGGTGGATATCCTTGTTCTTAGGAAATATACATAACAGTATTAAGTGTTCAAGAAGCATGATGTATACAATCTACACACAAGTGTTCCAAAAATGGATTGATAAATAGATACAGAGGTAGATGGACAGATAGATAGATGGGTTGCTAAAATGATGGATAGATAGCAAGAATGACATGGAAAATGTGAAAAAATATTAAAATTAGTGGATATGGGTATCTGGGAAGAAAGGGGTATGGGAGAATTCTCTGTTTGGGGTATGAATTATTTTTGTAACTGTCCTTTCAGTTTGAAAGTATTTCAAAATAAAAAGTTTAAAAAAAAAACACTAGTTGCAAATCCTTACACCATTAAGCTCTATACCTCTGTATCAGGCTCTGTCCCATGAAAAAAATGTGTATTTAATTTTTACTTAATCAGGGATATGTTTTAGATATATTCTTGAGTTCCAGACTAATGTTTTAGTCCCATAGCTCACATTAATAATCATGATGTTAATGATGATGATGATGACGATGATGACCAATACTCATTGACATTTAACATGTGGTTGGTAGTGTGCTAAGTATCTTACATGAAAGTTTATTTTGTTCAAGAAGTCTATGGGGTAGGTCATTTCATTTTCTTAAATGTGAAATCCAGGGTTTATGGAGCTTTAAAAACTTGCACAAAAATACGCAACTAGGAAATGTAGGTGCCGGACTGACACCAATACACAGTTTCCAGAGCCTGTGTTCTTATCTATTAGGTTACAATGTACCTTTATATTTGGCACATTTTTAGAGCTAGAAGAAACCTTAGAAATCAGCTATTCCAAAATCTTTCACTTCAGAGATGAAGAAATTGCAGCCCAGGGAATTGCCTTTTTGAAAGTCACTTGGGGGTTCGTGGCAACGCCTGGGCTACACCCTGGTTGCTTAATCTTTGTAGAGTATGCTCAACTTTATGCAATGAAGCCTCTCCAGACCTAATACTTGACTGCATCATGGAATGAGGAGAAAGAAAGCAAAGAAGCCTCACAAATTCCCCTTCATCATGTGGGTTCTTCAAATGAAAGCCACGAAGCAATAAGGCAGATTGTTACTGTTCTGAATCCCAACTTATCCAGGGCCTGCAGTTTCAGAAAATGAGCTACGTAGGATTAGCTGATACAGCACCCTCTACTACAGTTACAGAGAGGCTGATGCATGATAAGAGCTTGTGCAGAACCATATCGATCTGAGTATAAATTCTTGCCCTATGTCTTATGAAGTCTATCACCTTGGATGGACTTTCTGGTCCTCAGTTTTCTTGTCTGTGAAATGGGGACAATAAAGAGTATGTACCTCAAAACGTTCTCGTAAAATTTCAAAGATCATGCATTCAGCACTATGTCCAGTCTATAGTCAGGGCTCATAAAAGTACCAATCATGATTATTAAAATCATTACTAATTTCTTTGCCAGCCAGTCGCTGCTTGGCATCATGGACAGGTGCAGATACCATGGCAAGACAACCCCATCCAAAGTAACAAATGTCGCACATCTGAGCAAGGATTTAGCCTTTGACTCCACTCCCCAGACTTCACTGTGACAATTAAGTACCCTTCTCTCATGGCCACAGAGAAGCACAATTAGGTTGATATTTTTCACCGTGGTAACCAGGCAACTGACAATCTTCTCACACAATGAAAAGGTTCAAAATACTTCATTCTGATTCATTTTAGCATTCAGCAGGTTGGGTAGCTGAATCATCTGTACTTCCTGAGAAGTGCAATTAGGTACCACAGTTTTTTGCACAAACCACTAATCGCTCCCCAGGTATTAGGCTCAACTGAAAACAGATGCAGAATTACCAGTGCTGATGGACTCAAGGAGCAGAGCTTTTCAGGAGGCTGGATGTTGTTGAGAATAAACACTAAACTAGACTTTAAAAGGCTGACTTCAGTCTTAACTTCCCCTACGGAGCCACATGATCTTAGACAAGTCATTTACGGCCTGAGTCTACAGTTCCTCATTGCTAAAATGAAGGTGTAAGAGTAGAGGACCTCTCAAAGGGCCATTTTAGTGCTAACTTTCTACGATTCTATGATTAAAGAAGAAGGGCTATTTGCATAGAAGAAATCTATTATGTGACTTTTTCAGATTTAAAAGTAAGTTTTGAACAATTTATTATAAACAAACCTCTTTTAGTTCATGGGTTGGGGCTCCAAAGCAAGTTCCTTACAAGATGAAGAAGAAAGACCTTCAAACTCAAAATATTTACTCCTCTTCCAAGGCTGAGTTCTGTCTTCCACCACCAGTCCAGAAAACTGATCAAGTTATATCTTCATTGAGAGATTCACAAACACATTCAGTGAGTTTGGTGACATGATCAATTGCTCCCTTCGGATTTTTTTTTCTTTCATTTGAAGTTAGCTGCAGGCTTTGATGAGCAAAGAACTCCCAACATGAATAGCAAATTAGCATTAGACAAGGCACATCCATGGTCAAGTGTGTTCAAATGACAAAGAGCATTAGCGAAAGAAAGTACAAACAGCATTATAGGAAATGATTGCCAGGAGTTTCCACGGGGCCCAGACGAGCCACCCTCTTATTTTTCCTTTCTGTCTTTTCTCTTTGTCCCCAGGACCACTCCAGATGCCCTTTATCCAAGATGCTCTTATTATCCCTGCCCCTTCCATAGTGCCATTCTACACGAATCCTATAGGAACATTTTCATAAATGGATTTTTAAAGGTGACAATATATCAAAATAAAATGCTATTACTTACTGTATTTACTTATCAGGATGGGAAAGAATCTTGAGAGACATGAACTGAGAGAGTCCCTTTTAACCTTTGTTCACTAGTCCAGTCCTCTCACACTCTTGTCAAAAAAACAAGATGTCTCCTGTTTGGGGAAGGCTGATCACAGTCTGGGTCAAGTGTCTGCTTCTGTGTTCCAACTGACTTCATAAACTCCTAAGCTTGCACTCCAGAGTATTCCCAATTCTTAACTATACATTTAAAGCTTTGACAATTAGCCATTAGATATTTTATTTTATTTTTATTCATTTTACTGAGATATATTCACATACCATGCAGTCATACAAAACAAAGCGTACATTCAATTGTTTACAGTACCATTATATAGTTGTGCATTCATCACCAAAATTAATTTTTGACATTTTCATTACCAAGCACACAAAATGAATAAGAATAAAAATCAAAGTGAAAAAGAACAATTGAAGTAAAAAAGAACACTGGGTGTTTTCTTTTTTTTTTCTTCCCTCATTTTTCTACTCACCCATCCATACACTGGACAAAGGGGAGTGTGGTCCATATGGCTTTCCCAATCACATTATCACCCCTCATAAGCTACATTTTTATACAATCGTCTTCAAGATTCAAGCCATTTGATATAGTAAAAAGAAGAGAAGTTATCTTTCTTCATAAAGAAAAAATGATCAGGTTTCCATTTTTATTTTATTCCACCTGGTTCAAAAAAAAAAGGAATTTGAGGTATTTGATAATAGAGTAATATAAAATTAAAAAGATAAGAAAATGAGAACAAAGGGAAAATAATTAAAAAAAAATAACTGGAGGTAAGGTTAAGTCTTCTAAATGCACGCCATAAGGTTCCTGTAGAGAAGTAAAACATCAACTCTAAATTAGTTGAGTTTCCAGGTAGCCAGAGCAAAGAAGAAAGCATCATTAGTTAAAAGACTCATAGAGTCTGTAAGTGAAAAAACAAATCAGTACAACTTTTCCTTAAAGATATTCTATGAAATCTATCCCATGAGGGGCCAAATGATGTGCAAAGTACACAGCTTTCTAATAAGAGAGAACAATCAAAGGGAAGGAATAGAGGGAGCTGAAATCCCTTTGGGTGAGAAATGGCAACCAGGTTCCAACTTCTTATGCTCACTCTGATGGACAAGTAGTAGCAGTTATTTTCCCAAGAATGTAGAGAACAGTTGCCAGCCATGCAGAGGTGAAGTGGGGAACTCATTTCACCTATTTGCCATCTTTTTTAGGAGATCCACCATGAACAATATTTAACACAATCCAGATTTTGATAAAAGGAGGGCATCAGAGAGTTCAAGGTAATATTTCTGGAAAGGACCTGGAATACAGATGTCCCGTTTCACCACATCATGATCACCAGTATCATTATCATCATTTTCATAATTATTAACAGATGCCATTTATGAAGCAGTTACTATTTTCAAGGCATTTAATGAAACAGTTTACATATATTGTTTACATATTGTTTAGTACTTAGAAGTAATCTGTAAGGTATGGATTTTTCAGTCAAGGAAACATAAAATTAGATGCTAATAATTTTTCAAAATTCACACTGCTAATAAGCAATAGAGCTGAAATTTGAATCTAGGTCTATCTACTCGAATCCTCTAATTTAAACTCACAGTTTTTATTTAGTTGAAACACCCCTAACAGTAAAAATAAAATTTGAGCATGTACTCCCAATATATTCACTTATTTAAGAATTATATATATTAATGAGTACTATTATGTCCATTATAAAAATGCTAAAACATAAACATCTTAAAGAATGAGAGAGCTATACATGAAATAAACAATGTTTAGAAATTTTTTTTTACCAGCACAATCTTATTGCTGTCACTAACATTATAAACAATGTATCTTTTTTTTTTTAAATGTCCTTTATGGCATGGCGATCCAAAGATCTGGTTATAAATTTAATTTACTCTGACACTTAAGACACTCATGACTAAAATACACTGCACAAAGATATGTTGGTAAAAATACAGTACTTGTATCTTTGCATTTATTGAATAATGATACTCATTTTTCAATCCCATCCACCAATTAGGCAAATATTTTTGTTAAAATCAATCCAGTACATTTCCATTGAATTCATCTGCAAATTAATCAGAAAGTAAGATATCTTTATATTTGCACAAACGGGTTCAAAACCTACTGAAACTCTTGATTTAGAATATCTTTAAACTGTTTACACAATTTATTTCCAAGTTTTTAGGAGTGTGTGGGTATGGGTTTTAATATGTGGCACAATGTTTCCAGCAAAATATTCATATGAATAGAAACATTTCAAAATATTTGGTTCTAAATGCTTTCTATAAACCAATTCCTTTTGAAAGCATATTATTTTCTCACTCCTTGTTAAAACACCACCTTTTCTTTAATGAGATTGATTGATTGCAATTGTTTATTTTTAATATTTTCTTAGTAGCATACTCTGACAGTCCCTGTCATAACAGAGAAAGTCAAAATTTAGACTGCTCGTCTTTTTGTAAAAGAAAAGCATAAATTTATAACATCCTGAAGATCACCACATTTTAAAGTACTTTGTTATAAGATAACCATAGAATCTAGGTATGGAATAAAGGATTTTCATGCTAATTCTCTATCTCATTATAATGTACAGTACATATTCTACTATGGAAGTTTGTTTTTATAAAATTAGCCAAATCAAGAAAACTTGTAGCACCACTCAAAGAGCAAAATTTCAATATGCCAAAAGAAAATGAATGAGGACTCCACAGACCACTTTGCCAGGATATGGAGCTCCCCTTCCCTCCTCTAGTACTAGAAGCTTGTGAGTACCTTTTGTAATCCATGAGTTTTTGTTTGCTAGGCTGCTCAAAGCAGATACCATGGACTGGTTGGCTTAAACAATGGGAATTTATGCGTGTACAGTTTGAGGCTGAGAAAACGTCCAAATCAAGGCATCATCATTGCGATGCTTTCTTCCTAGAGACCAGGGCTGCCAGTCATCCTTGGCTCCTCTACCACATGGTAAGGCACATGGCAGCATCTGCTGATCTCCCTCTTCTCTTCTAGGGGTTTCGTTCTTTCAGTTTCTTGCTTCTGTGGCTTTCTCTCTATATTCATTCCATTTATAAAGGACTCCAGTAATAGGATTAAGACTCATCCTGAATGAGATGGGTCACACCTTAACTGAAGAGCCTCATCAAAAGTTCCTACTTACAATGGGTTTATACCCACAGGAATGGATTAACTTAAAGAATATGTATATCTTGGGTACATACAGCTTCTAATCACCACAGTGATCATCTTGACAATTGGACTGAACCAGTATCCTACCTTATGTTACTATTAACAATATTCATAAAGCTTAAATTCATTTTGTTTAAAAATATAAATGGAAATTCTAATATCTTTTTCCTAACCCCACTGGATTATCTTGTACACTCTCTGGGATATGCTTTCTACTCTTTAGATATCACTACTCTAAGTCACCATGTTTACAGCCTCCTAATCAATTCTAGCTCACTGCTTTGACAATCAACCAGGTCGAGAGTAGAGTTGAAATCCTCTTTTGAAAATCAAGGGAGACTTTTCATAAGGCTTACCAGAGTAAACCAATATTTCACCATGAAACAGTCAAGAGACATCTATCAAATTGTGGAAGCAGAAAGCAGATGAACAAATGGCAAGTGACTTAGCAGACCAAAGAAAGTTGAAAGTCTGAACACGGGAGAAGATGGAGAGTGTGTATCAAGGGAGGGAGTAAGCCAGGAAGCAAGTTCATTTGAGCCACAAGATACCTAAATTGCTTAGGAAGTAAAGGTGCAGAAGGTGTTGAAAACAGGGGACTTGGTAGAAAATCTATATCAGAAGCAGTTAGACCATAGATCATTGTACAGTCAGTTAAGAAGTGTGGGATACCAAGTACAGCTTCTCAACTGAAAATGGAGAAGTTCAACTTTCCATATCCAATGATAAGGCCCTGTTTAGCCCCACAGCACATTCATTTCCTTAGAAATGGCAGACAGGCTCATACTTGCCAGGCAAGAGACTGATGACTGCATTCTGAAGAAACTGATCCAAACTAGAAAAGATCTCTAGTTAGGAGTCCCTCAATGAAACCATTCAGTCCGTACCAAGTCATCCTAAAGTCAAAATCGCCACTTGATAAATATTACTCACGTACTCAATACTTTTCCACAGCCTTTTTATTTTTTGTGAACTATAACATATATACATAACAGTGATAACTTTCAAAGTACAATTTCACAAGTAGTTAGAGAGCAAATTTCAAAGACTGTCATGGGTCACATGGGTCACCAAACCAAAGAAAGAAAGAAAGGAATTTGGAAGAAACAGAACCAATGCAGAAAACAGAAAAAATAAAAATAAAAAATTCTATCATTACTAACCTTCAAGACTTTGAAAAATAAGAAGAAACTGAAAAATATATATATATATATAAAAGGACTCTAAAATTGAAATATTATGTTAGGAGGAAAGAAATTAATATAGAAGGTTAAAAGATAAATTTGGAGAAATCTCCCTAAAATAAATTTGGAAAATGAGATAAAATATAAGAAGATTAAAAGATTAAACCAGGAGGTTCAACGTTTGAGTAACAGAAGGTCCAAAAAGGGAGAAAAGGGAAAACTGAGGAGAAGAAATTATCAAAGAAATACTATTTCAAATTTCCCAAATCTGAAAGAATATGAGTTGCTAAATTGAAAGATTCCACCAGGTAGCCCTCAAAAATAGTTTTAGAAGTCCCAAAACTAACTCGTATAATTGTAAAGTGTCAAAATATCTGAAACCAAGCTAATATTCTAAAAGCTTCCAGAGAATAAAAGCAGATCAAAATCAAAAAATGGAAAGTCAGAATAGCTTCATACTTCTCAACAGCAACACACTGAAATCCAACTAGAATACAACGGAGACGTGCCTTCAAAATTCAGAAGGAATATGGTTTGCCACCTAGGATTTATACCTAGAAAATTTTTTAATCAAGAAAACGGTAGTAGAAAGCATTTTTATACATAACTTCACAAGAATTGTACTGTGCTTGCTTTGGCAACACATATACAAAAATTGGAACACTACAGAAGATTACCATGGCCCCTGCACAAGGATGACACGCAAATCCGTGACATGTTCCACATTTTTTTCTTTTTTACTCTAATTGTTCTTTTTCACTTCAATTTTTATTCTTATTATTTGTGTGTGTGTGGTAATCAAAATGTTCAAAAATTAATTTTGGTGATGAAGAACAATATAATGATACTGTGAATAACTGAATATGCACTTTGTATGACTGCATGGTATGTGAATATATCTCAAAATTGAATTAAAAAAAAAAGAATTGTACCAACTTTTCATCATTTCTCAAGAAGCTACTGAAGGATATACTCCAACAAAATAAGGAAGAAAACCAAGGAATAGGAAGATGAGATTAGAAAATAGTGGATTCAATACAGAGGAAAGGGAAAGGGAATTCCCAGGATGGTGATGAAGAAAAATTCCAGCAGACCTGGAGAGTAATCAATCCAGACTGGAGTAGAACAGAGGCTCTAGGAGATACGTCTCCAAGAAAAAAAAAGAAAAAAATGTAGATGATCTGGTACATCAAGGGGAGATTTTCATGTCTGTTGGACAGTATGTTAATTAGGCTCATTAACATATACATTTTTCTTAAATGTTAAAATTATTTAATAATTTAATATTTAAATTATTTAATATTTAACTATTAAAATGTTCAACTGTAAACTTCTGGGGGAAAAGGTTATACAAAAAAAGAAATACACCTGTAATACACAAGGTGACTCAGACATAAAAATATTTTTATCTAGCCAAACAAATACAAAATCTAGATATTAATTTAGCCAAAAATCATGAAATAATTGTTGACATGGATGACCTAAGTAAAGGTGTAAGAGAGCTAAATCCTTATTTTCCTCATTTGGAAGCCAATGAGTTATTTTAAAAACTAAAAAAGTAATTCAGGATAAAAGTTACTAGAAGTAAATATGCAGAAAGATACAAAAAGTTTAAGGGGCAGCCTTAACTAGGGAAGTGGGTGGAAAGAAGTTGGATGAAACATTATAAGCTTCAAAGAACTATCTGAAGTGTTAAAAATGTACGTGTTATTTTGATGAAAATAAAACTTAATTAAAAGACCAATAAGAATATTAAGGGCAGGATGAAAGAATAAGAGCTAACATTTTCTGCATGCTTAAGTATATGTCATGTTTGAAGAACTTTACTAATTTTATTTTCCCAACAACCCTATGTAGGTGCTACTACAATGACCATTTGTAGACCAGTAGCTGAGGCACAGAGCCGTCAAGTTATTCTTCCAAGGTTGTACAGTTAAGAGGCAGCGATGGTAGAATTTTAATTTACACAGCCTGGCTCCAAAGCCTGCCTTATGAACCACTCTGCTAAACTGAAAAGGAAGATATTTAAAAGGCTTGCCAAGAACACCTGCCTAATTAAGTCCATCTACCTCTGTAAGGGGTTTCTGTAGGCAGGACCAGGATTTTTCTCAAAAAATAGTTCTGAGTCTGTACCTACACATAGATTGGCAGGTGACTACGGTTCCAATATTCTATGCCTTTTTTTACTTTTAGGGCAATGATCTTAGCTTAGAAAATTGCTCAACATGGCCATTTAAAAAGTCTCAATAAAGCATCCACAGAACGTCTAAAGAAAGGCAGGTTGCTGAAGGTTGTACTGAAAATATACCCTCATTAACTTGCAAGATGTGACTGTAATGATAACTAGGACGGGAAAGAACAGTGTGGGTTCCAAGAGGTTCTAAGAATCAGACTGGAATTTATTTTAAAGTTCACAAAAGTACTGCACACCTACAATAAATATTAAGGAAATTAAGACAAACCAATCTGCCATATTTCTAAATTTGGAAACAGTTGATAAATTCTTTGATAGAGATTCTATCCTTGTAAGATCAGATAAAAAGATAAAGGCAAAGGTAAAGGATTACATCCTTAGACACTTTTGACTCATATTACAAAAAGAATACACGTGGAGTGCAAAGAGAAACTGCATTATAAAGTCTTTTTCTGGTCATTTTTTTTCCTTTTTAAACTACACCGTGTGCTGTTTAGCAAATGTTACTATTCTGGAGAAGAGGAAGCTCATTTGGAACCAAAAGACATGATGTCATAGGACACTGAAGGGTCTTATTGATTTCCTAGGAGAGGATCTCTGATGAGTTTACAGAGAATTCCGTCTATCCTTCAAGCATCATCGAGTGGACTTCAACTCAGGAGTGTCGGCATCATTAACAGTTTTTCAGATGGCATTTTACAATTTTCAAAACACCCGCTGCTCTTCTTGGGCTTTCAGTCCAGCTCTACTGAGGGGCGGCACCAAAATAGGAATGTCTACAACGTGGGCAGCTTAGGAACAAAAGAAGAGAAAAGCAGGGCAGCTTTTCAAACCCACAACCTCAGGAAGAGAACACATCGTCACCAAGTAGCTACTGACCATCTTGATCGAATTTCTCTTGAAGACAGGACAGAGGGGCAAATAACCTAAGTAAGGATAGAAAGGAAGGAAAAGGCAGGGATCACTGAGGCAACAGTGAGTAGCAAGTCAATTGCCATGATAAGCCCAAGCCTTGGAGATGCAACCACAACTTTCTGTCACAGTCTTCATGAAATCTATTGGGTCCTGGTGTCAAACCACATGGTCTTATTTCAGCTCAGGAAGCACTGTTTACAAGTCTAAAGAAAACCCACATATACTTAGATATTGCACTTTATGGGTCTCTTTCATTTGCTTCTAAAATTTCAGTTGAGAGAAAAGAGCCCAATTTATTGCTTTTTAAGTGAGGAAACTAGTTGAGGTTTTCACTTTAACTTGAAGCTATGCATACTGGTTACTGACTTTCTAAAATTCTATTAATGAAGTGGCTTCTGAAGGAGCCAGTTATTAATGATTGCAAGGAAGGGGAAGTATTAAGTCAGCGACTTCAGTCTTTGTATGTAAATTAAGAAGTAGATAAGAGAGGCAAGCTTTGGAGTAATTCTATCTGTAGAAGAAGGGATAAAAGTAAAGAAAGGGTATGTGAAAGACAGGGGTTTCCAATTTCACTTGCTACGCTTCTACTGAAAAATTAGAATTAGGTTGCAGAGGTTTTATGGGATTGCACAACTTTAAAGATTAAATATGCATGAGGGATATTGTTTGTGAATCTAATTCTATTTCAAATGAAATTATCCCTCGCCCCTTGTAATGGGGCAGTTGTTCACAAGTTCCAATAAGGATCATGTAATAAAAGAAGCAGTACTCTTTCACTTGATTGGTGCTTTCGAGAAAATTTTTTATCTTAATGAAATAAGTTTCAAGATTTCAAGAAATTTGAAATATATTTTTGATTGCTGAGATGGGGCATGGGGTGGGCAGAGAGGAAAGGGAGGGGATTTGATCTCAGACTTGAAGGAATACAAAGTTCTATGATTTCTTTATTGTTCTTTACTCCTATCTCCGTCAGAAACCATTGTGGGCTTATCTGTGTTCCCCAAAAAGATAGGTTTTAAGTCCTAACCCCCAGTACTTACAAATTTGGAAACAGAGTTTTTGCAGATGTAATCAACTTAAAATGAGGTCATACTGGATTGGAGTGGGTCCTAAATCCAATAACTAGTGCCCTTACAAGAAGGCCACATGGAGAGACACAGAGGCACACAGGACAGGACATGTGATGACAGAGGCAGACATTGGAGTGATGCAGCTACAAGCCAAGGATTGCTGGCAACCAGCAGAAGCTAAGAAGAGGCAAGGAAGGGGTCCTCCCCTAGTCTTCAGAGACAGCATGGCCCTGCCAACACCCTCCATCCACCAGCACTGTGAGAGAACAGACTTCTATTGTTTTATGCCACCCAGTCTTTGGTAATTTGTTATGGCAGCCCTAGGGAGCTAACACAGGGACTAAAACTCAGCTTCCATGAAGAGCAAGGGAAAATGCACAGCCAAATGAAGGGCTGCAGGAATCCCACCTACACCCACAACACAGACATCTGCTCCTGGTCATCTGCTGCTCCTTCAAGTCTCAGCTCAGCCCCCAGGGGTCCCTGACACCCAGGTGAGGAAGAGTCCCTCATACCACTATCTATTCTCATGGCACCCATCGTTTTTCTTCATGGCCTCACCCACAGTGAAAAATCTTTAACAGTATAAACGGTTGCTAATACCTCCCTCCCCACCAGGGAATAAACCCTATGAAGCTAGGGACAATGATATTTGTCCATTGTGGAGTCCCCAAGCTCTAGATCAGTGCCTTGCACACAGTCAGCACTCAATAAAAATGAACGTGGATTTCTGACAAAGGATTTGCATGTAAAATACATACAGAACTTAAACTGAACAGCAAAAAAAATTAAACTATCCAACTAGAAAATGGGCAAAAGAAATGAGCAGACATTTCACCAAAGACGATATATGGATAACAAATAAACACATGAAAAGATGTTCAACATCATTAACCAGTAGGGAAATGGAAATTAAAACCATGACGACATATTATTACACACCTATCAGAACAGCTAAAATAAAAAAATAGAGCCAATACCAAATGTTGGAGAGGATGCAAAGAAACGGGGTCACTCATACATTTCTGTTTGGTATGTAAAATGGTACAGCCATTCTGGAAAACATTTTGGCAGTTTCTTAAAAATCTAAACATATACTTACCACATGACCCAAAGATTGCATTCCTGGGCATTGATTTCAGAGAAAAGAAAACCATGTCCCCCCCAAAACCAGTGAGGACTGTATATGAATATTCATAGCAGTTTGAACTGAAAACACTCCAAATGTTCTTCAATAGGTGAATGCTTAAACAAGCTGTGGTATTCCAGAACATAAAACACTACTCAGCAATAAAAAAGAAGGAACAAGGAACATGCAACAACTTGGATGTGTCTTGAGGGCACTATGCTGAGCGCAAAAAGCCAATCTCAAGAGGTTACATGCTAGTTGGTTCAATTTGTACAAAATCTCTGAATGACAAAAGTATAGAAACAGAGGAGAGATTAGTGATTTCCAGGGGTTGAGGAAGAGGACGGGCAGTAGGGGTGAGTGTGAATGTAAAGGGATAGCATGAGTGAGATGTCTGTGCTGATGGAATGGTTCTGCATCTTGACTGTGACAGTAGTTACACAAATCTACATGTGTTAAGATTGCATAGAACTACACATGCAAACACACATGCATGAATGCATATAAAACTCATGACATATGAACAACTTCTGTGGATCGTACCAATGTCAGTTTCCTGGTTATGAAATTTTACTGTAGTTGTACAAAATATTACCAGTGGGGAAAAGTGGGTAAAGGGAACAAAGGATCTCTTGGTACTCTTTTGGTAACTTTCTGTGAATCTTTGATGATTTCAAAATAAAAAGTTACAAACAAGCAAATCATGTGAGGTGGGAAGCCATGGGCTCAGAGAGAAAGTCACCTCCTTGGTGACTAGACTCAATGGAACTGTCACAATGGGCTTGAATGCAAGGGTGCACAAAAATAGCATTCTGGAGGGCCTGTCTTGCTGCCCAGGGTTGAGGTGGTCAGTAGGACAATCAGTCAAACTGGAAGTAACTATCAAGGCCTTATTCACTTACTCTGGCAAGAGCAAAATAAAAGAAAGATAGAAAAGTGCCAGGTCCCCAATGTTCCATTTCCCCCACGGAGCGGCACCCAGTGAGGGTCAGTTAGATGACATGCAGCACAAGCAACAGGACTCATCTCACCGCTGAGGAGCCCTGAACAAAAGGCTCCTGCCCTTTATGGACCAGGGGGTCCAGGGGGAGGGCGGGCGGAAGGGCTACAGTGGAGTGGAAAAGCGCTGAGTCAGCTTAGTGAAGCCCTGCCACATGAAGGCCTCCAAATGAAGGTGCCTAGACTAGAACTGCAGATATGTGCATGAGCTGGTCTAGGGGAACCTGAATCTTGGACGGCAACATCCTCCGTAGACTTCAGAGCACTGGCAGTGCACCAAGTCTGGTGGGGGGGTTATGGAGCTAGGGGTGGGGGCCCTGGGCAGGGGGAGCTTTCCCACATGAGGCTTTCCAGGCAAAGCCTTTGTAATTACCTATGGCCTGGCCCATAAGATCAGACATAGGATTTTGGCCTGGAGCAGGGGCCTCACTGGGCCAAGCAGGAAATTAACAGGACTGTGGATGGGAATGAAGATAGAGAGTTTATAATCAGAATTTTCATGCTCCCAAAGGGATGCTGAACTTGGGTTTGAGTATCTCAGGGTGTAGTCAGCAGCCAGAGTGCTCAGGCAGAGGTAAGCTGACCTCACATCCTGATGGCATCTCGGTTTTTGTCTGCAGTAGATGTAGTAACACCTTTAATTGTTAGCACAATCTTTTACTCTCAGGAGGGTCCTAGTTGGTGGTGTCATCATGGTTTTCTGGGAGTAAATGAACTTCAAAGCAGGATGAGGGTAGGGGTATAATGAAGATCCCCAGAAAAGAGGGACTGGCAAGGACTATGGAGATGGTTAGGGGCAAAGCCAGCAGGATCAGTACCGTGCCATGCCAGGCCATACTGGAGTCTGGGCAAAAGGAAATACCAGTAATACCGCCCCTCTCTGTATTTAAAATTTAGATATTTTGTGCATCATGGACTTTTGGCATTAATTTTTACTTTTAGAAAGATTATATTAAAATATTATTTATTCTGATCACCAAGTTTTTGGCATCCCCTTAAATTTTGCACCCAAGGTAAGTGCCTCTCGTGTTTCACCCCAGCCCTTGCCCTGTGCTGGAGGCCCAGGGTATGGATTTCCCAGCTCAAATTTCTCCCACAATCAACATAGGCATCCTGTCATTTTATTCAGCCAAAAGAACCATCCCTATCCACAATGACTATATCCTCATAAAATAAAATTAAAAAAATTAACACCAGAAATGTAAGTAGGACATATTATCAGAATAAAGGACAGTCCTTCACAAGGACAGTTAGCAATTTCACATTGTTTTTAAAGGACATGTTTTTAAAACTTTCAATGCATACAAAATTAATTTGTATTTTAAAATATTACTTTGCACATTACTAGCTCTTTTGATTTACTTCTGTCAATTTAAGGATTCAGAGTGAGGCAATATAGATTTTTAAATTTATCTTCAGCCAGATTTAAAAAGAGGCTAAATAGCAAATGGTTAAAAATATGGATTCGACAGTCATAATGGCTGGATTCAATCCTCTCCCACTTTCCAGCTTTGTGATTTTAGAGATCCAAATCAGTTAACTGTTCTCTGCTTTAGTTTTTATCACTTTTTAAATTGGGAAAATAATAGTCCCTGGTAGATTCATTGGAAGATTAAATTACTTAATGCATAAAAAATTGCTGGAGCAATGCTTAGCATAACAAGTGCCCAATGAATATTAGCTATTATAATCTGCTTGTAATAACGACTGTTATCATTATTATAATTGATAGTACAATATGAAGAGAATTCTGATTATCAACGTGTTTCAGTATTTGATCCAAACTCACATTCATCAGAAAAAAATACTCATTTTCACACAGGTATAATGATGAAAATATAATTTCACTCAGGTTGGATATTCTGGGAGTAATTAAGCTGAGAATCCATTGCCTGCCCTTCAGTCTCTAATCATGTCCTTTGTCTTCTCCCAGGAAGGCCAGAAGGAGAACAGCTCTGGCAGGTTCTCCAGAACCGTGACCCCCTGTACATGCATCATGGAGTGGTCAGAAAGTATCTACAAGGGATGCAGACCTTGGGATCTCTGGGGAAATGAATGCCTCACAGGGTGGTAGCTTGATGTGGAGGAAAAAGGACCAAGGTCAAATCCAAGTTTGGCCACTGGTTCACTCTGTCTTCCTAGGGAAGTTGCCATGGGCTGTCCTCTCCACTGTACCGTGAGGCTTTTGAGCGCCAGGCTGCTCACCCTTGAATTCTCAAACCTAACACAGGGCCTGGTATTTAGTAAGCACAAAATAAATACCTGTAGGATCAAGGATTTGAAACATCCTCTACACTCCTTCCAACTACCAAAGTCCTACCCACCCTTTAAGGGCAAATAATATGCTCCTTATAAGGTTGTTGTGAGGATCAAATGAAGACACAGCTTGCACAGTGTAGGGACTAAAAAACACTAGCCCTCCTGCCTCCACTCCACCAGGAAGCTCAGTTACACAGTCCAAGGCACAGTCAGTGGATCAGGTGGCAGCTCTGTTTGCTCTCAGGTACCCGGAGCCCACCTCAGCCACATCAGGTCACCTGACATTTATAGTGACAAGATCAATGACCCAGCTGCTAAACAGTTTCCTCCCCCATCAAATGATAGAACATGATATTCACTGAGATTTCTTCTGTTTCCAAATGCCTATGGCTGTAATTATCCTTCGAGGTCAGACTGATATGGTGTCTCCCACAGACTGTTCAGAACCAACCAACCACCCAACCCACAGCAGCAGGTGGCCCAAGTACGTCAACCCTTAATCAGTAGCCAAGAGTGAGTCTCACAGTTAACCACAGGCACAAGTGTTAAAACGTTAAAAACAGCGCAGTTTAGCCCCAAGCAGCTTTGATCTCTTATACTACCCTGATCTATCTTAATCCAATGACAAGACAATGCATCTAACTACAAAGCACTGATTATTTAATATCTGTCCACCTTGGTGAAGTCTCTGCAAGATGAATGAGCCTGCTGCTATCATTTGCAGAAGACAGGGAACAAAGAGAGGCTCTCAGACTGAGGTCCCAAAGTCCTCTCTCATCTAATCATGCCGCCTGAACAAACAGGTTGGGGTTCTTTGTGGCCTGAATAATTCTCCATATGCTTGCCATTGTTATTCCTGAGTATCTCTACATACTCGATAGCTTTTCTAATCATTTGGGGGAATTAAAAATCTCCCACTGTATAGAGAGATTTGAAAGTCCACAAGGAATGACTTCTTTTATTTTACAGATGAGAAAACTGAGGTTGAGGGATCAGGTTTCCTCCTGAATTTCACCGAGAGGAATGGGGTGAGTAAGGATTCAAACCCAGGCCTTCCAAGACCACTTTCTACGCTCTTTGCCTCAAATCACACAACCACCTAAAATAGGTCGGCACGAAGTAAACAGAGGTGATGGTCCACAGACATCAGAAGTGACACAGTGAATCACTAACAGAGCTGGGAGGCAAGACCTCCAGAGCGGAGCCCGGCAACTGACATTACTCATAAACCAACACTCAGGACTGTTTGATCTGCCAAAGGGATCACAGTGGTGCAGTTGCAATCCCAAGCATCATCCAGGTTTTGTCTAGGAACACTTGAGCTGTTTACAGACTCATTATCTGTTTTATTGCTTCCAGGAAGGGGTGGCTTTAGGTAATAACCATGTCCTTTGGAAGACTAATCTATTTCATACAATTGGTACAGAAGAGGGCCAGCAAAATCTTCATCGTTCCATAATTCTTTAGGAAGCCTTCTTGGCAAAAATAAGAAAGCAGCAGTTTCTCCAGTGATGAATGAAGCAGTAGTTCCAAATACAAAAGCTAGCTCTAATCTCAGTGTGGTACAGACCATGTGGTTCTGGTATGATGCTACTGGAGACCTCCAGCCAGCCATCGCAGACCCAGTTTCTCTGCTCTGTCCTGTTCCCCTTCACCACCTTTTTTCATTCCTCAGAGGCTTGTCTTGTTGGGTTGCAAGCCCCTGCTAGCCTCCAGGCACTGAAACTGACTTGCCCAGAGTCTAGCACATGAGATATGGCAGCCAACTACAGAAATATTTTACTGGATTTCAGGGACAGCTGTAACCTAACTGTGCAGCTTAGAAGGAAACGTAAGGGTTGCTATTACTTCTCATTGCTGGACCTGCATAAAGCACCGCTGCAACCACCTTACCATTTCCTGTCAACAAGGACATTTGGGTCCCTCTCATTTTCAATGTCAAACCAAAAGCATTCACTGACCCAGTCCAACAGTCCTGGCTTAAGAATTGCAAATTCTACCAAAAGTCCTGCTCCCTGATCTTAGAATGTTGGTACCTGCACCTAGAGCTTAGAGAAATGCCTGCATCATAGCAGGTATTTAATACCTGAAGAAATGAACTGGGCTTGAATCATAGAACAGGCTTGATGCCATAATTTATGGAAATGATTGGCCAAAAATGCTTCATGAATGTTGATGATGACATTAATATGATATATCAACACATAGAAACAGTGCCTGACGTATATGGAATACTGTAGCCCTCAGTAAAGATATAAGTACAGACACTTCATTATTGAAGTGCTGGAAAAGAAAATCCAACAGCAAAGCTTCATTGTGCAGTGTAACTCTGCCCAAACCCATTGGGTGATAAGGGAGCCAGGCTTTCTGGTAGGCTGGGAGGCAAGAGAGCTGAACTTCTTAGCCTAGACTTCTTTGACATGAGTGTTGTGATTACAAAGGTCTGCCTTCACTGTGAATTTTCTCCTCTAAGAGCCAAAGCTGAAACTCTACAATCCCATAGGCATACAGAGGTGGAAGATTTGCTTAACCCTCCAATAAAGTTACTTGCAGGAAGCTGCTATTGTGGGAAGAGAAAACAATCTTTGCAACCACTTAAGCCAAGTGTCAGTGGTCTGGACACAGACGAGTTAAACTAAGGGGTATTTGCAAAGTCCCTTTCACCAAGGGACATTTTATTAAATCCCCTAACCCTTTAACAAGGATGCTTTGAGAGAAGTCTCATGAAACTGACTTCCATATTTGCTTAAATCCACCATCAACTCAACTGCTGAAACATTACCAGTATCAAACCCAAATGATAACTTCTCTTTACAATTCAGTGCCAAGCATACCATGAAATGAGGTACTACATTACATTTTATGTTTATAAATAATTTTTAATGGCATGGGAATAAAAATAAACTCACAATTGGACATTAGCTGAAAAACCAAGTACATCTTCATATATAATCCTAGATAAAAAAGCTATTAAAGCAGAATACTGATAATTGCTGAAGAGTGCTCAACTGTGTTTAATGTTGGCGAGTAGGATTAAGGATAGTTTCTATGGTTTTCTCATTCGCCTTTTCATCCAGTTTTAAAGTTTCCTACAAGGAGGCTATATCATATTCATAATAAAAAGTCAAGCTATTTAAAAAAAAAAAAAAAACTTGTGCCATAAAAATTTCAATTTTTCTCAAAGAATTGTCATACTTTTTTCATTTTTTTTGTTTTTTTTAACATAACAAAAACTATATTTTTCTTTTTTGCCCTGGCTCATTTATGGTAATGATGTTAGCACTATGGTTAACTTATTTTTTCCTCCTTTTTATGACTTTGATATTCCTTCTTTATGACACACACATATAAACATAAACAATACATATCATTTATCATAGTAAACCTCAAGTTCTTTTTGGAATGAGATAGGGCTCCAGTACACTAGGAAGAAGCTGGTATATCCAGGTGTAAAAGCATGTCCACAAATCCTCCTCCCTGCTAGGAGTCTCTGCACCTCCAAATTTAACATATGAGCTTGTTACTGAGAACCTCCCAAATTCTGCTCTAGTTTCTTGTTTGCTCTGCCTGCCTGATCACTTCCTTGATGGATGGCTTGCAGCTTGCCTTTCTACCACTGCCTTGGCCACGGCAGCTCAGAAGGAAGAGCCTGGGGCCCTTCCCCTGCCACTGAGCTCTTTCAAAGTCCCATTACCAATATTGTGTCTATCACTAATGGACAATAATGATGGCCCCTTCTGGTATCCATTTCCCCATTTGTCAAATAGGGAGAGAAAGAGTAACTCTCGTCTTCATTCTCTCCCAACACACAATCTTCCAAACTCATTGGGCTTTGGTTCTCAAAGATGAGATAGAGAAAATAAGGTTATTTGTGCTTCTTAGAGAGAGGTATCCACAGATAGCACACAGTAAAATTATTTTTAAAAGATCTCCTGAGAGCTCCCAGGCACTAAAGTGCAGGGTTCTATAAGCAAGCCACCCATGGAAGGACTTGCAGCAGGAACTGCCAGGTACTTAAGGATTTTTCCGCTGAGTGCTTGCTTCTAACATCAAAATGCCTTGCTTCATCTTCTTCATTACAGAAACCCAGCTGACCTTTAAAGCAATATTTCTCAAAATATGGTTTCTTAAAATGAAGATTCTAGGACCTGGTCCAGACTTCCTGAATCAGAATCTCTGGGAATTGGGGCCTGGGAATATTCATTTTCAAGCTTTTCTGTAGACAATGCTATTCACACATTTAAAATCTCTGCTTTGAGGCCTGGCTCACCTTCCATGTTCCCTGTGGCCCATCTTGGTATCTTCTCTCCTCTTACCCTCCTGGCAATTGTACCTTGTAATACAGAGGTTAGGATCTGATTACATATACTTCTCGAACAGTATTTTCAGTGGTGTATTGCCCTAAAATATTATATAACCTCAAAAAAATTAAGGTCTACATCCTGTGCATAGTAAATGTCCAAATCCACATTATAAAGTTTATCTAAGACTCAGAATGAACCAAACTATGGCTTCTGAGGAAACACAAATGGCTCTGCTGGATGTTCAATAGGATAGCCAAGTTATTGGCATGTGGGTGGAGAGCATGAAGTCATTGCTTAAAAAGCATAGAAACTAATCCCCAGAGTCAACAAAAGTGAAGAAATAAGCAGCAGCAAATTCTATCATCACCCACAACTACTTTTATTGAGAGAATGTAGATTAAAATTAAAGGAATATAAAAATGGGTCAAAATGAGGTCCCTTGATTTTTCTCAAGGAGGAAGAACTCAACTCAATTTACAGCATAAGTGTTCAAATTAATTTTATTAGAAACCAAAGAGAAATACATCCTGGAAAGTTACAGTCACCAGCCCCAGAGTGGGTTTGCCTTTTTCTTAAAAAAAATAATTAACTTTTTCAAGGAACTGAGAGAACAGTACCATCAGAGAAATTTCATATTGAACAAGCAAACATACTAAGTTATAAGCAAGGATTTAAGCTTACCCTGGGGCTTAGTGAAAAAAATTAAAAATCAGAATGAAAGTGTTTGGGGAATTATAATTGTTTCTTCAGTCAATAGTCTAGCCAAGTCTGTAATCAGAATTCTGAAAGATTTGGGACCAGCCATGTAAAAAAGAGGACTGTCTGCATTGCTTTAAAAAAAAAAAAAAAAAAGTCACACACTCTCCCAGCTCTGCCACTTTAGGGAAAGAGAAGTTTCTACCTTGCATCCCATCTATTTGGCCCCAGAGACTCTGTGAATAGCTCTCTATTAGCTTTCCTGTCTGTATTGTAATCATTTCTTTAATTTTCAGCCTCTCTGCTAAATCATAATCTTCTGGATGATAAGGATCACTTATTACAGGCCTTTGTATCTCCAGTTCCAACCAAAAGCCTGAGATAAAGCAGAAGAATCATAAATGTCTGGGTATTTCTGGAAGTATCATCTGAATTCACAGTCAAGGCTGGCAGGCCCCATTTTGCAGTGCCATTTGCACTTGGTCTCCAGGATGTTCAAGAAAACAGGATTGGCTGCTGCCTCCCATGCACAGACATCGTCTTCCCGGCCCACTGCTCCCAACAGTCCAATCATCTGTCATCCCCTCTTTGCAACTGCTCAGTGCTCAGTGCTCCATGGCACTGTCCTTCAGCCAGAGGTCCTCAGACTGTGACCTCAAGTCACATGGCTCTGCTTCACAACCTGTGACTCCTGCAGGCCTCAGATGCCAGCATATTAAAATATCATATTATTTTAGGCTCTTCAGGGAACACTGGAGTCACATGCTTCTGATGATTAATGGGACTTACAGATGTGGCCCCTGAGCTACACGGTTGACAATGTCTTTATTGCCAGAGGCAAGAAGGGTGGTAAGATTGGGTCATGGAGGTATAAGGAGCCTGAGCCTCCTCTTTTAGCCACAGTGGACACTCAGGTGCCAACAGAGGAAACGGAGCAGTGGGCTGTGGTGGCGAGAGCAGACTGTGGATCAGTCACTCTGGGGTCAATTTTCAGCTCTGTCGCTTTGTGACATGGCTAAATGGCTCCACTGCCTGAATCTTACTTCCCTTCATCTGCAAAATGAGGGAAAACTAAATGGTATAATATATGTAAATTACCTCATTCAATAACCCCAGCCTATCCCAAGTAATATGTTTTAACAGGCACAGAAATGAGAAAAAAAAAAATCTGCATCTTCCATCTTGCCTTCTCCTCTCAATCTGTTGTAATAATTAAAATGATGATAACAATGATAATAACTAATATTTACTGGACTCACCATGCACCAGGCTCTGTTCCAAATGCTGTGCATGATTTGGTTCATTTATTTCTCAAAGCAACTAAATAAGGCAGGTAATATCATTACCCACATTTTCAAGATGAGGGCACCAAGGCATAGAGAAGATCACAGAGCTAGAAGTGGTGGAACTGGGATTCAAACCTGACTGGACTCTTAATCACGACACTTTACTTTTATTCCCACCTGGAAAAAGGGAATAATTACAAAAATAAAGGTTCCCATTTATGGAGCACTTACAATGAGTTATGTAAAATGCTTTTACAATATTATGCTGCTTTAATATTCAGATAGAACCTTTGATGTAGGTGGTACAATCAACCCATTTAATCCTGGGGGAACCGAGGTAGGATTGGAAGCCTGGTGGTCTACTGCTAAAGTGCATGGGCTTAACCACTCTACCACAAGGTCTCAGTCACACATCCAAAGCCACAGGTTTTGACTGTTTTTTGACCAAACAGCTTTCTTTACAGGACTTCAAACACCCATTTTTCAAGGGGGCATGGCTGGGAGCAGAGTGACAGCTGCCAGGGGCCTCCTCACATCCGAGGTCACTGTTGCCCACACTCTGCTGACACAGGATGACACTGTGGGCAGAGAGACAGGCCGCAGACTAAGCTCTTGGCCGTGGATGCTGTCTCTTCCCATCAAGGGATGAACAAACCTAGTTTCAGCGGACTCTCCAGTCCCTTCTTTGGGACATCCCTCTGCCTTGTCTCATCCAGTCAACATCCAAACTAATGAGGCCCAGCTCCAAGGCCAATGGTGGCCCCACTGCTTACAACAAGGGAGCCAGAAGAAAAGACCTAGAAATTTCTTGATAAATGTACTTATTGGAGGATTTGATCCAAATAATGACTTTTTCTCCTCTCTTTTATGGCTGCCACCAGATGTTACATTAGGATTTTGTTTGCCAACAGCTCTCAGAAATGAGTCTTCCCCTTTGTAATAATGTTCCATTTTAGTTAGAGAGAATTGGGATGTAGTGGGTATGGGGAAGGGGCTTCTTCTCCCTCTTGGTACCCAATTCTTCCTTCACATGACTGACTTCATTCTGAAATTGGAGGAGAGGGCGCCGTGAACAGCAGTGTTATTTGGATGTGCTAAGCAAATTCTACACATTTTCTCCTCATACCTGGAATCAGAAAGCTGGGTATGGGAAGACTTTCTGCCTTCGAACTAGGGTCTAGACACAAAAGGAGAAGATAGCCGCATACATAAAGATAATAATAAAACTCTGCTTTTTTAGTGCTACCGAACAAGCCCAACCAAAAAGTTCTCCTACAAGTTTAGGAGTTTAGGAATCAGGGAACCTAAAGAGCCAAGGGTCATATCTTTCCATAGGTAAGTCATGGGTAGCTCCTTCTAAAGAGCTAATTGAGCCTCCCCACCATGGTTCTTTCCCAGCACCCCTGGAGAGGGGCTAGGTGCTAACTTTAGCACCTGCTCAGCAGACAGGAGGAGACAGAAGATCAAAGGTGCATCGTCTGGTCCCAGGAGTCGCCGTAAAGCAAGGCCAAGACCATGGCAGAGGCCACCAGAGCCTACCCATCACCTACGCTCCCCCTTCCTTACTAACAGAGCCCCTGGGATGATGACAGGTAGCAAACTGTCCTGACAGAAATATGCTTCCAAGCTTCCCTTAGAGAGAGAGGGGTCCAATGCAATGAAGCAGAAACCACTGGGCAGGGGGCCCAGGAGAGCTCTTTAAAGAGCCCTAACTCAAGAGAGGAGGAAGGGCCCTTTTCCTTCCTCCCATTCATTCTTCCTGATGGGATGAGTACATGGAAGCTGGCATCAACAATGATGGAGCAGAAAAACAAGAAGAGCCTGAGTCTCTGATGGTATCATGGAGCCACCTTACTACTTCTGAACTGTGTATGTCTGAAATTCATGCTAAGTGAGAGAAAATCAGACACCTATCTTTTTAAGTGACCAGTATTTCAGGCCTCTGTTAGTAGAACCATTAGAGATCCATGCCTTCTGAGAGGAGGCCCAATGCCCTACATTCAGTACTTAATTAGTGCTGGCTTTTATGTGACAGTTCTTCTTTGAAGAAGCAGGGGAGCTACACAGAGAAAGTTCACACAGCTAATCTTCCTCCCTCTGCCAAACAGGAGGATGTAAGGACAGCAGGAAAGGGGCTGGGAGGTGGTCACAGATAAGCAGGAAGGGCACCAGGGAGAAGAAAGGAGAGGAAGGACAGGCCAGGGGAGCAAAGCCAAAGGTGAGGAGGCACCATCCATCCCAGGCTCCGGAGTCAGGCCCCCTGATGATCAGCCAGGAGGCTGACAATCAACTGGACATTCCAATTAAGACTGCACACATGGCCGACACATGAACTCCCTGCCCACTGGAGAAAAGAGACACCCCTATGACTTCTCTGAATCAAATGGTGTTCTTGAAAGGATAAACATTCCATCAGAAATCTATCAAAACAAGCACTGCAGAGCCACACACAGCCATCTGAAAACCTAAGAATTGTAAAAAGGAAGAAAAATTACATATAAGCAAAATTTTCTAAGTTTCACTTGGGTTCAGAGTGCATACCCTATACGCCTAAAACTTTCCACTCAGCAGTGAAATTTTAGTTTCAGTTTGGAGGCTATGGTTTTTTTTGTTGTTGTTCTTCTTTAAATCAAAAAGCAGGATTTATAATGAAAATACTAAATAACTTAGTTTTTTTCATAGTGATTAAACCTATCTTAGACCTCAGAATAATACATGCCTTTTGATACTCCAGGGTACAAAAATTTATTGAGGCATGGACTATTGTTTTTCAGACTAAATTAAATCTACTTAAAAAAGAGTATTTAAATCAAAAGCCGCCCTACATGGAATGTCTGCTGGAAAATTTCTTCTAATTGAGTTCTGTATTGGTCTCAACTCAGAAAATGCTACCATATTAATGAATTAAAATAAACACAATCATTAAATCATGTGAGCAATGCTCATACTGAGGTTCAAAGTCAATTCTACATTCCTTCTTATGTAAACAAATACCAAAGAACAGGTACTACGAGACCTCCAACTGCTTACACTTGTGTCAGATAATCTTTCTAAAAATAATTTTTATCCAATAAAATAAAATTTAAAACTACAGATGGATACATAGAATTCGTTGGCAATAATCTGGGACAAATTTTACAAAAAGTTTTCATGTTTACCTGAATTCAAATATGACTGCATGTCTTCCTATTTTTAAATTGCTAAATCTGGCAATATACTCTACAGTATTTGTGAAATGGCTGAGTCCTCTGTCTAAAAGGAAGTTCCACAGATGCAAAGAGAGCTTTTGATCCAGGAAAAGGCAATATCTGTAATATCTCCTACAGAGTTAGAGGTTGGTGATGCTTGTTCATTCAGACTCAGTATTGATGTTTTTTTCGCCAAACACAGGAAACGAAGGAACTTTAGCACTGCTGTGAACTCCTTTGCTGTCTATCAAATTCCCCATAACTCTGTATTGACCTTTAGCTAAATTAGCTTGTGAGAGGAGGATGGTTTTCCATGACTTGGGAACTCCTAAAGTCACTGTGAATGCATGAGCTCTGGTGCGTGCCAGAGCTGTTCCCTTACTTTATTATTGTTGTTGTCGTTGTTGTCTTAAGAATCTTTGGAAATCCTTAAGAGTGGGCATTCTTGAGACTATGTGCTTGGCCAGGAAGTTGAGAGTAGTAGGTATCCCCCATTCCAGACTCAGAGCTGACAGAGCCCAGATCTATTTCCTCTTTTTGGAAAAACTTTCTCACCTCTTGCCGTCCCCTTACTCTTTTCCTTTCTTCCCTTTCACTACTTTGGTGTTTTCTCTTTTGGATGGTGGGCCTTTCCTTCTGCCTGCTAACCACCTCTATTACGCAGGTTGATTTTACAGGAAATCTGTCTCTCTCATGTGGGTGGAAGCAGTCTGAGACTATGCCTTGTAGCTTTTCTGGGTCACTCTCCATCTTCACATTGACCTCTCCTGCCCACAGTATCCCCTGCCCACAGCCATGCTCCTGTCCCCCAAGCCTTGGCCTCACAGACCCATAGGATTCAAAGAAGATGAAAGTATATTAGAAAATCCCACATTTATTATCTTGCAATTTCTGTGGGTCAGGAATCCAGACACAGTTTAACAGGGTCTTCTGCTTAGTGTCTCACAAGGATGCAGTCAAGATGTTGGCCAGGCTGTATTCTCATCTGAGGGTTTGATGGGGGAAGAATCTGCTTGCAAGGTCACTTGCAAGGTTGTTGGCAGAATTCATTTCCTTGAAGCTGTAAGAATAAGGCCCTTGGCTTCTTGCTTGCTCATGGCTTGAGCTGCCTGCAGTTTCTAGAAGCCACCTGCAGTTTCTGGAGGCGACCACATGCTTCTAGAGGCCCCTGAAGTTTCTGGAGGCTCCTGCAGTTTCCAGAGGCTATCTGCAGTTCCTTGCCATGTGACTTCCTCCAAATAGTTGCTTCCTTCATTAAGCCAGCAAGGAGAGTCTCTCCAGTGTCTGCTAATACGACAGACTCCTACATAACAAAAGATAATCACAGGAGTTACAGCCTCTCAGCTTTACCATATTCTGTTGGTTAGAAGCAAATTACCAGTCTTGCCCAGTGGCCAGAGGAGGGGATTATACAAAGGGGTACAAACCAGGAGACAGGAATAAAAACTTCAACCTTGAAACTGTGAGCATGGATAGTTGCTTAAACATTTTAATGTGGATTCTAAGTGCAAGTAACAAACAGTAAAGAACATTTGGGTGTCTTTGGTCCTTTTCTTCCTCAATGCACTTTTCTGAAGACCAACCATTTACTGTTCTTCTAAAATTCTCAACTCTGAGAGAACTGCTTAATTTTTTAGCAAAGACCACAGATCCAGAGATCCTGAAATTAGAAGTTTAAAAGAAACCAGGCTGGAGGCAAAGGTTTTATTAAAAACAATTCCGGTCCTAGTACTATATTTCTTCAGGCTCCCAACGTTCAGTCTAACAGCGGCGACAACTTGGTGATACTTGTCATGGCAAGGCCTAGGAACAGTTTTATCGATAAATTCCTGGTGGCAGATCGATTTCCTTTCACTTCCTACAAGGTGGCACACTCTGATTCCCTCTGGTATTAGTGTGATCCTCTGAAATCGCTACCCCAGAGGCTACTGACAATTCCTTGACTGGGGAAAAAACAGTTGGTAGAGAAAAGGGAAGACGAGTAGTTGTGAGCAACCCTGAAAGCAACCTGTCGGCAATGGCACAGGACACTACACCCAGACTAAAATCATGTACAGTCCTCATTTCTCTCTGCTGTGCAGCTCTCTATTTTTACCTGTCCTTCTGCCTGGAACTCTTCCTCCCACCCTCTGTATGACCAGCTTCTCTAACCATTCAGCTCTCGGCTTGAATGTCAACTCCCCAGACAGGCTTCCATGGACACACAGTCAAAAGCAAGCCCCCACCTTCTCCACTCATTTTTTATCCCATCACCCTGATTTGTTTCCTTCATACCACTAATCTGGATCTGAAGCAATCTTGTTTCTTATTTATTTGGTCGTTGGCTGTAGATCTGCTCCCTCTGCAAATACCACACCTGCCTCGCTCGTGGCCGGTCCCTCAGTGCCACTAAATGCCTGGTGCTGAGGTGGCTCCCAGTGAGTGTCGTAGATGAATGACTAAGTGGACCCACCTGTGGGGGGCACGCTGGGCCCTTTGTTGAGCTCCAGGCCCTTTTAAGTGTTATCGCACATGTGATGGCCACATCCCATGTCTGCCTCTCCTTACACTGACTAGTAGTCTTCTCCTTCAGGAGATGAGAAGCAGGATTTTCACCCTTTAACAACCATGAAAGAGTTCAAAGTGGTTCAGGAGTGATCCAAGACAAATTACTTACCCCTCTGGGCTGCAGGCCCAGCTCTACCAGACAAAATGGGGACAAGTCCTCAGAATTATTAGGCAGTTTCAATGATACAGATATGATCAAAGGTACTTTGAAAAGTTTGAACTGCCATATGTATACATAAATGGCATTATTTTGTGTTAAACTCTGTAGAAATGATGGAAATCCCATTGAACTGCTCTAAGTGCAAAAGGTACTCATCACTTTGGAGAAATCCAGATTTGGGGTGTAGGACCACGGTTGGGGATTGAATCATGTCCCTTACAAAAGACATATACAGATCTTAATCCATGCACCTGTGGAGTGAATCCATTTGTAAACAGGACCTGTTGAAGATGTTATTATTAGTTAAGGTGTGGCCAAATTGAATCACGGGTGGGTGGGGGGTCTTAATCCACATGACTGGAGGACTTTTAAAGAGAGGAAATTGAGACAAAGTCAGAAGAAGCCTGAGGTCAGAAGAGTCCAGAGAGGTGAGAAAGATCGCCACATGATGGAAAAAGTGCCATCACCAGAATACTACCAACCCAGGGAGAAAGCATGGCCCTGTCGAGAACCTGATGTTGGACTTGATGCCCTCACAATCGTGAGACAATAAATGCTTATTGTTTAAGTCAACCCATTGTGTGGTATTTGTCATAGCAGCTCTGGCAAACTAAGATAATCAAAACATGCATAAACCAACCAGATATCAGAAGAAATGCAAATCCAGAACCCAGAGTGTCTCCAGCTGACCAGAAGAGCAAAATTTAAGTGCAAATGTTTATTAGCAGCTGGATTATGGGAAATCACCCACCATAGCTACATAGGAGAAGATGCTAGCACATGAGGCAAAGTATAGTAGGACCTCCTCCCCCATCCCCAAATTAGAGATACTGAATAGCACACAGGCTCCTCTGTTAGCCTGTGGAACTCTGCCCTTTCTCCCCGGCAACTTACCCTCACAGGAATCAACCCACACTGAAGGGTTCCCTAGAGGCTGTCAGGAGCTCCTGCCTTCCCAAAAGGCTCTCCACATCTGCAAGAAACAGACTGGTGTGATGTGATTCAGATAGGTGAAAGGCAGCATGCCCCCTCCACCATTATGAATGGCCCCCACACTTAGGATATAGAAAAAGAACTCCCAATGATGCCAATGTAAGGTTACGAGAGCAAGATAAAACAGATAGCCACAGGGTGCTAGAAAGAGCCATATGTTGACTTCGGTGTTCTAGTAGGGCTTTGTGACTGAGGACCTAAGACAATGCCCCCATCACTGTTTAAAAAGGTTGTGGCTATGCACAATATTCATTGTAGCTCTTTCAAAATGCCAAGCCATTTTTGCTATGCAAGTCACAGATTTTTTCCTTAGGAAGCCTGTGTAAGGAGTGGGGATCAATTCATCACTGCCATGCCCCAAAATGCAATATTCCTGCTACTTTCTTCTTAGGCACAAGCTCAGATGTGAAAAGGGATGCACTGTAGAGGTGTGAGAATATTCTGAAAATGTAATGTTTAGTTTCTGTCTGAAATGTTAAACATTTATGCTCAAAGATTAATTTCTAGTATCTTTTATTTTAGTAAGCCAAGACTGTGTCACGTGAGAAATGTTGAATGAAACAACTCCTCAAAGTTGAAGATACACAAGACAAGGCACAGGATAAAATACTAACACAGACTCTTACCTTGTGTAGAAGCTACCAAAGAGCCCAATTCATTTCACCAAGGACTATTTGAACAAGAGTCTCTCAAGAAAACCAACATCCCATTTGATTTAATTTTGCACGCCCAGCAATTAGCTACATAAAGCACACTTAGCACTCAATAAATGTTAATGCATATGTGCACAAAGATTCACAGACATGAATGTTTATCACAAAGTTACTTATAAGGGAGAAAAATTGAAAATAAAAAACACTAAATACCCAGCAATAAAGACACAGCTAAGCATATTCTAAACTCTCTATACAAAGCAACCATTGAAAATCACATTCTTGAAGAACTAATGAGAAATAGAAACTTCTCATAAATAATGTTAAAATTGAATTTGCTTTTCATAGAAAAATATCTGTAAGGTTATGCACCAAAATAAACTGCTAACAACAGCTTCCATGTGATGGAATTATATTTTAATGATCTTCTATACTTCTGTATTTAACAGAGTTGCTACAATGATCCTATCTCCTCTTACCATCATTCATTCATGATGGATGAATGAATGAATGAATGAACAAATGAATGGCCCCAGGAGGATTTTCAGAATGATCTCTCTGTGGACTTGGACAGCCATTTTTAAATATTTTGATTAAAACACACCAGAGGGTCCTTCTGTGCCAAAAACCACCTAGTTGGTTGCCACGCATTAGCATCGTTCCTCGGGGTTAAGACACTGTCTCCATATGTTAAACCACACCTAATTTTCATGGACGTGTGACATCCTAACGTATTCACTAACACATAAGTATAACAAATTAATAACAGTCACCTGAGAGAAAGCAGCTCCCTAAGAAAGCTGAGGTCAGGACAGGTGAATCATGATGTGGGATGGGGAGGAGACGTGTTGGAAAAGATCTCTAGAGCAGTGCTTCCCAAATTGCAATGTACCTGCAGTCACTCAGGAATCTGTTAAAATGCAGATTGGAATTCAGCAGGCCTAGGGCAGGGCCCAAGATTCTGCCTTTCTAACAGTATCCAGATGACGCTCGCCCTGCTGGTCTGCAGAGCCTACTCTGGGTAGCCAGGCACACAGCAGGCTCAGTAAAGTTTGGACAGTCAGGGGTGACAAGAAAACAGTGGGTTCCTGGGATGCTGTGGGGGTGGGGGGGGTGGGAAGAAGGATGGTGTTGTCAGAGACAGCAACCAGCATGGAGGTGGAATGGAGGGAGGAAAAGTGACGGAAAGGTATTTAGAAGTCAAATTTTACTTCCCTCAGTTTTTCTCAGGATCTATGCCTGCCTGATCATTTAACAGGTATCCACGGGCTTTATCTGCTTTCTGTCTGGAACCCCATCCATTGCTACAGCAAAATAAGACACTGCCGGCATTTTGTTGCTTTTGAAGAAAGATTCGATCCAACATTCTTCTCTCACAGACAGCCACCCAGGTTAATGCAGTGATTTAAGAACCTCCCCCAACATACCCTTGAAAGATACAGAGTGCGTCTAGAGAAGCAGGCACACCCTCACATGGTTGCTTGGTTTGGACTAGGGACTCAGCGTGGGGGTGCAGGTGTGTGGTGCTGCCAAGAGATACAGGGATCCCTTTAAGAAGCACAACCTTGCAAAGGAAGCAGCTGCTGCTCTCAGGCAGAGGGAGTAAATGAGTTATGAAAGGTCAAGGTCAAAGGCTTGTATTAGTCAGGGTTCTCCGGAGAAACAGAACCAACCAACAGGACATAGAGCTAGAGCTAGAGCTAGATACATAGAGACTTATTAGAAAAATTGGCTCACGTGATTGTAAGGGTGGGGGGCTGGCAAATTCAAACCCCATTAGGTCAGAAGCTAGAAATTTTAGGAGTGATATTGAAGTCTTCAGTGAGCATCCATGGGGGAGGCCAGGGAAGAGTGGGAGATGTTCTCTTGAGGCAGAATTACTTGTGACTCTTGAACTCTCTTTGCTTTTCAAGTCTCCAACTAATTGGATGAGAACCACCACATTGCTGGGAGTCAGCTCCTTTACTAAAAGTCAAATGACTGCAGAGGCTAATCCCATCTACAAAATACCTCTACAGTCACAACTGGGCTCGTGTTTGACAAAACAACTGGATGTCACAACCTAGCCAAGTTGACCCACACAGTTACCCATCACAGAGCTTGTCAAGCAGCCATTTCCGACAGGCCTTACTATGCTGGTCCTTCTAAGGGATGCCAGCAGTGGGTCACTGCTCTGGTCACTCCTCTAACTCTGCCTTCCATGATGAAACATCTAGTTAACTAGGATCAAACGGTGGAATTTACAATGAGGGAAATCTCCAAGGCAGTGTGAGAAATGATCTAACCCTAGTAATAACTAGCGTCATCCAACAACTGAAGGGGTTGGGTGAGAGGCAATCAGCTCCTTTCACTGTGGGTGTCCAAGTCAGAGCTGGAGAGCCAGCTGCCAGGTGAGCAGAAAAAGGCCTTCTTCCCAGCAAGACACTGGCCCAGACGACCTCTAAGGTCCTTTCAAGCTCTAAATTCTGTTTTAAAGTGACGCGGGGTTACCTGCCTGGGGAAGAAAATGTTCCTTTGCTTTGGAGGATAAAGAAGAAAAAGACAGGTGTCTAATTGCTTCCCCTGAAGGCCAAAGAGGTGCCTTCCTATTTTGTCATCTCTTGACAAGGTAATGGGCAAGGGGAAGCCAGGGCACTTATGGAGGAAGGCAGCAACAAGGGCACAGCCATTCATTTAGCTCAAGGGAGGAGAACTGCAGGGCATATTCACAGCGAAACTCCATGTACCAAGCAGCATGCCATGCAAAGACAAAAAAGTACGATCTTATGTATCTGACCCACACCTAGGAAGACAGCATGTTACTGCAAGTTTAACAATCTTATTCAAGCCCTAGACCTGACATGAGTCTGCAGGATGCAAGGAAAGCACAAATGTGCTGTGGCACATATGTCTATATTCTGCCACTAACAAAATGCTGCACAATGCACATGATGTTGTAGAAAACAATGCAACAGAAATCTGATGATCAGCGATCTAAACCTGGTCCAATGTCAAGGTCCCATCTGACCAATTAAATCAGAATATCTGGGGTGGACTAGGCATCAGCAGTTTTTTTAAGCTCCCAGGTGATTTCAATGCATGGTCAAGGTTGAGAAGCATTTATATAATCCAGTCATGTCACTAACTAAGCAAACCTTATCAAGTTACTTAGCCTATCTGGGAATGAGCTGAAAGTCTGAACATGAGAAAGATCCATCGCTAAGGTCTCCTCCAGCAATAAAAGTTATATTGTTCCAGGAAACTTTTAAAACATGTAGTTATTTCTACCCTGTTAGTCTTAAAACTTGACAGACATTCACAGGGATCAAACCACAAAATTCCATTAGTTGCCTAATGTGGCTTGTTACTGAAAAAAAATTACATATATTTTTTTACCTTTCATATTGTTTGCTGCCAACACTTCCTATTTCTGTTCCCCAATGAAATATTTTCCCTAGGGCCAAGAGGAAATGAAAAGGCCATTGGGAAAAGATTTCCATTATTTTTTTGTACTTATTACTTTTTTTTCTTTTTTTGTAGCAGCTGCAGTTAAGAGCAAAAAGGCCTTAAGTATTTGAAATAGCTAGCTGTCAAACTATTCACTGCTGGAACTACAGATAAGACTAAGCTGCCTTCTGTGAAAATATACTTATATCAGTGGTAAGTGACTATAATGCATGACTACTATATACTACTTTATATATGGAAACAAATTAGACGATTAGAAAATAAGAACAAGCTTCAGAGTTGGTCACACACTCAAAACACCATTAAAAATTATTCATTCAGCTTACTGAAATGCGTTTTACTTTATAATGGCCTTTAGAAATAACTGGCAAATGGAAAGCTAGCCACTCTCCTTCAGGAACCAGGGCTTTTAAATTAGTTTTGTTCATTTCTGAGGTACCTGATCACATCCACAGTTCAAAAAGAAAAAAATAATATAAACAGTTGTTTAAAATGTTTTTCTATTTTCTACCATGGAAAAAAGGGTAAGGTTTAGGGCAGCAGCTGATGTGTTTGTTTAGTATTCAAAGGTCAAGTAAAACGTTAGCAAGGCTGAGAGAACTTGCCTGTAGTTTTTAGTTTCATATTCTGTAACTTGGAACTAATCTTTAACTCTCTCTCCTCCAAATATTATGGGGTAATCTTAGACTTAAGTCCTGTGGTGTAGCTATCAATTGCTATACTGAAATTTACACTCAAATAGAATTTTACTTTTATATTTTATAATTTAAAAAAAAATGCTTCCTCATGCATTATCTCATGCAATATATTCTCTCACTCTTGCCTTGAAACTCTCCCCGCTCTTCCTAAGATTCATAAAATATTTTAGTTTGAAAGGACCTCAGATTTCACATGGTCAAACCTGCAGAAACATCTTCTACAAAAATCTTTATGATGATTACTTGGCTCCTACTGGGATTTGCCTCACAGGCATGAGTGGGTTCATTCATTCATTTACCAAATACTTACTATATGCCCACTGTGTATACATCCGCCCCTGTACTAGCACTAAAGAAATGAGAATGAGAAAGAAATGACCTCTGCCATTTGGGAAATTACAGCTTAACGGGGGAGAAAGTGGCAACTGAACCAAAATCCATGTCCAGGGCACACGGATGAGAATAATCAAACCCACCCTGAATTGATAAGTGTTATTCAGAAAAGACTTAAGAACCAGGTAGGTCATATCCCTTCTGTTGGTGCTTTTCTCCCCTTCCTAGGCTTGGGGAAGGGAAGGAGTTCCTGAGAGAGGGGAGGGAAAGTCTCAGCAGACTGCCTTTCCCCAGAGCAATGAGAACTGTCACTCAAACCACTCCACTCGGCACAAGCGGGTCCTCTCCTTGCCTCCTGGATTGAAGGCAATTGCAGTAGGGCCAGCTTTGCTGCCCCCTAGAGAGACCTGGTTGGGTGGATGTGTTTGTGTACGGTGGGCGTGGGGTACCCTGGTTCTGGCTCCCATGTTTGCTGACTCTCTTTAAAATATGGACTGTGCCACCAATTCCAGGGCATTAGGAAAGGTCACACTCAAGTTTTCACTTTTAAAAAGACTTAATAGTTTGGATAATGGGAGGCACTTTATGGGATTTTTAAGCAAAGAAGTAACAGGACCAGCTCTGCATTTTAGAAGGATTATTAACAAGCCAAAGGATGAGGAGCTGGGAGGCAAGTCAAAAGTGTCCTAAGAGACAATAAGAGCCTGCACCAAGATGGCAACAAGGAGGAGGGAGAGGTGATGACATGAAAACAGTATCACACCCTTCATCATGTCATCGTTAGATTCATATTCTTGATCACAGCCCCACAAATGTTACAGAGATAAGATCGACCTAAATTGTCCACCAGTTAGAGGAGCAGGTTGTAGGAGGAGGAATTAAGGTTGACTCAGTTTCTGGTCTCGGTGATCAAAAGACTGGTGATGACATTCACCAAAACTGGGCATAAGGTGGGGACTGGGATGAGAAACAGCAGGTTTGGAGAAAAAGATAAAGAAACCTGTTTTAGTGCTGAACTACTCTAATCAACAGAAAGGCCTTCTTGACTGAATTTAAATCTTTATTCCTGAAACTCAGGATAATACAGCCGTGTCAGAAATGAAGTCAGTCACAAATAACATGAGTTATAGAATGAATCATGTCCCCTACATGGATGTGAACCCATTTGTAAATGGGATCTTTGAAGACGATATTGGTTCAGGTGACGCTACACTGAATCAAGATGAGCCCTAATTCTGCATAACTGAGTCTTTACAAGCAGAAGAAATTTGGACAGAGGAGTAGCAGATAGATGGGGAACGAGACAGCCACGTGACAGAAGCAGAGATTGAGTTATAGATCACCGACAAGCCACCACCATAACGCTACAGACTTAAGAGAAAGCATGATTCTGCTGACATCTTAATTTTGGACTGCTAGCCTTCAAAAAAAAAAGAAAGCTATGAGACAATAAATTCTTGTTCCTTAATCCAACCAGTCTGTCGTACTTTGTTACACAGCACTGGCAACATTAAACACCCAGCCAACACTGACTTAAACAGATACAGTTGATTTTTCTCTTGCAATAAGAAGACTGGAGATGCATGGTCCAAGGCTGGGGTGGCTGTTTATGTCAGCAAAGATCCAGGGTGCTTCTGTCTTTCTGTCCTGCCACCTTATCAGTAGCTTTCATCCTCATGGTTGTAAGAGACCTACTGCATTTTAATTAAATGCAGCAGGAGGGAGGGCAAAGGACACAGCATTTTCTCTTAGCACGGCTTTGCCTTTTTATTCAGAAAGAGACTCCTTTCCCAGGCACTTCCATGTACATTCCACCGCCCAAAACCATGGAATGTAGCCACCTCAAACTAAGGGATGCTTAGAGATCATGTTTCTTGCCAGTATTACAGAGATTTCTTGCCACTCCTATGGTACAGGTGGAAGGGAGATGAGTCAGCCACAAAAGCCCTTCAGTTTTCTGAGACTCCTTGTAACATCTCCTCCTTGGTCTTCTCTTTTCCTGGCTAAACTTCCCCATGAAGAAGGACCTGGCTTACCACCTGGCTCCTGCCCCCGCCACTTTCTGACATCGCTACCCTGTCAGCATCTCAGTACCACATGCTTTAAAAGAGGTTCCAGGTTTGGATCTGTGTTCAGCTGGGATCTGTCATTAAAGAAGAAGTACAACAGCCCATCCCCCATCATGACTATCTGGAAGTGCTATCTTCAGTAATGTACATTGGGTCTGCCTAAGCTTTCTCAGTAGCCACACTTTACTGTTTGCTCACACTGTATTTTTTTCTTTTCGATGTTGTACCTTTCTGATACTTTTTCTTGCCCCTGATCCAGTTCTTCTTCCTTCTGCCATTTCTGTAAATTCATCCTTGGCCACTGATTTTCTCTCAACATTCTATCCATGAAGCTTCATGGATTCACCTATCATCTGTATCTTTGCAATGCTCACCTCTCTCCTGAATCGCATTCCTGCAGAACCAACTACCTGCTATACACATACCATCAACCAAGATGCATGGTGAATCCATCTCTTCCAGAGGACTGCCTATGCCAACACAGACATAATGGGCCATTAGCCACGGCGCTGTCTCCTCCAGGATGCGTTCGAAGGATATCTGCAACACCTTACAATGTGTCTTTCTAATCTCTCTGTCATTTCAAGGTTAACTGTACAGATACACTGTGATTCCTAAAATGCTGAATTTTAAGTTCACTCTCAGAGGATGTCTTAGTTCTCCCTGATCAGTTATTAAGGAATGCTTCAGTGAATTCACAGCCACCACTCCACAGTCTCCTTTATTCTATTTCTCACTTAGGTTCAAAACATTAAATAATTCTTAATTATTCCTCCCCATCAAAACTAATATTCAATAAGCTATCAAGTACTATTGGTTTTTCCTTCTTAATATTTGTTGTATCTTTTATTTCTTTTGTGATCCTATTATCCTCAGCTTAGTTCAGGCCATTACTGTCTCACACCTGGATTATTCCCTTAGGCAGGAGGCTTTTCTCCCTGGTTCCAGTGTTTCCTGATTTTGAACTAGTCCTTCACAATGCAAGCAGAATATTAATTTTCAAGCTGTTTCTTCATAAAGCCTTTTAATGGCTATCCATCACTTATACGCTAAAGGGTCAAAGTTCTCCATTTTGGAGGACCATCCACCATGTTAAATATGGGGGCACAAAGTCAATAGTTTCCCCTTTTTTTCCTTGGAAATAATCCAAAAACAACAGGAAGAATATGAAAAACACCTCCATTTTTTGGTGAAACTAAGAGCTAAAATCTCAGTGCTACTGGTGTTGACCTTCTAGCTTTCAGAGCTCTGAGAGAATAAATTTCTGCTGTTTTAAGCTACCAAGTTTGTGACAAGTTGTTACAGCAGCCACAGGAAAACTAGTATACCTATGAGACAATTAAGGAAATAGAGAGATGGTGGAGCCAGGTGACTTGCTCCAGGTTAGACAGCAAATGAGCACAGACAGGATCAGAACCCAAGTCTCCTGACAGCCAGTCCAGGGATCTCTCCATGACTCTACTTGCCTCATCACCTCAAACCCTCATATTGTCCTCTGGCCCTCCAATCCTAGAACTCTAGGATGCATAGAAGATTGAAACAAGGCCAATTTTTCTAAAGGAATCACACTGTTTCCTCTTCATTGCCAATTCACTTCAAAATGATGTCCCTAATAACCTATATTTCTCTATGTTTTCACATTTTCTTTGAGAGCTTACTCTTTCTGTGTAACAAGAGATCCCAAACTATTCCTAAAGGGGTATCCAACTCGACAGAAAAAGTACATCTCACTTACATGAAAAATGTGGTATGCTGTTTAAAATTTCTTCTCTCAAGAATGGTAGCCCTCCTAAAAAGTATTTGCTCAGATACCTGGGGCACACTGCAGTGTGTAATCCAATATACCTCACACCTTAAGCTGGTTAATTCATTGTCCTTTAGAACTATTCTTTCAAAACTCTGATCAACCATAACTAGATATACTTAATCTAAAAGACTTATGTTATTACACATGACAGAGAACCAATACGTATCATGAAACATTTCTGTCCCCAAAATCTGCTCCCACTCCTTTCTCCCTCCCACCCAAACTATCCCAAGAGAAATTGTGTCTAACAGAATTCTTTTCAACCTTATTATTCTTGGTGACTATCTGTATTACTTTCCTAGGGCTGCTGTAACAAAGTACCACATACTGGATGGCTTAAAATAACAGAAATTTATTGTCTCCCAGTTCTGGAAGCCAGAAGTCTGAAATCAAGCAGTCAGCTGTGTCATGCTCCCTCTGAAACCTGTAGGGGAATTGAACATATCTTCTTGGGGAACACAATTCAAGGCATAACATAACATTATCATTAGAGCTTGTTACTCTAAAAGCTAGTAAGATTTATTCAGCCTATCCTTAGAAGTCAGACACTGTTCTAGGAACTGGAAGGTATTGGTGAGAACAAACCAAAGTCCTGCTCTTCAGTGAGGGAAGATGGACAATAAACAGATAAACAAATAAAAATATATAATGTCAAGGGCATGATAAGTCTAACAAAGAAAAGTAAAACAGAGTAAGGAGTTAGAATGTGATAGGGGATGCTATTTTAGACAGTTTTCCAAGGAAAGCTTCTCTGATTTCTCTGCTGTTTTTGGTTACCAGTGGCACTCAAAGCATATTTGATGAAAGAAAGAAAGAAAACATTTCTTTTCTGATGGCATTTAAGTGATCCCTCTGCCCTTTTCCATCTCCTCTTTTTTAACCCCTATTGAGTGTTACCTCTGAGAACTGATCAATACAATAGAAATAAATTGCTATCTTTGTGCCCCAATTTGCTACTGCTCATGGGGCTGCTAACCATGTGTGCACAGGTGTCTGAGAAAACTAATTTGGGACTAATATGCTGTTTCCCCCAGGCCTGACTACAGCTGCCTTGGCTTGTGATTAACATCTTGCTGCTCACAGGGCCCTGGGGATTGTTGCCCTAGGGACTGTCATACTCTTCTAGTTTCTTGGTGATTTCTTGCCAGCATTGAGGTTTGGAGCTGCTCCACCACAGAGTAGCGCCTTGAGTTTCCGGATGTCTTGCATTCTTGGTACTCATGTAGTTTAGTGGTGCAGCAGATGGACCTGTCAGTGATTCACTCTGGCTTCCACTAACAGTGTAGTGTAGCACTAACCCAACTGCTTGACAGTCTCAATGTGGTAAGCCCCAGAGAGGGCTGTAGGAGGACACCGGGGTCTGGGGGCTGGAGGCTCACAGCAACGTGGTAACATACTTTCTCTGCTGGATCTACTCAAGTGCCCAGGAGAGAATATTCTCACATTTGTTGGTCTATACAACAGCCATAGGCCTCCAAGCCAAAGAGGTGATCGCGGAGTCAAAACCAGAACCATCTCCCCGCTAAGTACCCTCACTCCTTGGGTAACCAGGGGCTCCTTCAGATTTGCCCCCTACAGTAGCATCCCTCCTCTATACCAACACTGCCTCATCTAGCTTCTCAAACAATTGTACCACCGTGCATTGGTTTTACTGAGCCCTTCGACATTTCATTTACGCAGCACTGTCCCATGAACACCATTTTTTTTTTTTTAAGTACTTGCCATATTGATCATCCATCCCAGGGCTCCCAGCATACTTAGGACATGGGAGTCAGTGACTCATCCTTTCCCCAACTGCTACACGTGCTCAGGGATCTTGCTAATATAATTAAGCTGAGTGTGGAGACTGAGAGCCTCAGAGAGAGATACCAACAGGAGAAAGGGGAAAGGAAATGAGGCCCTTGAGGAAAAGTTAGAGAATCTGAGGCAAGGCCATCCTCCAAAGCATGAACGTAAGAGTGAGAAAATAAGCCCAGCAATAGGTGGGCTGACACAACGGTAAGGGGAAAAGGGAAGGGTTTTCTGACAAGAATATGTATCAACTCCTGAACGAAGGGACTCTGGAGTAGGAGCCTGAGGTTGCTAGCCCTAGTTCCACCACTAGCTGTGTGTCCTCAGGAAAGCTAAGCTAGTTTCCCACAGTGCACTGGTATGACACAGTCTACCAACTTAGAAAATGTTTATTCTGGTACAGTGTTTGTATTCTTGCAAGCAAGCCTTTCATGAAGTGCCTCAAGTAACTTTCCACCTCTCCTTAGTCTTACCTATAATAATTTGTACTAATTTTCTAGCCTTTACAATTTAATATTGTGGAACTCATTTGAACTCTTCACTTATGCATGACATTTACCTCAATTGCAAACCACAGAGATTAACATGAAAGCCCTCTAGTGGTTTAAACAACCAAATAAGGTTCTGGTAGAAGAACAGCTTAGATAATTCCCCATCAAGATTTCTATTTGTTTGGCTCTCAACCCTGAGAACAAATCACTTTGCCACACATTCACTTACCCTTGCTTTCAAGTGGCAGTACTTTATATTTTTATTACTTCTTAATGTTCCAGGGAGTGTGGGCACATATGCTGTGGTATACTTGCTAAAATTCAGGTCATTCTGGTTCCCCTTCCACTTTTCAATGAGGCACAGCTAAATAATCAGATAACTTTTCAAAGATTAAATGATTTTTGAGTTGGAACTGACTTCTAAAATTACTAACCAGAGATCAGACATTAGGGAAGCTCTCAAAGAGCATCCAGCTCATGGATGTGTTCTTTTTGGCTCACTGAATTTTGAAAAGTACTTTTCAAAACTTTAGTTATAAATACTAAAATTTTAAGAGTTTCTACTCAAATATCCAAATTTTAAGCTTCTTTTGAAATTCCCAATGGGTGGAGTGAGCAGGGGCTGCCCTTTTTAGAAGGGCTATATACTCTTCATGTTGCCCAAGTCCCCACCACTCCTTATTGCCACCTTACCAAAATATAAGGTCAAATGTCATTTGCCATTTATTGTTGTGCTTTCATTGCTGTTTTTATTGGAAGAGAGTTAAGAGCAAAGTTTAATATTTCTTGAATTTATGAGCCCATAAAATACAGTAAAACAAAGGCCAGAGAGGGATTCCAGTTCAATAAAAGTGGGGGAAAAACTGATTCTTTGTGGAGGTAAAGATTATTCTTGCAGATGATCCATTTCAAACATTTATCTTTGGCTCTGGATGACATTTGAATGTTTTATCCAAAATTTAATCCAATTCTCCCATTTCACAGATGGGAAAACTAAGTCAAAAAGGGATAAATGACTTATCCTAGATCATACAGACACATAGTGGCAGAAGTGAGATAAGAACACAGGCTCTCCTGCTCTGCTTCTACAGCTACTGCCACTATTTCCACATGAACTTGCACTTCCAAATGCCCTGCTTATTGCAGCCATCATTTTAAGGCAGACAGACATTCAGTTCAGTGGTTGGCATTGCCCAACACACTTCTGGCTACCTTTTTCATGAAGTAACTTAGAGCAGAGCTTTCCAAATTTTCCTTACCCACTGATTGCTAATAAGTGGCACATAGATTGTCTTCTGTAGAATATTTTAAAAATTCAGTCAATAATTCAAAATAGGAAAATATTTTAATTGATAATAATTGTTTCACACCAATGAGAGAGATATTGTATACAATTGTTCACTAACACATAGCC